>NC_140181.1:5180639-5780639 GCF_963971535.1 Notolepis coatsorum | reverse complement strand
GCTCAATCGTCACAAGCACAGGCTCTACATTATATACATAATCCAAAGGCTTGTATTTGTTGTTGTTGTTGTTGGTTTTTTTTAGGAAAAATGGCAGCAAACCTAAGAAGGTTGAACAGAGCATTGACATAGGATTTATCTATCAGATACCAGCACGGATTGCTTTTATATTACACAGTCATACTGGACTCTGCCAAGTAGCAGAGCCTCTCCAAAAATACTCTGAACTCATAAGTGTTCCTCTCCACGGAAGTCTTTAGTAAAAGGCGAAAGGCTTATACGTATTGAAGAGAAACCAGATTCAATACTTCCCCCACTCCCTACGAGGCCTTGAACATCCTCAGCTGCCTCTGGCAACAGCCAAACGGTGCATTGCCCATCAACCATCGACTGTCTGTCTTCCAAGTTGACTCACGAGTGGCCCCACCCACTGACCAATCAGCTCAATCGTCACAAGCACAGGCTCTACATTATATACATAATCCAAAGGCTTGTATTTGTTGTTGTTGTTGGTTTTCTTTAGGAAAAATGGCAGCAAACCTAAGAAGGTTGAACAGAGCATTGACATAGGATTTATCTATCAGATACCAGCACGGATTGCTTTTATATTACACAGTCATACTGGACTCTGCCAAATAGCAGAGCCTCTCCAAAAATACTCTGAACTCATAAGTGTTCCTCTCCACGGAAGTCTTTAGTAAAAGGCGAAAGGCTTATACGTATTGAAGAGAAACCAGAGTCAATACAGCCCCCACTCCCTACGAGGCCTTGAGCATCCTCAGCTGCCTCTGGCAAATGCCAAACGGTGCATTGCCCATCAACCATCGACTGTCTGTCTTCCAAGTTGACTCACGAGTGGCCCCACCCACTGACCAATCAGCTCAATCGTCACAAGCACAGGCTCTACATTATATACATAATCCAAAGGCTTGTATTTGTTGTGGTTGTTGTTGGTTTTTTTTTGGAAAAATGGCAGCAAACCTAAGCATGTTGAACAGAGCGTTGACATATGATTTATCTATCAGATTCCAGCCCGGATTGCTTTTATGTTAGACAGTCATACTGGGCTCCGCCAAATAGCAGAGCCTCTCCAAAAATACTCTGAACTCATAAGTGTTCCTCTCCACGGAAGTCTTTAGTAAAAGGCGAAAGGCTTATACGTATTGAAGAGAAACCAGAGTCAATACAGCCCCTACTCCCTACGAGGCCTCGAGCATCCTCAGCTGCCTCTGGCAACAGCCAAACGGTGCATTGCCCATCAACCATCGACTGTCTGTCTTCCAAGTTGACTCACGAGTGGCCCCACCCACTGACCAATCAGCTCAATCGTCACAAGCACAGGCTCTACATTATATACATAATCCAAAGGCTTGTATTTGTTGTTGTTGTTGGTTTTTTTTAGGAAAAATGGCAGCAAACCTAAGAAGGTTGAACAGAGCATTGACATAGGATTTATCTATCAGATACCAGCCCGGATTGCTTTTATATTACACAGTCATACTGGACTCTGCCAAATAGCAGAGCCTCTCCAAAAATACTCTGAACTCATAAGTGTTCCTCTCCACGGAAGTCTTTAGTAAAAGGCGAAAGGATTATACGTATTGAAGAGAAACCAGAGTCAATACAGCCCCCAATCCCTACGAGGCCTTGAGCATCCTCAGCTGCCTCTGGCAACAGCCAAACGGTGCATTGCCCATCAACAATCGACTGTCTGTCTTCCAAGTTGACTCACGAGTGGCCCCACCCACTGACCAATCAGCTTAATCATCACAAGCACAGGCTCTACATTATATACATAATCCAAAGGCTTGTATTTTTTGTGGTTGTTGTTGGTTTTTTTTAGGAAAAATGGCAGCAAACCTAAGCATGTTGAACAGAGCGTTGACATATGATTTATCTATCAGATTCCAGCCCGGATTGCTTTTATGTTAGACAGTCATACTGGGCTCCGCCAAATAGCAGAGCCTCTCCAAAAATACTCTGAACTCATAAGTGTTCCTCTCCACGGAAGTCTTTAGTAAAAGGCGAAAGGCTTATACGTATTGAAGAGAAACCAGAGTCAATACAGCCACCACTCCCTACGAGGCCTTGAGCATCCTCAGCTGCCTCTGGCAAATGCCAAACGGTGCATTGCCCATCAACCATCGACTGTCTGTCTTCCAAGTTGACTCACGAGTGGCCCCACCCACTGACCAATCAGCTCAATCGTCACAAGCACAGGCTCTACATTATATACATAATCCAAAGGCTTGTATTTGTTGTTGTTGTTGGTTTTCTTTAGGAAAAATGGCAGCAAACCTAAGAAGGTTGAACAGAGCATTGACATAGGATTTATCTATCAGATACCAGCCCGGATTGCTTTTATATTACACAGTCATACTGGACTCTGCCAAATAGCAGAGCCTCTCCAAAAATACTTTGAACTCATAAGTGTTCCTCTCCACGGAAGTCTTTAGTAAAAGGCGAAAGGCTTATACGTATTGAAGAGAAACCAGAGTCAATACAGCCCCCACTCCCTACGAGGCCTTGAGCATCCTCAGCTGCCTCTGGCAACAGCCAAACGGTGCATTGCCCATCAACCATCGACTGTCTGTCTTCCAAGTTGACTCACGAGTGACCCCACCCACTGACCAATCAGCTTAATCATCACAAGCACAGGCTCTACATTATATACATAATCCAAAGGCTTGTATTTTTTGTGGTTGTTGTTGGTTTTTTTTAGGAAAAATGGCAGCAAACCTAAGCATGTTGAACAGAGCGTTGACATATGATTTATCTATCAGATTCCAGCCCGGATTGCTTTTATGTTAGACAGTCATACTGGGCTCCGCCAAATAGCAGAGCCTCTCCAAAAATACTCTGAACTCATAAGTGTTCCTCTCCACGGAAGTCTTTAGTAAAAGGCGAAAGGCTTATATGTATTGAAGAGAAACCAGAGTCAATACAGCCCCCACTCCCTACGAGGCCTTGAGCATCCTCAGCTGCCTCTGGCAACAGCCAAACGGTGCATTGCCCATCAACCATCGACTGTCTGTCTTCCAAGTTGACTCACGAGTGGCCCCACCCACTGACCAATCAGCTCAATCGTCACAAGCACAGGCTCTACATTATATACATAATCCAAAGGCTTGTATTTGTTGTTGTTGTTGGTTTTTTTTAGGAAAAATGGCAGCAAACCTAAGAAGGTTGAACAGAGCATTGACATAGGATTTATCTATCAGATACCAGCCCGGATTGCTTTTATGTTAAGACAGTCATACTGGGCTCCGCCAAATAGCAGAGCCTCTCCAAAAATACTCTGAACTCATAAGTGTTCCTCTCCACGGAAGTCTTTAGTAAAAGGCGAAAGGCTTATACGTATTGAAGAGAAACCAGAGTCAATACAGCCCCCACTCCCTACGAGGCCTTGAGCATCCTCAGCTGCCTCTGGCAAATGCCAAACGGTGCATTGCCCATCAACCATCGACTGTCTGTCTTCCAAGTTGACTCACGAGTGGCCCCACCCACTGACCAATCAGCTCAATCATCACAAGCACAGGCTCTACATTATATACATAATCCAAAGGCTTGTATTTGTTGTTGTTGTTGGTTTTCTTTAGGAAAAATGGCAGCAAACCTAAGAAGGTTGAACAGAGCATTGACATAGGATTTATCTATCAGATACCAGCACGGATTGCTTTTATATTACACAGTCATACTGGACTCTGCCAAATAGCAGAGCCTCTCCAAAAATACTCTGAACTCATAAGTGTTCCTCTCCACGGAAGTCTTTAGTAAAAGGCGAAAGGCTTATACGTATTGAAGAGAAACCAGAGTCAATACACCCCCCACTCCCTACGAGGCCTTGAGCATCCTCAGCTGCCTCTGGCAAATGCCAAACGGTGCATTGCCCATCAACCATCGACTGTCTGTCTTCCAAGTTGACTCACGAGTGGCCCCACCCACTGACCAATCAGCTCAATCGTCACAAGCACAGGCTCTACATTATATACATAATCCAAAGGCTTGTATTTGTTGTTGTTGTTGTTGGTTTTTTTTAGGAAAAATGGCAGCAAACCTAAGAAGGTTGAACAGAGCATTGACATAGGATTTATCTATCAGATACCAGCACGGATTGCTTTTATATTACACAGTCATACTGGACTCTGCCAAGTAGCAGAGCCTCTCCAAAAATACTCTGAACTCATAAGTGTTCCTCTCCACGGAAGTCTTTAGTAAAAGGCGAAAGGCTTATACGTATTGAAGAGAAACCAGATTCAATACTTCCCCCACTCCCTACGAGGCCTTGAACATCCTCAGCTGCCTCTGGCAACAGCCAAACGGTGCATTGCCCATCAACCATCGACTGTCTGTCTTCCAAGTTGACTCACGAGTGGCCCCACCCACTGACCAATCAGCTCAATCGTCACAAGCACAGGCTCTACATTATATACATAATCCAAAGGCTTGTATTTGTTGTTGTTGTTGGGTTTTTTTAGGAAAAATGGCAGCAAACCTAAGAAGGTTGAACAGAGCATTGCCATAGGATTTATCTATCAGATACCAGCCCGGATTGCTTTTATATTACACAGTCATACTGGACTCTGCCAAATAGCAGAGCCTCTCAAAAATACTCTGAACTCATAAGTGTTCCTCTCCACGGAAGTCTTTAGTAAAAGGCGAAAGGCTTATACGTATTGAAGAGAAACCAGAGTCAATACAGCCCCCACTCCCTACGAGGCCTTGAGCATCCTCAGCTGCCTCTGGCAACAGCCAAACGGTGCATTGCCCATCAACCATTGACTGTCTTCCAAGTTGACTCACGAGTGGCCCCACCCACTGACCAATCAGCTCAATCGTCACAAGCACAGGCTCTACATTATATACATAATCCAAAGGCTTGTATTTGTTGTTGTTGTTGGTTTTTTTTAGGAAAAATGGCAGCAAACCTAAGAAGGTTGAACAGAGCATTGACATAGGATTTATCTATCAGATACCAGCCCGGATTGCTTTTATATTACACAGTCATACTGGACTCTGCCAAATAGCAGAGCCTCTCCAAAAATACTCTGAACTCATAAGTGTTCCTCTCCACGGAAATCTTTAGTAAAAGGCGAAAGGATTATACGTATTGAAGAGAAACCAGAGTCAATACAGCCCCCACTCCCTACGAGGCCTTGAGCATCCTCAGCTGCCTCTGGCAACAGCCAAACGGTGCATTGCCCATCAACAATCGACTGTCTGTCTTCCAAGTTGACTCACGAGTGGCCCCACCCACTGACCAATCAGCTCAATCGTCACAAGCACAGGCTCTACATTATATACATAATCCAAAGGCTTGTATTTGTTGTTGTTGTTGGTTTTTTTTAGGAAAAATGGCAGCAAACCTAAGAAGGTTGAACAGAGCATTGACATAGGATTTATCTATCAGATACCAGCCCGGATTGCTTTTATGTTAAGACAGTCATACTGGGCTCCGCCAAATAGCAGAGCCTCTTCCAAAAATACTCTGAACTCATAAGTGTTCCTCTCCACGGAAGTCTTTAGTAAAAGGCGAAAGGCTTATACGTATTGAAGAGAAACCAGAGTCAATAGAGCCCCCACTCCCTACGAGGCCTTGAGCATCCTCAGCTGCCTCTGGCAAATGCCAAACGGTGCATTGCCCATCAACCATCGACTGTCTGTCTTCCAAGTTGACTCACGAGTGGCCCCACCCACTGACCAATCAGCTCAATCGTCACAAGCACAGGCTCTACATTATATACATAATCCAAAGGCTTGTATTTGTTGTTGTTGTTGGTTTTCTTTAGGAAAAATGGCAGCAAACCTAAGAAGGTTGAACAGAGCATTGACATAGGATTTATCTATCAGATACCAGCACGGATTGCTTTTATATTACACAGTCATACTGGACTCTGCCAAATAGCAGAGCCTCTCCAAAAATACTCTGAACTCATAAGTGTTCCTCTCCACGGAAGTCTTTAGTAAAAGGCGAAAGGCTTATACGTATTGAAGAGAAACCAGAGTCAATACACCCCCCACTCCCTACGAGGCCTTGAGCATCCTCAGCTGCCTCTGGCAAATGCCAAACGGTGCATTGCCCATCAACCATCGACTGTCTGTCTTCCAAGTTGACTCACGAGTGGCCCCACCCACTGACCAATCAGCTCAATCGTCACAAGCACAGGCTCTACATTATATACATAATCCAAAGGCTTGTATTTGTTGTTGTTGTTGTTGGTTTTTTTTAGGAAAAATGGCAGCAAACCTAAGAAGGTTGAACAGAGCATTGACATAGGATTTATCTATCAGATACCAGCACGGATTGCTTTTATATTACACAGTCATACTGGACTCTGCCAAATAGCAGAGCCTCTCCAAAAATACTCTGAACTCATAAGTGTTCCTCTCCACGGAAGTCTTTAGTAAAAGGCGAAAGGCTTATACGTATTGAAGAGAAACCAGAGTCAATACACCCCCCACTCCCTACGAGGCCTTGAGCATCCTCAGCTGCCTCTGGCAAATGCCAAACGGTGCATTGCCCATCAACCATCGACTGTCTGTCTTCCAAGTTGACTCACGAGTGGCCCCACCCACTGACCAATCAGCTCAATCGTCACAAGCACAGGCTCTACATTATATACATAATCCAAAGGCTTGTATTTGTTGTTGTTGTTGTTGGTTTTTTTTAGGAAAAATGGCAGCAAACCTAAGAAGGTTGAACAGAGCATTGACATAGGATTTATCTATCAGATACCAGCACGGATTGCTTTTATATTACACAGTCATACTGGACTCTGCCAAATAGCAGAGCCTCTCCAAAAATACTCTGAACTCATAAGTGTTCCTCTCCACGGAAGTCTTTAGTAAAAGGCGAAAGGCTTATACGTATTGAAGAGAAACCAGAGTCAATACACCCCCCACTCCCTACGAGGCCTTGAGCATCCTCAGCTGCCTCTGGCTAATGCCAAACGGTGCATTGCCCATCAACCATCGACTGTCTGTCTTCCAAGTTGACTCACGAGTGGCCCCACCCACTGACCAATCAGCTCAATCGTCACAAGCACAGGCTCTACATTATATACATAATCCAAAGGCTTGTATTTGTTGTTGTTGTTGTTGGTTTTTTTTAGGAAAAATGGCAGCAAACCTAAGAAGGTTGAACAGAGCATTGACATAGGATTTATCTATCAGATACCAGCACGGATTGCTTTTATATTACACAGTCATACTGGACTCTGCCAAGTAGCAGAGCCTCTCCAAAAATACTCTGAACTCATAAGTGTTCCTCTCCACGGAAGTCTTTAGTAAAAGGCGAAAGGCTTATACGTATTGAAGAGAAACCAGATTCAATACTTCCCCCACTCCCTACGAGGCCTTGAACATCCTCAGCTGCCTCTGGCAACAGCCAAACGGTGCATTGCCCATCAACCATCGACTGTCTGTCTTCCAAGTTGACTCACGAGTGGCCCCACCCACTGACCAATCAGCTCAATCGTCACAAGCACAGGCTCTACATTATATACATAATCCAAAGGCTTGTATTTGTTGTTGTTGTTGGGTTTTTTTAGGAAAAATGGCAGCAAACCTAAGAAGGTTGAACAGAGCATTGCCATAGGATTTATCTATCAGATACCAGCCCGGATTGCTTTTATATTACACAGTCATACTGGACTCTGCCAAATAGCAGAGCCTCTCCAAAAATACTCTGAAATCATAAGTGTTCCTCTCCACGGAAGTCTTTAGTAAAAGGCGAAAGGCTTATACGTATTGAAGAGAAACCAGAGTCAATACAGCCCCCACTCCCTACGAGGCCTTGAGCATCCTCAGCTGCCTCTGGCAACAGCCAAACGGTGCATTGCCCATCAACCATTGACTGTCTTCCAAGTTGACTCACGAGTGGCCCCACCCACTGACCAATCAGCTCAATCGTCACAAGCACAGGCTCTACATTATATACATAATCCAAAGGCTTGTATTTGTTGTTGTTGTTGGTTTTTTTTAGGAAAAATGGCAGCAAACCTAAGAAGGTTGAACAGAGCATTGACATAGGATTTATCTATCAGATACCAGCCCGGATTGCTTTTATATTACACAGTCATACTGGACTCTGCCAAATAGCAGAGCCTCTCCAAAAATACTCTGAACTCATAAGTGTTCCTCTCCACGGAAATCTTTAGTAAAAGGCGAAAGGATTATACGTATTGAAGAGAAACCAGAGTCAATACAGCCCCCACTCCCTACGAGGCCTTGAGCATCCTCAGCTGCCTCTGGCAACAGCCAAACGGTGCATTGCCCATCAACAATCGACTGTCTGTCTTCCAAGTTGACTCACGAGTGGCCCCACCCACTGACCAATCAGCTCAATCGTCACAAGCACAGGCTCTACATTATATACATAATCCAAAGGCTTGTATTTGTTGTTGTTGTTGGTTTTTTTTAGGAAAAATGGCAGCAAACCTAAGAAGGTTGAACAGAGCATTGACATAGGATTTATCTATCAGATACCAGCCCGGATTGCTTTTATGTTAAGACAGTCATACTGGGCTCCGCCAAATAGCAGAGCCTCTCCAAAAATACTCTGAACTCATAAGTGTTCCTCTCCACGGAAGTCTTTAGTAAAAGGCGAAAGGCTTATACGTATTGAAGAGAAACCAGAGTCAATACAGCCCCCACTCCCTACGAGGCCTTGAGCATCCTCAGCTGCCTCTGGCAAATGCCAAACGGTGCATTGCCCATCAACCATCGACTGTCTGTCTTCCAAGTTGACTCACGAGTGGCCCCACCCACTGACCAATCAGCTCAATCGTCACAAGCACAGGCTCTACATTATATACATAATCCAAAGGCTTGTATTTGTTGTTGTTGTTGGTTTTCTTTAGGAAAAATGGCAGCAAACCTAAGAAGGTTGAACAGAGCATTGACATAGGATTTATCTATCAGATACCAGCACGGATTGCTTTTATATTACACAGTCATACTGGACTCTGCCAAATAACAGAGCCTCTCCAAAAATACTCTGAACTCATAAGTGTTCCTCTCCACGGAAGTCTTTCGTAAAAGGCGAAAGGCTTATACGTATTGAAGAGAAACCAGAGTCAATACACCCCCCACTCCCTACGAGGCCTTGAGCATCCTCAGCTGCCTCTGGCAAATGCCAAACGGTGCATTGCCCATCAACCATCGACTGTCTGTCTTCCAAGTTGACTCACGAGTGGCTCCACCCACTGACCAATCAGCTCAATCGTCACAAGCACAGGCTCTACATTATATACATAATCCAAAGGCTTGTATTTGTTGTTGTTGTTGTTGGTTTTTTTTAGGAAAAATGGCAGCAAACCTAAGAAGGTTGAACAGAGCATTGACATAGGATTTATCTATCAGATACCAGCACGGATTGCTTTTATATTACACAGTCATACTGGACTCTGCCAAATAGCAGAGCCTCTCCAAAAATACTCTGAACTCATAAGTGTTCCTCTCCACGGAAGTCTTTAGTAAAAGGCGAAAGGCTTATACGTATTGAAGAGAAACCAGAGTCAATACACCCCCCACTCCCTACGAGGCCTTGAGCATCCTCAGCTGCCTCTGGCAAATGCCAAACGGTGCATTGCCCATCAACCATCGACTGTCTGTCTTCCAAGTTGACTCACGAGTGGCCCCACCCACTGACCAATCAGCTCAATCGTCACAAGCACAGGCTCTACATTATATACATAATCCAAAGGCTTGTATTTGTTGTTGTTGGTTTTTTTTAGGAAAAATGGCAGCAAACCTAAGAAGGTTGAACAGAGCATTGACATAGGATTTATCTATCAGATACCAGCACGGATTGCTTTTATATTACACAGTCATACTGGACTCTGCCAAGTAGCAGAGCCTCTCCAAAAATACTCTGAACTCATAAGTGTTCCTCTCCACGGAAGTCTTTAGTAAAAGGCGAAAGGCTTATACGTATTGAAGAGAAACCAGAGTCAATACTTCCCCCACTCCCTACGAGGCCTTGAGCATCCTCAGCTGCCTCTGGCAACAGCCAAACGGTGCATTGCCCATCAACCATCGACTGTCTGTCTTCCAAGTTGACTCACGATTGGCCCCACCCACTGACCAATCAGCTCAATCGTCACAAGCACAGGCTCTACATTATATACATAATCCAAAGGCTTGTATTTGTTGTTGTTGTTGGTTTTTTTTAGGAAAAATGGCAGCAAACCTAAGAAGGTTGAACAGAGCATTGCCATAGGATTTATCTATCAGATACCAGCCCGGATTGCTTTTATATTACACAGTCATACTGGACTCTGCCAAATAGCAGAGCCTCTCCAAAAATACTCTGAACTCATAAGTGTTCCTCTCCACGGAAGTCTTTAGTAAAAGGCGAAAGGCTTATACGTATTGAAGAGAAACCAGAGTCAATACAGCCCCCACTCCCTACGAGGCCTTGAGCATCCTCAGCTGCCTCTGGCAACAGCCAAACGGTGCATTGCCCATCAACCATCGACTGTCTGTCTTCCAAGTTGACTCACGAGTGACCCCACCCACTGACCAATCAGCTTAATCATCACAAGCACAGGCTCTACATTATATACATAATCCAAAGGCTTGTATTTTTTGTGGTTGTTGTTGGTTTTTTTTAGGAAAAATGGCAGCAAACCTAAGCATGTTGAACAGAGCGTTGACATATGATTTATCTATCAGATTCCAGCCCGGATTGCTTTTATGTTAGACAGTCATACTGGGCTCCGCCAAATAGCAGAGCCTCTCCAAAAATACTCTGAACTCATAAGTGTTCCTCTCCACGGAAGTCTTTAGTAAAAGGCGAAAGGCTTATATGTATTGAAGAGAAACCAGAGTCAATACAGCCCCCACTCCCTACGAGGCCTTGAGCATCCTCAGCTGCCTCTGGCAACAGCCAAACGGTGCATTGCCCATCAACCATCGACTGTCTGTCTTCCAAGTTGACTCACGAGTGGCCCCACCCACTGACCAATCAGCTCAATCGTCACAAGCACAGGCTCTACATTATATACATAATCCAAAGGCTTGTATTTGTTGTTGTTGTTGGTTTTTTTTAGGAAAAATGGCAGCAAACCTAAGAAGGTTGAACAGAGCATTGACATAGGATTTATCTATCAGATACCAGCCCGGATTGCTTTTATGTTAAGACAGTCATACTGGGCTCCGCCAAATAGCAGAGCCTCTCCAAAAATACTCTGAACTCATAAGTGTTCCTCTCCACGGAAGTCTTTAGTAAAAGGCGAAAGGCTTATACGTATTGAAGAGAAACCAGAGTCAATACAGCCCCCACTCCCTACGAGGCCTTGAGCATCCTCAGCTGCCTCTGGCAAATGCCAAACGGTGCATTGCCCATCAACCATCGACTGTCTGTCTTCCAAGTTGACTCACGAGTGGCCCCACCCACTGACCAATCAGCTCAATCGTCACAAGCACAGGCTCTACATTATATACATAATCCAAAGGCTTGTATTTGTTGTTGTTGTTGGTTTTCTTTAGGAAAAATGGCAGCAAACCTAAGAAGGTTGAACAGAGCATTGACATAGGATTTATCTATCAGATACCAGCACGGATTGCTTTTATATTACACAGTCATACTGGACTCTGCCAAATAGCAGAGCCTCTCCAAAAATACTCTGAACTCATAAGTGTTCCTCTCCACGGAAGTCTTTAGTAAAAGGCGAAAGGCTTATACGTATTGAAGAGAAACCAGAGTCAATACACCCCCCACTCCCTACGAGGCCTTGAGCATCCTCAGCTGCCTCTGGCAAATGCCAAACGGTGCATTGCCCATCAACCATCGACTGTCTGTCTTCCAAGTTGACTCACGAGTGGCCCCACCCACTGACCAATCAGCTCAATCGTCACAAGCACAGGCTCTACATTATATACATAATCCAAAGGCTTGTATTTGTTGTTGTTGTTGTTGGTTTTTTTTAGGAAAAATGGCAGCAAACCTAAGAAGGTTGAACAGAGCATTGACATAGGATTTATCTATCAGATACCAGCACGGATTGCTTTTATATTACACAGTCATACTGGACTCTGCCAAGTAGCAGAGCCTCTCCAAAAATACTCTGAACTCATAAGTGCTCCTCTCCACGGAAGTCTTTAGTAAAAGGCGAAAGGCTTATACGTATAGAAGAGAAACCAGAGTCAATACTTCCCCCACTCCCTACGAGGCCTTGAGCATCCTCAGCTGCCTCTGGCAACAGCCAAACGGTGCATTGCCCATCAACCATCGACTGTCTGTCTTCCAAGTTGACTCACGAGTGGCCCCACCCACTGACCAATCAGCTCAATCGTCACAAGCACAGGCTCTACATTATATACATAATCCAAAGGCTTGTATTTGTTGTTGTTGTTGGGTTTTTTTAGGAAAAATGGCAGCAAACCTAAGAAGGTTGAACAGAGCATTGCCATAGGATTTATCTATCAGATACCAGCCCGGATTGCTTTTATATTACACAGTCATACTGGACTCTGCCAAATAGCAGAGCCTCTCCAAAAATACTCTGAACTCATAAGTGTTCCTCTCCACGGAAGTCTTTAGTAAAAGGCGAAAGGCTTATACGTATTGAAGAGAAACCAGAGTCAATACACCCCCCACTCCCTACGAGGCCTTGAGCATCCTCAGCTGCCTCTGGCAAATGCCAAACGGTGCATTGCCCATCAACCATCGACTGTCTGTCTTCCAAGTTGACTCACGAGTGGCCCCACCCACTGACCAATCAGCTCAATCGTCACAAGCACAGGCTCTACATTATATACATAATCCAAAGGCTTGTATTTGTTGTTGTTGTTGTTGGTTTTTTTTAGGAAAAATGGCAGCAAACCTAAGAAGGTTGAACAGAGCATTGACATAGGATTTATCTATCAGATACCAGCACGGATTGCTTTTATATTACACAGTCATACTGGACTCTGCCAAGTAGCAGAGCCTCTCCAAAAATACTCTGAACTCATAAGTGTTCCTCTCCACGGAAGTCTTTAGTAAAAGGCGAAAGGCTTATACGTATAGAAGAGAAACCAGAGTCAATACTTCCCCCACTCCCTACGAGGCCTTGAGCATCCTCAGCTGCCTCTGGCAACAGCCAAACGGTGCATTGCCCATCAACCATCGACTGTCTGTCTTCCAAGTTGACTCACGAGTGGCCCCACCCACTGACCAATCAGCTCAATCGTCACAAGCACAGGCTCTACATTATATACATAATCCAAAGGCTTGTATTTGTTGTTGTTGTTGGGTTTTTTTAGGAAAAATGGCAGCAAACCTAAGAAGGTTGAACAGAGCATTGCCATAGGATTTATCTATCAGATACCAGCCCGGATTGCTTTTATATTACACAGTCATACTGGACTCTGCCAAATAGCAGAGCCTCTCCAAAAATACTCTGAACTCATAAGTGTTCCTCTCCACGGAAGTCTTTAGTAAAAGGCGAAAGGCTTATACGTATTGAAGAGAAACCAGAGTCAATACAGCCCCCACTCCCTACGAGGCCTTGAGCATCCTCAGCTGCCTCTGGCAACAGCCAAACGGTGCATTGCCCATCAACCATTGACTGTCTGTCTTCCAAGTTGACTCACGAGTGGCCCCACCCACTGACCAATCAGCTCAATCGTCACAAGCACAGGCTCTACATTATATACATAATCCAAAGGCTTGTATTTGTTGTTGTTGTTGGTTTTTTTTAGGAAAAATGGCAGCAAACCTAAGAAGGTTGAACAGAGCATTGCCATAGGATTTATCTATCAGATACCAGCCCGGATTGCTTTTATATTACACAGTCATACTGGACTCTGCCAAATAGCAGAGCCTCTCCAAAAATACTCTGAACTCATAAGTGTTCCTCTCCACGGAAGTCTTTAGTAAAAGGCGAAAGGATTATACGTATTGAAGAGAAACCAGAGTCAATACAGCCCCCACTCCCTACGAGGCCTTGAGCATCCTCAGCTGCCTCTGGCAACAGCCAAACGGTGCATTGCCCATCAACAATCGACTGTCTGTCTTCCAAGTTGACTCACAAGTGGCCCCACCCACTGACCAATCAGCTTAATCATCACAAGCACAGGCTCTACATTATATACATAATCCAAAGGCTTGTATTTTTTGTGGTTGTTGTTGGTTTTTTTTAGGAAAAATGGCAGCAAACCTAAGCATGTTGAACAGAGCGTTGACATATGATTTATCTATCAGATTCCAGCCCGGATTGCTTTTATGTTAGACAGTCATACTGGGCTCCGCCAAATAGCAGAGCCTCTCCAAAAATACTCTGAACTCATAAGTGTTCCTCTCCACGGAAGTCTTTAGTAAAAGGCGAAAGGCTTATATGTATTGAAGAGAAACCAGAGTCAATACAGCCCACACTCCCTACGAGGCCTTGAGCATCCTCAGCTGCCTCTGGCAACAGCCAAACGGTGCATTGCCCATCAACCATCGACTGTCTGTCTTCCAAGTTGACTCACGAGTGGCCCCACCCACTGACCAATCAGCTCAATCGTCACAAGCACAGGCTCTACATTATATACATAATCCAAAGGCTTGTATTTGTTGTTGTTGTTGTTTTTTTTTAGGAAAAATGGCAGCAAACCTAAGAAGGTTGAACAGAGCATTGACATAGGATTTATCTATCAAATACCAGCCCGGATTGCTTTTATGTTAAGACAGTCATACTGGGCTCCGCCAAATAGCAGAGCCTCTCCAAAAATACTCTGAACTCATAAGTGTTCCTCTCCACGGAAGTCTTTAGTAAAAGGCGAAAGGCTTATACGTATTGAAGAGAAACCAGAGTCAATACAGCCCCCACTCCCTACGAGGCCTTGAGCATCCTCAGCTGCCTCTGGCAAATGCCAAACGGTGCATTGCCCATCAACCATCGACTGTCTGTCTTCCAAGTTGACTCACGAGTGGCCCCACCCACTGACCAATCAGCTCAATCGTCACAAGCACAGGCTCTACATTATATACATAATCCAAAGGCTTGTATTTGTTGTTGTTGTTGGTTTTCTTTAGGAAAAATGGCAGCAAACCTAAGAAGGTTGAACAGAGCATTGACATAGGATTTATCTATCAGATACCAGCACGGATTGCTTTTATATTACACAGTCATACTGGACTCTGCCAAATAGCAGAGCCTCTCCAAAAATACTCTGAACTCATAAGTGTTCCTCTCCACGGAAGTCTTTAGTAAAAGGCGAAAGGCTTATACGTATTGAAGAGAAACCAGAGTCAATACACCCCCCACTCCCTACGAGGCCTTGAGCATCCTCAGCTGCCTCTGGCAAATGCCAAACGGTGCATTGCCCATCAACCATCGACTGTCTGTCTTCCAAGTTGACTCACGATTGGCCCAACCCACTGACCAATCAGCTCAATCGTCACAAGCACAGGCTCTACATTATATACATAATCCAAAGGCTTGTATTTGTTGTTGTTGTTGTTGTTGGTTTTTTTTAGGAAAAATGGCAGCAAACCTAAGAAGGTTGAACAGAGCATTGACATAGGATTTATCTATCAGATACCAGCACGGATTGCTTTTATATTACACAGTCATACTGGACTCTGCCAAGTAGCAGAGCCTCTCCAAAAATACTCTGAACTCATAAGTGTTCCTCTCCACGGAAGTCTTTAGTAAAAGGCGAAAGGCTTATACGTATTGAAGAGAAACCAGAGTCAATACAGCCCCCACTCACTACGAGGCCTTGAGCATCCTCAGCTGCCTCTGGCAACAGCCAAACGGTGCATTGCCCATCAACCATCGACTGTCTGTCTTCCAAGTTGACTCACGAGTGACCCCACCCACTGACCAATCAGCTTAATCATCACAAGCACAGGCTCTACATTATATACATAATCCAAAGGCTTGTATTTTTTGTGGTTGTTGTTGGTTTTTTTTAGGAAAAATGGCAGCAAACCTAAGCATGTTGAACAGAGCGTTGACATATGATTTATCTATCAGATTCCAGCCCGGATTGCTTTTATGTTAGACAGTCATACTGGGCTCCACCAAATAGCAGAGCCTCTCCAAAAATACTCTGAACTCATAAGTGTTCCTCTCCACGGAAGTCTTTAGTAAAAGGCGAAAGGCTTATATGTATTGAAGAGAAACCAGAGTCAATACAGCCCCCACTCCCTACGAGGCCTTGAGCATCCTCAGCTGCCTCTGGCAACAGCCAAACGGTGCATTGCCCATCAACCATCGACTGTCTGTCTTCCAAGTTGACTCACGAGTGGCCCCACCCACTGACCAATCAGCTCAATCGTCACAAGCACAGGCTCTACATTATATACATAATCCAAAGGCTTGTATTTGTTGTTGTTGTTGGTTTTTTTTAGGAAAAATGGCAGCAAACTTAAGAAGGTTGAACAGAGCATTGACATAGGATTTATCTATCAGATACCAGCCCGGATTGCTTTTATGTTAAGACAGTCATACTGGGCTCCGCCAAATAGCAGAGCCTCTCCAAAAATACTCTGAACTCATAAGTGTTCCTCTCCACGGAAGTCTTTAGTAAAAGGCGAAAGGCTTATACGTATTGAAGAGAAACCAGAGTCAATACAGCCCCCACTCCCTACGAGGCCTTGAGCATCCTCAGCTGCCTCTGGCAAATGCCAAACGGTGCATTGCCCATCAACCATCGACTGTCTGTCTTCCAAGTTGACTCACGAGTGGCCCCACCCACTGACCAATCAGCTCAATCTTCACAAGCACAGGCTCTACATTATATACATAATCCAAAGGCTTGTATTTGTTGTTGTTGTTGGTTTTCTTTAGGAAAAATGGCAGCAAACCTAAGAAGGTTGAACAGAGCATTGACATAGGATTTATCTATCAGATACCAGCACGGATTGCTTTTATATTACACAGTCATACTGGACTCTGCCAAATAGCAGAGCCTCTCCAAAAATACTCTGAACTCATAAGTGTTCCTCTCCACGGAAGTCTTTAGTAAAAGGCGAAAGGCTTATACGTATTGAAGAGAAACCAGAGTCAATACACCCCCCACTCCCTACGAGGCCTTGAGCATCCTCAGCTGCCTCTGGCAAATGCCAAACGGTGCATTGCCCATCAACCATCGACTGTCTGTCTTCCAAGTTGACTCACGATTGGCCCCACCCACTGACCAATCAGCTCAATCGTCACAAGCACAGGCTCTACATTATATACATAATCCAAAGGCTTGTATTTGTTGTTGTTGTTGTTGGTTTTTTTTAGGAAAAATGGCAGCAAACCTAAGAAGGTTGAACAGAGCATTGACATAGGATTTATCTATCAGATACCAGCACGGATTGCTTTTATATTACACAGTCATACTGGACTCTGCCAAGTAGCAGAGCCTCTCCAAAAATACTCTGAACTCATAAGTGTTCCTCTCCACGGAAGTCTTTAGTAAAAGGCGAAAGGCTTATACGTATTGAAGAGAAACCAGAGTCAATACTTCCCCCACTCCCTACGAGGCCTTGAGCATCCTCAGCTGCCTCTGGCAACAGCCAAACGGTGCATTGCCCATCAACCATCGACTGTCTGTCTTCCAAGTTGACTCACGAGTGGCCCCACCCACTGACCAATCAGCTCAATCGTCACAAGCACAGGCTCTACATTATATACATAATCCAAAGGCTTGTATTTGTTGTTGTTGTTGGTTTTTTTTAGGAAAAATGGCAGCAAACCTAAGAAGGTTGAACAGAGCATTGCCATAGGATTTATCTATCAGATACCAGCCCGGATTGCTTTTATATTACACAGTCATACTGGACTCTGCCAAATAGCAGAGCCTCTCCAAAAATACTCTGAACTCATAAGTGTTCCTCTCCACGGAAGTCTTTAGTAAAAGGCGAAAGGCTTATACGTATTGAAGAGAAACCAGAGTCAATACAGCCCCCACTCCCTACGAGGCCTTGAGCATCCTCAGCTGCCTCTGGCAACAGCCAAACGGTGCATTGCCCATCAACCATTGACTGTCTGTCTTCCAAGTTGACTCACGAGTGGCCCCACCCACTGACCAATCAGCTCAATCGTCACAAGCACAGGCTCTACATTATATACATAATCCAAAGGCTTGTATTTGTTGTTGTTGTTGGTTTTTTTTAGGAAAAATGGCAGCAAACCTAAGAAGGTTGAACAGAGCATTGCCATAGGATTTATCTATCAGATACCAGCCCGGATTGCTTTTATATTACACAGTCATACTGGACTCTGCCAAATAGCAGAGCCTCTCCAAAAATACTCTGAACTCATAAGTGTTCCTCTCCACGGAAGTCTTTAGTAAAAGGCGAAAGGATTATACGTATTGAAGAGAAACCAGAGTCAATACAGCCCCCACTCCCTACGAGGCCTTGAGCATCCTCAGCTGCCTCTGGCAACAGCCAAACGGTGCATTGCCCATCAACAATCGACTGTCTGTCTTCCAAGTTGACTCACGAGTGGCCCCACCCACTGACCAATCAGCTTAATCATCACAAGCACAGGCTCTACATTATATACATAATCCAAAGGCTTGTATTTTTTGTGGTTGTTGTTGGTTTTTTTTAGGAAAAATGGCAGCAAACCTAAGCATGTTGAACAGAGCGTTGACATATGATTTATCTATCAGATTCCAGCCCGGATTGCTTTTATGTTAGACAGTCATACTGGGCTCCGCCAAATAGCAGAGCCTCTCCAAAAATACTCTGAACTCATAAGTGTTCCTCTCCACGGAAGTCTTTAGTAAAAGGCGAAAGGCTTATATGTATTGAAGAGAAACCAGAGTCAATACAGCCCACACTCCCTACGAGGCCTTGAGCATCCTCAGCTGCCTCTGGCAACAGCCAAACGGTGCATTGCCCATCAACCATCGACTGTCTGTCTTCCAAGTTGACTCACGAGTGGCCCCACCCACTGACCAATCAGCTCAATCGTCACAAGCACAGGCTCTACATTATATACATAATCCAAAGGCTTGTATTTGTTGTTGTTGTTGGTTTTTTTTAGGAAAAATGGCAGCAAACCTAAGAAGGTTGAACAGAGCATTGACATAGGATTTATCTATCAGATACCAGCCCGGATTGCTTTTATGTTAAGACAGTCATACTGGGCTCCGCCAAATAGCAGAGCCTCTCCAAAAATACTCTGAACTCATAAGTGTTCCTCTCCACGGAAGTCTTTAGTAAAAGGCGAAAGGCTTATACGTATTGAAGAGAAACCAGAGTCAATACAGCCCCCACTCCCTACGAGGCCTTGAGCATCCTCAGCTGCCTCTGGCAAATGCCAAACGGTGCATTGCCCATCAACCATCGACTGTCTGTCTTCCAAGTTGACTCACGATTGGCCCCACCCACTGACCAATCAGCTCAATCGTCACAAGCACAGGCTCTACATTATATACATAATCCAAAGGCTTGTATTTGTTGTTGTTGTTGTTGGTTTTTTTTAGGAAAAATGGCAGCAAACCTAAGAAGGTTGAACAGAGCATTGACATAGGATTTATCTATCAGATACCAGCACGGATTGCTTTTATATTACACAGTCATACTGGACTCTGCCAAGTAGCAGAGCCTCTCCAAAATACTCTGAACTCATAAGTGTTCCTCTCCACGGAAGTCTTTAGTAAAAGGCGAAAGGCTTATACGTATTGAAGAGAAACCAGAGTCAATACTTCCCCCACTCCCTACGAGGCCTTGAGCATCCTCAGCTGCCTCTGGCAACAGCCAAACGGTGCATTGCCCATCAACCATCGACTGTCTGTCTTCCAAGTTGACTCACGAGTGGCCCCACCCACTGACCAATCAGCTCAATCGTCACAAGCACAGGCTCTACATTATATACATAATCCAAAGGCTTGTATTTGTTGTTGTTGTTGGTTTTTTTTAGGAAAAATGGCAGCAAACCTAAGAAGGTTGAACAGAGCATTGCCATAGGATTTATCTATCAGATACCAGCCCGGATTGCTTTTATATTACACAGTCATACTGGACTCTGCCAAATAGCAGAGCCTCTCCAAAAATACTCTGAACTCATAAGTGTTCCTCTCCACGGAAGTCTTTAGTAAAAGGCGAAAGGCTTATACGTATTGAAGAGAAACCAGAGTCAATACAGCCCCCACTCCCTACGAGGCCTTGAGCATCCTCAGCTGCCTCTGGCAACAGCCAAACGGTGCATTGCCCATCAACCATTGACTGTCTGTCTTCCAAGTTGACTCACGAGTGGCCCCACCCACTGACCAATCAGCTCAATCGTCACAAGCACAGGCTCTACATTATATACATAATCCAAAGGCTTGTATTTGTTGTTGTTGTTGGTTTTTTTTAGGAAAAATGGCAGCAAACCTAAGAAGGTTGAACAGAGCATTGCCATAGGATTTATCTATCAGATACCAGCCCGGATTGCTTTTATATTACACAGTCATACTGGACTCTGCCAAATAGCAGAGCCTCTCCAAAAATACTCTGAACTCATAAGTGTTCCTCTCCACGGAAGTCTTTAGTAAAAGGCGAAAGGATTATACGTATTGAAGAGAAACCAGAGTCAATACAGCCCCCACTCCCTACGAGGCCTTGAGCATCCTCAGCTGCCTCTGGCAACAGCCAAACGGTGCATTGCCCATCAACAATCGACTGTCTGTCTTCCAAGTTGACTCACGAGTGGCCCCACCCACTGACCAATCAGCTTAATCATCACAAGCACAGGCTCTACATTATATACATAATCCAAAGGCT
The DNA here is from genome assembly GCF_963971535.1 of Notolepis coatsorum. Lineage (NCBI taxonomy): Eukaryota > Metazoa > Chordata > Actinopteri > Aulopiformes > Paralepididae > Notolepis > Notolepis coatsorum. The sequence continues at coordinate 5,759,950 of NC_140181.1, read as the reverse complement.
TGTATTTTTTGTGGTTGTTGTTGGTTTTTTTTAGGAAAAATGGCAGCAAACCTAAGCATGTTGAACAGAGCGTTGACATATGATTTATCTATCAGATTCCAGCCCGGATTGCTTTTATGTTAGACAGTCATACTGGGCTCCGCCAAATAGCAGAGCCTCTCCAAAAATACTCTGAACTCATAAGTGTTCCTCTCCACGGAAGTCTTTAGTAAAAGGCGAAAGGCTTATATGTATTGAAGAGAAACCAGAGTCAATACAGCCCACACTCCCTACGAGGCCTTGAGCATCCTCAGCTGCCTCTGGCAACAGCCAAACGGTGCATTGCCCATCAACCATCGACTGTCTGTCTTCCAAGTTGACTCACGAGTGGCCCCACCCACTGACCAATCAGCTCAATCGTCACAAGCACAGGCTCTACATTATATACATAATCCAAAGGCTTGTATTTGTTGTTGTTGTTGGTTTTTTTTAGGAAAAATGGCAGCAAACCTAAGAAGGTTGAACAGAGCATTGACATAGGATTTATCTATCAGATACCAGCCCGGATTGCTTTTATGTTAAGACAGTCATACTGGGCTCCGCCAAATAGCAGAGCCTCTCCAAAAATACTCTGAACTCATAAGTGTTCCTCTCCACGGAAGTCTTTAGTAAAAGGCAAAAGGCTTATACGTATTGAAGAGAAACCAGAGTCAATACAGCCCCCACTCCCTACGAGGCCTTGAGCATCCTCAGCTGCCTCTGGCAAATGCCAAACGGTGCATTGCCCATCAACCATCGACTGTCTGTCTTCCAAGTTGACTCACGAGTGGCCCCACCCACTGACCAATCAGCTCAATCGTCACAAGCACAGGCTCTACATTATATACATAATCCAAAGGCTTGTATTTGTTGTTGTTGTTGGTTTTCTTTAGGTAAAATGGCAGCAAACCTAAGAAGGTTGAACAGAGCATTGACATAGGATTTATCTATCAGATACCAGCACGGATTGCTTTTATATTACACAGTCATACTGGACTCTGCCAAATAGCAGAGCCTCTCCAAAAATACTCTGAAGTCATAAGTGTTCCTCTCCACGGAAGTCTTTAGTAAAAGGCGAAAGGCTTATATGTATTGAAGAGAAACCAGAGTCAATACAGCCCCCACTCCCTACGAGGCCTTGAGCATCCTCAGCTGCCTCTGGCAACAGCCAAACGGTGCATTGCCCATCAACCATCGACTGTCTGTCTTCCAAGTTGACTCACGAGTGGCCCCACCCACTGACCAATCAGCTCAATCGTCACAAGCACAGGCTCTACATTATATACATAATCCAAAGGCTTGTATTTGTTGTTGTTGTTGTTTTTTTTTAGGAAAAATGGCAGCAAACCTAAGAAGGTTGAACAGAGCATTGACATAGGATTTATCTATCAAATACCAGCCCGGATTGCTTTTATGTTAAGACAGTCATACTGGGCTCCGCCAAATAGCAGAGCCTCTCCAAAAATACTCTGAACTCATAAGTGTTCCTCTCCACGGAAGTCTTTAGTAAAAGGCGAAAGGCTTATACGTATTGAAGAGAAACCAGAGTCAATACAGCCCCCACTCCCTACGAGGCCTTGAGCATCCTCAGCTGCCTCTGGCAAATGCCAAACGGTGCATTGCACATCAACCATCGACTGTCTGTCTTCCAAGTTGACTCACGAGTGGCCCCACCCACTGACCAATCAGCTCAATCGTCACAAGCACAGGCTCTACATTATATACATAATCCAAAGGCTTGTATTTGTTGTTGTTGTTGGTTTTCTTTAGGAAAAATGGCAGCAAACCTAAGAAGGTTGAACAGAGCATTGACATAGGATTTATCTATCAGATACCAGCACGGATTGCTTTTATATTACACAGTCATACTGGACTCTGCCAAATAGCAGAGCCTCTCCAAAAATACTCTGAACTCATAAGTGTTCCTCTCCACGGAAGTCTTTAGTAAAAGGCGAAAGGCTTATACGTATTGAAGAGAAACCAGAGTCAATACACCCCCCACTCCCTACGAGGCCTTGAGCATCCTCAGCTGCCTCTGGCAAATGCCAAACGGTGCATTGCCCATCAACCATCGACTGTCTGTCTTCCAAGTTGACTCACGATTGGCCCAACCCACTGACCAATCAGCTCAATCGTCACAAGCACAGGCTCTACATTATATACATAATCCAAAGGCTTGTATTTGTTGTTGTTGTTGTTGGTTTTTTTTAGGAAAAATGGCAGCAAACCTAAGAAGGTTGAACAGAGCATTGACATAGGATTTATCTATCAGATACCAGCACGGATTGCTTTTATATTACACAGTCATACTGGACTCTGCCAAGTAGCAGAGCCTCTCCAAAAATACTCTGAACTCATAAGTGTTCCTCTCCACGGAAGTCTTTAGTAAAAGGCGAAAGACTTATACGTATTGAAGAGAAACCAGAGTCAATACTTCCCCCACTCCCTACGAGGCCTTGAGCATCCTCAGCTGCCTCTGGCAACAGCCAAACGGTGCATTGCCCATCAACCATCGACTGTCTGTCTTCCAAGTTGACTCACGAGTGGCCCCACCCACTGACCAATCAGCTCAATCGTCACAAGCACAGGCTCTACATTATATACATAATCCAAAGGCTTGTATTTGTTGTTGTTGTTGGGTTTTTTAGGAAAAATGGCAGCAAACCTAAGAAGGTTGAACAGAGCATTGCCATAGGATTTATCTATCAGATACCAGCCCGGATTGCTTTTATATTACACAGTCATACTGGACTCTGCCAAATAGCAGAGCCTCTCCAAAAATACTCTGAACTCATAAGTGTTCCTCTCCACGGAAGTCTTTAGTAAAAGGCGAAAGGCTTATACGTATTGAAGAGAAACCAGAGTCAATACAGCCCCCACTCCCTACGAGGCCTTGAGCATCCTCAGCTGCCTCTGGCAACAGCCAAACGGTGCATTGCCCATCAACCATTGACTGTCTGTCTTCCAAGTTGACTCACGAGTGGCCCCACCCACTGACCAATCAGCTCAATCGTCACAAGCACAGGCTCTACATTATATACATAATCCAAAGGCTTGTATTTGTTGTTGTTGTTGGTTTTTTTTAGGAAAAATGGCAGCAAACCTAAGAAGGTTGAACAGAGCATTGACATAGGATTTATCTATCAGATACCAGCCCGGATTGCTTTTATATTACACAGTCATACTGGACTCTGCCAAATAGCAGAGCCTCTCCAAAAATACTCTGAACTCATAAGTGTTCCTCTCCACGGAAGTCTTTAGTAAAAGGCGAAAGGATTATACGTATTGAAGAGAAACCAGAGTCAATACAGCCCCCACTCCCTACGAGGCCTTGAGCATCCTCAGCTGCCTCTGGCAACAGCCAAACGGTGCATTGCCCATCAACAATCGACTGTCTGTCTTCCAAGTTGACTCACGAGTGGCCCCACCCACTGACCAATCAGCTTAATCATCACAAGCACAGGCTCTACATTATATACATAATCCAAAGGCTTGTATTTTTTGTGGTTGTTGTTGGTTTTTTTTAGGAAAAATGGCAGCAAACCTAAGCATGTTGAACAGAGCGTTGACATATGATTTATCTATCAGATTCCAACCCGGATTGCTTTTATGTTAGACAGTCATACTGGGCTCCGCCAAATAGCAGAGCCTCTCCAAAAATACTCTGAACTCATAAGTGTTCCTCTCCACGGAAGTCTTTAGTAAAAGGCGAAAGGCTTATATGTATTGAAGAGAAACCAGAGTCAATACAGCCCCCACTCCCTACGAGGCCTTGAGCGTCCTCAGCTGCCTCTGGCAACAGCCAAACGGTGCATTGCCCATCAACCATCGACTGTCTGTCTTCCAAGTTGACTCACGAGTGGCCCCACCCACTGACCAATCAGCTCAATCGTCACAAGCACAGGCTCTACATTATATACATAATCCAAAGGCTTGTATTTGTTGTTGTTGTTGGTTTTTTTTAGGAAAAATTGCAGCAAACCTAAGAAGGTTGAACAGAGCATTGACATAGGATTTATCTATCAGATACCAGCCCGGATTGCTTTTGTGTTAAGACAGTCATACTGGGCTCCGCCAAATAGCAGAGCCTCTCCAAAAATACTCTGAACTCATAAGTGTTCCTCTCCACGGAAGTCTTTAGTAAAAGGCGAAAGGCTTATATGTATTGAAGAGAAACCAGAGTCAATACAGCCCCCACTCCCTACGAGGCCTTGAGCGTCCTCAGCTGCCTCTGGCAACAGCCAAACGGTGCATTGCCCATCAACCATCGACTGTCTGTCTTCCAAGTTGACTCACGAGTGGCCCCACCCACTGACCAATCAGCTCAATCGTCACAAGCACAGGCTCTACATTATATACATAATCCAAAGGCTTGTATTTGTTGTTGTTGTTGGTTTTTTTTAGGAAAAATGGCAGCAAACCTAAGAAGGTTGAACAGAGCATTGACATAGGATTTATCTATCAGATACCAGCCCGGATTGCTTTTGTGTTAAGACAGTCATACTGGGCTCCGCCAAATAGCAGAGCCTCTCCAAAAATACTCTGAACTCATAAGTGTTCCTCTCCACGGAAGTCTTTAGTAAAAGGCGAAAGGCTTATACGTATTGAAGAGAAACCAGAGTCAATACAGCCCCCACTCCCTACGAGGCCTTGAGCATCCTCAGCTGCCTCTGGCAAATGCCAAACGGTGCATTGCCCATCAACCATCGACTGTCTGTCTTCCAAGTTGACTCACGAGTGGCCCCACCCACTGACCAATCAGCTCAATCGTCACAAGCACAGGCTCTACATTATATACATAATCCAAAGGCTTGTATTTGTTGTTGTTGTTGGTTTTCTTTAGGAAAAATGGCAGCAAACCTAAGAAGGTTGAACAGAGCATTGACATAGGATTTATCTATCAGATACCAGCACGGATTGCTTTTATATTACACAGTCATACTGGACTCTGCCAAATAGCAGAGCCTCTCCAAAAATACTCTGAAGTCATAAGTGTTCCTCTCCACGGAAGTCTTTAGTAAAAGGCGAAAGGCTTATATGTATTGAAGAGAAACCAGAGTCAATACAGCCCCCACTCCCTACGAGGCCTTGAGCATCCTCAGCTGCCTCTGGCAACAGTCAAACGGTGCATTGCCCATCAACCATCGACTGTCTGTCTTCCAAGTTGACTCACGAGTGGCCCCACCCACTGACCAATCAGCTCAATCGTCACAAGCACAGGCTCTACATTATATACATAATCCAAAGGCTTGTATTTGTTGTTGTTGTTGGTTTTTTTTAGGAAAAATGGCAGCAAACCTAAGCATGTTGAACAGAGCGTTGACATATGATTTATCTATCAGATTCCAGCCCGGATTGCTTTTATGTTAGACAGTCATACTGGGCTCCGCCAAATAGCAGAGCCTCTCCAAAAATACTCTGAACTCATAAGTGTTCCTCTCCACGGAAGTCTTTAGTAAAAGGCGAAAGGCTTATACGTATTGAAGAGAAACCAGAGTGAATACAGCCCCTACTCCCTACAAGGCCTTGAGCATCCTCAGCTGCCTCTGGCAACAGCCAAACGGTGCATTGCCCATCAACAATCGACTGTCTGTCTTCCAAGTTGACTCACGAGTGGCCCCACCCACTGACCAATCAGCTTAATCATCACAAGCACAGGCTCTACATTATATACATAATCCAAAGGCTTGTATTTTTTGTGGTTGTTGTTGGGTTTTTTTAGGAAAAATGGCAGCAAACCTAAGCATGTTGAACAGAGCGTTGACATATGATTTATCTATCAGATTCCAGCCCGGATTGCTTTTATGTTAGACAGTCATACTGGGCTCCGCCAAATAGCAGAGCCTCTCCAAAAATACTCTGAACTCATAAGTGTTCCTCTCCAGGGAAGTCTTTAGTAAAAGGCGAAAGGCTTATACGTATTGAAGAGAAACCAGAGTCAATACAGCCCCTACTCCCTACGAGGCCTTGAGCATCCTCAGCTGCCTCTGGCAACAGCCAAACGGTGCATTGCCCATCAACCATCGACTGTCTGTCTTCCAAGTTGACTCACGAGTGGCCCCACCCACTGACCAATCAGCTCAATCGTCACAAGCACAGGCTCTACATTATATACATAATCCAAAGGCTTGTATTTGTTGTTGTTGTTGGTTTTTTTTAGGAAAAATGGCAGCAAACCTAAGAAGGTTGAACAGAGCATTGACATAGGTTTTATCTATCAGATACCAGCCCGGATTGCTTTTATATTACACAGTCATGCTGGACTCTGCCAAATAGCAGAGCCTCTCCAAAAATACTCTGAACTCATAAGTGTTCTTCTCCACGGAAGTCTTTAGTAAAAGGCGAAAGGATTATACGTATTGAAGAGAAACCAGAGTCAATACAGCCCCCACTCCCTACGAGGCCTTGAGCATCCTCAGCTGCCTCTGGCAACAGCCAAACGGTGCATTGCCCATCAACAATCGACTGTCTGTCTTCCAAGTTGACTCACGAGTGGCCCCACCCACTGACCAATCAGCTTAATCATCACAAGCACAGGCTCTACATTATATACATAATCCAAAGGCTTGTATTTTTTGTGGTTGTTGTTGGTTTTTTTTAGGAAAAATGGCAGCAAACCTAAGCATGTTGAACAGAGCGTTGACATATGATTTATCTATCAGATTCCAGCCCGGATTGCTTTTATGTTAGACAGTCATACTGGGCTCCGCCAAATAGCAGAGCCTCTCCAAAAATACTCTGAACTCATAAGTGTTCCTCTCCACGGAAGTCTATAGTAAAAGGCGAAAGGCTTATATGTATTGAAGAGAAACCAGAGTCAATACAGCCCCCACTCCCTACGAGGCCTTGAGCATCCTCAGCTGCCTCTGGCAACAGCCAAACGGTGCATTGCCCATCAACCATCGACTGTCTGTCTTCCAAGTTGACTCACGAGTGGCCCCACCCACTGACCAATCAGCTCAATCGTCACAAGCACAGGCTCTACATTATATACATAATCCAAAGGCTTGTATTTGTTGTTGTTGTTGGTTTTTTTTAGGAAAAATGGCAGCAAACCTAAGAAGGTTGAACAGAGCATTGACATAGGATTTATCTATCAGATACCAGCCCGGATTGCTTTTATGTTAAGACAGTCATACTGGGCTCCGCCAAATAGCAGAGCCTCTCCAAAAATACTCTGAACTCATAAGTGTTCCTCTCCACGGAAGTCTTTAGTAAAAGGCGAAAGGCTTATACGTATTGAAGAGAAACCAGAGTCAATACAGCCCCCACTCCCTACGAGGCCTTGAGCATCCTCAGCTGCCTCTGGCAAATGCCAAACGGTGCATTGCCCATCAACCATCGACTGTCTGTCTTCCAAGTTGACTCACGAGTGGCCCCACCCACTGACCAATCAGCTCAATCGTCACAAGCACAGGCTCTACATTATATACATAATCCAAAGGCTTGTATTTGTTGTTGTTGTTGGTTTTCTTTAGGAAAAATGGCAGCAAACCTAAATAGGTTGAACAGAGCATTGACATAGGATTTATCTATCAGATAGCAGCACGGATTGCTTTTATATTACACAGTCATACTGGACTCTGCCAAATAGCAGAGCCTCTCCAAAAATACTCTGAACTCATAAGTGTTCCTCTCCACGGAAGTCTTTAGTAAAAGGCGAAAGGCTTATACGTATTGAAGAGAAACCAGAGTCAATACAGCCCCCACTCCCTACGAGGCCTTGAGCATCCTCAGCTGCCTCTGGCAAATGCCAAACGGTGCATTGCCCATCAACAATCGACTGTCTGTCTTCCAAGTTGACTCACGAGTGGCCCCACCCACTGACCAATCAGCTTAATCATCACAAGCACAGGCTCTACATTATATACATAATCCAAAGGCTTGTATTTTTTGTGGTTGTTGTTGGGTTTTTTTAGGAAAAATGGCAGCAAACCTAAGCATGTTGAACAGAGCGTTGACATATGATTTATCTATCAGATTCCAGCCCGGATTGCTTTTATGTTAGACAGTCATACTGGGCTCCGCCAAATAGCAGAGCCTCTCCAAAAATACTCTGAACTCATAAGTGTTCCTCTCCACGGAAGTCTTTAGTAAAAGGCGAAAGGCTTATACGTATTGAAGAGAAACCAGAGTCAATACAGCCCCTACTCCCTACGAGGCCTTGAGCATCCTCAGCTGCCTCTGGCAACAGCCAAACGGTGCATTGCCCATCAACCATCGACTGTCTGTCTTCCAAGTTGACTCACGAGTGGCCCCACCCACTGACCAATCAGCTCAATCGTCACAAGCACAGGCTCTACATTATATACATAATCCAAAGGCTTGTATTTGTTGTTGTTGTTGGTTTTTTTTAGGAAAAATGGCAGCAAACCTAAGAAGGTTGAACAGAGCATTGACATAGGTTTTATCTATCAGATACCAGCCCGGATTGCTTTTATATTACACAGTCATGCTGGACTCTGCCAAATAGCAGAGCCTCTCCAAAAATACTCTGAACTCATAAGTGTTCTTCTCAACGGAAGTCTTTAGTAAAAGGCGAAAGGATTATACGTATTGAAGAAAAACCAGAGTCAATACAGCCCCCACTCCCTACGAGGCCTTGAGCATCCTCAGCTGCCTCTGGCAACAGCCAAACGGTGCATTGCCCATCAACAATCGACTGTCTGTCTTCCAAGTTGACTCACGAGTGGCCCCACCCACTGACCAATCAGCTTAATCATCACAAGCACAGGCTCTACATTATATACATAATCCAAAGGCTTGTATTTTTTGTGTTTGTTTTTTTGGTTTTTTTTAGGAAAAATGGCAGCAAACCTAAGCATGTTGAACAGAGCGTTGACATATGATTTATCTATCAGATTCCAGCCCGGATTGCTTTTATGTTAGACAGTCATACTGGGCTCCGCCAAATAGCAGAGCCTCTCCAAAAATACTCTGAACTCATAAGTGTTCCTCTCCACGGAAGTCTATAGTAAAAGGCGAAAGGCTTATATGTATTGAAGAGAAACCAGAGTCAATACAGCCCCCACTCCCTACGAGGCCTTGAGCATCCTCAGCTGCCTCTGGCAACAGCCAAACGGTGCATTGCCCATCAACCATCGACTGTCTGTCTTCCAAGTTGACTCACGAGTGGCCCCACCCACTGACCAATCAGCTCAATCGTCACAAGCACAGGCTCTACATTATATACATAATCCAAAGGCTTGTATTTGTTGTTGTTGTTGTTGGTTTTTTTTAGGAAAAATGGCAGCAAACCTAAGAAGGTTGAACAGAGCATTGACATAGGATTTATCTATCAGATACCAGCCCGGATTGCTTTTATGTTAAGACAGTCATACTGGGCTCCGCCAAATAGCAGAGCCTCTCCAAAAATACTCTGAACTCATAAATGTTCCTCTCCACGGAAGTCTTTAGTAAAAGGCGAAAGGCTTATACGTATTGAAGAGAAACCAGAGTCAATACAGCCCCCACTCCCTACGAGGCCTTGAGCATCCTCAGCTGCCTCTGGCAAATGCCAAACGGTGCATTGCCCATCAACCATCGACTGTCTGTCTTCCAAGTTGACTCACGAGTGGCCCCACCCACTGACCAATCAGCTCAATCGTCACAAGCACAGGCTCTACATTATATACATAATCCAAAGGCTTGTATTTGTTGTTGTTGTTGGTTTTCTTTAGGAAAAATGGCAGCAAACCTAAATAGGTTGAACAGAGCATTGACATAGGATTTATCTATCAGATACCAGCACGGATTGCTTTTATATTACACAGTCATACTGGACTCTGCCAAATAGCAGAGCCTCTCCAAAAATACTCTGAACTCATAAGTGTTCCTCTCCACGGAAGTCTTTAGTAAAAGGCGAAAGGCTTATACGTATTGAAGAGAAACCAGAGTCAATACAGCCCCCACTCCCTACGAGGCCTTGAGCATCCTCAGCTGCCTCTGGCAAATGCCAAACGGTGCATTGCCCATCAACCATCGACTGTCTGTCTTCCAAGTTGACTCACGAGTGGCCCCACCCACTGACCAATCAGCTCAATCGTCACAAGCACAGGCTCTACATTATATACATAATCCAAAGGCTTGTATTTGTTGTTGTTGTTGTTGTTGTTGTTGTTGTTGTTTTTTAGGAAAAATGGCAGCAAACCTAAGAAGGTTGAACAGAGCATTGACATAGGATTTATCTATCAGATACCAGCACGGATTGCTTTTATATTACACAGTCATACTGGACTCTGCAAAATAGCAGAGCCTCTCCAAAAATACTCTGAACTCATAAGTGTTCCTCTCCACGGAAGTCTTTAGTAAAAGGCGAAAGGCTTATACGTATTGAAGAGAAACCAGAGTCAATACAGCCCCCACTCCCTACGAGGCCTTGAGCATCCTCAGCTGCCTCTGGCAACAGCCAAACGGTGCATTGCCCATCAACCATCGACTGTCTGTCTTCCAAGTTGACTCACGAGTGGCCCCACCCACTGACCAATCAGCTCAATCGTCACAAGCACAGGCTCTACATTATATACATAATCCAAAGGCTTGTATTTGTTGTTGTTGTTGGTTTTTTTTAGGAAAAATGGCAGCAAACCTAAGAAGGTTGAACAGAGCATTGACATAGGATTTATCTATCAGATACCAGCCCGGATTGCTTTTATATTACACAGTCATACTGGACTCTGCCAAATAGCAGAGCCTCTCCAAAAATACTTTGAACTCATAAGTGTTCCTCTCCACGGAAGTCTTTAGTAAAAGGCGAAAGGATTATACGTATTGAAGAGAAACCAGAGTCAATACAGCCCCCACTCCCTACGAGGCCTTGAGCATCCTCAGCTGCCTCTGGCAACAGCCAAACGGTGCATTGCCCATCAACAATCGACTGTCTGTCTTCCAAGTTGACTCACAAGTGGCCCCACCCACTGACCAATCAGCTTAATCGTCACAAGCACAGGCTCTACATTATATACATAATCCAAAGGCTTGTATTTGTTGTGGTTGTTGTTGGTTTTTTTTAGGAAAAATGGCAGCAAACCTAAGCATGTTGAACAGAGCGTTGACATATGATTTATCTATCAGATTCCAGCCCGGATTGCTTTTATGTTAGACAGTCATACTGGGCTCCGCCAAATAGCAGAGCCTCTCCAAAAATACTCTGAACTCATAAGTGTTCCTCTCCACGGAAGTCTTTAGTAAAAGGCGAAAGGCTTATACGTATTGAAGAGAAACCAGAGTCAATACAGCCCCTACTCCCTACGAGGCCTTGAGCATCCTCAGATGCCTCTGGCAACAGCCAAACGGTGCATTGCCCATCAACCATCGACTGTCTGTCTTCCAAGTTGACTCACGAGTGGCCCCACCCACTGACCAATCAGCTCAATCGTCACAAGCACAGGCTCTACATTATATACATAATCCAAAGGCTTGTATTTGTTGTTGTTGTTGTTGTTGTTGTTGTTGTTGTTTTTTAGGAAAAATGGCAGCAAACCTAAGAAGGTTGAACAGAGCATTGACATAGGATTTATCTATCAGATACCAGCACGGATTGCTTTTATATTACACAGTCATACTGGACTCTGCAAAATAGCAGAGCCTCTCCAAAAATACTCTGAACTCATAAGTGTTCCTCTCCACGGAAGTCTTTAGTAAAAGGCGAAAGGCTTATACGTATTGAAGAGAAACCAGAGTCAATACAGCCCCCACTCCCTACGAGGCCTTGAGCATCCTCAGCTGCCTCTGGCAACAGCCAAACGGTGCATTGCCCATCAACCATCGACTGTCTGTCTTCCAAGTTGACTCACGAGTGGCCCCACCCACTGACCAATCAGCTCAATCGTCACAAGCACAGGCTCTACATTATATACATAATCCAAAGGCTTGTATTTGTTGTTGTTGTTGGTTTTTTTTAGGAAAAATGGCAGCAAACCTAAGAAGGTTGAACAGAGCATTGACATAGGATTTATCTATCAGATACCAGCCCGGATTGCTTTTATATTACACAGTCATACTGGACTCTGCCAAATAGCAGAGCCTCTCCAAAAATACTTTGAACTCATAAGTGTTCCTCTCCACGGAAGTCTTTAGTAAAAGGCGAAAGGATTATACGTATTGAAGAGAAACCAGAGTCAATACAGCCCCCACTCCCTACGAGGCCTTGAGCATCCTCAGCTGCCTCTGGCAACAGCCAAACGGTGCATTGCCCATCAACAATCGACTGTCTGTCTTCCAAGTTGACTCACAAGTGGCCCCACCCACTGACCAATCAGCTTAATCGTCACAAGCACAGGCTCTACATTATATACATAATCCAAAGGCTTGTATTTGTTGTGGTTGTTGTTGGTTTTTTTTAGGAAAAATGGCAGCAAACCTAAGCATGTTGAACAGAGCGTTGACATATGATTTATCTATCAGATTCCAGCCCGGATTGCTTTTATGTTAGACAGTCATACTGGGCTCCGCCAAATAGCAGAGCCTCTCCAAAAATACTCTGAACTCATAAGTGTTCCTCTCCACGGAAGTCTTTAGTAAAAGGCGAAAGGCTTATACGTATTGAAGAGAAACCAGAGTCAATACAGCCCCTACTCCCTACGAGGCCTTGAGCATCCTCAGATGCCTCTGGCAACAGCCAAACGGTGCATTGCCCATCAACCATCGACTGTCTGTCTTCCAAGTTGACTCACGAGTGGCCCCACCCACTGACCAATCAGCTCAATCGTCACAAGCACAGGCTCTACATTATATACATAATCCAAAGGCTTGTATTTGTTGTTGTTGTTGGTTTTTTTTAGGAAAAATGGCAGCAAACCTAAGAAGGTTGAACAGAGCATTGACATAGGATTTATCTATCAGATACCAGCCCGGATTGCTTTTATATTACACAGTCATACTGGACTCTGCCAAATAGCAGAGCCTCTCCAAAAATAATCTGAACTCATAAGTGTTCCTCTCCACGGAAGTCTTTAGTAAAAGGCGAAAGGATTATACGTATTGAAGAGAAACCAGAGTCAATACAGCCCCCACTCCCTACGAGGCCTTGAGCATCCTCAGCTGCCTCTGGCAACAGCCAAACGGTGCATTGCCCATCAACAATCGACTGTCTGTCTTCCAAGTTGACTCACGAGTGGCCCCACCCACTGACCAATCAGCTTAATCATCACAAGCACAGGCTCTACATTATATACATAATCCAAAGGCTTGTATTTTTTGTGGTTGTTGTTGGTTTTTTTTAGGAAAAATGGCAGCAAACCTAAGCATGTTGAACAGAGCGTTGACATATGATTTATCTATCAGATTCCAGCCCGGATTGCTTTTATGTTAGACAGTCATACTGGGCTCCGCCAAATAGCAGAGCCTCTCCAAAAATACTCTGAACTCATAAGTGTTCCTCTCCACGGAAGTCTTTAGTAAAAGGCGAAAGGCTTATACGTATTGAAGAGAAACCAGAGTCAATACAGCCCCCACTCCCTACGAGGCCTTGAGCATCCTCAGCTGCCTCTGGCAAATGCCAAACGGTGCATTGCCCATCAACCATCGACTGTCTGTCTTCCAAGTTGACTCACGAGTGGCCCCACCCACTGACCAATCAGGTCAATCGTCACAAGCACAGGCTCTACATTATATACATAATCCAAAGGCTTGTATTTGTTGTTGTTGTTGGTTTTCTTTAGGAAAAATGGCAGCAAACCTAAGAAGGTTGAACAGAGCATTGACATAGGATTTATCTATCAGATACCAGCACGGATTGCTTTTATATTACACAGTCATACTGGACTCTGCCAAATAGCAGAGCCTCTCAAAAAATACTCTGAACTCATAAGTGTTCCTCTCCACGGAAGTCTTTAGTAAAAGGCGAAAGGCTTATACGTATTGAAGAGAAACCAGAGTCAATACACCCCCCACTCCCTACGAGGCCTTGAGCATCCTCAGCTGCCTCTGGCAAATGCCAAACGGTGCATTGCCCATCAACCATCGACTGTCTGTCTTCCAAGTTGACTCACGAGTGGCCCCACCCACTGACCAATCAGCTCAATCGTCACAAGCACAGGCTCTATATTATATACATAATCCAAAGGCTTGTATTTGTTGTTGTTGTTGTTGGTTTTTTTTAGGAAAAATGGCAGCAAACCTAAGAAGGTTGAACAGAGCATTGACATAGGATTTATCTATCAGATACCAGCACGGATTGCTTTTATATTACACAGTCATACTGGACTCTGCCACGTAGCAGAGCCTCTCCAAAAATACTCTGAACTCATAAGTGTTCCTCTCCACGGAAGTCTTTAGTAAAAGGCGAAAGGCTTATACGTATTGAAGAGAAACCAGAGTCAATACTTCCCCCACACCCTACGAGGCCTTGAGCATCCTCAGCTTCCTCTGGCAACAGCCAAACGGTGCATTGCCCATCAACCATCGACTGTCTGTCTTCCAAGTTGACTCACGAGTGGCCCCACCCACTGACCAATCAGCTCAATCGTCACAAGCACAGGCTCTACATTATATACATAATCCAAAGGCTTGTATTTGTTGTTGTTGTTGGGTTTTTTTAGGAAAAATGGCAGCAAACCTAAGAAGGTTGAACAGAGCATTGCCATAGGATTTATCTATCAGATACCAGCCCGGATTGCTTTTATATTACACAGTCATACTGGACTCTGCCAAATAGCAGAGCCTCTCCAAAAATACTCTGAACTCATAAGTGTTCCTCTCCACGGAAGTCTTTAGTAAAAGGCGAAAGGCTTATACGTATTGAAGAGAAACCAGAGTCAATACAGCCCCCACTCCCTACGAGGCCTTGAGCATCCTCAGCTGCCTCTGGCAACAGCCAAACGGTGCATTGCCCATCAACCATCGACTGTCTGTCTTCCAAGTTGACTCACGAGTGGCCCCACCCACTGACCAATCAGCTCAATCGTCACAAGCACAGGCTCTACATTATATACATAATCCAAAGGCTTGTATTTGTTGTTGTTGTTGGTTTTTTTTAGGAAAAATGGCAGCAAACCTAAGAAGGTTGAACAGAGCATTGACATAGGTTTTATCTATCAGATACCAGCCCGGATTGCTTTTATATTACACAGTCATGCTGGACTCTGCCAAATAGCAGAGCCTCTCCAAAAATACTCTGAACTCATAAGTGTTCTTCTCAACGGAAGTCTTTAGTAAAAGGCGAAAGGATTATACGTATTGAAGAAAAACCAGAGTCAATACAGCCCCCACTCCCTACGAGGCCTTGAGCATCCTCAGCTGCCTCTGGCAACAGCCAAACGGTGCATTGCCCATCAACAATCGACTGTCTGTCTTCCAAGTTGACTCACGAGTGGCCCCACCCACTGACCAATCAGCTTAATCATCACAAGCACAGGCTCTACATTATATACATAATCCAAAGGCTTGTATTTTTTGTGTTTGTTTTTTTGGTTTTTTTTAGGAAAAATGGCAGCAAACCTAAGCATGTTGAACAGAGCGTTGACATATGATTTATCTATCAGATTCCAGCCCGGATTGCTTTTATGTTAGACAGTCATACTGGGCTCCGCCAAATAGCAGAGCCTCTCCAAAAATACTCTGAACTCATAAGTGTTCCTCTCCACGGAAGTCTATAGTAAAAGGCGAAAGGCTTATATGTATTGAAGAGAAACCAGAGTCAATACAGCCCCCACTCCCTACGAGGCCTTGAGCATCCTCAGCTGCCTCTGGCAACAGCCAAACGGTGCATTGCCCATCAACCATCGACTGTCTGTCTTCCAAGTTGACTCACGAGTGGCCCCACCCACTGACCAATCAGCTCAATCGTCACAAGCACAGGCTCTACATTATATACATAATCCAAAGGCTTGTATTTGTTGTTGTTGTTGTTGGTTTTTTTTAGGAAAAATGGCAGCAAACCTAAGAAGGTTGAACAGAGCATTGACATAGGATTTATCTATCAGATACCAGCCCGGATTGCTTTTATGTTAAGACAGTCATACTGGGCTCCGCCAAATAGCAGAGCCTCTCCAAAAATACTCTGAACTCATAAATGTTCCTCTCCACGGAAGTCTTTAGTAAAAGGCGAAAGGCTTATACGTATTGAAGAGAAACCAGAGTCAATACAGCCCCCACTCCCTACGAGGCCTTGAGCATCCTCAGCTGCCTCTGGCAAATGCCAAACGGTGCATTGCCCATCAACCATCGACTGTCTGTCTTCCAAGTTGACTCACGAGTGGCCCCACCCACTGACCAATCAGCTCAATCGTCACAAGCACAGGCTCTACATTATATACATAATCCAAAGGCTTGTATTTGTTGTTGTTGTTGGTTTTCTTTAGGAAAAATGGCAGCAAACCTAAATAGGTTGAACAGAGCATTGACATAGGATTTATCTATCAGATACCAGCACGGATTGCTTTTATATTACACAGTCATACTGGACTCTGCCAAATAGCAGAGCCTCTCCAAAAATACTCTGAACTCATAAGTGTTCCTCTCCACGGAAGTCTTTAGTAAAAGGCGAAAGGCTTATACGTATTGAAGAGAAACCAGAGTCAATACAGCCCCCACTCCCTACGAGGCCTTGAGCATCCTCAGCTGCCTCTGGCAAATGCCAAACGGTGCATTGCCCATCAACCATCGACTGTCTGTCTTCCAAGTTGACTCACGAGTGGCCCCACCCACTGACCAATCAGCTCAATCGTCACAAGCACAGGCTCTACATTATATACATAATCCAAAGGCTTGTATTTGTTGTTGTTGTTGTTGTTGTTGTTGTTGTTGTTGTTTTTTAGGAAAAATGGCAGCAAACCTAAGAAGGTTGAACAGAGCATTGACATAGGATTTATCTATCAGATACCAGCACGGATTGCTTTTATATTACACAGTCATACTGGACTCTGCAAAATAGCAGAGCCTCTCCAAAAATACTCTGAACTCATAAGTGTTCCTCTCCACGGAAGTCTTTAGTAAAAGGCGAAAGGCTTATACGTATTGAAGAGAAACCAGAGTCAATACAGCCCCCACTCCCTACGAGGCCTTGAGCATCCTCAGCTGCCTCTGGCAACAGCCAAACGGTGCATTGCCCATCAACCATCGACTGTCTGTCTTCCAAGTTGACTCACGAGTGGCCCCACCCACTGACCAATCAGCTCAATCGTCACAAGCACAGGCTCTACATTATATACATAATCCAAAGGCTTGTATTTGTTGTTGTTGTTGGTTTTTTTTAGGAAAAATGGCAGCAAACCTAAGAAGGTTGAACAGAGCATTGACATAGGATTTATCTATCAGATACCAGCCCGGATTGCTTTTATATTACACAGTCATACTGGACTCTGCCAAATAGCAGAGCCTCTCCAAAAATACTTTGAACTCATAAGTGTTCCTCTCCACGGAAGTCTTTAGTAAAAGGCGAAAGGATTATACGTATTGAAGAGAAACCAGAGTCAATACAGCCCCCACTCCCTACGAGGCCTTGAGCATCCTCAGCTGCCTCTGGCAACAGCCAAACGGTGCATTGCCCATCAACAATCGACTGTCTGTCTTCCAAGTTGACTCACAAGTGGCCCCACCCACTGACCAATCAGCTTAATCGTCACAAGCACAGGCTCTACATTATATACATAATCCAAAGGCTTGTATTTGTTGTGGTTGTTGTTGGTTTTTTTTAGGAAAAATGGCAGCAAACCTAAGCATGTTGAACAGAGCGTTGACATATGATTTATCTATCAGATTCCAGCCCGGATTGCTTTTATGTTAGACAGTCATACTGGGCTCCGCCAAATAGCAGAGCCTCTCCAAAAATACTCTGAACTCATAAGTGTTCCTCTCCACGGAAGTCTTTAGTAAAAGGCGAAAGGCTTATACGTATTGAAGAGAAACCAGAGTCAATACAGCCCCTACTCCCTACGAGGCCTTGAGCATCCTCAGATGCCTCTGGCAACAGCCAAACGGTGCATTGCCCATCAACCATCGACTGTCTGTCTTCCAAGTTGACTCACGAGTGGCCCCACCCACTGACCAATCAGCTCAATCGTCACAAGCACAGGCTCTACATTATATACATAATCCAAAGGCTTGTATTTGTTGTTGTTGTTGTTGTTGTTGTTGTTGTTGTTGTTTTTTAGGAAAAATGGCAGCAAACCTAAGAAGGTTGAACAGAGCATTGACATAGGATTTATCTATCAGATACCAGCACGGATTGCTTTTATATTACACAGTCATACTGGACTCTGCAAAATAGCAGAGCCTCTCCAAAAATACTCTGAACTCATAAGTGTTCCTCTCCACGGAAGTCTTTAGTAAAAGGCGAAAGGCTTATACGTATTGAAGAGAAACCAGAGTCAATACAGCCCCCACTCCCTACGAGGCCTTGAGCATCCTCAGCTGCCTCTGGCAACAGCCAAACGGTGCATTGCCCATCAACCATCGACTGTCTGTCTTCCAAGTTGACTCACGAGTGGCCCCACCCACTGACCAATCAGCTCAATCGTCACAAGCACAGGCTCTACATTATATACATAATCCAAAGGCTTGTATTTGTTGTTGTTGTTGGTTTTTTTTAGGAAAAATGGCAGCAAACCTAAGAAGGTTGAACAGAGCATTGACATAGGATTTATCTATCAGATACCAGCCCGGATTGCTTTTATATTACACAGTCATACTGGACTCTGCCAAATAGCAGAGCCTCTCCAAAAATACTTTGAACTCATAAGTGTTCCTCTCCACGGAAGTCTTTAGTAAAAGGCGAAAGGATTATACGTATTGAAGAGAAACCAGAGTCAATACAGCCCCCACTCCCTACGAGGCCTTGAGCATCCTCAGCTGCCTCTGGCAACAGCCAAACGGTGCATTGCCCATCAACAATCGACTGTCTGTCTTCCAAGTTGACTCACAAGTGGCCCCACCCACTGACCAATCAGCTTAATCGTCACAAGCACAGGCTCTACATTATATACATAATCCAAAGGCTTGTATTTGTTGTGGTTGTTGTTGGTTTTTTTTAGGAAAAATGGCAGCAAACCTAAGCATGTTGAACAGAGCGTTGACATATGATTTATCTATCAGATTCCAGCCCGGATTGCTTTTATGTTAGACAGTCATACTGGGCTCCGCCAAATAGCAGAGCCTCTCCAAAAATACTCTGAACTCATAAGTGTTCCTCTCCACGGAAGTCTTTAGTAAAAGGCGAAAGGCTTATACGTATTGAAGAGAAACCAGAGTCAATACAGCCCCTACTCCCTACGAGGCCTTGAGCATCCTCAGATGCCTCTGGCAACAGCCAAACGGTGCATTGCCCATCAACCATCGACTGTCTGTCTTCCAAGTTGACTCACGAGTGGCCCCACCCACTGACCAATCAGCTCAATCGTCACAAGCACAGGCTCTACATTATATACATAATCCAAAGGCTTGTATTTGTTGTTGTTGTTGGTTTTTTTTAGGAAAAATGGCAGCAAACCTAAGAAGGTTGAACAGAGCATTGACATAGGATTTATCTATCAGATACCAGCCCGGATTGCTTTTATATTACACAGTCATACTGGACTCTGCCAAATAGCAGAGCCTCTCCAAAAATAATCTGAACTCATAAGTGTTCCTCTCCACGGAAGTCTTTAGTAAAAGGCGAAAGGATTATACGTATTGAAGAGAAACCAGAGTCAATACAGCCCCCACTCCCTACGAGGCCTTGAGCATCCTCAGCTGCCTCTGGCAACAGCCAAACGGTGCATTGCCCATCAACAATCGACTGTCTGTCTTCCAAGTTGACTCACGAGTGGCCCCACCCACTGACCAATCAGCTTAATCATCACAAGCACAGGCTCTACATTATATACATAATCCAAAGGCTTGTATTTTTTGTGGTTGTTGTTGGTTTTTTTTAGGAAAAATGGCAGCAAACCTAAGCATGTTGAACAGAGCGTTGACATATGATTTATCTATCAGATTCCAGCCCGGATTGCTTTTATGTTAGACAGTCATACTGGGCTCCGCCAAATAGCAGAGCCTCTCCAAAAATACTCTGAACTCATAAGTGTTCCTCTCCACGGAAGTCTTTAGTAAAAGGCGAAAGGCTTATACGTATTGAAGAGAAACCAGAGTCAATACAGCCCCCACTCCCTACGAGGCCTTGAGCATCCTCAGCTGCCTCTGGCAAATGCCAAACGGTGCATTGCCCATCAACCATCGACTGTCTGTCTTCCAAGTTGACTCACGAGTGGCCCCACCCACTGACCAATCAGGTCAATCGTCACAAGCACAGGCTCTACATTATATACATAATCCAAAGGCTTGTATTTGTTGTTGTTGTTGGTTTTCTTTAGGAAAAATGGCAGCAAACCTAAGAAGGTTGAACAGAGCATTGACATAGGATTTATCTATCAGATACCAGCACGGATTGCTTTTATATTACACAGTCATACTGGACTCTGCCAAATAGCAGAGCCTCTCAAAAAATACTCTGAACTCATAAGTGTTCCTCTCCACGGAAGTCTTTAGTAAAAGGCGAAAGGCTTATACGTATTGAAGAGAAACCAGAGTCAATACACCCCCCACTCCCTACGAGGCCTTGAGCATCCTCAGCTGCCTCTGGCAAATGCCAAACGGTGCATTGCCCATCAACCATCGACTGTCTGTCTTCCAAGTTGACTCACGAGTGGCCCCACCCACTGACCAATCAGCTCAATCGTCACAAGCACAGGCTCTATATTATATACATAATCCAAAGGCTTGTATTTGTTGTTGTTGTTGTTGGTTTTTTTTAGGAAAAATGGCAGCAAACCTAAGAAGGTTGAACAGAGCATTGACATAGGATTTATCTATCAGATACCAGCACGGATTGCTTTTATATTACACAGTCATACTGGACTCTGCCACGTAGCAGAGCCTCTCCAAAAATACTCTGAACTCATAAGTGTTCCTCTCCACGGAAGTCTTTAGTAAAAGGCGAAAGGCTTATACGTATTGAAGAGAAACCAGAGTCAATACTTCCCCCACACCCTACGAGGCCTTGAGCATCCTCAGCTTCCTCTGGCAACAGCCAAACGGTGCATTGCCCATCAACCATCGACTGTCTGTCTTCCAAGTTGACTCACGAGTGGCCCCACCCACTGACCAATCAGCTCAATCGTCACAAGCACAGGCTCTACATTATATACATAATCCAAAGGCTTGTATTTGTTGTTGTTGTTGGGTTTTTTTAGGAAAAATGGCAGCAAACCTAAGAAGGTTGAACAGAGCATTGCCATAGGATTTATCTATCAGATACCAGCCCGGATTGCTTTTATATTACACAGTCATACTGGACTCTGCCAAATAGCAGAGCCTCTCCAAAAATACTCTGAACTCATAAGTGTTCCTCTCCACGGAAGTCTTTAGTAAAAGGCGAAAGGCTTATACGTATTGAAGAGAAACCAGAGTCAATACAGCCCCCACTCCCTACGAGGCCTTGAGCATCCTCAGCTGCCTCTGGCAACAGCCAAACGGTGCATTGCCCATCAACAATCGACTGTCTGTCTTCCAAGTTGACTCACGAGTGGCCCCACCCACTGACCAATCAGCTCAATCGTCACAAGCACAGGCTCTACATTATATACATAATCCAAAGGCTTGTATTTGTTGTTGTTGTTGGTTTTTTTTAGGAAAAATGGCAGCAAACCTAAGAAGGTTGAACAGAGCATTGACATAGGATTTATCTATCAGATACCAGCCCGGATTGCTTTTATGTTAAGACAGTCATACTGGGCTCCGCCAAATAGCAGAGCCTCTCCAAAAATACTCTGAACTCATAAGTGTTCCTCTCCACGGAAGTCTTTAGTAAAAGGCGAAAGGCTTATACGTATTGAAGAGAAACCAGAGTCAATACAGCCCCCACTCCCTACGAGGCCTTGAGCATCCTCAGCTGCCTCTGGCAACAGCCAAACGGTGCATTGCCCATCAACCATCGACTGTCTGTCTTCCAAGTTGACTCACGAGTGGCCCCACCCACTGACCAATCAGCTCAATCGTCACAAGCACAGGCTCTACATTATATACATAATCCAAAGGCTTGTATTTGTTGTTGTTGTTGGTTTTTTTTAGGAAAAATGGCAGCAAACCTAAGAAGGTTGAACAGAGCATTGACATAGGATTTATCTATCAGATACCAGCCCGGATTGCTTTTATGTTAAGACAGTCATACTGGGCTCCGCCAAATAGCAGAGCCTCTCCAAAAATACTCTGAACTCATAAGTGTTCCTCTCCACGGAAGTCTTTAGTAAAAGGCG
The DNA here is from genome assembly GCF_963971535.1 of Notolepis coatsorum. Classification (NCBI taxonomy): domain Eukaryota; kingdom Metazoa; phylum Chordata; class Actinopteri; order Aulopiformes; family Paralepididae; genus Notolepis; species Notolepis coatsorum. The sequence continues at coordinate 5,737,703 of NC_140181.1, read as the reverse complement.
AAAGGCTTATACGTATTGAAGAGAAACCAGAGTCAATACAGCCCCCACTCCCTACGAGGCCTTGAGCATCCTCAACTGCCTCTGGCAAATGCCAAACGGTGCATTGCCCATCAACCATCGACTGTCTGTCTTCCAAGTTGACTCACGAGTGGCCCCACCCACTGACCAATCAGCTCAATCGTCACAAGCACAGGCTCTACATTATATACATAATCCAAAGGCTTGTATTTGTTGTTGTTGTTGTTGTTTTTTAGGAAAAATGGCAGCAAACCTAAGAAGGTTGAACAGAGCATTGACATAGGATTTATCTATCAGATACCAGCACGGATTGCTTTTATATTACACAGTCATACTGGACTCTGCCAAATAGCAGAGCCTCTCCAAAAATACTCTGAACTCATAAGTGTTCCTCTCCACGGAAGTCTTTAGTAAAAGGCGAAAGGCTTATACGTATTGAAGAGAAACCAGAGTCAATACAGCCCCCACTCCCTACGAGGCCTTGAGCATCCTCAGCTGCCTCTGGCAACAGCCAAACGGTGCATTGCCCATCAACCATCGACTGTCTGTCTTCCAAGTTGACTCACGAGTGGCCCCACCCACTGACCAATCAGCTCAATCGTCACAAGCACAGGCTCTACATTATATACATAATCCAAAGGCTTGTATTTGTTGTTGTTGTTGGTTTTTTTTAGGAAAAATGGCAGCAAACCTAAGAAGGTTGAACAGAGCATTGACATAGGATTTATCTATCAGATACCAGCCCGGATTGCTTTTATATTACACAGTCATACTGGACTCTGCCAAATAGCAGAGCCTCTCCAAAAATACTTTGAACTCATAAGTGTTCCTCTCCACGGAAGTCTTTAGTAAAAGGCGAAAGGATTATACGTATTGAAGAGAAACCAGAGTCAATACAGCCCCCACTCCCTACGAGGCCTTGAGCATCCTCAGCTGCCTCTGGCAACAGCCAAACGGTGCATTGCCCATCAACAATCGACTGTCTGTCTTCCAAGTTGACTCACAAGTGGCCCCACCCACTGACCAATCAGCTTAATCGTCACAAGCACAGGCTCTACATTATATACATAATCCAAAGGCTTGTATTTGTTGTGGTTGTTGTTGGTTTTTTTTAGGAAAAATGGCAGCAAACCTAAGCATGTTGAACAGAGCGTTGACATATGATTTATCTATCAGATTCCAGCCCGGATTGCTTTTATGTTAGACAGTCATACTGGGCTCCGCCAAATAGCAGAGCCTCTCCAAAAATACTCTGAACTCATAAGTGTTCCTCTCCACGGAAGTCTTTAGTAAAAGGCGAAAGGCTTATACGTATTGAAGAGAAACCAGAGTCAATACAGCCCCTACTCCCTACGAGGCCTTGAGCATCCTCAGATGCCTCTGGCAACAGCCAAACGGTGCATTGCCCATCAACCATCGACTGTCTGTCTTCCAAGTTGACTCACGAGTGGCCCCACCCACTGACCAATCAGCTCAATCGTCACAAGCACAGGCTCTACATTATATACATAATCCAAAGGCTTGTATTTGTTGTTGTTGTTGGTTTTTTTTAGGAAAAATGGCAGCAAACCTAAGAAGGTTGAACAGAGCATTGACATAGGATTTATCTATCAGATACCAGCCCGGATTGCTTTTATATTACACAGTCATACTGGACTCTGCCAAATAGCAGAGCCTCTCCAAAAATAATCTGAACTCATAAGTGTTCCTCTCCACGGAAGTCTTTAGTAAAAGGCGAAAGGATTATACGTATTGAAGAGAAACCAGAGTCAATACAGCCCCCACTCCCTACGAGGCCTTGAGCATCCTCAGCTGCCTCTGGCAACAGCCAAACGGTGCATTGCCCATCAACAATCGACTGTCTGTCTTCCAAGTTGACTCACGAGTGGCCCCACCCACTGACCAATCAGCTTAATCATCACAAGCACAGGCTCTACATTATATACATAATCCAAAGGCTTGTATTTTTTGTGGTTGTTGTTGGTTTTTTTTAGGAAAAATGGCAGCAAACCTAAGCATGTTGAACAGAGCGTTGACATATGATTTATCTATCAGATACCAGCACGGATTGCTTTTATATTACACAGTCATACTGGACTCTGCCAAATAGCAGAGCCTCTCCAAAAATACTCTGAACTCATAAGTGTTCCTCTCCACGGAAGTCTTTAGTAAAAGGCGAAAGGCTTATACGTATTGAAGAGAAACCAGAGTCAATACACCCCCCACTCCCTACGAGGCCTTGAGCATCCTCAGCTGCCTCTGGCAAATGCCAAACGGTGCATTGCCCATCAACCATCGACTGTCTGTCTTCCAAGTTGACTCACGAGTGGCCCCACCCACTGACCAATCAGCTCAATCGTCACAAGCACAGGCTCTATATTATATACATAATCCAAAGGCTTGTATTTGTTGTTGTTGTTGTTGGTTTTTTTTAGGAAAAATGGCAGCAAACCTAAGAAGGTTGAACAGAGCATTGACATAGGATTTATCTATCAGATACCAGCACGGATTGCTTTTATATTACACAGTCATACTGGACTCTGCCACGTAGCAGAGCCTCTCCAAAAATACTCTGAACTCATAAGTGTTCCTCTCCACGGAAGTCTTTAGTAAAAGGCGAAAGGCTTATACGTATTGAAGAGAAACCAGAGTCAATACTTCCCCCACTCCCTACGAGGCCTTGAGCATCCTCAGCTTCCTCTGGCAACAGCCAAACGGTGCATTGCCCATCAACCATCGACTGTCTGTCTTCCAAGTTGACTCACGAGTGGCCCCACCCACTGACCAATCAGCTCAATCGTCACAAGCACAGGCTCTACATTATATACATAATCCAAAGGCTTGTATTTGTTGTTGTTGTTGGGTTTTTTTTAGGAAAAATGGCAGCAAACCTAAGAAGGTTGAACAGAGCATTGCCATAGGATTTATCTATCAGATACCAGCCCGGATTGCTTTTATATTACACAGTCATACTGGACTCTGCCAAATAGCAGAGCCTCTCCAAAAATAATCTGAACTCATAAGTGTTCCTCTCCACGGAAGTCTTTAGTAAAAGGCGAAAGGATTATACGTATTGAAGAGAAACCAGAGTCAATACACCCCCCACTCCCTACGAGGCCTTGAGCATCCTCAGCTGCCTCTGGCAAATGCCAAACGGTGCATTGCCCATCAACCATCGACTGTCTGTCTTCCAAGTTGACTCACGAGTGGCCCCACCCACTGACCAATCAGCTCAATCGTCACAAGCACAGGCTCTATATTATATACATAATCCAAAGGCTTGTATTTGTTGTTGTTGTTGTTGGTTTTTTTTAGGAAAAATGGCAGCAAACCTAAGAAGGTTGAACAGAGCATTGACATAGGATTTATCTATCAGATACCAGCACGGATTGCTTTTATATTACACAGTCATACTGGACTCTGCCACGTAGCAGAGCCTCTCCAAAAATACTCTGAACTCATAAGTGTTCCTCTCCACGGAAGTCTTTAGTAAAAGGCGAAAGGCTTATACGTATTGAAGAGAAACCAGAGTCAATACTTCCCCCACTCCCTACGAGGCCTTGAGCATCCTCAGCTTCCTCTGGCAACAGCCAAACGGTGCATTGCCCATCAACCATCGACTGTCTGTCTTCCAAGTTGACTCACGAGTGGCCCCACCCACTGACCAATCAGCTCAATCGTCACAAGCACAGGCTCTACATTATATACATAATCCAAAGGCTTGTATTTGTTGTTGTTGTTGGGTTTTTTTAGGAAAAATGGCAGCAAACCTAAGAAGGTTGAACAGAGCATTGCCATAGGATTTATCTATCAGATACCAGCCCGGATTGCTTTTATATTACACAGTCATACTGGACTCTGCCAAATAGCAGAGCCTCTCCAAAAATAATCTGAACTCATAAGTGTTCCTCTCCACGGAAGTCTTTAGTAAAAGGCGAAAGGATTATACGTATTGAAGAGAAACCAGAGTCAATACAGCCCCCACTCCCTACGAGGCCTTGAGCATCCTCAGCTGCCTCTGGCAACAGCCAAACGGTGCATTGCCCATCAACAATCGACTGTCTGTCTTCCAAGTTGACTCACGAGTGGCCCCACCCACTGACCAATCAGCTTAATCATCACAAGCACAGGCTCTACATTATATACATAATCCAAAGGCTTGTATTTTTTGTGGTTGTTGTTGGTTTTTTTTAGGAAAAATGGCAGCAAACCTAAGCATGTTGAACAGAGCGTTGACATATGATTTATCTATCAGATACCAGCACGGATTGCTTTTATATTACACAGTCATACTGGACTCTGCCAAATAGCAGAGCCTCTCCAAAAATACTCTGAACTCATAAGTGTTCCTCTCCACGGAAGTCTTTAGTAAAAGGCGAAAGGCTTATACGTATTGAAGAGAAACCAGAGTCAATACAGCCCCCACTCCCTACGAGGCCTTGAGCATCCTCAACTGCCTCTGGCAAATGCCAAACGGTGCATTGCCCATCAACCATCGACTGTCTGTCTTCCAAGTTGACTCACGAGTGGCCCCACCCACTGACCAATCAGCTCAATCGTCACAAGCACAGGCTCTACATTATATACATAATCCAAAGGCTTGTATTTGTTGTTGTTGTTGTTGTTTTTTAGGAAAAATGGCAGCAAACCTAAGAAGGTTGAACAGAGCATTGACATAGGATTTATCTATCAGATACCAGCACGGATTGCTTTTATATTACACAGTCATACTGGACTCTGCCAAATAGCAGAGCCTCTCCAAAAATACTCTGAACTCATAAGTGTTCCTCTCCACGGAAGTCTTTAGTAAAAGGCGAAAGGCTTATACGTATTGAAGAGAAACCAGAGTCAATACAGCCCCCACTCCCTACGAGGCCTTGAGCATCCTCAGCTGCCTCTGGCAACAGCCAAACGGTGCATTGCCCATCAACCATCGACTGTCTGTCTTCCAAGTTGACTCACGAGTGGCCCCACCCACTGACCAATCAGCTCAATCGTCACAAGCACAGGCTCTACATTATATACATAATCCAAAGGCTTGTATTTGTTGTTGTTGTTGGTTTTTTTTAGGAAAAATGGCAGCAAACCTAAGAAGGTTGAACAGAGCATTGACATAGGATTTATCTATCAGATACCAGCCCGGATTGCTTTTATATTACACAGTCATACTGGACTCTGCCAAATAGCAGAGCCTCTCCAAAAATACTTTGAACTCATAAGTGTTCCTCTCCACGGAAGTCTTTAGTAAAAGGCGAAAGGATTATACGTATTGAAGAGAAACCAGAGTCAATACAGCCCCCACTCCCTACGAGGCCTTGAGCATCCTCAGCTGCCTCTGGCAACAGCCAAACGGTGCATTGCCCATCAACAATCGACTGTCTGTCTTCCAAGTTGACTCACAAGTGGCCCCACCCACTGACCAATCAGCTTAATCGTCACAAGCACAGGCTCTACATTATATACATAATCCAAAGGCTTGTATTTGTTGTGGTTGTTGTTGGTTTTTTTTAGGAAAAATGGCAGCAAACCTAAGCATGTTGAACAGAGCGTTGACATATGATTTATCTATCAGATTCCAGCCCGGATTGCTTTTATGTTAGACAGTCATACTGGGCTCCGCCAAATAGCAGAGCCTCTCCAAAAATACTCTGAACTCATAAGTGTTCCTCTCCACGGAAGTCTTTAGTAAAAGGCGAAAGGCTTATACGTATTGAAGAGAAACCAGAGTCAATACAGCCCCTACTCCCTACGAGGCCTTGAGCATCCTCAGATGCCTCTGGCAACAGCCAAACGGTGCATTGCCCATCAACCATCGACTGTCTGTCTTCCAAGTTGACTCACGAGTGGCCCCACCCACTGACCAATCAGCTCAATCGTCACAAGCACAGGCTCTACATTATATACATAATCCAAAGGCTTGTATTTGTTGTTGTTGTTGGTTTTTTTTAGGAAAAATGGCAGCAAACCTAAGAAGGTTGAACAGAGCATTGACATAGGATTTATCTATCAGATACCAGCCCGGATTGCTTTTATATTACACAGTCATACTGGACTCTGCCAAATAGCAGAGCCTCTCCAAAAATAATCTGAACTCATAAGTGTTCCTCTCCACGGAAGTCTTTAGTAAAAGGCGAAAGGATTATACGTATTGAAGAGAAACCAGAGTCAATACAGCCCCCACTCCCTACGAGGCCTTGAGCATCCTCAGCTGCCTCTGGCAACAGCCAAACGGTGCATTGCCCATCAACAATCGACTGTCTGTCTTCCAAGTTGACTCACGAGTGGCCCCACCCACTGACCAATCAGCTTAATCATCACAAGCACAGGCTCTACATTATATACATAATCCAAAGGCTTGTATTTTTTGTGGTTGTTGTTGGTTTTTTTTAGGAAAAATGGCAGCAAACCTAAGCATGTTGAACAGAGCGTTGACATATGATTTATCTATCAGATACCAGCACGGATTGCTTTTATATTACACAGTCATACTGGACTCTGCCAAATAGCAGAGCCTCTCCAAAAATACTCTGAACTCATAAGTGTTCCTCTCCACGGAAGTCTTTAGTAAAAGGCGAAAGGCTTATACGTATTGAAGAGAAACCAGAGTCAATACACCCCCCACTCCCTACGAGGCCTTGAGCATCCTCAGCTGCCTCTGGCAAATGCCAAACGGTGCATTGCCCATCAACCATCGACTGTCTGTCTTCCAAGTTGACTCACGAGTGGCCCCACCCACTGACCAATCAGCTCAATCGTCACAAGCACAGGCTCTATATTATATACATAATCCAAAGGCTTGTATTTGTTGTTGTTGTTGTTGGTTTTTTTTAGGAAAAATGGCAGCAAACCTAAGAAGGTTGAACAGAGCATTGACATAGGATTTATCTATCAGATACCAGCACGGATTGCTTTTATATTACACAGTCATACTGGACTCTGCCACGTAGCAGAGCCTCTCCAAAAATACTCTGAACTCATAAGTGTTCCTCTCCACGGAAGTCTTTAGTAAAAGGCGAAAGGCTTATACGTATTGAAGAGAAACCAGAGTCAATACTTCCCCCACTCCCTACGAGGCCTTGAGCATCCTCAGCTTCCTCTGGCAACAGCCAAACGGTGCATTGCCCATCAACCATCGACTGTCTGTCTTCCAAGTTGACTCACGAGTGGCCCCACCCACTGACCAATCAGCTCAATCGTCACAAGCACAGGCTCTACATTATATACATAATCCAAAGGCTTGTATTTGTTGTTGTTGTTGGGTTTTTTTAGGAAAAATGGCAGCAAACCTAAGAAGGTTGAACAGAGCATTGCCATAGGATTTATCTATCAGATACCAGCCCGGATTGCTTTTATATTACACAGTCATACTGGACTCTGCCAAATAGCAGAGCCTCTCCAAAAATAATCTGAACTCATAAGTGTTCCTCTCCACGGAAGTCTTTAGTAAAAGGCGAAAGGATTATACGTATTGAAGAGAAACCAGAGTCAATACACCCCCCACTCCCTACGAGGCCTTGAGCATCCTCAGCTGCCTCTGGCAAATGCCAAACGGTGCATTGCCCATCAACCATCGACTGTCTGTCTTCCAAGTTGACTCACGAGTGGCCCCACCCACTGACCAATCAGCTCAATCGTCACAAGCACAGGCTCTATATTATATACATAATCCAAAGGCTTGTATTTGTTGTTGTTGTTGTTGGTTTTTTTTAGGAAAAATGGCAGCAAACCTAAGAAGGTTGAACAGAGCATTGACATAGGATTTATCTATCAGATACCAGCACGGATTGCTTTTATATTACACAGTCATACTGGACTCTGCCACGTAGCAGAGCCTCTCCAAAAATACTCTGAACTCATAAGTGTTCCTCTCCACGGAAGTCTTTAGTAAAAGGCGAAAGGCTTATACGTATTGAAGAGAAACCAGAGTCAATACTTCCCCCACTCCCTACGAGGCCTTGAGCATCCTCAGCTTCCTCTGGCAACAGCCAAACGGTGCATTGCCCATCAACCATCGACTGTCTGTCTTCCAAGTTGACTCACGAGTGGCCCCACCCACTGACCAATCAGCTCAATCGTCACAAGCACAGGCTCTACATTATATACATAATCCAAAGGCTTGTATTTGTTGTTGTTGTTGGGTTTTTTTAGGAAAAATGGCAGCAAACCTAAGAAGGTTGAACAGAGCATTGCCATAGGATTTATCTATCAGATACCAGCCCGGATTGCTTTTATATTACACAGTCATACTGGACTCTGCCAAATAGCAGAGCCTCTCCAAAAATAATCTGAACTCATAAGTGTTCCTCTCCACGGAAGTCTTTAGTAAAAGGCGAAAGGATTATACGTATTGAAGAGAAACCAGAGTCAATACAGCCCCCACTCCCTACGAGGCCTTGAGCATCCTCAGCTGCCTCTGGCAACAGCCAAACGGTGCATTGCCCATCAACAATCGACTGTCTGTCTTCCAAGTTGACTCACGAGTGGCCCCACCCACTGACCAATCAGCTTAATCATCACAAGCACAGGCTCTACATTATATACATAATCCAAAGGCTTGTATTTTTTGTGGTTGTTGTTGGTTTTTTTTAGGAAAAATGGCAGCAAACCTAAGCATGTTGAACAGAGCGTTGACATATGATTTATCTATCAGATACCAGCACGGATTGCTTTTATATTACACAGTCATACTGGACTCTGCCAAATAGCAGAGCCTCTCCAAAAATACTCTGAACTCATAAGTGTTCCTCTCCACGGAAGTCTTTAGTAAAAGGCGAAAGGCTTATACGTATTGAAGAGAAACCAGAGTCAATACACCCCCCACTCCCTACGAGGCCTTGAGCATCCTCAGCTGCCTCTGGCAAATGCCAAACGGTGCATTGCCCATCAACCATCGACTGTCTGTCTTCCAAGTTGACTCACGAGTGGCCCCACCCACTGACCAATCAGCTCAATCGTCACAAGCACAGGCTCTATATTATATACATAATCCAAAGGCTTGTATTTGTTGTTGTTGTTGTTGGTTTTTTTTAGGAAAAATGGCAGCAAACCTAAGAAGGTTGAACAGAGCATTGACATAGGATTTATCTATCAGATACCAGCACGGATTGCTTTTATATTACACAGTCATACTGGACTCTGCCACGTAGCAGAGCCTCTCCAAAAATACTCTGAACTCATAAGTGTTCCTCTCCACGGAAGTCTTTAGTAAAAGGCGAAAGGCTTATACGTATTGAAGAGAAACCAGAGTCAATACTTCCCCCACTCCCTACGAGGCCTTGAGCATCCTCAGCTTCCTCTGGCAACAGCCAAACGGTGCATTGCCCATCAACCATCGACTGTCTGTCTTCCAAGTTGACTCACGAGTGGCCCCACCCACTGACCAATCAGCTCAATCGTCACAAGCACAGGCTCTACATTATATACATAATCCAAAGGCTTGTATTTGTTGTTGTTGTTGGGTTTTTTTAGGAAAAATGGCAGCAAACCTAAGAAGGTTGAACAGAGCATTGCCATAGGATTTATCTATCAGATACCAGCCCGGATTGCTTTTATATTACACAGTCATACTGGACTCTGCCAAATAGCAGAGCCTCTCCAAAAATACTCTGAACTCATAAGTGTTCCTCTCCACGGAAGTCTTTAGTAAAAGGCGAAAGGCTTATACGTATTGAAGAGAAACCAGAGTCAATACAGCCCCCACTCCCTACGAGGCCTTGAGCATCCTCAGCTGCCTCTGGCAACAGCCAAACGGTGCATTGCCCATCAACAATCGACTGTCTGTCTTCCAAGTTGACTCACGAGTGGCCCCACCCACTGACCAATCAGCTCAATCGTCACAAGCACAGGCTCTACATTATATACATAATCCAAAGGCTTGTATTTGTTGTTGTTGTTGGTTTTTTTTAGGAAAAATGGCAGCAAACCTAAGAAGGTTGAACAGAGCATTGACATAGGATTTATCTATCAGATACCAGCCCGGATTGCTTTTATGTTAAGACAGTCATACTGGGCTCCGCCAAATAGCAGAGCCTCTCCAAAAATACTCTGAACTCATAAGTGTTCCTCTCCACGGAAGTCTTTAGTAAAAGGCGAAAGGCTTATACGTATTGAAGAGAAACCAGAGTCAATACAGCCCCCACTCCCTACGAGGCCTTGAGCATCCTCAGCTGCCTCTGGCAACAGCCAAACGGTGCATTGCCCATCAACCATCGACTGTCTGTCTTCCAAGTTGACTCACGAGTGGCCCCACCCACTGACCAATCAGCTCAATCGTCACAAGCACAGGCTCTACATTATATACATAATCCAAAGGCTTGTATTTGTTGTTGTTGTTGGTTTTTTTTAGGAAAAATGGCAGCAAACCTAAGAAGGTTGAACAGAGCATTGACATAGGATTTATCTATCACATAGGTGTCAAACTCACGGCCCGCGGGCCAAATCCGGCCCGCCACGTCATTTGATGTGGCCCCCCAAGAGCTCAGGTAAAAAAAAAAAAAAAAAAAAAAAACTTTTTTTTTTTTTTTTACATTAATATTGGGTTAAAAAATACCAGTGTTAAAATAATTGTGGGTTAATGCGTTAATAAAGCTTTAACTTTGACAGCCTTAGTTATTACACATTCTTACACATACATGTATGTTGAACATCTGAGGTAACAAAGGAAAAAAGCCAAAAGCACTTACTCCTCAGACATTCTTTGACAATTTTACAGCCCAAAATACAAAAACGATCCAGGCGGAATAGGTAACAAAGGGTTGAAGAAATATTGTCTGAACTGTCAGATGCAAACTGGCTGTGTGACATAACCGAGCATCTCGCTCAATTGAATAAGAAGCTGTAGGGACGCAAACAAGTCCCACCCAAAACTTGACCAATATAGTTGTGAACTGAGACAACCCTTATTTTGTTATTTTTGAGTACAGTTACAGTTGTGTGTTCATGCAGACACATAATAGCAATTTCATTACGAATTGAAAATGGGGGACCCTGATGTAAACAAGTCGAAAGTCTTTCTCTGGTCTGCATCCCCTTAACAATTGTGTGTATTGAGCTGTACTGTACTGTACCCATTCTGCAATCTGTTAATTAAAGTTAATTAAACTATCTTCCATTAGTTGGATGTATGGCCTCTGCAAGGTTGTGTGCAGCCATTTGTTTTTGTAACATCTGCTACATCTGTCCCACGTGTTCTTTGCAGCTCACAGTTGTTAGTTCTGCCCCTCTTGACTGTGACAAAAAGGTTTTGAACAAACTTAATGTCATAGCTTGTATTTGATGATATTCTTCTTTGTTATTTACTTGAATGGTTTGATCATTGATTGGTGGAGTAATATGGGGTTCTGATAAACTAAAATTATTTGTTAAAATAACATAAGCTAACATATATTTTTACATTTATGCAAATGAATATGCAATATGTATAACTTGAATAAGTAATAAATACAGAAACACCATGTTTAACAATATGTAAATGTGTAGCTACATTTATTTTACATTACATTAACATTTATACGGTCTTTGGCCCTTTGAGGGCAACCATAATGCTGATGTGGCCCTCTGTGAAAATGAGTTTGACACCCCTGATCTATCAGATACCAGCCCGGATTGCTTTTATGTTAAGACAGTCATACTGGGCTCCGCCAAATAGCAGAGCCTCTCCAAAAATACTCTGAACTCATAAGTGTTCCTCTCCACGGAAGTCTTTAGTAAAAGGCGAAAGGCTTATACGTATTGAAGAGAAACCAGAGTCAATACAGCCCCTACTCCCTACGAGGCCTTGAGCATCCTCAACTGCCTCTGGCAAATGCCAAACGGTGCATTGCCCATCAACCATCGACTGTCTGTCTTCCAAGTTGACTCACGAGTGGCCCCACCCACTGACCAATCAGCTCAATCGTCACAAGCACAGGCTCTACATTATATACATAATCCAAAGGCTTGTATTTGTTGTTGTTGTTGGTTTTTTTTAGGAAAAATGGCAGCAAACCTAAGAAGGTTGAACAGAGCATTGACATAGGATTTATCTATCAGATACCAGCACGGATTGCTTTTATATTACACAGTCATACTGGACTCTGCCAAATAGCAGAGCCTCTCCAAAAATACTCTGAACTCATAAGTGTTCCTCTCCACGGAAGTCTTTAGTAAAAGGCGAAAGGCTTATACGTATTGAAGAGAAACCAGAGTCAATACAGCCCCTACTCCCTACGAGGCCTTGAGCATCCTCAGCTGCCTCTGGCAACAGCCAAACGGTGCATTGCCCATCAACCATCGACTGTCTGTCTTCCAAGTTGACTCACGAGTGGCCCCACCCACTGACCAATCAGCTCAATCGTCACAAGCACAGGCTCTACATTATATACATAATCCAAAGGCTTGTATTTGTTGTTGTTGTTGGTTTTTTTTTAGGAAAAATGGCAGCAAACCTAAGAAGGTTGAACAGAGCATTGACATAGGATTTATCTATCAGATACCAGCCCGGATTGCTTTTATATTACACAGTCATACTGGACTCTGCCAAATAGCAGAGCCTCTCCAAAAATACTTTAAACTCATAAGTGTTCCTCTCCACGGAAGTCTTTAGTAAAAGGCGAAAGGATTATACGTATTGAAGAGAAACCAGAGTCAATACAGCCCCCACTCCCTATGAGGCCTTGAGCATCCTCAGCTGCCTCTGGCAACAGCCAAACGGTGCATTGCCCATCAACCATCGACTGTCTGTCTTCCAAGTTGACTCACGAGTGGCCCCACCCACTGACCAATCAGCTCAATCGTCACAAGCACAGGCTCTACATTATATACATAATCCAAAGGCTTGTATTTGTTGTTGTTGTTGTTGTTGGTTTTTTTTAGGAAAAATGGCAGCAAACCTAAGAAGGTTGAACAGAGCATTGACATAGGATTTATCTATCAGATACCAGCCCGGATTGCTTTTATGTTAAGACAGTCATACTGGGCTCCGCCAAATAGCAGAGCCTCTCCAAAAATACTCTGAACTCATAAGTGTTCCTCTCCACGGAAGTCTTTAGTAAAAGGCGAAAGGCTTATACGTATTGAAGAGAAACCAGAGTCAATACAGCCCCTACTCCCTACGAGGCCTTGAGCATCCTCAGCTGCCTCTGGCAACAGCCAAACGGTGCATTGCCCATCAACCATCGACTGTCTGTCTTCCAAGTTGACTCACGAGTGGCCCCACCCACTGACCAATCAGCTCAATCGTCACAAGCACAGGCTCTACATTATATACATAATCCAAAGGCTTGTATTTGTTGTTGTTGTTGGTTTTTTTTAGGAAAAATGGCAGCAAACCTAAGAAGGTTGAACAGAGCATTGACATAGGATTTATCTATCAGATACCAGCCCGGATTGCTTTTATATTACACAGTCATACTGGACTCTGCCAAATAGCAGAGCCTCTCCAAAAATACTTTGAACTCATAAGTGTTCCTCTCCACGGAAGTCTTTAGTAAAAGGCGAAAGGATTATACGTATTGAAGAGAAACCAGAGTCAATACAGCCCCCACTCCCTACGAGGCCTTGAGCATCCTCAGCTGCCTCTGGCAACAGCCAAACGGTGCATTGCCCATCAACCATCGACTGTCTGTCTTCCAAGTTGACTCACGAGTGGCCCCACCCACTGACCAATCAGCTCAATCGTCACAAGCACAGGCTCTACATTATATACATAATCCAAAGGCTTGTATTTGTTGTTGTTGTTGTTGGTTTTTTTTAGGAAAAATGGCAGCAAACCTAAGAAGGTTGAACAGAGCATTGACATAGGATTTATCTATCAGATACCAGCCCGGATTGCTTTTATGTTAAGACAGTCATACTGGGCTCCGCCAAATAGCAGAGCCTCTCCAAAAATACTCTGAACTCATAAGTGTTCCTCTCCTCGGAAGTCTTTAGTAAAAGGCGAAAGGCTTATACGTATTGAAGAGAAACCAGAGTCAATACAGCCCCCACTCCCTACGAGGCCTTGAGCATCCTCAGCTGCCTCTGGCAAATGCCAAATGGTGCATTGCCCATCAACCATCGACTGTCTGTCTTCCAAGTTGACTCACGAGTGGCCCCACCCACTGACCAATCAGCTCAATCGTCACAAGCACAGGCTCTACATTATATACATAATCCAAAGGCTTGTATTTGTTGTTGTTGTTGGTTTTTTTTAGGAAAAATGGCAGCAAACCTAAGAAGGTTGAACAGAGCATTGACATAGGATTTATCTATCAGATACCAGCACGGATTGCTTTTATATTACACAGTCATACTGGACTCTGCCAAATAGCAGAGCCTCTCCAAAAATACTCTGAACTCATAAGTGTTCCTCTCCACGGAAGTCTTTAGTAAAAGGCGAAAGGCTTATACGTATTGAAGAGAAACCAGAGTCAATACAGCCCCCACTCCCTACGAGGCCTTGAGCATCCTCAGCTGCCTCTGGCAACAGCCAAACGGTGCATTGCCCATCAACCATCGACTGTCTGTCTTCCAAGTTGACTCACGAGTGGCCCCACCCACTGACCAATCAGCTCAATCGTCACAAGCACAGGCTCTACATTATATACATAATCCAAAGGCTTGTATTTGTTGTTGTTGTTGGTTTTCTTTAGGAAAAATGGCAGCAAACCTAAGAAGGTTGAACAGAGCATTGACATAGGATTTATCTATCAGATACCAGCACGGATTGCTTTTATATTACACAGTCATACTGGACTCTGCCAAATAGCAGAGCCTCTCCAAAAATACTCTGAACTCATAAGTGTTCCTCTCCACGGAAGTCTTTAGTAAAAGGCGAAAGGCTTATACGTATTGAAGAGAAACCAGAGTCAATACACCCCCCACTCCCTACGAGGCCTTGAGCATCCTAAGCTGCCTCTGGCAAATGCCAAACGGTGCATTGCCCATCAACCATCGACTGTCTGTCTTCCAAGTTGACTCACGAGTGGCCCCACCCACTGACCAATCAGCTCAATCGTCACAAGCACAGGCTCTACATTATATACATAATCCAAAGGCTTGTATTTGTTGTTGTTGTTGTTGGTTTTTTTTAGGAAAAATGGCAGCAAACCTAAGAAGGTTGAACAGAGCATTGACATAGGATTTATCTATCAGATACCAGCACGGATTGCTTTTATATTACACAGTCATACTGGACTCTGCCACGTAGCAGAGCCTCTCCAAAAATACTCTGAACTCATAAGTGTTCCTCTCCACGGAAGTCTTTAGTAAAAGGCGAAAGGCTTATACGTATTGAAGAGAAACCAGAGTCAATACAGCCCCCACTCCCTACGAGGCCTTGAGCATCCTCAGCTGCCACTGGCAAATGCCAAATGGTGCATTGCCCATCAACCATCGACTGTCTGTCTTCCAAGTTGACTCACGAGTGGCCCCACCCACTGACCAATCAGCTCAATCGTCACAAGCACAGGCTCTACATTATATACATAATCCAAAGGCTTGTATTTGTTGTTGTTGTTGGTTTTTTTTAGGAAAAATGGCAGCAAACCTAAGAAGGTTGAACAGAGCATTGACATAGGATTTATCTATCAGATACCAGCACGGATTGCTTTTATATTACACAGTCATACTGGACTCTGCCAAATAGCAGAGCCTCTCCAAAAATACTCTGAACTCATAAGTGTTCCTCTCCACGGAAGTCTTTAGTAAAAGGCGAAAGGCTTATACGTATTGAAGAGAAACCAGAGTCAATACAGCCCCCACTCCCTACGAGGCCTTGAGCATCCTCAGCTGCCTCTGGCAACAGCCAAACGGTGCATTGCCCATCAACCATCGACTGTCTGTCTTCCAAGTTGACTCACGAGTGGCCCCACCCACTGACCAATCAGCTCAATCGTCACAAGCACAGGCTCTACATTATATACATAATCCAAAGGCTTGTATTTGTTGTTGTTGTTGGTTTTCTTTAGGAAAAATGGCAGCAAACCTAAGAAGGTTGAACAGAGCATTGACATAGGATTTATCTATCAGATACCAGCACGGATTGCTTTTATATTACACAGTCATACTGGACTCTGCCAAATAGCAGAGCCTCTCCAAAAATACTCTGAACTCATAAGTGTTCCTCTCCACGGAAGTCTTTAGTAAAAGGCGAAAGGCTTATACGTATTGAAGAGAAACCAGAGTCAATACACCCCCCACTCCCTACGAGGCCTTGAGCATCCTAAGCTGCCTCTGGCAAATGCCAAACGGTGCATTGCCCATCAACCATCGACTGTCTGTCTTCCAAGTTGACTCACGAGTGGCCCCACCCACTGACCAATCAGCTCAATCGTCACAAGCACAGGCTCTACATTATATACATAATCCAAAGGCTTGTATTTGTTGTTGTTGTTGTTGGTTTTTTTTAGGAAAAATGGCAGCAAACCTAAGAAGGTTGAACAGAGCATTGACATAGGATTTATCTATCAGATACCAGCACGGATTGCTTTTATATTACACAGTCATACTGGACTCTGCCACGTAGCAGAGCCTCTCCAAAAATACTCTGAACTCATAAGTGTTCCTCTCCACGGAAGTCTTTAGTAAAAGGCGAAAGGCTTATACGTATTGAAGAGAAACCAGAGTCAATACTTCCCCCACTCCCTACGAGGCCTTGAGCAACCTCAGCTTCCTCTGGCAACAGCCAAACGGTGCATTGCCCATCAACCATCGACTGTCTGTCTTCCAAGTTGACTCACGAGTGGCCCCACCCACTGACCAATCAGCTCAATCGTCACAAGCACAGGCTCTACATTATATACATAATCCAAAGGCTTGTATTTGTTATTGTTGTTGGTTTTTTTTAGGAAAAATGGCAGCAAACCTAAGAAGGTTGAACAGAGCATTGCCATAGGATTTATCTATCAGATACCAGCCCGGATTGCTTTTATATTACACAGTCATACTGGACTCTGCCAAATAGCAGAGCCTCTCCAAAAATACTCTGAACTCATAAGTGTTCCTCTCCACGGAAGTCTTTAGTAAAAGGCGAAAGGCTTATACGTATTGAAGAGAAACCAGAGTCAATACAGCCCCCACTCCCTACGAGGCCTTGAGCATCCTCAGCTGCCTCTGGCAACAGCCAAACGGTGCATTGCCCATCAACAATCGACTGTCTGTCTTCCAAGTTGACTCACAAGTGGCCCCACCCACTGACCAATCAGCTCAATCGTCACAAGCACAGGCTCTACATTATATACATAATCCAAAGGCTTGTATTTGTTGTTGTTGTTGGTTTTTTTTAGGAAAAATGGCAGCAAACCTAAGAAGGTTGAACAGAGCATTGACATAGGATTTATCTATCAGATACCAGCCCGGATTGCTTTTATGTTAAGACAGTCATACTGGGCTCCGCCAAATAGCAGAGCCTCTCCAAAAATACTCTGAACTCATAAGTGTTCCTCTCCACGGAAGTCTTTAGTAAAAGGCGAAAGGCTTATACGTATTGAAGAGAAACCAGAGTCAATACAGCCCCCACTCCCTACGAGGCCTTGAGCATCCTCAGCTGCCTCTGGCAACAGCCAAACGGTGCATTGCCCATCAACCATCGACTGTCTGTCTTCCAAGTTGACTCACGAGTGGCCCCACCCACTGACCAATCAGCTCAATCGTCACAAGCACAGGCTCTACATTATATACATAATCCAAAGGCTTGTATTTGTTGTTGTTGTTGGTTTTTTTTAGGAAAAATGACAGCAAACCTAAGAAGGTTGAACAGAGCATTGACATAGGATTTATCTATCAGATACCAGCCCGGATTGCTTTTATGTTAAGACAGTCATACTGGGCTCCGCCAAATAGCAGAGCCTCTCCAAAAATACTCTGAACTCATAAGTGTTCCTCTCCACGGAAGTCTTTAGTAAAAGGCGAAAGGCTTATACGTATTGAAGAGAAACCAGAGTCAATACAGCCCCCACTCCCTACGAGGCCTTGAGCATCCTCAGCTGCCTCTGGCAAATGCCAAACGGTGCATTGCCCATCAACCATCGACTGTCTGTCTTCCAAGTTGACTCACGAGTGGCCCCACCCACTGACCAATCAGCTCAATCGTCACGAGCACAGGCTCTACATTATATACATAATCCAAAGGCTTGTATTTGTTGTTGTTGTTGGTTTTTTTTAGGAAAAATGGCAGCAAACCTAAGAAGGTTGAACAGAGCATTGACATAGGATTTATCTATCAGATACCAGCACGGATTGCTTTTATATTACACAGTCATACTGGACTCTGCCAAATAGCAGAGCCTCTCCAAAAATACTCTGAACTCATAAGTGTTCCTCTCCACGGAAGTCTTTAGTAAAAGGCGAAAGGCTTATACGTATTGAAGAGAAACCAGAGTCAATACAGCCCCTACTCCCTACGAGGCCTTGAGCATCCTCAGCTGCCTCTGGCAACAGCCAAACGGTGCATTGCCCATCAACCATCGACTGTCTGTCTTCCAAGTTGACTCACGAGTGGCCCCACCCACTGACCAATCAGCTCAATCGTCACAAGCACAGGCTCTACATTATATACATAATCCAAAGGCTTGTATTTGTTGTTGTTGTTGGTTTTTTTTAGGAAAAATTGCAGCAAACCTAAGAAGGTTGAACAGAGCATTGACATAGGATTTATCTATCAGATACCAGCCCGGATTGCTTTTATATTACACAGTCATACTGGACTCTGCCAAATAGCAGAGCCTCTCCAAAAATACTTTGAACTCATAAGTGTTCCTCTCCACGGAAGTCTTTAGTAAAAGGCGAAAGGATTATACGTATTGAAGAGAAACCAGAGTCAATACAGCCCCCACTCCCTACGAGGCCTTGAGCATCCTCAGCTGCCTCTGGCAACAGCCAAACGGTGCATTGCCCATCAACCATCGACTGTCTGTCTTCCAAGTTGACTCACGAGTGGCCCCACCCACTGACCAATCAGCTCAATCGTCACAAGCACAGGCTCTACATTATATACATAATCCAAAGGCTTGTATTTGTTGTTGTTGTTGTTGGTTTTTTTTAGGAAAAATGGCAGCAAACCTAAGAAGGTTGAACAGAGCATTGACATAGGATTTATCTATCAGATACCAGCCCGGATTGCTTTTATGTTAAGACAGTCATACTGGGCTCCGCCAAATAGCAGAGCCTCTCCAAAAATACTCTGAACTCATAAGTGTTCCTCTCCACGGAAGTCTTTAGTAAAAGGCGAAAGGCTTATACGTATTGAAGAGAAACCAGAGTCAATACAGCCCCTACTCCCTACGAGGCCTTGAGCATCCTCAGCTGCCTCTGGCAACAGCCAAACGGTGCATTGCCCATCAACCATCGACTGTCTGTCTTCCAAGTTGACTCACGAGTGGCCCCACCCACTGACCAATCAGCTCAATCGTCACAAGCACAGGCTCTACATTATATACATAATCCAAAGGCTTGTATTTGTTGTTGTTGTTGGTTTTTTTTAGGAAAAATGGCAGCAAACCTAAGAAGGTTGAACAGAGCATTGACATAGGATTTATCTATCAGATACCAGCCCGGATTGCTTTTATATTACACAGTCATACTGGACTCTGCCAAATAGCAGAGCCTCTCCAAAAATACTTTGAACTCATAAGTGTTCCTCTCCACGGAAGTCTTTAGTAAAAGGCGAAAGGATTATACGTATTGAAGAGAAACCAGAGTCAATACAGCCCCCACTCCCTACGAGGCCTTGAGCATCCTCAGCTGCCTCTGGCAACAGCCAAACGGTGCATTGCCCATCAACCATCGACTGTCTGTCTTCCAAGTTGACTCACGAGTGGCCCCACCCACTGACCAATCAGCTCAATCGTCACAAGCACAGGCTCTACATTATATACATAATCCAAAGGCTTGTATTTGTTGTTGTTGTTGTTGGTTTTTTTTAGGAAAAATGGCAGCAAACCTAAGAAGGTTGAACAGAGCATTGACATAGGATTTATCTATCAGATACCAGCCCGGATTGCTTTTATGTTAAGACAGTCATACTGGGCTCCGCCAAATAGCAGAGCCTCTCCAAAAATACTCTGAACTCATAAGTGTTCCTCTCCACGGAAGTCTTTAGTAAAAGGCGAAAGGCTTATACGTATTGAAGAGAAACCAGAGTCAATACAGCCCCCACTCCCTACGAGGCCTTGAGCATCCTCAGCTGCCTCTGGCAAATGCCAAATGGTGCATTGCCCATCAACCATCGACTGTCTGTCTTCCAAGTTGACTCACGAGTGGCCCCACCCACTGACCAATCAGCTCAATCGTCACAAGCACAGGCTCTACATTATATACATAATCCAAAGGCTTGTATTTGTTGTTGTTGTTGGTTTTTTTTAGGAAAAATGGCAGCAAACCTAAGAAGGTTGAACAGAGCATTGACATAGGATTTATCTATCAGATACCAGCCCGGATTGCTTTTATATTAAACAGTCATACTGGACTCTGCCAAATAGCAGAGCCTCTCCAAAAATACTCTGAACTCATAAGTGTTCCTCTCCACGGAAGTCTTTAGTAAAAGGCGAAAGGCTTATACGTATTGAAGAGAAACCAGAGTCAATACAGCCCCCACTCCCTACGAGGCCTTGAGCATCCTCAGCTGCCTCTGGCAACAGCCAAACGGTGCATTGCCCATCAACAATCGACTGTCTGTCTTCCAAGTTGACTCACGAGTGGCCCCACCCACTGACCAATCAGCTCAATCGTCACAAGCACAGACTCTACATTATATACATAATCCAAAGGCTTGTATTTGTTGTTGTTGTTGGTTTTTTTTAGGAAAAATGGCAGCAAACCTAAGAAGGTTGAACAGAGCATTGACATAGGATTTATCTATCAGATACCAGCACGGATTGCTTTTATATTACACAGTCATACTGGACTCTGCCAAATAGCAGAGCCTCTCCAAAAATACTCTGAACTCATAAGTGTTCCTCTCCACGGAAGTCTTTAGTAAAAGGCGAAAGGCTTATACGTATTGAAGAGAAACCAGAGTCAATACAGCCCCCACTCCCTACGAGGCCTTGAGCATCCTCAGCTGCCTCTGGCAACAGCCAAACGGTGCATTGCCCATCAACCATCGACTGTCTGTCTTCCAAGTTGACTCACGAGTGGCCCCACCCACTGACCAATGAGCTCAATCGTCACAAGCACAGGCTCTACATTATATACATAATCCAAAGGCTTGTATTTGTTGTTATTGTTGGTTTTTTTTAGGAAAAATGGCAGCAAACCTAAGAAGGTTGAACAGAGCATTGACAAAGGATTTATCTATCAGATACCAGCCCGGATTGCTTTTATATTACACAGTCATACTGGACTCTGCCAAATAGCAGAGCCTCTCCAAAAATACTCTGAACTCATAAGTGTTCCTCTCCACGGAAGTCTTTAGTAAAAGGCGAAAGGCTTATACGTATTGAAGAGAAACCAGAGTCAATACAGCCCCCACTCCCTACGAGGCCTTGAGCATCCTCAGCTACCTCTGGCAACAGCCAAACGGTGCATTGCCCATCAACAATCGACTGTCTGTCTTCCAAGTTGACTCACGAGTGGCCCCACCCACTGACCAATCAGCTCAATCGTCACAAGCACAGGCTCTACATTATATACATAATCCAAAGGCTTGTATTTTTTGTGGTTGTTGTTGTTTTTTTTTAGGAAAAATGGCAGCAAACCTAAGCATGTTGAACAGAGCGTTGACATATGATTTATCTATCAGATTCCAGCCCGGATTGCTTTTATGTTAAGACAGTCATACTGGGCTCCGCCAAATAGCAGAGCCTCTCCAAAAATACTCTGAACTCATAAGTGTTCCTCTCCACGGAAGTCTTTAGTAAAAGGCGAAAGGCTTATACGTATTGAAGAGAAACCAGAGTCAATACAGCCCCCACTCCCTACGAGGCCTTGAGCATCCTCAGCTGCCTCTGGCAAATGCCAAACGGTGCATTGCCCATCAACCATCGACTGTCTGTCTTCCAAGTTGACTCACGAGTGGCCCCACCCACTGACCAATCAGCTCAATCGTCACAAGCACAGGCTCTACATTATATACATAATCCAAAGGCTTGTATTTGTTGTTGTTGGTTTTTTTTAGGAAAAATGGCAGCAAACCTAAGAAGGTTGAACAGAGCATTGACATAGGATTTATCTATCAGATACCAGCACGGATTGCTTTTATATTACACAGTCATACTGGACTCTGCCAAATAGCAGAGCCTCTCCAAAAATACTCTGAACTCATAAGTGTTCCTCTCCACGGAAGTCTTTAGTAAAAGGCGAAAGGCTTATACGTATTGAAGAGAAACCAGAGTCAATACAGCCCCCACTCCCTACGAGGCCTTGAGCATCCTCAGCTGCCTCTGGCAACAGCCAAACGGTGCATTGCCCATCAACCATCGACTGTCTGTCTTCCAAGTTGACTCACGAGTGGCCCCACCCACTGACCAATCAGCTCAATCGTCACAAGCACAGGCTCTACATTATATACATAATCCAAAGGCTTGTATTTGTTGTTGTTGTTGGTTTTTTTTAGGAAAAATGGCAGCAAACCTAAGAAGGTTGAACAGAGCATTGACATAGGATTTATCTATCAGATACCAGCCCGGATTGCTTTTATATTACACAGTCATACTGGACTCTGCCAAATAGCAGAGCCTCTCCAAAAATACTCTGAACTCATAAGTGTTCCTCTCCACGGAAGTCTTTAGTAAAAGGCGAAAGGCTTATACGTATTGAAGAGAAACCAGAGTCAATACAGCCCCACTCCCTACGAGGCCTTGAGCATCCTCAGCTGCCTCTGGCAACAGCCAAACGGTGCATTGCCCATCAACCATCGACTGTCTGTCTTCCAAGTTGACTCACGAGTGGCCCCACCCACTGACCAATCAGCTCAATCGTCACAAGCACAGGCTCTACATTATATACATAATCCAAAGGCTTGTATTTGTTGTTGTTGCTTTTTTTTAGGAAAAATGGCAGCAAACCTAAGAAGGTTGAACAGAGCATTGACATAGGATTTATCTATCAGATACCAGCACGGATTGCTTTTATATTACACAGTCATACTGGACTCTGCCAAATAGCAGAGCCTCTCCAAAAATACTCTGAACTCATAAGTGTTCCTCTCCACGGAAGTCTTTAGTAAAAGGCGAAAGGCTTATACGTATTGAAGATAAACCAGAGTCAATACAGCCCCCACTCCCTACGAGGCCTTGAGCATCCTCAGCTGCCTCTGGCAACAGCCAAACGGTGCATTGCCCATCAACCATCGACTGTCTGTCTTCCAAGTTGACTCACGAGTGGCCCCACCCACTGACCAATCAGCTCAATCGTCACAAGCACAGGCTCTACATTATATACATAATCCAAAGGCTTGTATTTGTTGTTGTTGTTGGTTTTTTTGAGTCTTCCAAGTTGACTCACGAGTGGCCCCACCCACTGACCAATCAGCTCAATCGTCACAAGCACAGGCTCTACATTATATACATAATCCAAAGGCTTGTATTTGTTGTTGTTGTTGGTTTTTTTTAGGAAAAATGGCAGCAAACCTAAGAAAGTTGAACAGAGCATTGACATAGGATTTATCTATCAGATACCAGCCCGGATTGCTTTTATGTTAAGACAGTCATACTGGGCTCCGCCAAATAGCAGAGCCTCTCCAAAAATACTCTGAACTCATAAGTGTTCCTCTCCACGGAAGTCTTTAGTAAAAGGCGAAAGGCTTATACGTATTGAAGAGAAACCAGAGTCAATACAACCCCCACTCCCTACGAGGCCTTGAGCATCCTCAGCTGCCTCTGGCAACAGCCAAACGGTGCATTGCCCATCAACCATCGACTGTCTGTCTTCCAAGTTGACTCACGAGTGGCCCCACCCACTGACCAATCAGCTCAATCGTCACAAGCACAGGCTCTACATTATATACATAATCCAAAGGCTTGTATTTGTTGTTGTTGTTGGTTTTTTTTAGGAAAAATGGCAGCAAACCTAAGAAGGTTGAACAGAGCATTGACATAGGATTTATCTATCAGATACCAGCCCGGATTGCTTTTATATTACACAGTCATACTGGACTCTGCCAAATAGCAGAGCCTCTCCAAAAATACTCTGAACTCATAAGTGTTCCTCTCCACGGAAGTCATTAGTAAAAGGCGAAAGGCTTATACGTATTGAAGAGAAACCAGAGTCAATACAGCCCCCACTCCCTACGAGGCCTTGAGCATCCTCAGCTGCCTCTGGCAACAGCCAAACGGTGCATTGCCCATCAACAATCGACTGTCTGTCTTCCAAGTTGACTCACGAGTGGCCCCACCCACTGACCAATCAGCTCAATCGTCACAAGCACAGGCTCTACATTATATACATAATCCAAAGGCTTGTATTTGAAGTTGTTGTTGGTTTTTTTTAGGAAAAATGGCAGCAAACCTAAGAAGGTTGAACAGAGCATTGACATAGGATTTATCTATCAGATACCAGCCCGGATTGCTTTTATGTTAAGACAGTCATACTGGGCTCCGCCAAATAGCAGAGCCTCTCCAAAAATACTCTGAACTCATAAGTGTTCCTCTCCACGGAAGTCTTTAGTAAAAGGCGAAAGGCTTATACGTATTGAAGAGAAACCAGAGTCAATACAGCCCCCACTCCCTACGAGGCCTTGAGCATCCTCAGCTGCCTCTGGCAAATGCCAAATGGTGCATTGCCCATCAACCATCGACTGTCTGTCTTCCAAGTTGACTCACGAGTGGCCCCACCCACTGACCAATCAGCTCAATCGTCACAAGCACAGGCTCTACATTATATACATAATCCAAAGGCTTGTATTTGTTGTTGTTGTTGGTTTTTTTTAGGAAAAATGGCAGCAAACCTAAGCATGTTGAACAGAGCGTTGACATATGATTTATCTATCAGATTCCAGCCCGGATTGCTTTTATGTTAGACAGTCATACTGGGCTCCGCCAAATAGCAGAGCCTCTCCAAAAATACTCTGAACTCATAAGTGTTCCTCTCCACGGAAGTCTTTAGTAAAAGGCGAAAGGCTTATACGTATTGAAGAGAAACCAGAGTCAATACAGCCCCCACTCCCTACGAGGCCTTGAGCATCCTCAGCTGCCTCTGGCAACAGCCAAACGGTGCATTGCCCATCAACCATCGACTGTCTGTCTTCCAAGTTGACTCACGAGTGGCCCCACCCACTGACCAATCAGCTCAATCGTCACAAGCACAGGCTCTACATTATATACATAATCCAAAGGCTTGTATTTGTTGTTGTTGTTGGTTTTTTTTAGGAAAAATGGCAGCAAACCTAAGAAGGTTGAACAGAGCATTGACATAGGATTTATCTATCAGATACCAGCCCGGATTGCTTTTATATTACACAGTCATACTGGACTCTGCCAAATAGCAGAGCCTCTCCAAAAATACTCTGAACTCATAAGTGTTCCTCTCCACGGAAGTCTTTAGTAAAAGGCGAAAGGCTTATACGTATTGAAGAGAAACCAGAGTCAATACAGCCCCACTCCCTACGAGGCCTTGAGCATCCTCAGCTGCCTCTGGCAACAGCCAAACGGTGCATTGCCCATCAACCATCGACTGTCTGTCTTCCAAGTTGACTCACGAGTGGCCCCACCCACTGACCAATCAGCTCAATTGTCACAAGCACAGGCTCTACATTATATACATAATCCAAAGGCTTGTATTTGTTGTTGTTGTTGGTTTTTTTGAGTCTTCCAAGTTGACTCACGAGTGGCCCCACCCACTGACCAATCAGCTCAATCGTCACAAGCACAGGCTCTACATTATATACATAATCCAAAGGCTTGTATTTGTTGTTGTTGTTGGTTTTTTTTAGGAAAAATGGCAGCAAACCTAAGAAAGTTGAACAGAGCATTGACATAGGATTTATCTATCAGATACCAGCCCGGATTGCTTTTATGTTAAGACAGTCATACTGGGCTCCGCCAAATAGCAGAGCCTCTCCAAAAATACTCTGAACTCATAAGTGTTCCTCTCCACGGAAGTCTTTAGTAAAAGGCGAAAGGCTTATACGTATTGAAGAGAAACCAGAGTCAATACAGCCCCCACTCCCTACGAGGCCTTGAGCATCCTCAGCTGCCTCTGGCAACAGCCAAACGGTGCATTGCCCATCAACCATCGACTGTCTGTCTTCCAAGTTGACTCACGAGTGGCCCCACCCACTGACCAATCAGCTCAATCGTCACAAGCACAGGCTCTACATTATATACATAATCCAAAGGCTTGTATTTGTTGTTGTTGTTGGTTTTTTTTAGGAAAAATGGCAGCAAACCTAAGAAGGTTGAACAGAGCATTGACATAGGATTTATCTATCAGATACCAGCCCGGATTGCTTTTATATTACACAGTCATACTGGACTCTGCCAAATAGCAGAGCCTCTCCAAAAATACTCTGAACTCATAAGTGTTCCTCTCCACGGAAGTCATTAGTAAAAGGCGAAAGGCTTATACGTATTGAAGAGAAACCAGAGTCAATACAGCCCCCACTCCCTACGAGGCCTTGAGCATCCTCAGCTGCCTCTGGCAACAGCCAAACGGTGCATTGCCCATCAACCATCGACTGTCTGTCTTCCAAGTTGACTCACGAGTGGCCCCACCCACTGACCAATCAGCTCAATCGTCACAAGCACAGGCTCTACATTATATACATAATCCAAAGGCTTGTATTTGTTGTTGTTGTTGGTTTTTTTTAGGAAAAATGGCAGCAAACCTAAGAAGGTTGAACAGAGCATTGCCATAGGATTTATCTATCAGATACCAGCCCGGATTGCTTTTATATTACACAGTCATACTGGACTCTGCCAAATAGCAGAGCCTCTCCAAAAATACTCTGAACTCATAAGTGTTCCTCTCCACGGAAGTCTTTAGTAAAAGGCGAAAGGCTTATACGTATTGAAGAGAAACCAGAGTCAATACAGCCCCACTCCCTACGAGGCCTTGAGCATCCTCAGCTGCCTCTGGCAACAGCCAAACGGTGCATTGCCCATCAACCATCGACTGTCTGTCTTCCAAGTTGACTCACGAGTGGCCCCACCCACTGACCAATCAGCTCAATTGTCACAAGCACAGGCTCTACATTATATACATAATCCAAAGGCTTGTATTTGTTGTTGTTGTTGGTTTTTTTGAGTCTTCCAAGTTGACTCACGAGTGGCCCCACCCACTGACCAATCAGCTCAATCGTCACAAGCACAGGCTCTACATTATATACATAATCCAAAGGCTTGTATTTGTTGTTGTTGTTGGTTTTTTTTAGGAAAAATGGCAGCAAACCTAAGAAAGTTGAACAGAGCATTGACATAGGATTTATCTATCAGATACCAGCCCGGATTGCTTTTATGTTAAGACAGTCATACTGGGCTCCGCCAAATAGCAGAGCCTCTCCAAAAATACTCTGAACTCATAAGTGTTCCTCTCCACGGAAGTCTTTAGTAAAAGGCGAAAGGCTTATACGTATTGAAGAGAAACCAGAGTCAATACAGCCCCCACTCCCTACGAGGCCTTGAGCATCCTCAGCTGCCTCTGGCAACAGCCAAACGGTGCATTGCCCATCAACCATCGACTGTCTGTCTTCCAAGTTGACTCACGAGTGGCCCCACCCACTGACCAATCAGCTCAATCGTCACAAGCACAGGCTCTACATTATATACATAATCCAAAGGCTTGTATTTGTTGTTGTTGTTGGTTTTTTTTAGGAAAAATGGCAGCAAACCTAAGAAGGTTGAACAGAGCATTGACATAGGATTTATCTATCAGATACCAGCCCGGATTGCTTTTATATTACACAGTCATACTGGACTCTGCCAAATAGCAGAGCCTCTCCAAAAATACTCTGAACTCATAAGTGTTCCTCTCCACGGAAGTCATTAGTAAAAGGCGAAAGGCTTATACGTATTGAAGAGAAACCAGAGTCAATACAGCCCCCACTCCCTACGAGGCCTTGAGCATCCTCAGCTGCCTCTGGCAACAGCCAAACGGTGCATTGCCCATCAACAATCGACTGTCTGTCTTCCAAGTTGACTCACGAGTGGCCCCACCCACTGACCAATCAGCTCAATCGTCACAAGCACAGGCTCTACATTATATACATAATACAAAGGCTTGTATTTGAAGTTGTTGTTGGTTTTTTTTAGGAAAAATGGCAGCAAACCTAAGAAGGTTGAACAGAGCATTGACATAGGATTTATCTATCAGATACCAGCCCGGATTGCTTTTATGTTAAGACAGTCATACTGGGCTCCGCCAAATAGCAGAGCCTCTCCAAAAATACTCTGAACTCATAAGTGTTCCTCTCCACGGAAGTCTTTAGTAAAAGGCGAAAGGCTTATACGTATTGAAGAGAAACCAGAGTCAATACAGCCCCCACTCCCTACGAGGCCTTGAGCATCCTCAGCTGCCTCTGGCAAATGCCAAATGGTGCATTGCCCATCAACCATCGACTGTCTGTCTTCCAAGTTGACTCACGAGTGGCCCCACCCACTGACCAATCAGCTCAATCGTCACAAGCACAGGCTCTACATTATATACATAATCCAAAGGCTTGTATTTGTTGTTGTTGTTGGTTTTTTTTAGGAAAAATGGCAGCAAACCTAAGAAGGTTGAACAGAGCATTGACATAGGATTTATCTATCAGATACCAGCACGGATTGCTTTTATATTACACAGTCATACTGGACTCTGCCAAATAGCAGAGCCTCTCCAAAAATACTCTGAACTCATAAGTGTTCCTCTCCACGGAAGTCTTTAGTAAAAGGCGAAAGGCTTATACGTATTGAAGAGAAACCAGAGTCAATACAGCCCCCACTCCCTACGAGGCCTTGAGCATCCTCAGCTGCCTCTGGCAACAGCCAAACGGTGCATTGCCCATCAACCATCGACTGTCTGTCTTCCAAGTTGACTCACGAGTGGCCCCACCCACTGACCAATCAGCTCAATCGTCACAAGCACAGGCTCTACATTATATACATAATCCAAAGGCTTGTATTTGTTGTTGTTGTTGTTTTTTTTTAGGAAAAATGGCAGCAAACCTAAGAAGGTTGAACAGAGCATTGACAAAGGATTTATCTATCAGATACCAGCCCGGATTGCTTTTATATTACACAGTCATACTGGACTCTGCCAAATAGCAGAGCCTCTCCAAAAATACTCTGAACTCATAAGTGTTCCTCTCCACAGAAGTCTTTAGTAAAAGGCGAAAGGCTTATACGTATTGAAGAGAAACCAGAGTCAATACAGCCCCCACTCCCTACGAGGCCTTGAGCATCCTCAGCTGCCTCTGGCAACAGCCAAACGGTGCATTGCCCATCAACAATCGACTGTCTGTCTTCCAAGTTGACTCACGAGTGGCCCCACCCACTGACCAATCAGCTCAATCGTCACAAGCACATGCTCTACATTATATACATAATCCAAAGGCTTGTATTTTTTGTGGTTGTTGTTGTTTTTTTTTAGGAAAAATGGCAGCAAACCTAAGCATGTTGAACAGAGCGTTGACATATGATTTATCTATCAGATTCCAGCCCGGATTGCTTTTATGTTAGACAGTCATACTGGGCTCCGCCAAATAGCAGAGCCTCTCCAAAAATACTCTGAACTCATAAGTGTTCCTCTCCACGGAAGTCTTTAGTAAAAGGCGAAAGGCTTATACGTATTGAAGAGAAACCAGAGTCAATACAGCCCCCACTCCCTACGAGGCCTTGAGCATCCTCAGCTGCTTCTGGCAACAGCCAAACGGTGCATTGCCCATCAACCATCGACTGTCTGTCTTCCAAGTTGACTCACGAGTGGCCCCACCCACTGACCAATCAGCTCAATCGTCACAAGCACAGGCTCTACATTATATACATAATCCAAAGGCTTGTATTTGTTGTTGTTGTTGTTGGTTTTTTTTAGGAAAAATGGCAGCAAACCTAAGAAGGTTGAACAGAGCATTGACATAGGATTTATCTATCAGATACCAGCCCGGATTGCTTTTATGTTAAGACAGTCATACTGGGCTCCGCCAAATAGCAGAGCCTCTCCAAAAATACTCTGAACTCATAAGTGTTCCTCTCCACGGAAGTCTTTAGTAAAAGGCGAAAGGCTTATACGTATTGAAGAGAAACCAGAGTCAATACAGCCCCCACTCCCTACGAGGCCTTGAGCATCCTCAGCTGCCTCTGGCAAATGCCAAACGGTGCATTGCCCATCAACCATCGACTGTCTGTCTTCCAAGTTGACTCACGAGTGGCCCCACCCACTGACCAATCAGCTCAATCGTCACAAGCACAGGCTCTACATTATATACATAATCCAAAGGCTTGTATTTTTTGTGGTTGTTGTTGTTTTTTTTTAGGAAAAATGGCAGCAAACCTAAGCATGTTGAACAGAGCGTTGACATATGATTTATCTATCAGATTCCAGCCCGGATTGCTTTTATGTTAGACAGTCATACTGGGCTCAGCCAAATAGCAGAGCCTCTCCAAAAATACTCTGAACTCATAAGTGTTCCTCTCCACGGAAGTCTTTAGTAAAAGGCGAAAGGCTTATACGTATTGAAGAGAAACCAGAGTCAATACAGCCCCCACTCCCTACGAGGCCTTGAGCATCCTCAGCTGCTTCTGGCAACAGCCAAACGGTGCATTGCCCATCAACCATCGACTGTCTGTCTTCCAAGTTGACTCACGAGTGGCCCCACCCACTGACCAATCAGCTCAATCGTCACAAGCACAGGCTCTACATTATATACATAATCCAAAGGCTTGTATTTGTTGTTGTTGTTGGTTTTTTTTAGGAAAAATGGCAGCAAACCTAAGAAGGTTGAACAGAGCATTGACATAGGATTTATCTATCAGATACCAGCCCGGATTGCTTTTATGTTAAGACAGTCATACTGGGCTCCGCCAAATAGCAGAGCCTCTCCAAAAATACTCTGAACTCATAAGTGTTCCTCTCCACGGAAGTCTTTAGTAAAAGGCGAAAGGCTTATACGTATTGAAGAGAAACCAGAGTCAATACAGCCCCCACTCCCTACGAGGCCTTGAGCATCCTCTGGCAAATGCCAAACGGTGCATTGCCCATCAACCATCGACTGTCTGTCTTCCAAGTTGACTCACGAGTGGCCCCACCCACTGACCAATCAGCTCAATCGTCACAAGCACAGGCTCTACATTATATACATAATCCAAAGGCTTGTATTTGTTGTTGTTGTTGGTTTTTTTTAGGAAAAATGGCAGCAAACCCAAGAAGGTTGAACAGAGCATTGACATAGGATTTATCTATCAGATACCAGCCCGGATTGCTTTTATGTTAAGACAGTCATACTGGGCTCCGCCAAATAGCAGAGCCTCTCCAAAAATACTCTGAACTCATAAGTGTTCCTCTCCACGGAAGTCTTTAGTAAAAGGCGAAAGGCTTATACGTATTGAAGAGAAACCAGAGTCAATACAGCCCCCACTCCCTACGAGGCCTTGAGCATCCTCAGCTGCCTCTGGCAAATGCCAAACGGTGCATTGCCCATCAACCATCGACTGTCTGTCTTCCAAGTTAACTCACGAGTGGCCCCACCCACTGACCAATCAGCTCAATCGTCACAAGCACAGGCTCTACATTATATACATAATCCAAAGGCTTGTATTTTTTGTGGTTGTTGTTGTTTTTTTTTAGGAAAAATGGCAGCAAACCTAAGCATGTTGAACAGAGCGTTGACATATGATTTATCTATCAGATTCCAGCCCGGATTGCTTTTATGTTAGACAGTCATACTGGGCTCAGCCAAATAGCAGAGCCTCTCCAAAAATACTCTGAACTCATAAGTGTTCCTCTCCACGGAAGTCTTTAGTAAAAGGCGAAAGGCTTATACGTATTGAAGAGAAACCAGAGTCAATACAGCCCCCACTCCCTACGAGGCCTTGAGCATCCTCAGCTGCTTCTGGCAACAGCCAAACGGTGCATTGCCCATCAACCATCGACTGTCTGTCTTCCAAGTTGACTCACGAGTGGCCCCACCCACTGACCAATCAGCTCAATCGTCACAAGCACAGGCTCTACATTATATACATAATCCAAAGGCTTGTATTTGTTGTTGTTGTTGGATTTTTTTAGGAAAAATGGCAGCAAACCTAAGAAGGTTGAACAGAGCATTGACATAGGATTTATCTATCAGATACCAGCCCGGATTGCTTTTATGTTAAGACAGTCATACTGGGCTCCGCCAAATAGCAGAGCCTCTCCAAAAATACTCTGAACTCATAAGTGTTCCTCTCCACGGAAGTCTTTAGTAAAAGGCGAAAGGCTTATACGTATTGAAGAGAAACCAGAGTCAATACAGCCCCCACTCCCTACGAGGCCTTGAGCATCCTCAGCTGCCTCTGGCAAATGCCAAATGGTGCATTGCCCATCAACCATCGACTGTCTGTCTTCCAAGTTGACTCACGAGTGGCCCCACCCACTGACCAATCAGCTCAATCGTCACAAGCACAGGCTCTACATTATATACATAATCCAAAGGCTTGTATTTGTTGTTGTTGTTGTTGGTTTTTTTTAGGAAAAATGGCAGCAAACCTAAGAAGGTTGAACAGAGCATTGACATAGGATTTATCTATCAGATACCAGCACGGATTGCTTTTATATTACACAGTCATACTGGACTCTGCCAAATAGCAGAGCCTCTCCAAAAATACTCTGAACTCATAAGTGTTCCTCTCCACGGAAGTCTTTAGTAAAAGGCGAAAGGCTTATACGTATTGAAGAGAAACCAGAGTCAATACAGCCCCCACTCCCTACGAGGCCTTGAGCATCCTCAGCTGCCTCTGGCAACAGCCAAACGGTGCATTGCCCATCAACCATCGACTGTCTGTCTTCCAAGTTGACTCACGAGTGGCCCCACCCACTGACCAATCAGCTCAATCGTCACAAGCACAGGCTCTACATTATATACATAATCCAAAGGCTTGTATTTGTTGTTGTTGTTGGTTTTTTTTAGGAAAAATGGCAGCAAACCTAAGAAGGTTGAACAGAGCATTGACATAGGATTTATCTATCAGATACCAGCCCGGATTGCTTTTATATTACACAGTCATACTGGACTCTGCCAAATAGCAGAGCCTGTCCAAAAATACTCTGAACTCATAAGTGTTCCTCTCCACGGAAGTCTTTAGTAAAAGGCGAAAGGCTTATACGTATTGAAGAGAAACCAGAGTCAATACAGCCCCCACTCCCTACGAGGCCTTGAGCATCCTCAGCTGCCTCTGGCAACAGCCAAACGGTGCATTGCCCATCAACCATCGACTGTCTGTCTTCCAAGTTGACTCACGAGTGGCCCCACCCATTGACCAATCAGCTCAATCGTCACAAGCACAGGCTCTACTATATATACATAATCCAAAGGCTTGTATTTGTTGTTGTTGTTGGTTTTTTTTAGGAAAAATGGCAGCAAACCTAAGAAGGTTGAACAGAGCATTGACATAGGATTTATCTATCAGATACCAGCCCGGATTGCTTTTATGTTAAGACAGTCATACTGGGCTCCGCCAAATAGCAGAGCCTCTCCAAAAATACTCTGAACTCATAAGTGTTCCTCTCCACGGAAGTCTTTAGTAAAAGGCGAAAGGCTTATACGTATTGAAGAGAAACCAGAGTCAATACAGCCCCCACTCCCTACGAGGCCTTGAGCATCCTCAGCTGCCTCTGGCAACAGCCAAATGGTGCATTGCCCATCAACCATCGACTGTCTGTCTTCCAAGTTGACTCACGAGTGGCCCCACCCACTGACCAATCAGCTCAATCGTCACAAGCACAGGCTCTACATTATATACATAATCCAAAGGCTTGTATTTTTTGTGGTTGTTGTTGTTTTTTTTTAGGAAAAATGGCAGCAAACCTAAGCATGTTGAACAGAGCGTTGACATATGATTTATCTATCAGATTCCAGCCCGGATTGCTTTTATGTTAGACAGTCATACTGGGCTCCGCCAAATAGCAGAGCCTCTCCAAAAATACTCTGAACTCATAAGTGTTCCTCTCCACGGAAGTCTTTAGTAAAAGGCGAAAGGCTTATACGTATTGAAGAGAAACCAGAGTCAATACAGCCCCCACTCCCTACGAGGCCTTGAGCATCCTCAGCTGCTTCTGGCAACAGCCAAACGGTGCATTGCCCATCAACCATCGACTGTCTGTCTTCCAAGTTGACTCACGAGTGGCCCCACCCACTGACCAATCAGCTCAATCGTCACAAGCACAGGCTCTACATTATATACATAATCCAAAGGCTTGTATTTGTTGTTGTTGTTGGTTTTTTTTAGGAAAAATGGCAGCAAACCTAAGAAGGTTGAACAGAGCATTGACATAGGATTTATCTATCAGATACCAGCCCGGATTGCTTTTATGTTAAGACAGTCATACTGGGCTCCGCCAAATAGCAGAGCCTCTCCAAAAATACTCTGAACTCATAAGTGTTCCTCTCCACGGAAGTCTTTAGTAAAAGGCGAAAGGCTTATACGTATTGAAGAGAAACCAGAGTCAATACAGCCCCCACTCCCTACGAGGCCTTGAGCATCCTCAGCTGCCTCTGGCAAATGCCAAACGGTGCATTGCCCATCAACCATCGACTGTCTGTCTTCCAAGTTGACTCACGAGTGGCCCCACCCACTGACCAATCAGCTCAATCGTCACAAGCACAGGCTCTACATTATATACATAATCCAAAGGCTTGTATTTGTTGTTGTTGGTTTTTTTTAGGAAAAATGGCAGCACACCTAAGAAGGTTGAACAGAGCATTGACATAGGATTTATCTATCAGATACCAGCACGGATTGCTTTTATATTACACAGTCATACTGGACTCTGCCAAATAGCAGAGCCTCTCCAAAAATACTCTGAACTCATAAGTGTTCCTCTCCACGGAAGTCTTTAGTAAAAGGCGAAAGGCTTATACGTATTGAAGAGAAACCAGAGTCAATACAGCCCCCACTCCCTACGAGGCCTTGAGCATCCTCAGCTGCCTCTGGCAACAGCCAAACGGTGCATTGCCCATCAACCATCGACTGTCTGTCTTCCAAGTTGACTCACGAGTGGCCCCACCCACTGACCAATCAGCTCAATCGTCACAAGCACAGGCTCTACATTATATACATAATCCAAAGGCTTGTATTTGTTGTTGTTGTTGGTTTTTTTTAGGAAAAATGGCAGCAAACCTAAGAAGGTTGAACAGAGCATTGACATAGGATTTATCTATCAGATACCAGCCCGGATTGCTTTTATATTACACAGTCATACTGGACTCTGCCAAATAGCAGAGCCTCTCCAAAAATACTCTGAACTCATAAGTGTTCCTCTCCACGGAAGTCTTTAGTAAAAGGCGAAAGGCTTATACGTATTGAAGAGAAACCAGAGTCAATACAGCCCCCACTCCCTACGAGGCCTTGAGCATCCTCAGCTGCCTCTGGCAACAGCCAAACGGTGCATTGCCCATCAACCATCGACTGTCTGTCTTCCAAGTTGACTCACGAGTGGCCCCACCCACTGACCAATCAGCTCAATCGTCACAAGCACAGGCTCTACATTATATACATAATCCAAAGGCTTGTATTTGTTGTTGTTGTTGGTTTTTTTTAGGAAAAATGGCAGCAAACCTAAGAAGGTTGAACAGAGCATTGACATAGGATTTATCTATCAGATACCAGCCCGGATTGCTTTTATATTACACAGTCATACTGGACTCTGCCAAATAGCAGAGCCTGTCCAAAAATACTCTGAACTCATAAGTGTTCCTCTCCACGGAAGTCTTTAGTAAAAGGCGAAAGGCTTATACGTATTGAAGAGAAACCAGAGTCAATACAGCCCCCACTCCCTACGAGGCCTTGAGCATCCTCAGCTGCCTCTGGCAACAGCCAAACGGTGCATTGCCCATCAACCATCGACTGTCTGTCTTCCAAGTTGACTCACGAGTGGCCCCACCCATTGACCAATCAGCTCAATCGTCACAAGCACAGGCTCTACTATATATACATAATCCAAAGGCTTGTATTTGTTGTTGTTGTTGGTTTTTTTTAGGAAAAATGGCAGCAAACCTAAGAAGGTTGAACAGAGCATTGACATAGGATTTATCTATCAGATACCAGCCCGGATTGCTTTTATGTTAAGACAGTCATACTGGGCTCCGCCAAATAGCAGAGCCTCTCCAAAAATACTCTGAACTCATAAGTGTTCCTCTCCACGGAAGTCTTTAGTAAAAGGCGAAAGGCTTATACGTATTGAAGAGAAACCAGAGTCAATACAGCCCCCACTCCCTACGAGGCCTTGAGCATCCTCAGCTGCCTCTGGCAACAGCCAAATGGTGCATTGCCCATCAACCATCGACTGTCTGTCTTCCAAGTTGACTCACGAGTGGCCCCACCCACTGACCAATCAGCTCAATCGTCACAAGCACAGGCTCTACATTATATACATAATCCAAAGGCTTGTATTTTTTGTGGTTGTTGTTGTTTTTTTTTAGGAAAAATGGCAGCAAACCTAAGCATGTTGAACAGAGCGTTGACATATGATTTATCTATCAGATTCCAGCCCGGATTGCTTTTATGTTAGACAGTCATACTGGGCTCCGCCAAATAGCAGAGCCTCTCCAAAAATACTCTGAACTCATAAGTGTTCCTCTCCACGGAAGTCTTTAGTAAAAGGCGAAAGGCTTATACGTATTGAAGAGAAACCAGAGTCAATACAGCCCCCACTCCCTACGAGGCCTTGAGCATCCTCAGCTGCTTCTGGCAACAGCCAAACGGTGCATTGCCCATCAACCATCGACTGTCTGTCTTCCAAGTTGACTCACGAGTGGCCCCACCCACTGACCAATCAGCTCAATCGTCACAAGCACAGGCTCTACATTATATACATAATCCAAAGGCTTGTATTTGTTGTTGTTGTTGGTTTTTTTTAGGAAAAATGGCAGCAAACCTAAGAAGGTTGAACAGAGCATTGACATAGGATTTATCTATCAGATACCAGCCCGGATTGCTTTTATGTTAAGACAGTCATACTGGGCTCCGCCAAATAGCAGAGCCTCTCCAAAAATACTCTGAACTCATAAGTGTTCCTCTCCACGGAAGTCTTTAGTAAAAGGCGAAAGGCTTATACGTATTGAAGAGAAACCAGAGTCAATACAGCCCCCACTCCCTACGAGGCCTTGAGCATCCTCAGCTGCCTCTGGCAAATGCCAAACGGTGCATTGCCCATCAACCATCGACTGTCTGTCTTCCAAGTTGACTCACGAGTGGCCCCACCCACTGACCAATCAGCTCAATCGTCACAAGCACAGGCTCTACATTATATACATAATCCAAAGGCTTGTATTTGTTGTTGTTGGTTTTTTTTAGGAAAAATGGCAGCACACCTAAGAAGGTTGAACAGAGCATTGACATAGGATTTATCTATCAGATACCAGCACGGATTGCTTTTATATTACACAGTCATACTGGACTCTGCCAAATAGCAGAGCCTCTCCAAAAATACTCTGAACTCATAAGTGTTCCTCTCCACGGAAGTCTTTAGTAAAAGGCGAAAGGCTTATACGTATTGAAGAGAAACCAGAGTCAATACAGCCCCCACTCCCTACGAGGCCTTGAGCATCCTCAGCTGCCTCTGGCAACAGCCAAACGGTGCATTGCCCATCAACCATCGACTGTCTGTCTTCCAAGTTGACTCACAAGTGGCCCCACCCACTGACCAATCAGCTCAATCGTCACAAGCACAGGCTCTACATTATATACATAATCCAAAGGCTTGTATTTGTTGTTGTTGTTGGTTTTTTTTAGGAAAAATGGCAGCAAACCTAAGAAGGTTGAACAGAGCATTGACATAGGATTTATCTATCAGATACCAGCCCGGATTGCTTTTATATTACACAGTCATACTGGACTCTGCCAAATAGCAGAGCCTCTCCAAAAATACTCTGAACTCATAAGTGTTCCTCTCCACGGAAGTCTTTAGTAAAAGGCGAAAGGCTTATACGTATTGAAGAGAAACCAGAGTCAATACAGCCCCACTCCCTACGAGGCCTTGAGCATCCTCAGCTGCCTCTGGCAACAGCCAAACGGTGCATTGCCCATCAACCATCGACTGTCTGTCTTCCAAGTTGACTCACGAGTGGCCCCACCCACTGACCAATCAGCTCAATCGTCACAAGCACAGGCTCTACATTATATACATAATCCAAAGGCTTGTATTTGTTGTTGTTGTTGGTTTTTTTTAGGAAAAATGGCAGCAAACCTAAGAAAGTTGAACAGAGCATTGACATAGGATTTATCTATCAGATACCAGCCCGGATTGCTTTTATGTTAAGACAGTCATACTGGGCTCCGCCAAATAGCAGAGCCTCTCCAAAAATACTCTGAACTCATAAGTGTTCCTCTCCACGGAAGTCTTTAGTAAAAGGCGAAAGGCTTATACGTATTGAAGAGAAACCAGAGTCAATACAGCCCCACTCCCTACGAGGCCTTGAGCATCCTCAGCTGCCTCTGGCAACAGCCAAACGGTGCATTGCCCATCAACCATCGACTGTCTGTCTTCCAAGTTGACTCACGAGTGGCCCCACCCACTGACCAATCAGCTCAATCGTCACAAGCACAGGCTCTACATTATATACATAATCCAAAGGCTTGTATTTGTTGTTGTTGTTGGTTTTTTTTAGGAAAAATGGCAGCAAACCTAAGAAAGTTGAACAGAGCATTGACATAGGATTTATCTATCAGATACCAGCCCGGATTGCTTTTATGTTAAGACAGTCATACTGGGCTCCGCCAAATAGCAGAGCCTCTCCAAAAATACTCTGAACTCATAAGTGTTCCTCTCCACGGAAGTCTTTAGTAAAAGGCGAAAGGCTTATACGTATTGAAGAGAAACCAGAGTCAATACAGCCCCCACTCCCTACGAGGCCTTGAGCATCCTCAGCTGCCTCTGGCAACAGCCAAACGGTGCATTGCCCATCAACCATCGACTGTCTGTCTTCCAAGTTGACTCACGAGTGGCCCCACCCACTGACCAATCAGCTCAATCGTCACAAGCACAGGCTCTACATTATATACATAATCCAAAGGCTTGTATTTGTTGTTGTTGTTGGTTTTTTTTAGGAAAAATGGCAGCAAACCTAAGAAGGTTGAACAGAGCATTGACATAGGATTTATCTATCAGATACCAGCCCGGATTGCTTTTATATTACACAGTCATACTGGACTCTGCCAAATAGCAGAGCCTCTCCAAAAATACTCTGAACTCATAAGTGTTCCTCTCCACGGAAGTCATTAGTAAAAGGCGAAAGGCTTATACGTATTGAAGAGAAACCAGAGTCAATACAGCCCCCACTCCCTACGAGGCCTTGAGCATCCTCAGCTGCCTCTGGCAACAGCCAAACGGTGCATTGCCCATCAACAATCGACTGTCTGTCTTCCAAGTTGACTCACGAGTGGCCCCACCCACTGACCAATCAGCTCAATCGTCACAAGCACAGGCTCTACATTATATACATAATCCAAAGGCTTGTATTTGTTGTTGTTGTTGGTTTTTTTTAGGAAAAATGGCAGCAAACCTAAGAAAGTTGAACAGAGCATTGACATAGGATTTATCTATCAGATACCAGCCCGGATTGCTTTTATGTTAAGACAGTCATACTGGGCTCCGCCAAATAGCAGAGCCTCTCCAAAAATACTCTGAACTCATAAGTGTTCCTCTCCACAGAAGTCTTTAGTAAAAGGCGAAAGGCTTATACGTATTGAAGAGAAACCAGAGTCAATACAGCCCCCACTCCCTACGAGGCCTTGAGCATCCTCAGCTGCCTCTGGCAACAGCCAAACGGTGCATTGCCCATCAACAATC
Source organism: Notolepis coatsorum (assembly GCF_963971535.1). Lineage (NCBI taxonomy): Eukaryota > Metazoa > Chordata > Actinopteri > Aulopiformes > Paralepididae > Notolepis > Notolepis coatsorum. The sequence goes on along the minus strand of NC_140181.1, from coordinate 5,697,836 downwards.
GACTGTCTGTCTTCCAAGTTGACTCACGAGTGGCCCCACCCACTGACCAATCAGCTCAATCGTCACAAGCACAGGCTCTACATTATATACATAATCCAAAGGCTTGTATTTGAAGTTGTTGTTGTTTTTTTTTAGGAAAAATGGCAGCAAACCTAAGCATGTTGAACAGAGCGTTGACATATGATTTATCTATCAGATTCCAGCCCGGATTGCTTTTATGTTAGACAGTCATACTGGGCTCCGCCAAATAGCAGAGCCTCTCCAAAAATACTCTGAACTCATAAGTGTTCCTCTCCACGGAAGTCTTTAGTAAAAGGCGAAAGGCTTATACGTATTGAAGAGAAACCAGAGTCAATACAGCCCCCACTCCCTACGAGGCCTTGAGCATCCTCAGCTGCTTCTGGCAACAGCCAAACGGTGCATTGCCCATCAACCATCGACTGTCTGTCTTCCAAGTTGACTCACGAGTGGCCCCACCCACTGACCAATCAGCTCAATCGTCACAAGCACAGGCTCTACATTATATACATAATCCAAAGGCTTGTATTTGTTGTTGTTGTTGGTTTTTTTTTAGGAAAAATGGCAGCAAACCTAAGAAGGTTGAACAGAGCATTGACATAGGATTTATCTATCAGATACCAGCCCGGATTGCTTTTATGTTAAGACAGTCATACTGGGCTCCGCCAAATAGCAGAGCCTCTCCAAAAATACTCTGAACTCATAAGTGTTCCTCTCCACGGAAGTCTTTAGTAAAAGGCGAAAGGCTTATACGTATTGAAGAGAAACCAGAGTCAATACAGCCCCACTCCCTACGAGGCCTTGAGCATCCTCAGCTGCCTCTGGCAACAGCCAAACGGTGCATTGCCCATCAACCATCGACTGTCTGTCTTCCAAGTTGACTCACGAGTGGCCCCACCCACTGACCAATCAGCTCAATCGTCACAAGCACAGGCTCTACATTATATACATAATCCAAAGGCTTGTATTTGTTGTTGTTGTTGGTTTTTTTTAGGAAAAATGGCAGCAAACCTAAGAAAGTTGAACAGAGCATTGACATAGGATTTATCTATCAGATACCAGCCCGGATTGCTTTTATGTTAAGACAGTCATACTGGGCTCCGCCAAATAGCAGAGCCTCTCCAAAAATACTCTGAACTCATAAGTGTTCCTCTCCACGGAAGTCTTTAGTAAAAGGCGAAAGGCTTATACGTATTGAAGAGAAACCAGAGTCAATACAGCCCCCACTCCCTACGAGGCCTTGAGCATCCTCAGCTGCCTCTGGCAACAGCCAAACGGTGCATTGCCCATCAACCATCGACTGTCTGTCTTCCAAGTTGACTCACGAGTGGCCCCACCCACTGACCAATCAGCTCAATCGTCACAAGCACAGGCTCTACATTATATACATAATCCAAAGGCTTGTATTTGTTGTTGTTGTTGTTTTTTTTTAGGAAAAATGGCAGCAAACCTAAGAAGGTTGAACAGAGGATTGACATAGGATTTATCTATCAGATACCAGCCCGGATTGCTTTTATATTACACAGTCATACTGGACTCTGCCAAATAGCAGAGCCTCTCCAAAAATACTCTGAACTCATAAGTGTTCCTCTCCACGGAAGTCATTAGTAAAAGGCGAAAGGCTTATACGTATTGAAGAGAAACCAGAGTCAATACAGCCCCCACTCCCTACGAGGCCTTGAGCATCCTCAGCTGCCTCTGGCAACAGCCAAACGGTGCATTGCCCATCAACAATCGACTGTCTGTCTTCCAAGTTGACTCACGAGTGGCCCCACCCACTGACCAATCAGCTCAATCGTCACAAGCACAGGCTCTACATTATATACATAATCCAAAGGCTTGTATTTGTTGTTGTTGTTGGTTTTTTTTAGGAAAAATGGCAGCAAACCTAAGAAAGTTGAACAGAGCATTGACATAGGATTTATCTATCAGATACCAGCCCGGATTGCTTTTATGTTAAGACAGTCATACTGGGCTCCGCCAAATAGCAGAGCCTCTCCAAAAATACTCTGAACTCATAAGTGTTCCTCTCCACGGAAGTCTTTAGTAAAAGGCGAAAGGCTTATACGTATTGAAGAGAAACCAGAGTCAATACAGCCCCCACTCCCTACGAGGCCTTGAGCATCCTCAGCTGCCTCTGGCAACAGCCAAACGGTGCATTGCCCATCAACAATCGACTGTCTGTCTTCCAAGTTGACTCACGAGTGGCCCCACCCACTGACCAATCAGCTCAATCGTCACAAGCACAGGCTCTACATTATATACATAATCCAAAGGCTTGTATTTGAAGTTGTTGTTGTTTTTTTTTTGGAAAAATGGCAGCAAACCTAAGCATGTTGAACAGAGCGTTGACATATGATTTATCTATCAGATTCCAGCCCGGATTGCTTTTATGTTAGACAGTCATACTGGGCTCCGCCAAATAGCAGAGCCTCTCCAAAAATACTCTGAACTCATAAGTGTTCCTCTCCACGGAAGTCTTTAGTAAAAGGCGAAAGGCTTATACGTATTGAAGAGAAACCAGAGTCAATACAGCCCCCACTCCCTACGAGGCCTTGAGCATCCTCAGCTGCTTCTGGCAACAGCCAAACGGTGCATTGCCCATCAACCATCGACTGTCTGTCTTCCAAGTTGACTCACGAGTGGCCCCACCCACTGATCAATCAGCTCAATCGTCACAAGCACAGGCTCTACATTATATACATAATCCAAAGGCTTGTATTTGTTGTTGTTGTTGGTTTTTTTTAGGAAAAATGGCAGCAAACCTAAGAAGGTTGAACAGAGCATTGACATAGGATTTATCTATCAGATACCAGCCCGGATTGCTTTTATGTTAAGACAGTCATACTGGGCTCCGCCAAATAGCAGAGCCTCTCCAAAAATACTCTGAACTCATAAGTGTTCCTCTCCACGGAAGTCTTTAGTAAAAGGCGAAAGGCTTATACGTATTGAAGAGAAACCAGAGTCAATACTGCCCCCACTCCCTACGAGGCCTTGAGCATCCTCAGCTGCCTGTGGCAACAGCCAAACGGTGCATTGCCCATCAACCATCGACTGTCTGTCTTCCAAGTTGACTCACGAGTGGCCCCACCCACTGACCAATCAGCTCAATCGTCACAAGCACAGGCTCTACATTATATACATAATCCAAAGGCTTGTATTTGTTGTTGTTGTTGGTTTTTTTTAGGAAAAATGGCAGCAAACCTAAGAAGGTTGAACAGAGCATTGACATAGGATTTATATATCAGATACCAGCCCGGATTGCTTTTATATTACACAGTCATACTGGACTCTGCCAAATAGCAGAGCCTCTCCAAAAATACTCTGAACTCATAAGTGTTCCTCTCCACGGAAGTCTTTAGTAAAAGGCGAAAGGCTTATACGTATTGAAGAGAAACCAGAGTCAATACAGCCCCACTCCCTACGAGGCCTTGAGCATCCTCAGCTGCCTCTGGCAACAGCCAAACGGTGCATTGCCCATCAACCATCGACTGTCTGTCTTCCAAGTTGACTCACGAGTGGCCCCACCCACTGACCAATCAGCTCAATCGTCACAAGCACAGGCTCTACATTATATACATAATCCAAAGGCTTGTATTTGTTGTTGTTGTTGGTTTTTTTTAGGAAAAATGGCAGCAAACCTAAGAAAGTTGAACAGAGCATTGACATAGGATTTATCTATCAGATACCAGCCCGGATTGCTTTTATGTTAAGACAGTCATACTGGGCTCCGCCAAATAGCAGAGCCTCTCCAAAAATACTCTGAACTCATAAGTGTTCCTCTCCACGGAAATCTTTAGTAAAAGGCGAAAGGCTTATACGTATTGAAGAGAAACCAGAGTCAATACAGCCCCCACTCCCTACGAGGCCTTGAGCATCCTCAGCTGCCTCTGGCAACAGCCAAACGGTGCATTGCCCATCAACCATCGACTGTCTGTCTTCCAAGTTGACTCACGAGTGGCCCCACCCACTGACCAATCAGCTCAATCGTCACAAGCACAGGCTCTACATTATATACATAATCCAAAGGCTTGTATTTGTTGTTGTTGTTGGTTTTTTTTAGGAAAAATGGCAGCAAACCTAAGAAGGTTGAACAGAGCATTGACATAGGATTTATCTATCAGATACCAGCCCGGATTGCTTTTATATTACACAGTCATACTGGACTCTGCCAAATAGCAGAGCCTCTCCAAAAATACTCTGAACTCATAAGTGTTCCTCTCCACGGAAGTCATTAGTAAAAGGCGAAAGGCTTATACGTATTGAAGAGAAACCAGAGTCAATACAGCCCCCACTCCCTACGAGGCCTTGAGCATCCTCAGCTGCCTCTGGCAACAGCCAAACGGTGCATTGCCCATCAACAATCGACTGTCTGTCTTCCAAGTTGACTCACGAGTGGCCCCACCCACTGACCAATCAGCTCAATCGTCACAAGCACAGGCTCTACATTATATACATAATCCAAAGGCTTGTATTTGAAGTTGTTGTTGGTTTTTTTTAGGAAAAATGGCAGCAAACCTAAGAAGGTTGAACAGAGCATTGACATAGGATTTATCTATCAGATACCAGCCCGGATTGCTTTTATGTTAAGACAGTCATACTGGGCTCCGCCAAATAGCAGAGCCTCTCCAAAAATACTCTGAACTCATAAGTGTTCCTCTCCACGGAAGTCTTTAGTAAAAGGCGACAGGCTTATACGTATTGAAGAGAAACCAGAGTCAATACAGCCCCCACTCCCTACGAGGCCTTGAGCATCCTCAGCTGCCTCTGGCAAATGCCAAATGGTGCATTGCCCATCAACCATCGACTGTCTGTCTTCCAAGTTGACTCACGAGTGGCCCCACCCACTGACCAATCAGCTCAATCGTCACAAGCACAGGCTCTACATTATATACATAATCCAAAGACTTGTATTTGTTGTTGTTGTTGGTTTTTTTTAGGAAAAATGGCAGCAAACCTAAGAAGGTTGAACAGAGCATTGACATAGGATGTATCTATCAGATACCAGCCCGGATTGCTTTTATATTAAACAGTCATACTGGACTCTGCCAAATAGCAGAGCCTCTCCAAAAATACTCTGAACTCATAAGTGTTCCTCTCCACGGAAGTCTTTAGTAAAAGGCGAAAGGCTTATACGTATTGAAGAGAAACCAGAGTCAATACAGCCCCCACTCCCTACGAGGCCTTGAGCATCCTCAGCTGCCTCTGGCAACAGCCAAACGGTGCATTGCCCATCAACAATCGACTGTCTGTCTTCCAAGTTGACTCACGAGTGGCCCCACCCACTGACCAATCAGCTCAATCGTCACAAGCACAGACTCTACATTATATACATAATCCAAAGGCTTGTATTTGTTGTTGTTGTTGGTTTTTTTTAGGAAAAATGGCAGCAAACCTAAGAAGGTTGAACAGAGCATTGACATAGGATTTATCTATCAGATACCAGCACGGATTGCTTTTATATTACACAGTCATACTGGACTCTGCCAAATAGCAGAGCCTCTCCAAAAATACTCTGAACTCATAAGTGTTCCTCTCCACGGAAGTCTTTAGTAAAAGGCGAAAGGCTTATACGTATTGAAGAGAAACCTGAGTCAATACAGCCCCCACTCCCTACGAGGCCTTGAGCATCCTCAGCTGCCTCTGGCAACAGCCAAACGGTGCATTGCCCATCAACCATCGACTGTCTGTCTTCCAAGTTGACTCACGAGTGGCCCCACCCACTGACCAATCAGCTCAATCGTCACAAGCACAGGCTCTACATTATATACATAATCCAAAGGCTTGTATTTGTTGTTGTTGTTGGTTTTTTTTAGGAAAAATGGCAGCAAACCTAAGAAGGTTGAACAGAGCATTGACAAAGGATTTATCTATCAGATACCAGCCCGGATTGCTTTTATATTACACAGTCATACTGGACTCTGCCAAATAGCAGAGCCTCTCCAAAAATACTCTGAACTCATAAGTGTTCCTCTCCACGGAAGTCTTTAGTAAAAGGCGAAAGGCTTATACGTATTGAAGAGAAACCAGAGTCAATACAGCCCCCACTCCCTACGAGGCCTTGAGCATCCTCAGCTGCCTCTGGCAACAGCCAAACGGTGCATTGCCCATCAACAATCGACTGTCTGTCTTCCAAGTTGACTCACGAGTGGCCCCACCCACTGACCAATCAGCTCAATCGTCACAAGCACATGCTCTACATTATATACATAATCCAAAGGCTTGTATTTTTTGTGGTTGTTGTTGTTTTTTTTAAGGAAAAATGGCAGCAAACCTAAGCATGTTGAACAGAGCGTTGACATATGATTTATCTATCAGATTCCAGCCCGGATTGCTTTTATGTTAGACAGTCATACTGGGCTCCGCCAAATAGCAGAGCCTCTCCAAAAATACTCTGAACTCATAAGTGTTCCTCTCCACGGAAGTCTTTAGTAAAAGGCGAAAGGCTTATACATATTGAAGAAAAACCAGAGTCAATACAGCCCCCACTCCCTACGAGGCCTTGAGCATCCTCAGCTGCTTCTGGCAACAGCCAAACGGTGCATTGCCCATCAACCATCGACTGTCTGTCTTCCAAGTTGACTCACGAGTGGCCCCACCCACTGACCAATCAGCTCAATCGTCACAAGCACAGGCTCTACATTATATACATAATCCAAAGGCTTGTATTTGTTGTTGTTGTTGGTTTTTTTTAGGAAAAATGGCAGCAAACCTAAGAAGGTTGAACAGAGCATTGACATAGGATTTATCTATCAGATACCAGCCCGGATTGCTTTTATGTTAAGACAGTCATACTGGGCTCCGCCAAATAGCAGAGCCTCTCCAAAAATACTCTGAACTCATAAGTGTTCCTCTCCACGGAAGTCTTTAGTAAAAGGCGAAAGGCTTATACGTATTGAAGAGAAACCAGAGTCAATACAGCCCCCACTCCCTACGAGGCCTTGAGCATCCTCAGCTGCCTCTGGCAACAGCCAAACGGTGCATTGCCCATCAACAATCGACTGTCTGTCTTCCAAGTTGACTCACGAGTGGCCCCACCCACTGACCAATCAGCTCAATCGTCACAAGCACAGGCTCTACATTATATACATAATCCAAAGGCTTGTATTTGAAGTTGTTGTTGGTTTTTTTTAGGAAAAATGGCAGCAAACCTAAGAAGGTTGAACAGAGCATTGACATAGGATTTATCTATCAGATACCAGCCCGGATTGCTTTTATGTTAAGACAGTCATACTGGGCTCCGCCAAATAGCAGAGCCTCTCCAAAAATACTCTGAACTCATAAGTGTTCCTCTCCACGGAAGTCTTTAGTAAAAGGCGAAAGGCTTATACGTATTGAAGAGAAACCAGAGTCAATACAGCCCCCACTCCCTACGAGGCCTTGAGCATCCTCAGCTGCCTCTGGCAAATGCCAAATGGTGCATTGCCCATCAACCATCGACTGTCTGTCTTCCAAGTTGACTCACGAGTGGCCCCACCCACTGACCAATCAGCTCAATCGTCACAAGCACAGGCTCTACATTATATACATAATCCAAAGACTTGTATTTGTTGTTGTTGTTGGTTTTTTTTAGGAAAAATGGCAGCAAACCTAAGAAGGTTGAACAGAGCATTGACATAGGATGTATCTATCAGATACCAGCCCGGATTGCTTTTATATTAAACAGTCATACTGGACTCTGCCAAATAGCAGAGCCTCTCCAAAAATACTCTGAACTCATAAGTGTTCCTCTCCACGGAAGTCTTTAGTAAAAGGCGAAAGGCTTATACGTATTGAAGAGAAACCAGAGTCAATACAGCCCCCACTCCCTACGAGGCCTTGAGCATCCTCAGCTGCCTCTGGCAACAGCCAAACGGTGCATTGCCCATCAACAATCGACTGTCTGTCTTCCAAGTTGACTCACGAGTGGCCCCACCCACTGACCAATCAGCTCAATCGTCACAAGCACAGACTCTACATTATATACATAATCCAAAGGCTTGTATTTGTTGTTGTTGTTGGTTTTTTTTAGGAAAAATGGCAGCAAACCTAAGAAGGTTGAACAGAGCATTGACATAGGATTTATCTATCAGATACCAGCACGGATTGCTTTTATATTACACAGTCATACTGGACTCTGCCAAATAGCAGAGCCTCTCCAAAAATACTCTGAACTCATAAGTGTTCCTCTCCACGGAAGTCTTTAGTAAAAGGCGAAAGGCTTATACGTATTGAAGAGAAACCTGAGTCAATACAGCCCCCACTCCCTACGAGGCCTTGAGCATCCTCAGCTGCCTCTGGCAACAGCCAAACGGTGCATTGCCCATCAACCATCGACTGTCTGTCTTCCAAGTTGACTCACGAGTGGCCCCACCCACTGACCAATCAGCTCAATCGTCACAAGCACAGGCTCTACATTATATACATAATCCAAAGGCTTGTATTTGTTGTTGTTGTTGGTTTTTTTTAGGAAAAATGGCAGCAAACCTAAGAAGGTTGAACAGAGCATTGACAAAGGATTTATCTATCAGATACCAGCCCGGATTGCTTTTATATTACACAGTCATACTGGACTCTGCCAAATAGCAGAGCCTCTCCAAAAATACTCTGAACTCATAAGTGTTCCTCTCCACGGAAGTCTTTAGTAAAAGGCGAAAGGCTTATACGTATTGAAGAGAAACCAGAGTCAATACAGCCCCCACTCCCTACGAGGCCTTGAGCATCCTCAGCTGCCTCTGGCAACAGCCAAACGGTGCATTGCCCATCAACAATCGACTGTCTGTCTTCCAAGTTGACTCACGAGTGGCCCCACCCACTGACCAATCAGCTCAATCGTCACAAGCACATGCTCTACATTATATACATAATCCAAAGGCTTGTATTTTTTGTGGTTGTTGTTGTTTTTTTTTAGGAAAAATGGCAGCAAACCTAAGCATGTTGAACAGAGCGTTGACATATGATTTATCTATCAGATTCCAGCCCGGATTGCTTTTATGTTAGACAGTCATACTGGGCTCCGCCAAATAGCAGAGCCTCTCCAAAAATACTCTGAACTCATAAGTGTTCCTCTCCACGGAAGTCTTTAGTAAAAGGCGAAAGGCTTATACGTATTGAAGAAAAACCAGAGTCAATACAGCCCCCACTCCCTACGAGGCCTTGAGCATCCTCAGCTGCTTCTGGCAACAGCCAAACGGTGCATTGCCCATCAACCATCGACTGTCTGTCTTCCAAGTTGACTCACGAGTGGCCCCACCCACTGACCAATCAGCTCAATCGTCACAAGCACAGGCTCTACATTATATACATAATCCAAAGGCTTGTATTTGTTGTTGTTGTTGGTTTTTTTTAGGAAAAATGGCAGCAAACCTAAGAAGGTTGAACAGAGCATTGACATAGGATTTATCTATCAGATACCAGCCCGGATTGCTTTTATGTTAAGACAGTCATACTGGGCTCCGCCAAATAGCAGAGCCTCTCCAAAAATACTCTGAACTCATAAGTGTTCCTCTCCACGGAAGTCTTTAGTAAAAGGCGAAAGGCTTATACGTATTGAAGAGAAACCAGAGTCAATACAGCCCCCACTCCCTACGAGGCCTTGAGCATCCTCAGCTGCCTCTGGCAACAGCCAAACGGTGCATTGCCCATCAACAATCGACTGTCTGTCTTCCAAGTTGACTCACGAGTGGCCCCACCCACTGACCAATCAGCTCAATCGTCACAAGCACAGGCTCTACATTATATACATAATCCAAAGGCTTGTATTTGAAGTTGTTGTTGGTTTTTTTTAGGAAAAATGGCAGCAAACCTAAGAAGGTTGAACAGAGCATTGACATAGGATTTATCTATCAGATACCAGCCCGGATTGCTTTTATGTTAAGACAGTCATACTGGGCTCCGCCAAATAGCAGAGCCTCTCCAAAAATACTCTGAACTCATAAGTGTTCCTCTCCACGGAAGTCTTTAGTAAAAGGCGAAAGGCTTATACGTATTGAAGAGAAACCAGAGTCAATACAGCCCCCACTCCCTACGAGGCCTTGAGCATCCTCAGCTGCCTCTGGCAAATGCCAAATGGTGCATTGCCCATCAACCATCGACTGTCTGTCTTCCAAGTTGACTCACGAGTGGCCCCACCCACTGACCAATCAGCTCAATCGTCACAAGCACAGGCTCTACATTATATACATAATCCAAAGACTTGTATTTGTTGTTGTTGTTGGTTTTTTTAGGAAAAATGGCAGCAAACCTAAGAAGGTTGAACAGAGCATTGACATAGGATGTATCTATCAGATACCAGCCCGGATTGCTTTTATATTAAACAGTCATACTGGACTCTGCCAAATAGCAGAGCCTCTCCAAAAATACTCTGAACTCATAAGTGTTCCTCTCCACGGAAGTCTTTAGTAAAAGGCGAAAGGCTTATACGTATTGAAGAGAAACCAGAGTCAATACAGCCCCCACTCCCTACGAGGCCTTGAGCATCCTCAGCTGCCTCTGGCAACAGCCAAACGGTGCATTGCCCATCAACAATCGACTGTCTGTCTTCCAAGTTGACTCACGAGTGGCCCCACCCACTGACCAATCAGCTCAATCGTCACAAGCACAGACTCTACATTATATACATAATCCAAAGGCTTGTATTTGTTGTTGTTGTTGGTTTTTTTTAGGAAAAATGGCAGCAAACCTAAGAAGGTTGAACAGAGCATTGACATAGGATTTATCTATCAGATACCAGCACGGATTGCTTTTATATTACACAGTCATACTGGACTCTGCCAAATAGCAGAGCCTCTCCAAAAATACTCTGAACTCATAAGTGTTCCTCTCCACGGAAGTCTTTAGTAAAAGGCGAAAGGCTTATACGTATTGAAGAGAAACCAGAGTCAATACAGCCCCCACTCCCTACGAGGCCTTGAGCATCCTCAGCTGCCTCTGGCAACAGCCAAACGGTGCATTGCCCATCAACCATCGACTGTCTGTCTTCCAAGTTGACTCACGAGTGGCCCCACCCACTGACCAATCAGCTCAATCGTCACAAGCACAGGCTCTACATTATATACATAATCCAAAGGCTTGTATTTGTTGTTGTTGTTGGTTTTTTTTAGGAAAAATGGCAGCAAACCTAAGAAGGTTGAACAGAGCATTGACAAAGGATTTATCTATCAGATACCAGCCCGGATTGCTTTTATATTACACAGTCATACTGGACTCTGCCAAATAGCAGAGCCTCTCCAAAAATACTCTGAACTCATAAGTGTTCCTCTCCACGGAAGTCTTTAGTAAAAGGCGAAAGGCTTATACGTATTGAAGAGAAACCAGAGTCAATACAGCCCCCACTCCCTACGAGGCCTTGAGCATCCTCAGCTGCCTCTGGCAACAGCCAAACGGTGCATTGCCCATCAACAATCGACTGTCTGTCTTCCAAGTTGACTCACGAGTGGCCCCACCCACTGACCAATCATCTCAATCGTCACAAGCACATGCTCTACATTATATACATAATCCAAAGGCTTGTATTTTTTGTGGTTGTTGTTGTTTTTTTTTAGGAAAAATGGCAGCAAACCTAAGCATGTTGAACAGAGCGTTGACATATGATTTATCTATCAGATTCCAGCCCGGATTGCTTTTATGTTAGACAGTCATACTGGGCTCCGCCAAATAGCAGAGCCTCTCCAAAAATACTCTGAACTCATAAGTGTTCCTCTCCACAGAAGTCTTTAGTAAAAGGCGAAAGGCTTATACGTATTGAAGAAAAACCAGAGTCAATACAGCCCCCACTCCCTACGAGGCCTTGAGCATCCTCAGCTGCTTCTGGCAACAGCCAAACGGTGCATTGCCCATCAACCATCGACTGTCTGTCTTCCAAGTTGACTCACGAGTGGCCCCACCCACTGACCAATCAGCTCAATCGTCACAAGCACAGGCTCTACATTATATACATAATCCAAAGGCTTGTATTTGTTGTTGATGTTGGTTTTTTTTAGGAAAAATGGCAGCAAACCTAAGAAGGTTGAACAGAGCATTGACATAGGATTTATCTATCAGATACCAGCCCGGATTGCTTTTATGTTAAGACAGTCATACTGGGCTCCGCCAAATAGCAGAGCCTCTCCAAAAATACTCTGAACTCATAAGTGTTCCTCTCCACGGAAGTCTTTAGTAAAAGGCGAAAGGCTTATACGTATTGAAGAGAAACCAGAGTCAATACAGCCCCCACTCCCTACGAGGCCTTGAGCATCCTCAGCTGCCTCTGGCAAATGCCAAACGGTGCATTGCCCATCAACCATCGACTGTCTGTCTTCCAAGTTGACTCACGAGTGGCCCCACCCACTGACCAATCAGCTCAATCGTCACAAGCACAGGCTCTACATTATATACATAATCCAAAGGCTTGTATTTGTTGTTGTTGTTGTTGGTTTTTTTTAGGAAAAATGGCAGCAAACCTAAGAAGGTTGAACAGAGCATTGACATAGGATTTATCTATCAGATACCAGCACGGATTGCTTTTATATTACACAGTCATACTGGACTCTGCCAAATAGCAGAGCCTCTCCAAAAATACTCTGAACTCATAAGTGTTCCTCTCCACGGAAGTCTTTAGTAAAAGGCGAAAGGCTTATAGGTATTGAAGAGAAACCAGAGTCAATACAGCCCCCACTCCCTACGAGGCCTTGATCATCCTCAGCTGCCTCTGGCAACAGCCAAACGGTGCATTGCCCATCAACCATCGACTGTCTGTCTTCCAAGTTGACTCACGAGTGGCCCCACCCACTGACCAATCAGCTCAATCGTCACAAGCACAGGCTCTACATTATATACATAATCCAAAGGCTTGTATTTGTTGTTGTGGTTGTTTTTTTTTAGGAAAAATGGCAGCAAACCTAAGAAGGTTGAACAGAGCATTGACATAGGATTTATCTATCAGATACCAGCCCGTATTGCTTTTATGTTAAGACAGTCATACTGGGCTCCGCCAAATAGCAGAGCCTCTCCAAAAATACTCTGAACTCATAAGTGTTCCTCTCCACGGAAGTCTTTAGTAAAAGGCGAAAGGCTTATACGTATTGAAGAGAAACCAGAGTCAATACAGCCCCACTCCCTACGAGGCCTTGAGCATCCTCAGCTGCCTCTGGCAACAGCCAAACGGTGCATTGCCCATCAACCATCGACTGTCTGTCTTCCAAGTTGACTCACGAGTGGCCCCACCCACTGACCAATCAGCTCAATCGTCACAAGCACAGGCTCTACATTATATACATAATCCAAAGGCTTGTATTTGTTGTTGTTGTTGGTTTTTTTTAGGAAAAATGGCAGCAAACCTAAGAAAGTTGAACAGAGCATTGACATAGGATTTATCTATCAGATACCAGCCCGGATTGCTTTTATGTTAAGACAGTCATACTGGGCTCCGCCAAATAGCAGAGCCTCTCCAAAAATACTCTGAACTCATAAGTGTTCCTCTCCACGGAAATCTTTAGTAAAAGGCGAATGGCTTATACGTATTGAAGAGAAACCAGAGTCAATACAGCCCCCACTCCCTACGAGGCCTTGAGCATCCTCAGCTGCCTCTGGCAACAGCCAAACGGTGCATTGCCCATCAACCATCGACTGTCTGTCTTCCAAGTTGACTCACGAGTGGCCCCACCCACTGACCAATCAGCTCAATCGTCACAAGCACAGGCTCTACATTATATACATAATCCAAAGGCTTGTATTTGTTGTTGTTGTTGGTTTTTTTTAGGAAAAGTGGCAGCAAACCTAAGAAGGTTGAACAGAGCATTGACATAGGATTTATCTATCAGATACCAGCCCGGATTGCTTTTATATTACACAGTCATACTGGACTCTGCCAAATAGCAGAGCCTCTCCAAAAATACTCTGAACTCATAAGTGTTCCTCTCCACGGAAGTCATTAGTAAAAGGCGAAAGGCTTATACGTATTGAAGAGAAACCAGAGTCAATACAGCCCCCACTCCCTACGAGGCCTTGAGCATCCTCAGCTGCCTCTGGCAACAGCCAAACGGTGCATTGCCCATCAACAATCGACTGTCTGTCTTCCAAGTTGACTCACGAGTGGCCCCACCCACTGACCAATCAGCTCAATCGTCACAAGCACAGGCTCTACATTATATACATAATCCAAAGGCTTGTATTTGAAGTTGTTGTTGGTTTTTTTTAGGAAAAATGGCAGCAAACCTAAGAAGGTTGAACAGAGCATTGACATAGGATTTATCTATCAGATACCAGCCCGGATTGCTTTTATGTTAAGACAGTCATACTGGGCTCCGCCAAATAGCAGAGCCTCTCCAAAAATACTCTGAACTCATAAGTGTTCCTCTCCACGGAAGTCTTTAGTAAAAGGCGAAAGGCTTATACGTATTGAAGAGAAACCAGAGTCAATACAGCCCCCACTCCCTACGAGGCCTTGAGCATCCTCAGCTGCCTCTGGCAAATGCCAAATGGTGCATTGCCCATCAACCATCGACTGTCTGTCTTCCAAGTTGACTCACGAGTGGCCCCACCCACTGACCAATCAGCTCAATCGTCACAAGCACAGGCTCTACATTATATACATAATCCAAAGGCTTGTATTTGTTGTTGTTGTTGGTTTTTTTTAGGAAAAATGGCAGCAAACCTAAGAAGGTTGAACAGAGCATTGACATAGGATGTATCTATCAGATACCAGCCCGGATTGCTTTTATATTAAACAGTCATACTGGACTCTGCCAAATAGCAGAGCCTCTCCAAAAATACTCTGAACTCATAAGTGTTCCTCTCCACGGAAGTCTTTAGTAAAAGGCGAAAGGCTTATACGTATTGAAGAGAAACCAGAGTCAATACAGCCCCCACTCCCTACGAGGCCTTGAGCATCCTCAGCTGCCTCTGGCAACAGCCAAACGGTGCATTGCCCATCAACAATCGACTGTCTGTCTTCCAAGTTGACTCACGAGTGGCCCCACCCACTGACCAATCAGCTCAATCGTCACAAGCACAGACTCTACATTATATACATAATCCAAAGGCTTGTATTTGTTGTTGTTGTTGGTTTTTTTTAGGAAAAATGGCAGCAAACCTAAGAAGGTTGAACAGAGCATTGACATAGGATTTATCTATCAGATACCAGCACGGATTGCTTTTATATTACACAGTCATACTGGACTCTGCCAAATAGCAGAGCCTCTCCAAAAATACTCTGAACTCATAAGTGTTCCTCTCCACGGAAGTCTTTAGTAAAAGGCGAAAGGCTTATACGTATTGAAGAGAAACCAGAGTCAATACAGCCCCCACTCCCTACGAGGCCTTGAGCATCCTCAGCTGCCTCTGGCAACAGCCAAACGGTGCATTGCCCATCAACCATCGACTGTCTGTCTTCCAAGTTGACTCACGAGTGGCCCCACCCACTGACCAATCAGCTCAATCGTCACAAGCACAGGCTCTACATTATATACATAATCCAAAGGCTTGTATTTGTTGTTGTTGTTGGTTTTTTTTAGGAAAAATGGCAGCAAACCTAAGAAGGTTGAACAGAGCATTGACAAAGGATTTATCTATCAGATACCAGCCCGGATTGCTTTTATATTACACAGTCATACTGGACTCTGCCAAATAGCAGAGCCTCTCCAAAAATACTCTGAACTCATAAGTGTTCCTCTCCACGGAAGTCTTTAGTAAAAGGCGAAAGGCTTATACGTATTGAAGAGAAACCAGAGTCAATACAGCCCCCACTCCCTACGAGGCCTTGAGCATCCTCAGCTGCCTCTGGCAACAGCCAAACGGTGCATTGCCCATCAACAATCGACTGTCTGTCTTCCAAGTTGACTCACGAGTGGCCCCACCCACTGACCAATCAGCTCAATCGTCACAAGCACATGCTCTACATTATATACATAATCCAAAGGCTTGTATTTTTTGTGGTTGTTGTTGTTTCTTTTTTAGGAAAAATGGCAGCAAACCTAAGCATGTTGAACAGAGCGTTGACATATGATTTATCTATCAGATTCCAGCCCGGATTGCTTTTATGTTAGACAGTCATACTGGGCTCCGCCAAATAGCAGAGCCTCTCCAAAAATACTCTGAACTCATAAGTGTTCCTCTCCACGGAAGTCTTTAGTAAAAGGCGAAAGGCTTATACGTATTGAAGAAAAACCAGAGTCAATACAGCCCCCACTCCCTACGAGGCCTTGAGCATCCTCAGCTGCTTCTGGCAACAGCCAAACGGTGCATTGCCCATCAACCATCGACTGTCTGTCTTCCAAGTTGACTCACGAGTGGCCCCACCCACTGACCAATCAGCTCAATCGTCACAAGCACAGGCTCTACATTATATACATAATCCAAAGGCTTGTATTTGTTGTTGTTGTTGGTTTTTTTTAGGAAAAATGGCAGCAAACCTAAGAAGGTTGAACAGAGCATTGACATAGGATTTATCTATCAGATACCAGCCCGGATTGCTTTTATGTTAAGACAGTCATACTGGGCTCCGCCAAATAGCAGAGCCTCTCCAAAAATACTCTGAACTCATAAGTGTTCCTCTCCACGGAAGTCTTTAGTAAAAGGCGAAAGGCTTATACGTATTGAAGAGAAACCAGAGTCAATACAGCCCCCACTCCCTACGAGGCCTTGAGCATCCTCAGCTGCCTCTGGCAAATGCCAAACGGTGCATTGCCCATCAACCATCGACTGTCTGTCTTCCAAGTTGACTCACGAGTGGCCCCACCCACTGACCAATCAGCTCAATCGTCACAAGCACAGGCTCTACATTATATACATAATCCAAAGGCTTGTATTTGTTGTTGTTGTTGTTGGTTTTTTTTAGGAAAAATGGCAGCAAACCTAAGAAGGTTGAACAGAGCATTGACATAGGATTTATCTATCAGATACCAGCACGGATTGCTTTTATATTACACAGTCATACTGGACTCTGCCAAATAGCAGAGCCTCTCCAAAAATACTCTGAACTCATAAGTGTTCCTCTCCACGGAAGTCTTTAGTAAAAGGCGAAAGGCTTATACGTATGGAAGAGAAACCAGAGTCAATACAGCCCCCACTCCCTACGAGGCCTTGAGCATCCTCAGCTGCCTCTGGCAACAGCCAAACGGTGCATTGCCCATCAACCATCGACTGTCTGTCTTCCAAGTTGACTCACGAGTGGCCCCACCCACTGACCAATCAGCTCAATCGTCACAAGCACAGGCTCTACATTATATACATAATCCAAAGGCTTGTATTTGTTGTTGTTGTTGGTTTTTTTTAGGAAAAATGGCAGCAAACCTAAGAAGGTTGAAAAGAGCATTGACATAGGATTTATCTATCAGATACCAGCCCGGATTGCTTTTATATTACACAGTCATACTGGACTCTGCCAAATAGCAGAGCCTGTCCAAAAATACTCTGAACTCATAAGTGTTCCTCTCCACGGAAGTCTTTAGTAAAAGGCGAAAGGCTTATACGTATTGAAGAGAAACCAGAGTCAATACAGCCCCCACTCCCTACGAGGCCTTGAGCATCCTCAGCTGCCTCTGGCAACAGCCAAACGGTGCATTGCCCATCAACCATCGACTGTCTGTCTTCCAAGTTGACTCACGAGTGGCCCCACCCACTGACCAATCAGCTCAATCGTCACAAGCACAGGCTCTACATTATATACATAATCCAAAGGCTTGTATTTGTTGCTGTGGTTGGTTTTTTTTAGGAAAAATGGCAGCAAACCTAAGAAGGTTGAACAGAGCATTGACATAGGATTTATCTATCAGATTCCAGCCCGGATTGCTTTTATGTTAAGACAGTCATACTGGGCTCCGCCAAATAGCAGAGCCTCTCCAAAAATACTCTGAACTCATAAGTGTTCCTCTCCACGGAAGTCTTTAGTAAAAGGCGAAAGGCTTATACGTATTGAAGAGAAACCAGAGTCAATACAGCCCCCACTCCCTACGAGGCCTTGAGCATCCTCAGCTGCCTCTGGCAAATGCCAAATGGTGCATTGCCCATCAACCATCGACTGTCTGTCTTCCAAGTTGACTCACGAGTGGCCCCACCCACTGACCAATCAGCTCAATCGTCACAAGCACAGGCTCTACATTATATACATAATCCAAAGGCTTGTATTTGTTGTTGTTGTTGGTTTTTTTTAGGAAAAATGGCAGCAAACCTAAGAAGGTTGAACAGAGCATTGACATAGGATGTATCTATCAGATACCAGCCCGGATTGCTTTTATATTAAACAGTCATACTGGACTCTGCCAAATAGCAGAGCCTCTCCAAAAATACTCTGAACTCATAAGTGTTCCTCTCCACGGAAGTCTTTAGTAAAAGGCGAAAGGCTTATACGTATTGAAGAGAAACCAG
This sequence comes from Notolepis coatsorum, assembly GCF_963971535.1. Classification (NCBI taxonomy): domain Eukaryota; kingdom Metazoa; phylum Chordata; class Actinopteri; order Aulopiformes; family Paralepididae; genus Notolepis; species Notolepis coatsorum. The sequence continues at coordinate 5,679,497 of NC_140181.1, read as the reverse complement.
AGTCAATACAGCCCCCACTCCCTACGAGGCCTTGAGCATCCTCAGCTGCCTCTGGCAACAGCCAAACGGTGCATTGCCCATCAACAATCGACTGTCTGTCTTCCAAGTTGACTCACGAGTGGCCCCACCCACTGACCAATCAGCTCAATCGTCACAAGCACAGACTCTACATTATATACATAATCCAAAGGCTTGTATTTGTTGTTGTTGTTGGTTTTTTTTAGGAAAAATGGCAGCAAACCTAAGAAGGTTGAACAGAGCATTGACATAGGATTTATCTATCAGATACCAGCACGGATTGCTTTTATATTACACAGTCATACTGGACTCTGCCAAATAGCAGAGCCTCTCCAAAAATACTCTGAACTCATAAGTGTTCCTCTCCACGGAAGTCTTTAGTAAAAGGCGAAAGGCTTATACGTATTGAAGAGAAACCAGAGTCAATACAGCCCCCACTCCCTACGAGGCCTTGAGCATCCTCAGCTGCCTCTGGCAACAGCCAAACGGTGCATTGCCCATCAACCATCGACTGTCTGTCTTCCAAGTTGACTCACGAGTGGCCCCACCCACTGACCAATCAGCTCAATCGTCACAAGCACAGGCTCTACATTATATACATAATCCAAAGGCTTGTATTTGTTGTTGTTGTTGGTTTTTTTTAGGAAAAATGGCAGCAAACCTAAGAAGGTTGAACAGAGCATTGACAAAGGATTTATCTATCAGATACCAGCCCGGATTGCTTTTATATTACACAGTCATACTGGACTCTGCCAAATAGCAGAGCCTCTCCAAAAATACTCTGAACTCATAAGTGTTCCTCTCCACGGAAGTCTTTAGTAAAAGGCGAAAGGCTTATACGTATTGAAGAGAAACCAGAGTCAATACAGCCCCCACTCCCTACGAGGCCTTGAGCATCCTCAGCTGCCTCTGGCAACAGCCAAACGGTGCATTGCCCATCAACAATCGACTGTCTGTCTTCCAAGTTGACTCACGAGTGGCCCCACCCACTGACCAATCAGCTCAATCGTCACAAGCACATGCTCTACATTATATACATAATCCAAAGGCTTGTATTTTTTGTGGTTGTTGTTGTTTTTTTTTAGGAAAAATGGCAGCAAACCTAAGCATGTTGAACAGAGCGTTGACATATGATTTATCTATCAGATTCCAGCCCGGATTGCTTTTATGTTAGACAGTCATACTGGGCTCCGCCAAATAGCAGAGCCTCTCCAAAAATACTCTGAACTCATAAGTGTTCCTCTCCACGGAAGTCTTTAGTAATAGGCGAAAGGCTTATACGTATTGAAGAAAAACCAGAGTCAATACAGCCCCCACTCCCTACGAGGCCTTGAGCATCCTCAGCTGCTTCTGGCAACAGCCAAACGGTGCATTGCCCATCAACCATCGACTGTCTGTCTTCCAAGTTGACTCACGAGTGGCCCCACCCACTGACCAATCAGCTCAATCGTCACAAGCACAGGCTCTACATTATATACATAATCCAAAGGCTTGTATTTGTTGTTGTTGTTGTTGGTTTTTTTTAGGAAAAATGGCAGCAAACCTAAGAAGGTTGAACAGAGCATTGACATAGGATTTATCTATCAGATACCAGCCCGGATTGCTTTTATGTTAAGACAGTCATACTGGGCTCCGCCAAATAGCAGAGCCTCTCCAAAAATACTCTGAACTCATAAGTGTTCCTCTCCACGGAAGTCTTTAGTAAAAGGCGAAAGGCTTATACGTATTGAAGAGAAACCAGAGTCAATACAGCCCCCACTCCCTACGAGGCCTTGAGCATCCTCAGCTGCCTCTGGCAAATGCCAAACGGTGCATTGCCCATCAACCATCGACTGTCTGTCTTTCAAGTTGACTCACGAGTGGCCCCACCCACTGACCAATCAGCTCAATCGTCACAAGCACAGGCTCTACATTATATACATAATCCAAAGGCTTGTATTTGTTGTTGTTGTTGTTGGTTTTTTTTTAGGAAAAATGGCAGCAAACCTAAGAAGGTTGAACAGAGCATTGACATAGGATTTATCTATCAGATACCAGCACGGATTGCTTTTATATTACACAGTCATACTGGACTCTGCCAAATAGCAGAGCCTCTCCAAAAATACTCTGAACTCATAAGTGTTCCTCTCCACGGAAGTCTTTAGTAAAAGGCGAAAGGCTTATACGTATTGAAGAGAAACCAGAGTCAATACAGCCCCCACTCCCTACGAGGCCTTGAGCATCCTCAGCTGCCTCTGGCAACAGCCAAACGGTGCATTGCCCATCAACCATCGACTGTCTGTCTTCCAAGTTGACTCACGAGTGGCCCCACCCACTGACCAATCAGCTCAATCGTCACAAGCACAGACTCTACATTATATACATAATCCAAAGGCTTGTATTTGTTGTTGTTGTTGGTTTTTTTTAGGAAAAATGGCAGCAAACCTAAGAAGGTTGAACAGAGCATTGACATAGGATTTATCTATCAGATACCAGCACGGATTGCTTTTATATTACACAGTCATACTGGACTCTGCCAAATAGCAGAGCCTCTCCAAAAATACTCTGAACTCATAAGTGTTCCTCTCCACGGAAGTCTTTAGTAAAAGGCGAAAGGCTTATACGTATTGAAGAGAAACCAGAGTCAATACAGCCCCCACTCCCTACGAGGCCTTGAGCATCCTCAGCTGCCTCTGGCAACAGCCAAACGGTGCATTGCCCATCAACCATCGACTGTCTGTCTTCCAAGTTGACTCACGAGTGGCCCCACCCACTGACCAATCAGCTCAATCGTCACAAGCACAGGCTCTACATTATATACATAATCCAAAGGCTTGTATTTGTTGTTGTTGTTGGTTTTTTTTAGGAAAAATGGCAGCAAACCTAAGAAGGTTGAACGGAGCATTGACAAAGGATTTATCTATCAGATACCAGCCCGGATTGCTTTTATATTACACAGTCATACTGGACTCTGCCAAATAGCAGAGCCTCTCCAAAAATACTCTGAACTCATAAGTGTTCCTCTCCACGGAAGTCTTTAGTAAAAGGCGAAAGGCTTATACGTATTGAAGAGAAACCAGAGTCAATACAGCCCCCACTCCCTACGAGGCCTTGAGCATCCTCAGCTGCCTCTGGCAACAGCCAAACGGTGCATTGCCCATCAACAATCGACTGTCTGTCTTCCAAGTTGACTCACGAGTGGCCCCACCCACTGACCAATCAGCTCAATCGTCACAAGCACATGCTCTACATTATATACATAATCCAAAGGCTTGTATTTTTTGTGGTTGTTGTTGTTTTTTTTTAGGAAAAATGGCAGCAAACCTAAGCATGTTGAACAGAGCGTTGACATATGATTTATCTATCAGATTCCAGCCCGGATTGCTTTTATGTTAGACAGTCATACTGGGCTCCGCCAAATAGCAGAGCCTCTCCAAAAATACTCTGAACTCATAAGTGTTCCTCTCCACGGAAGTCTTTAGAAAAAGGCGAAAGGCTTATACGTATTGAAGAAAAACCAGAGTCAATACAGCCCCCACTCCCTACGAGGCCTTGAGCATCCTCAGCTGCTTCTGGCAACAGCCAAACGGTGCATTGCCCATCAACCATCGACTGTCTGTCTTCCAAGTTGACTCACGAGTGGCCCCACCCACTGACCAATCAGCTCAATCGTCACAAGCACAGGCTCTACATTATATACATAATCCAAAGGCTTGTATTTGTTGTTGTTGTTGGTTTTTTTTAGGAAAAATGGCAGCAAACCTAAGAAGGTTGAACAGAGCATTGACATAGGATTTATCTATCAGATACCAGCCCGGATTGCTTTTATGTTAAGACAGTCATACTGGGCTCCGCCAAATAGCAGAGCCTCTCCAAAAATACTCTGAACTCATAAGTGTTCCTCTCCACGGAAGTCTTTAGTAAAAGGCGAAAGGCTTATACGTATTGAAGAGAAACCAGAGTCAATACAGCCCCCACTCCCTACGAGGCCTTGAGCATCCTCAGCTGCCTCTGGCAAATGCCAAACGGTGCATTGCCCATCAACCATCGACTGTCTGTCTTCCAAGTTGACTCACGAGTGGCCCCACCCACTGACCAATCAGCTCAATCGTCACAAGCACAGGCTCTACATTATATACATAATCCAAAGGCTTGTATTTGTTGTTGTTGTTGTTGGTTTTTTTTAGGAAAAATGGCAGCAAACCTAAGAAGGTTGAACAGAGCATTGACATAGGATTTATCTATCAGATACCAGCACGGATTGCTTTTATATTACACAGTCATACTGGACTCTGCCAAATAGCAGAGCCTCTCCAAAAATACTCTGAACTCATAAGTGTTCCTCTCCACGGAAGTCTTTAGTAAAAGGCGAAAGGCTTATACGTATTGAAGAGAAACCAGAGTCAATACAGCCCCCACTCCCTACGAGGCCTTGAGCATCCTCAGCTGCCTCTGGCAACAGCCAAACGGTGCATTGCCCATCAACCATCGACTGTCTGTCTTCCAAGTTGACTCACGAGTGGCCCCACCCACTGACCAATCAGCTCAATCGTCACAAGCACAGGCTCTACATTATATACATAATCCAAAGGCTTGTATTTGTTGTTGTTGTTGGTTTTTTTTAGGAAAAATGGCAGCAAACCTAAGAAGGTTGAACAGAGCATTGACATAGGATTTATCTATCAGATACCAGCCCGGATTGCTTTTATATTACACAGTCATACTGGACTCTGCCAAATAGCAGAGCCTGTCCAAAAATACTCTGAACTCATAAGTGTTCCTCTCCACGGAAGTCTTTAGTAAAAGGCGAAAGGCTTATACGTATTGAAGAGAAACCAGAGTCAATACAGCCCCCACTCCCTACGAGGCCTTGAGCATCCTCAGCTGCCTCTGGCAACAGCCAAACGGTGCATTGCCCATCAACCATCGACTGTCTGTCTTCCAAGTTGACTCACGAGTGGCCCCACCCACTGACCAATCAGCTCAATCGTCACAAGCACAGGCTCTACATTATATACATAATCCAAAGGCTTGTATTTGTTGTTGTGGTTGGTTTTTTTTAGGAAAAATGGCAGCAAACCTAAGAAGGTTGAACAGAGCATTGACATAGGATTTATCTATCAGATACCAGCCCGGATTGCTTTTATGTTAAGACAGTCATACAGGGCTCCGCCAAATAGCAGAGCCTCTCCAAAAATACTCTGAACTCATAAGTGTTCCTCTCCACGGAAGTCTTTAGTAAAAGGCGAAAGGCTTATACGTATTGAAGAGAAACCAGAGTCAATCCAGCCCCCACTCCCTACGAGGCCTTGAGCATCCTCAGCTGCCTCTGGCAACAGCCAAACGGTGCATTGCCCATCAACCATCGACTGTCTGTCTTCCAAGTTGACTCACGAGTGGCCCCACCCACTGACCAATCAGCTCAATCGTCACAAGCACAGGCTCTAGATTATATACATAATCCAAAGGCTTGTATTTGTTGTTGTTGTTGGTTTTTTTTAGGAAAAATGGCAGCAAACCTAAGAAGGTTGAACAGAGCATTGACATAGGATTTATCTATCAGATACCAGCCCGGATTGCTTTTATATTACACAGTCATACTGGACTCTGCCAAATAGCAGAGCCTCTCCAAAAATACTCTGAACTCATAAGTGTTCCTCTCCACGGAAGTCTTTAGTAAAAGGCGAAAGGCTTATACGTATTGAAGAGAAACCAGAGTCAATACAGCCCCCGCTCCCTACGAGGCCTTGAGCATCCTCAGCTGCCTCTGGCAACAGCCAAACGGTGCATTGCCCATCAACCATCGACTGTCTGTCTTCCAAGTTGACTCATGAGTGGCCCCACCCACTGACCAATCAGCTCAATCGTCACAAGCACAGGCTCTACATTATATACATAATCCAAAGGCTTGTATTTGTTGTTGTTGTTGTTTTTTTTTAGGAAAAATGGCAGCAAACCTAAGAAGGTTGAACAGAGCATTGACATAGGATTTATCTATCAGATACCAGCCCGGATTGCTTTTATGTTAAGACAGTCATACTGGGCTCCGCCAAATAGCAGAGCCTCTCCAAAAATACTCTGAACTCATAAGTGTTCCTCTCCACGGAAGTCTTTAGTAAAAGGCGAAAGGCTTATACGTATTGAAGAGAAACCAGAGTCAATACAGCCCCCACTCCCTACGAGGCCTTGAGCATCCTCAGCTGCCTCTGGCAACAGCCAAATGGTGCATTGCCCATCAACCATCGACTGTCTGTCTTCCAAGTTGACTCACGAGTGGCCCCACCCACTGACCAATCAGCTCAATCGTCACAAGCACAGGCTCTACATTATATACATAATCCAAAGGCTTGTATTTGTTGTTGTTGTTGGTTTTTTTTAGGAAAAATGGCAGCAAACCTAAGAAGGTTGAACAGAGCATTGACATAGGATTTATCTATCAGATACCAGCCCGGATTGCTTTTATATTACACAGTCATACTGGACTCTGCCAAATAGCAGAGCCTCTCCAAAAATACTCTGAACTCATAAGTGTTCCTCTCCACGGAAGTCTTTAGTAAAAGGCGAAAGGCTTATACGTATTGAAGAGAAACCAGAGTCAATACAGCCCCCACTCCCTACGAGGCCTTGAGCATCCTCAGCTGCCTCTGGCAACAGCCAAACGGTGCATTGCCCATCAACAATCGACTGTCTGTCTTCCAAGTTGACTCACGAGTGGCCCCACCCACTGACCAATCAGCTCAATCGTCACAAGCACAGGCTCTACATTATATACATAATCCAAAGGCTTGTATTTGTTGTTGTTGTTGTTTTTTTTTAGGAAAAATGGCAGCAAACCTAAGAAGGTTGAACAGAGCATTGACATAGGATTTATCTATCAGATACCAGCCCGGATTGCTTTTATGTTAAGACAGTCATACTGGGCTCCGCCAAATAGCAGACCCTCTCCAAAAATACTCTGAACTCATAAGTGTTCCTCTCCACGGAAGTCTTTAGTAAAAGGCGAAAGGCTTATACGTATATTGAAGAGAAACCAGAGTCAATACAGCCCCCACTCCCTACGAGGCCTTGAGCATCCTCAGCTGCCTCTGGCAAATGCCAAACGGTGCATTGCCCATCAACCATCGACTGTCTGTCTTCCAAGTTGACTCACGAGTGGCCCCACCCACTGACCAATCAGCTCAATCGTCACAAGCACAGGCTCTACATTATATACATAATCCAAAGGCTTGTATTTGTTGTTGTTGTTGGTTTTTTTTAGGAAAAATGGCAGCAAACCTAAGAAGGTTGAACAGAGCATTGACATAGGATTTATCTATCAGATACCAGCCCGGATTGCTTTTATGTTAAGACAGTCATACTGGGCTCCGCCAAATAGCAGAGCCTCTCCAAAAATACTCTGAACTCATAAGTGTTCCTCTCCACGGAAGTCTTTAGTAAAAGGCGAAAGGCTTATACGTATTGAAGAGAAACCAGAGTCAATACAGCCCCCACTCCCTACGAGGCCTTGAGCATCCTCAGCTGCCTCTGGCAACAGCCAAATGGTGCATTGCCCATCAACCATCGACTGTCTGTCTTCCAAGTTGACTCACGAGTGGCCCCACCCACTGACCAATCAGCTCAATCGTCACAAGCACAGGCTCTACATTATATACATAATCCAAAGGCTTGTATTTGTTGTTGTTGTTGGTTTTTTTTAGGAAAAATGGCAGCAAACCTAAGAAGGTTGAACAGAGCATTGACATAGGATTTATCTATCAGATACCAGCCCGGATTGCTTTTATATTACACAGTCATACTGGACTCTGCCAAATAGCAGAGCCTCTCCAAAAATACTCTGAACTCATAAGTGTTCCTCTCCACGGAAGTCTTTAGTAAAAGGCGAAAGGCTTATACGTATTGAAGAGAAACCAGAGTCAATACAGCCCCCACTCCCTACGAGGCCTTGAGCATCCTCAGCTGCCTCTGGCAACAGCCAAACGGTGCATTGCCCATCAACAATCGACTGTCTGTCTTCCAAGTTGACTCACGAGTGGCCCCACCCACTGACCAATCAGCTCAATCGTCACAAGCACAGGCTCTACATTATATACATAATCCAAAGGCTTGTATTTGTTGTTGTTGTTGTTTTTTTTTAGGAAAAATGGCAGCAAACCTAAGAAGGTTGAACAGAGCATTGACATAGGATTTATCTATCAGATACCAGCCCGGATTGCTTTTATGTTAAGACAGTCATACTGGGCTCCGCCAAATAGCAGACCCTCTCCAAAAATACTCTGAACTCATAAGTGTTCCTCTCCACGGAAGTCTTTAGTAAAAGGCGAAAGGCTTATACGTATATTGAAGAGAAACCAGAGTCAATACAGCCCCCACTCCCTACGAGGCCTTGAGCATCCTCAGCTGCCTCTGGCAAATGCCAAACGGTGCATTGCCCATCAACCATCGACTGTCTGTCTTCCAAGTTGACTCACGAGTGGCCCCACCCACTGACCAATCAGCTCAATCGTCACAAGCACAGGCTCTACATTATATACATAATCCAAAGGCTTGTATTTGTTGTTGTTGTTGGTTTTTTTTAGGAAAAATGGCAGCAAACCTAAGAAGGTTGAACAGAGCATTGACATAGGATGTATCTATCAGATACCAGCACGGATTGCTTTTATATTACACAGTCATACTGGACTCTGCCAAATAGCAGAGCCTCTCCAAAAATACTCTGAACTCATAAGTGTTCCTCTCCACGGAAGTCTTTAGTAAAAGGCGAAAGGCTTATACGTATTGAAGAGAAACCAGAGTCAATACAGCCCCCACTCCCTACGAGGCCTTGAGCATCCTCAGCTGCCTCTGGCAAATGCCAAACGGTGCATTGCCCATCAACCATCGACTGTCTGTCTTCCAAGTTGACTCACGAGTGGCCCCACCCACTGACCAATCAGCTCAATTGTCACAAGCACAGGCTCTACATTATATACATAATCCAAAGGCTTGTATTTGTTGTTGTTGTTGGTTTTTTTTAGGAAAAATGGCAGCAAACCTAAGAAGGTTGAACAGAGCATTGACATAGGATTTATCTATCAGATACCAGCCCGGATTGCTTTTATATTACACAGTCATACTGGACTCTGCCAAATAGCAGAGCCTCTCCAAAAATACTCTGAACTCATAAGTGTTCCTCTCCACGGAAGTCTTTAGTAAAAGGCGAAAGGCTTATACGTATTGAAGAGAAACCAGAGTCAATACAGCCCCCACTCCCTACGAGGCCTTGAGCATCCTCAGCTGCCTCTGGCAACAGCCAAACGGTGCATTGCCCATCAACCATCGACTGTCTGTCTTCCAAGTTGACTCACGAGTGGCCCCACCCACTGACCAATCAGCTCAATCGTCACAAGCACAGGCTCTACATTATATACATAATCCAAAGGCTTGTATTTGTTGTTGTTGTTGGTTTTTTTTAGGAAAAATGGCAGCAAACCTAAGAAGGTTGAACAGAGCATTGACATAGGATTTATCTATCAGATACCAGCCCGGATTGCTTTTATGTTAAGACAGTCATACTGGGCTCCGCCAAATAGCAGAGCCTCTCCAAAAATACTCTGAACTCATAAGTGTTCCTCTCCACGGAAGTCTTTAGTAAAAGGCGAAAGGCTTATACGTATTGAAGAGAAACCAGAGTCAATACAGCCCCCACTCCCTACGAGGCCTTGAGCATCCTCAGCTGCCTCTGGCAACAGCCAAATGGTGCATTGCCCATCAACCATCGACTGTCTGTCTTCCAAGTTGACTCACGAGTGGCCCCACCCACTGACCAATCAGCTCAATCGTCACAAGCACAGGCTCTACATTATATACATAATCCAAAGGCTTGTATTTGTTGTTGTTGTTGGTTTTTTTTAGGAAAAATGGCAGCAAACCTAAGAAGGTTGAACAGAGCATTGACATAGGATTTATCTATCAGATACCAGCCGGGATTGCTTTTATATTACACAGTCATACTGGACTCTGCCAAATAGCAGAGCCTCTCCAAAAATACTCTGAACTCATAAGTGTTCCTCTCCACGGAAGTCTTTAGTAAAAGGCGAAAGGCTTATACGTATTGAAGAGAAACCAGAGTCAATACAGCCCCCACTCCCTACGAGGCCTTGAGCATCCTCAGCTGCCTCTGGCAACAGCCAAATGGTGCATTGCCCATCAACCATCGACTGTCTGTCTTCCAAGTTGACTCACGAGTGGCCCCACCCACTGACCAATCAGCTCAATCGTCACAAGCACAGGCTCTACATTATATACATAATCCAAAGGCTTGTATTTGTTGTTGTTGTTGGTTTTTTTTAGGAAAAATGGCAGCAAACCTAAGAAGGTTGAACAGAGCATTGACATAGGATTTATCTATCAGATACCAGCCCGGATTGCTTTTATATTACACAGTCATACTGGACTCTGCCAAATAGCAGAGCCTCTCCAAAAATACTCTGAACTCATAAGTGTTCCTCTCCACGGAAGTCTTTAGTAAAAGGCGAAAGGCTTATACGTATTGAAGAGAAACCAGAGTCAATACAGCCCCCACTCCCTACGAGGCCTTGAGCATCCTCAGCTGCCTCTGGCAACAGCCAAACGGTGCATTGCCCATCAACAATCGACTGTCTGTCTTCCAAGTTGACTCACGAGTGGCCCCACCCACTGACCAATCAGCTCAATCGTCACAAGCACAGGCTCTACATTATATACATAATCCAAAGGCTTGTATTTGTTGTTGTTGTTGTTTTTTTTTAGGAAAAATGGCAGCAAACCTAAGAAGGTTGAACAGAGCATTGACATAGGATTTATCTATCAGATACCAGCCCGGATTGCTTTTATGTTAAGACAGTCATACTGGGCTCCGCCAAATAGCAGACCCTCTCCAAAAATACTCTGAACTCATAAGTGTTCCTCTCCACGGAAGTCTTTAGTAAAAGGCGAAAGGCTTATACGTATATTGAAGAGAAACCAGAGTCAATACAGCCCCCACTCCCTACGAGGCCTTGAGCATCCTCAGCTGCCTCTGGCAAATGCCAAACGGTGCATTGCCCATCAACCATCGACTGTCTGTCTTCCAAGTTGACTCACGAGTGGCCCCACCCACTGACCAATCAGCTCAATCGTCACAAGCACAGGCTCTACATTATATACATAATCCAAAGGCTTGTATTTGTTGTTGTTGTTGGTTTTTTTTAGGAAAAATGGCAGCAAACCTAAGAAGGTTGAACAGAGCATTGACATAGGATGTATCTATCAGATACCAGCACGGATTGCTTTTATATTACACAGTCATACTGGACTCTGCCAAATAGCAGAGCCTCTCCAAAAATACTCTGAACTCATAAGTGTTCCTCTCCACGGAAGTCTTTAGTAAAAGGCGAAAGGCTTATACGTATTGAAGAGAAACCAGAGTCAATACAGCCCCCACTCCCTACGAGGCCTTGAGCATCCTCAGCTGCCTCTGGCAAATGCCAAACGGTGCATTGCCCATCAACCATCGACTGTCTGTCTTCCAAGTTGACTCACGAGTGGCCCCACCCACTGACCAATCAGCTCAATTGTCACAAGCACAGGCTCTACATTATATACATAATCCAAAGGCTTGTATTTGTTGTTGTTGTTGGTTTTTTTTAGGAAAAATGGCAGCAAACCTAAGAAGGTTGAACAGAGCATTGACATAGGATTTATCTATCAGATACCAGCCCGGATTGCTTTTATATTACACAGTCATACTGGACTCTGCCAAATAGCAGAGCCTCTCCAAAAATACTCTGAACTCATAAGTGTTCCTCTCCACGGAAGTCTTTAGTAAAAGGCGAAAGGCTTATACGTATTGAAGAGAAACCAGAGTCAATACAGCCCCCACTCCCTACGAGGCCTTGAGCATCCTCAGCTGCCTCTGGCAACAGCCAAACGGTGCATTGCCCATCAACCATCGACTGTCTGTCTTCCAAGTTGACTCACGAGTGGCCCCACCCACTGACCAATCAGCTCAATCGTCACAAGCACAGGCTCTACATTATATACATAATCCAAAGGCTTGTATTTGTTGTTGTTGTTGGTTTTTTTTAGGAAAAATGGCAGCAAACCTAAGAAGGTTGAACAGAGCATTGACATAGGATTTATCTATCAGATACCAGCCCGGATTGCTTTTATGTTAAGACAGTCATACTGGGCTCCGCCAAATAGCAGAGCCTCTCCAAAAATACTCTGAACTCATAAGTGTTCCTCTCCACGGAAGTCTTTAGTAAAAGGCGAAAGGCTTATACGTATTGAAGAGAAACCAGAGTCAATACAGCCCCCACTCCCTACGAGGCCTTGAGCATCCTCAGCTGCCTCTGGCAACAGCCAAATGGTGCATTGCCCATCAACCATCGACTGTCTGTCTTCCAAGTTGACTCACGAGTGGCCCCACCCACTGACCAATCAGCTCAATCGTCACAAGCACAGGCTCTACATTATATACATAATCCAAAGGCTTGTATTTGTTGTTGTTGTTGGTTTTTTTTAGGAAAAATGGCAGCAAACCTAAGAAGGTTGAACAGAGCATTGACATAGGATTTATCTATCAGATACCAGCCGGGATTGCTTTTATATTACACAGTCATACTGGACTCTGCCAAATAGCAGAGCCTCTCCAAAAATACTCTGAACTCATAAGTGTTCCTCTCCACGGAAGTCTTTAGTAAAAGGCGAAAGGCTTATACGTATTGAAGAGAAACCAGAGTCAATACAGCCCCCACTCCCTACGAGGCCTTGAGCATCCTCAGCTGCCTCTGGCAACAGCCAAACGGTGCATTGCCCATCAACAATCGACTGTCTGTCTTCCAAGTTGACTCACGAGTGGCCCCACCCACTGACCAATCAGCTCAATCGTCACAAGCACAGGCTCTACATTATATACATAATCCAAAGGCTTGTATTTGTTGTTGTTGTTGTTTTTTTTTAGGAAAAATGGCAGCAAACCTAAGAAGGTTGAACAGAGCATTGACATAGGATTTATCTATCAGATACCAGCCCGGATTGCTTTTATGTTAAGACAGTCATACTGGGCTCCGCCAAATAGCAGACCCTCTCCAAAAATACTCTGAACTCATAAGTGTTCCTCTCCACGGAAGTCTTTAGTAAAAGGCGAAAGGCTTATACGTATATTGAAGAGAAACCAGAGTCAATACAGCCCCCACTCCCTACGAGGCCTTGAGCATCCTCAGCTGCCTCTGGCAAATGCCAAACGGTGCATTGCCCATCAACCATCGACTGTCTGTCTTCCAAGTTGACTCACGAGTGGCCCCACCCACTGACCAATCAGCTCAATCGTCACAAGCACAGGCTCTACATTATATACATAATCCAAAGGCTTGTATTTGTTGTTGTTGTTGGTTTTTTTTAGGAAAAATGGCAGCAAACCTAAGAAGGTTGAACAGAGCATTGACATAGGATGTATCTATCAGATACCAGCACGGATTGCTTTTATATTACACAGTCATACTGGACTCTGCCAAATAGCAGAGCCTCTCCAAAAATACTCTGAACTCATAAGTGTTCCTCTCCACGGAAGTCTTTAGTAAAAGGCGAAAGGCTTATACGTATTGAAGAGAAACCAGAGTCAATACAGCCCCCACTCCCTACGAGGCCTTGAGCATCCTCAGCTGCCTCTGGCAAATGCCAAACGGTGCATTGCCCATCAACCATCGACTGTCTGTCTTCCAAGTTGACTCACGAGTGGCCCCACCCACTGACCAATCAGCTCAATTGTCACAAGCACAGGCTCTACATTATATACATAATCCAAAGGCTTGTATTTGTTGTTGTTGTTGTTGTTGTTGGTTTTTTTTAGGAAAAATGGCAGCAAACCTAAGCATGTTGAACAGAGCGTTGACATATGATTTATCTATCAGATTCCAGCCCGGATTGCTTTTATGTTAGACAGTCATACTGGGCTCCGCCAAATAGCAGAGCCTCTCCAAAAATACTCTGAACTCATAAGTGTTCCTCTCCACGGAAGTCTTTAGTAAAAGGCGAAAGGCTTATATGTATTGAAGAGAAACCAGAGTCAATACAGCCCCCACTCCCTACGAGGCCTTGAGCATCCTCAGCTGCCTCTGGCAACAGCCAAACGGTGCATTGCCCATCAACCATCGACTGTCTGTCTTCCAAGTTGACTCACGAGTGGCCCCACCCACTGACCAATCAGCTCAATCGTCACAAGCACAGGCTCTACATTATATACATAATCCAAAGGCTTGTATTTGTTGTTGTTGTTGGTTTTTTTTAGGAAAAATGGCAGCAAACCTAAGAAGGTTGAACAGAGCATTGACATAGGATTTATCTATCAGATACCAGCCCGGATTGCTTTTATGTTAAGACAGTCATACTGGGCTCCGCCAAATAGCAGAGCCTCTCCAAAAATACTCTGAACTCATAAGTGTTCCTCTCCACGGAAGTCTTTAGTAAAAGGCGAAAGGCTTATACGTATTGAAGAGAAACCAGAGTCAATACACCCCCCACTCCCTACGAGGCCTTGAGCATCCTCAGCTGCCTCTGGCAAATGCCAAACGGTGCATTGCCCATCAACCATCGACTGTCTGTCTTCCAAGTTGACTCACGAGTGGCCCCACCCACTGACCAATCAGCTCAATCGTCACAAGCACAGGCTCTACATTATATACATAATCCAAATGCTTGTATTTGTTGTTGTTGTTGTTGGTTTTTTTTAGGAAAAATGGCAGCAAACCTAAGAAGGTTGAACAGAGCATTGACATAGGATTTATCTATCAGATACCAGCACGGATTGCTTTTATATTACACAGTCATACTGGACTCTGCCAAGTAGCAGAGCCTCTCCAAAAATACTCTGAACTCATAAGTGTTCCTCTCCATGGAAGTCTTTAGTAAAAGGCGAAAGGCTTATATGTATTGAAGAGAAACCAGAGTCAATACAGCCCCCACTCCCTACGAGGCCTTGAGCATCCTCAGCTGCCTCTGGCAACAGCCAAACGGTGCATTGCCCATCAACCATCGACTGTCTGTCTTCCAAGTTGACTCACGAGTGGCCCCACCCACTGACCAATCAGCTCAATAGTCACAAGCACAGGCTCTACATTATATACATAATCCAAAGGCTTGTATTTGTTGTTGTTGTTGGTTTTTTTTAGGAAAAATGGCAGCAAACCTAAGAAGGTTGAACAGAGCATTGACATAGGATTTATCTATCAGATACCAGCCCGGATTGCTTTTATGTTAAGACAGTCATACTGGGCTCCGCCAAATAGCAGAGCCTCTCCAAAAATACTCTGAACTCATAAGTGTTCCTCTCCACGGAAGTCTTTAGTAAAAGGCGAAAGGCTTATACGTATTGAAGAGAAACCAGAGTCAATACAGCCCCCACTCCCTACGAGGCCTTGAGCATCCTCAGCTGCCTCTGGCAAATGCCAAACGGTGCATTGCCCATCAACCATCGACTGTCTGTCTTCCAAGTTGACTCACGAGTGGCCCCACCCACTGACCAATCAGCTCAATCGTCACAAGCACAGGCTCTACATTATATACATAATCCAAAGGCTTGTATTTGTTGTTGTTGTTGTTTTTTTTTAGGAAAAATGGCAGCAAACCTAAGAAGGTTGAACAGAGCATTGACATAGGATTTATCTATCAGATACCAGCACGGATTGCTTTTATATTACACAGTCATACTGGACTCTGCCAAATAGCAGAGCCTCTCCAAAAATACTTTGAACTCATAAGTGTTCCTCTCCACGGAAGTCTTTAGTAAAAGGCGAAAGGAATATACGTATTGAAGGGAAACCAGAGTCAATACAGCCCCCACTCCCTACGAGGCCTTGAGCATCCTCAGCTGCCTCTGGCAACAGCCAAACGGTGCATTGCCCATCAACCATCGACTGTCTGTCTTCCAAGTTGACTCACGAGTGGCCCCACCCACTGACCAATCAGCTCAATCGTCACAAGCACAGGCTCTACATTATATACATAATCCAAAGGCTTGTATTTGTTGTTGTTGTTGTTGGTTTTTTTTAGGAAAAATGGCAGCAAACCTATGAAGGTTGAACAGAGCATTGACATAGGATTTATCTATCAGATACCAGCCCGGATTGCTTTTATGTTAAGACAGTCATACTGGGCTCCGCCAAATAGCAGAGCCTCTCCAAAAATACTCTGAACTCATAAGTGTTCCTCTCCACGGAAGTCTTTAGTAAAAGGCGAAAGGCTTATACGTATTGAAGAGAAACCAGAGTCAATACACCCCCCACTCCCTACGAGGCCTTGAGCATCCTCAGCTGCCTCTGGCAACAGCCAAACGGTGCATTGCCCATCAACCATCGACTGTCTGTCTTCCAAGTTGACTCACGAGTGGCCCCACCCACTGACCAATCAGCTCAATCGTCACAAGCACAGGCTCTACATTATATACATAATCCAAAGGCTTGTATTTGTTGTTGTTGTTGTTTTTTTTTAGGAAAAATGGCAGCAAACCTAAGAAGGTTGAACAGAGCATTGACAAAGGATTTATCTATCAGATACCAGCCCGGATTGCTTTTATATTACACAGTCATACTGGACTCTGCCAAATAGCAGAGCCTCTCCAAAAATACTCTGAACTCATAAGTGTTCCTCTCCACGGAAGTCTTTAGTAAAAGGCGAAAGGCTTATACGTATTGAAGAGAAACCAGAGTCAATACAGCCCCCACTCCCTACGAGGCCTTGAGCATCCTCAGCTGCCTCTGGCAACAGCCAAACGGTGCATTGCCCATCAACAATCGACTGTCTGTCTTCCAAGTTGACTCACGAGTGGCCCCACCCACTGACCAATCAGCTCAATCGTCACAAGCACAGGCTCTACATTATATACATAATCCAAAGGCTTGTATTTTTTGTGGTTGTTGTTGTTTTTTTTTTGGAAAAATGGCAGCAAACCTAAGCATGTTGAACAGAGCGTTGACATATGATTTATCTATCAGATTCCAGCCCGGATTGCTTTTATGTTAGACAGTCATACTGGGCTCCGCCAAATAGCAGAGCCTCTCCAAAAATACTCTGAACTCATAAGTGTTCCTCTCCACGGAAGTCTTTAGTAAAAGGCGAAAGGCTTATACGTATTGAAGAGAAACCAGAGTCAATACAGCCCCCACTCCCTACGAGGCCTTGAGCATCCTCAGCTGCTTCTGGCAACAGCCAAACGGTGCATTGCCCATCAACCATCGACTGTCTGTCTTCCAAGTTGACTCACGAGTGGCCCCACCCACTGACCAATCAGCTCAATCGTCACAAGCACAGGCTCTACATTATATACATAATCCAAAGGCTTGTATTTGTTGTTGTTGTTGTTTTTTTTAGGAAAAATGGCAGCAAACCTAAGAAGGTTGAACAGAGCATTGACATAGGATTTATCTATCAGATACCAGCCCGGATTGCTTTTATGTTAAGACAGTCATACTGGGCTCCGCCAAATAGCAGAGCCTCTCCAAAAATACTCTGAACTCATAAGTGTTCCTCTCCACGGAAGTCTTTAGTAAAAGGCGAAAGGCTTATACGTATTGAAGAGAAACCAGAGTCAATACAGCCCCCACTCCCTACGAGGCCTTGAGCATCCTCAG
The DNA here is from genome assembly GCF_963971535.1 of Notolepis coatsorum. Taxonomy (NCBI): domain Eukaryota; kingdom Metazoa; phylum Chordata; class Actinopteri; order Aulopiformes; family Paralepididae; genus Notolepis; species Notolepis coatsorum. Next base: position 5,661,876 of record NC_140181.1, on the reverse strand, counting down.
CTGCCTCTGGCAAATGCCAAACGGTGCATTGCCCATCAACCATCGACTGTCTGTCTTCCAAGTTGACTCACGAGTGGCCCCACCCACTGACCAATCAGCTCAATCGTCACAAGCACAGGCTCTACATTATATACATAATCCGAAGGCTTGTATTTGTTGTTGTTGTTGGTTTTTTTTAGGAAAAATGGCAGCAAACCTAAGAAGGTTGAACAGAGCATTGACAAAGGATTTATCTATCAGATACCAGCCCGGATTGCTTTTATATTACACAGTCATACTGGACTCTGCCAAATAGCAGAGCCTCTCCAAAAATACTCTGAACTCATAAGTGTTCCTCTCCACGGAAGTCTTTAGTAAAAGGCGAAAGGCTTATACGTATTGAAGAGAAACCAGAGTCAATACAGCCCCCACTCCCTACGAGGCCTTGAGCATCCTCAGCTGCCTCTGGCAACAGCCAAACGGTGCATTGCCCATCAACAATCGACTGTCTTCCAAGTTGACTCACGAGTGGCCCCACCCACTGACCAATCAGCTCAATCGTCACAAGCACAGACTCTACATTATATACATAATCCAAAGGCTTGTATTTGTTGTTGTTGTTGTTTTTTTTTAGGAAAAATGGCAGCAAACCTAAGAAGGTTGAACAGAGCATTGACATAGGATTTATCTATCAGATACCAGCACGGATTGCTTTTATATTACACAGTCATACTGGACTCTGCCAAATAGCAGAGCCTCTCCAAAAATACTCTGAACTCATAAGTGTTCCTCTCCACGGAAGTCTTTAGTAAAAGGCGAAAGGCTTATACGTATTGAAGAGAAACCAGAGTCAATACAGCCGCCACTCCCTACGAGGCCTTGAGCATCCTCAGCTGCCTCTGGCAACAGCCAAACGGTGCATTGCCCATCAACAATCGACTGTCTGTCTTCCAAGTTGACTCACGAGTGGCCCCACCCACTGACCAATCAGCTCAATCGTCACAAGCACAGGCTCTACATTATATACATAATCCAAAGGCTTGTATTTGTTGTTGTTGTTGGTTTTTTTTAGGAAAAATGGCAGCAAACCTAAGAAGGTTGAACAGAGCATTGACAAAGGATTTATCTATCAGATACCAGCCCGGATTGCTTTTATATTACACAGTCATACTGGACTCTGCCAAATAGCAGAGCCTCTCCAAAAATACTCTGAACTCATAAGTGTTCCTCTCCACGGAAGTCTTTAGTAAAAGGCGAAAGGCTTATACGTATTGAAGAGAAACCAGAGTCAATACAGCCCCCACTCCCTACGAGGCCTTGAGCATCCTCAGCTGCCTCTGGCAACAGCCAAACGGTGCATTGCCCATCAACAATCGACTGTCTTCCAAGTTGACTCACGAGTGGCCCCACCCACTGACCAATCAGCTCAATCGTCACAAGCACAGGCTCTACATTATATACATAATCCAAAGGCTTGTATTTGTTGTTGTTGTTGGTTTTTTTTAGGAAAAATGGCAGCAAACCTAAGAAGGTTGAACAGAGCATTGACATAGGATTCATCTATCAGATACCAGCCCGGATTGCTTTTATGTTAAGACAGTCATACTGGGCTCCGCCAAATAGCAGAGCCTCTCCAAAAATACTCTGAACTCATAAGTGTTCCTCTCCACGGAAGTCTTTAGTAAAAGGCGAAAGGCTTACACGTATTGAAGAGAAACCAGAGTCAATACAGCCCCCACTCCCTACGAGGCCTTGAGCATCCTCAGCTGCCTCTGGCAACAGCCAAACGGTGCATTGCCCATCAACCATCGACTGTCTGTCTTCCAAGTTGACTCACGAGTGGCCCCACCCACTGACCAATCAGCTCAATCGTCACAAGCACAGGCTCTACATTATATACATAATCCAAAGGCTTGTATTTGTTGTTGTTGTTGTTGTTTTTTAGGAAAAATGGCAGCAAACCTAAGAAGGTTGAACAGAGCATTGACATAGGATTTATCTATCAGATACCAGCCCGGATTGCTTTTATGTTAAGACAGTCATACTGGGCTCCGCCAAATAGCAGAGCCTCTCCAAAAATACTCTGAACTCATAAGTGTTCCTCTCCACGGAAGTCTTTAGTAAAAGGCGAAAGGCTTATACGTATTGAAGAGAAACCAGAGTCAATACAGCCCCCACTCCCTACGAGGCCTTGAGCATCCTCAGCTGCCTCTGGCAACAGCCAAACGGTGCATTGCCCATCAACCATCGACTGTCTGTCTTCCAAGTGGACTCACGAGTGGCCCCACCCACTGACCAATCAGCTCAATCGTCACAAGCACAGGCTCTACATTATATACATAATCCAAAGGCTTGTATTTGTTGTTGTTGTTGGTTTTTTTTAGGAAAAATGGCAGCAAACCTAAGAAGGTTGAACAGAGCATTGACATAGGATTCATCTATCAGATACCAGCCCGGATTGCTTTTATGTTAAGACAGTCATACTGGGCTCCGCCAAATAGCAGAGCCTCTCCAAAAATACTCTGAACTCATAAGTGTTCCTCTCCACGGAAGTCTTTAGTAAAAGGCGAAAGGCTTACACGTATTGAAGAGAAACCAGAGTCAATACAGCCCCCACTCCCTACGAGGCCTTGAGCATCCTCAGCTGCCTCTGGCAACAGCCAAACGGTGCATTGCCCATCAACCATCGACTGTCTGTCTTCCAAGTTGACTCACGAGTGGCCCCACCCACTGACCAATGAGCTCAATCGTCACAAGCACAGGCTCTACATTATATACATAATCCAAAGGCTTGTATTTGTTGTTGTTGTTGTTTTTTTTTAGGAAAAATGGCAGCAAACCTAAGAAGGTTGAACAGAGCATTGACATAGGATTTATCTATCAGATACCAGCCCGGATTGCTTTTATGTTAAGACAGTCATACTGGGCTCCGCCAAATAGCAGAGCCTCTCCAAAAATACTCTGAACTCATAAGTGTTCCTCTCCACACAAGTCTTTAGTAAAAGGCGAAAGGCTTATACGTATTGAAGAGAAACCAGAGTCAATACAGCCCCCACTCCCTACGAGGCCTTGAGCATCCTCAGCTGCCTCTGGCAACAGCCAAACGGTGCATTGCCCATCAACCATCGACTGTCTGTCTTCCAAGTGGACTCACGAGTGGCCCCACCCACTGACCAATCAGCTCAATCGTCACAAGCACAGGCTCTACATTATATACATAATCCAAAGGCTTGTATTTGTTGTTGTTGTTGGTTTTTTTTAGGAAAAATGGCAGCAAACCTAAGAAGGTTGAACAGAGCATTGACATAGGATTTATCTATCAGATACCAGCCCGGATTGCTTGTATGTTATGACAGTCATACTGGGCTCCGCCAAATAGCAGAGCCTCTCCAAAAATACTCTGAACTCATAAGTGTTCCTCTCCACGGAAGTCTTTAGTAAAAGGCGAAAGGCTTATACGTATTGAAGAGAAACCAGAGTCAATACAGCCCCCACTCCCTACGAGGCCTTGAGCATCCTCAGCTGCCTCTGGCAACAGCCAAACGGTGCATTGCCCATCAACCATCGACTGTCTGTCTTCCAAGTGGACTCACGAGTGGCCCCACCCACTGACCAATCAGCTCAATCGTCACAAGCACAGGCTCTACATTATATACATAATCCAAAGGCTTGTATTTGTTGTTGTTGTTGGTTTTTTTTAGGAAAAATGGCAGCAAACCTAAGAAGGTTGAACAGAGCATTGACATAGGATTTATCTATCAGATACCAGCCCGGATTGCTTTTATGTTAAGACAGTCATACTGGGCTCCGCCAAATAGCAGAGCCTCTCCAAAAATACTCTGAACTCATAAGTGTTCCTCTCCACGGAAGTCTTTAGTAAAAGGCGAAAGGCTTACACGTATTGAAGAGAAACCAGAGTCAATACAGCCCCCACTCCCTACGAGGCCTTGAGCATCCTCAGCTGCCTCTGGCAACAGCCAAACGGTGCATTGCCCATCAACCATCGACTGTCTGTCTTCCAAGTTGACTCACGAGTGGCCCCACCCACTGACCAATCAGCTCAATCGTCACAAGCACAGGCTCTACATTATATACATAATCCAAAGGCTTGTATTTGTTGTTGTTGTTGTTTTTTTTTAGGAAAAATGGCAGCAAACCTAAGAAGGTTGAACAGAGCATTGACAAAGGATTTATCTATCAGATACCAGCCCGGATTGCTTTTATATTACACAGTCATACTGGACTCTGCCAAATAGCAGAGCCTCTCCAAAAATACTCTGAACTCATAAGTGTTCCTCTCCACGGAAGTCTTTAGTAAAAGGCGAAAGGCTTATACGTATTGAAGAGAAACCAGAGTCAATACAGCCCCCACTCCCTACGAGGCCTTGAGCATCCTCAGCTGCCTCTGGCAACAGCCAAACGGTGCATTGCCCATCAACAATCGACTGTCTGTCTTCCAAGTTGACTCACGAGTGGCCCCACCCACTGACCAATCAGCTCAATCGTCACAAGCACAGGCTCTACATTATATACATAATCCAAAGGCTTGTATTTTTTGTGGTTGTTGTTGTTTTTTTTTAGGAAAAATGGCAGCAGACCTAAGCATGTTGAACAGAGCGTTGACATATGATTTATCTATCAGATTCCAGCCCGGATTGCTTTTATGTTAGACAGTCATACTGGGCTCCGCCAAATAGCAGAGCCTCTCCAAAAATACTCTGAACTCATAAGTGTTCCTCTCCACGGAAGTCTTTAGTAAAAGGCGAAAGGCTTATACGTATTGAAGAGAAACCAGAGTCAATACAGCCCCCACTCCCTACGAGGCCTTGAGCATCCTCAGCTGCTTCTGGCAACAGCCAAACGGTGCATTGCCCATCAACCATCGACTGTCTGTCTTCCAAGTTGACTCACGAGTGGCCCCACCCACTGACCAATCAGCTCAATCGTCACAAGCACAGGCTCTACATTATATACATAATCCAAAGGCTTGTATTTGTTGTTGTTGTTGTTTTTTTTAGGAAAAATGGCAGCAAACCTAAGAAGGTTGAACAGAGCATTGACATAGGATTTATCTATCAGATACCTGCCCGGATTGCTTTTATGTTAAGACAGTCATACTGGGCTCCGCCAAATAGCAGAGCCTCTCCAAAAATACTCTGAACTCATAAGTGTTCCTCTCCACGGAAGTCTTTAGTAAAAGGCGAAAGGCTTATACGTATTGAAGAGAAACCAGAGTGAATACAGCCCCCACTCCCTACGAGGCCTTGAGCATCCTCAGCTGCCTCTGGCAAATGCCAAACGGTGCATTGCCCATCAACCATCGACTGTCTGTCTTCCAAGTTGACTCACGAGTGGCCCCACCCACTGACCAATCAGCTCAATCGTCACAAGCACAGGCTCTACATTATATACATAATCCAAAGGCTTGTATTTGTTGTTGTTGTTGGTTTTTTTTAGGAAAAATGGCAGCAAACCTAAGAAGGTTGAACAGAGCATTGACAAAGGATTTATCTATCAGATACCAGCCCGGATTGCTTTTATATTACACAGTCATACTGGACTCTGGCAAATAGCAGAGCCTCTCCAAAAATACTCTGAACTCATAAGTGTTCCTCACCACGGAAGTCTTTAGTAAAAGGCGAAAGGCTTATACGTATTGAAGAGAAACCAGAGTCAATACAGCCCCCACTCCCTACGAGGCCTTGAGCATCCTCAGCTGCCTCTGGCAAATGCCAAATGGTGCATTGCCCATCAACCATCGACTGTCTGTCTTCCAAGTTGACTCACGAGTGGCCCCACCCACTGACCAATCAGCTCAATCGTCACAAGCACAGGCTCTACATTATATACATAATCCAAAGGCTTGTATTTGTTGTTGTTGTTGGTTTTTTTTAGGAAAAATGGCAGCAAATCTAAGAAGGTTGAACAGAGCATTGACATAGGATGTATCTATCAGATACCAGCCCGGATTGCTTTTATATTAAACAGTCATACTGGACTCTGCCAAATAGCAGAGCCTCTCCAAAAATACTCTGAACTCATAAGTGTTCCTCTCCACGGAAGTCTTTAGTAAAAGGCGAAAGGCTTATACGTATTGAAGAGAAACCAGAGTCAATACAGCCCCCACTCCCTACGAGGCCTTGAGCATCCTCAGCTGCCTCTGGCAACAGCCAAACGGTGCATTGCCCATCAACAATCGACTGTCTGTCTTCCAAGTTGACTCACGAGTGGCCCCACCCACTGACCAATCAGCTCAATCGTCACAAGCACAGACTCTACATTATATACATAATCCAAAGGCTTGTATTTGTTGTTGTTGTTGGTTTTTTTTAGGAAAAATGGCAGCAAACCTAAGAAGGTTGAACAGAGCATTGACATAGGATTTATCTATCAGATACCAGCACGGATTGCTTTTATATTACACAGTCATACTGGACTCTGCCAAATAGCAGAGCCTCTCCAAAAATACTCTGAACTCATAAGTGTTCCTCTCCACGGAAGTCTTTAGTAAAAGGCGAAAGGCTTATACGTATTGAAGAGAAACCAGAGTCAATACAGCCCCCACTCCCTACGAGGCCTTGAGCATCCTCAGCTGCCTCTGGCAACAGCCAAACGGTGCATTGCCCATCAACCATCGACTGTCTGTCTTCCAAGTTGACTCACGAGTGGCCCCACCCACTGACCAATCAGCTCAATCGTCACAAGCACAGGCTCTACATTATATACATAATCCAAAGGCTTGTATTTGTTGTTGTTGTTGGTTTTTTTTAGGAAAAATGGCAGCAAACCTAAGAAGGTTGAACAGAGCATTGACAAAGGATTTATCTATCAGATACCAGCCCGGATTGCTTTTATATTACACAGTCATACTGGACTCTGCCAAATAGCAGAGCCTCTCCAAAAATACTCTGAACTCATAAGTGTTCCTCTCCACGGAAGTCTTTAGTAAAAGGCGAAAGGCTTATACGTATTGAAGAGAAACCAGAGTCAATACAGCCCCCACTCCCTACGAGGCCTTGAGCATCCTCAGCTGCCTCTGGCAACAGCCAAACGGTGCATTCCCCATCAACAATCGACTGTCTGTCTTCCAAGTTGACTCACGAGTGGCCCCACCCACTGACCAATCAGCTCAATCGTCACAAGCACAGACTCTACATTATATACATAATCCAAAGGCTTGTATTTGTTGTTGTTGTTGGTTTTTTTTAGGAAAAATGGCAGCAAACCTAAGAAGGTTGAACAGAGCATTGACATAGGATTTATCTATCAGATACCAGCACGGATTGCTTTTATATTACACAGTCATACTGGACTCTGCCAAATAGCAGAGCCTCTCCAAAAATACTCTGAACTCATAAGTGTTCCTCTCCACGGAAGTCTTTAGTAAAAGGCGAAAGGCTTATACGTATTGAAGAGAAACCAGAGTCAATACAGCCCCCACTCCCTACGAGGCCTTGAGCATCCTCAGCTGCCTCTGGCAACAGCCAAACGGTGCATTGCCCATCAACCATCGACTGTCTGTCTTCCAAGTTGACTCACGAGTGGCCCCACCCACTGACCAATCAGCTCAATCGTCACAAGCACAGGCTCTACATTATATACATAATCCAAAGGCTTGTATTTGTTGTTGTTGTTGGTTTTTTTTAGGAAAAATGGCAGCAAACCTAAGAAGGTTGAACAGAGCATTGACAAAGGATTTATCTATCAGATACCAGCCCGGATTGCTTTTATATTACACAGTCATACTGGACTCTGCCAAATAGCAGAGCCTCTCCAAAAATACTCTGAACTCATAAGTGTTCCTCTCCACGGAAGTCTTTAGTAAAAGGCGAAAGGCTTATACGTATTGAAGAGAAACCAGAGTCAATACAGCCCCCACTCCCTACGAGGCCTTGAGAATCCTCAGCTGCCTCTGGCAACAGCCAAACGGTGCATTGCCCATCAACAATCGACTGTCTGTCTTCCAAGTTGACTCACGAGTGGCCCCACCCACTGACCAATCAGCTCAATCGTCACAAGCACAGACTCTACATTATATACATAATCCAAAGGCTTGTATTTGTTGTTGTTGTTGGTTTTTTTTAGGAAAAATGGCAGCAAACCTAAGAAGGTTGAACAGAGCATTGACATAGGATTTATCTATCAGATACCAGCACGGATTGCTTTTATATTACACAGTCATACTGGACTCTGCCAAATAGCAGAGCCTCTCCAAAAATACTCTGAACTCATAAGTGTTCCTCTCCACGGAAGTCTTTAGTAAAAGGCGAAAGGCTTATACGTATTGAAGAGAAACCAGAGTCAATACAGCCCCCACTCCCTACGAGGCCTTGAGCATCCTCAGCTGCCTCTGGCAACAGCCAAACGGTGCATTGCCCATCAACCATCGACTGTCTGTCTTCCAAGTTGACTCACGAGTGGCCCCACCCACTGACCAATCAGCTCAATCGTCACAAGCACAGGCTCTACATTATATACATAATCCAAAGGCTTGTATTTGTTGTTGTTGTTGGTTTTTTTTAGGAAAAATGGCAGCAAACCTAAGAAGGTTGAACAGAGCATTGACAAAGGATTTATCTATCAGATACCAGCCCGGATTGCTTTTATATTACACAGTCATACTGGACTCTGCCAAATAGCAGAGCCTCTCCAAAAATACTCTGAACTCATAAGTGTTCCTCTCCACGGAAGTCTTTAGTAAAAGGCGAAAGGCTTATACGTATTGAAGAGAAACCAGAGTCAATACAGCCCCCACTCCCTACGAGGCCTTGAGCATCCTCAGCTGCCTCTGGCAACAGCCAAACGGTGCATTGCCCATCAACCATCGACTGTCTGTCTTCCAAGTTGACTCACGAGTGGCCCCACCCACTGACCAATCAGCTCAATCGTCACAAGCACAGGCTCTACATTATATACATAATCCAAAGGCTTGTATTTGTTGTTGTGGTTGGTTTTTTTTAGGAAAAATGGCAGCAAACCTAAGAAGGTTGAACAGAGCATTGACATAGGATTTATCTATCAGATACCAGCCCGGATTGCTTTTATGTTAAGACAGTTATACTGGGCTCCGCCAAATAGCAGAGCCTCTCCAAAAATACTCTGAACTCATAAGTGTTCCTCTCCACGGAAGTCTTTAGTAAAAGGCGAAAGGCTTATACGTATTGAAGAGAAACCAGAGTCAATACAGCCCCCACTCCCTACGAGGCCTTGAGCATCCTCAGCTGCCTCTGGCAAATGCCAAACGGTGCATTGCCCATCAACCATCGACTGTCTGTCTTCCAAGTTGACTCACGAGTGGCCCCACCCACTGACCAATCAGCTCAATTGTCACAAGCACAGGCTCTACATTATATACATAATCCAAAGGCTTGTATTTGTTGTTGTTGTTGTTGTTGGTTTTTTTTAGGAAAAATGGCAGCAAACCTAAGCATGTTGAACAGAGCGTTGACATATGATTTATCTATCAGATTCCAGCCCGGATTGCTTTTATGTTAGACAGTCATACTGGGCTCCGCCAAATAGCAGAGCCTCTCCAAAAATACTCTGAACTCATAAGTGTTCCTCTCCACGGAAGTCTTTAGTAAAAGGCGAAAGGCTTATATGTATTGAAGAGAAACCAGAGTCAATACAGCCCCCACTCCCTACGAGGCCTTGAGCATCCTCAGCTGCCTCTGGCAACAGCCAAACGGTGCATTGCCCATCAACCATCGACTGTCTGTCTTCCAAGTTGACTCACGAGTGGCCCCACCCACTGACCAATCAGCTCAATCGTCACAAGCACAGGCTCTACATTATATACATAATCCAAAGGCTTGTATTTGTTGTTGTTGTTGGTTTTTTTTAGGAAAAATGGCAGCAAACCTAAGAAGGTTGAACAGAGCATTGACATAGGATTTATCTATCAGATACCAGCCCGGATTGCTTTTATGTTAAGACAGTCATACTGGGCTCCGCCAAATAGCAGAGCCTCTCCAAAAATACTCTGAACTCATAAGTGTTCCTCTCCACGGAAGTCTTTAGTAAAAGGCGAAAGGCTTATACGTATTGAAGAGAAACCAGAGTCAATACACCCCCCACTCCCTACGAGGCCTTGAGCATCCTCAGCTGCCTCTGGCAAATGCCAAACGGTGCATTGCCCATCAACCATCGACTGTCTGTCTTCCAAGTTGACTCACGAGTGGCCCCACCCACTGACCAATCAGCTCAATCGTCACAAGCACAGGCTCTACATTATATACATAATCCAAAGGCTTGTATTTGTTGTTGTTGTTGTTGGTTTTTTTTAGGAAAAATGGCAGCAAACCTAAGAAGGTTGAACAGAGCATTGACATAGGATTTATCTATCAGATACCAGCACGGATTGCTTTTATATTACACAGTCATACTGGACTCTGCCAAGTAGCAGAGCCTCTCCAAAAATACTCTGAACTCATAAGTGTTCCTCTCCACGGAAGTCTTTAGTAAAAGGCGAAAGGCTTATATGTATTGAAGAGAAACCAGAGTCAATACAGCCCCCACTCCCTACGAGGCCTTGAGCATCCTCAGCTGCCTCTGGCAACAGCCAAACGGTGCATTGCCCATCAACCATCGACTGTCTGTCTTCCAAGTTGACTCACGAGTGGCCCCACCCACTGACCAATCAGCTCAATCGTCACAAGCACAGGCTCTACATTATATACATAATCCAAAGGCTTGTATTTGTTGTTGTTGTTGGTTTTTTTTAGGAAAAATGGCAGCAAACTTAAGAAGGTTGAACAGAGCATTGCCATAGGATTTATCTATCAGATACCAGCCCGGATTGCTTTTATATTACACAGTCATACTGGACTCTGCCAAATAGCAGAGCCTCTCCAAAAATACTCTGAACTCATAAGTGTTCCTCTCCACGGAAGTCTTTAGTAAAAGGCGAAAGGCTTATACGTATTGAAGAGAAACCAGAGTCAATACAGCCCCCACTCCCTACGAGGCCTTGAGCATCCTCAGCTGCCTCTGGCAACAGCCAAACGGTGCATTGCCCATCAACAATCGACTGTCTGTCTTCCAAGTTGACTCACGAGTGGCCCCACCCACTGACCAATCAGCTCAATAGTCACAAGCACAGGCTCTACATTATATACATAATCCAAAGGCTTGTATTTGTTGTTGTTGTTGGTTTTTTTTAGGAAAAATGGCAGCAAACCTAAGAAGGTTGAACAGAGCATTGACATAGGATTTATCTATCAGATACCAGCCCGGATTGCTTTTATGTTAAGACAGTCATACTGGGCTCCGCCAAATAGCAGAGCCTCTCCAAAAATACTCTGAACTCATAAGTGTTCCTCTCCACGGAAGTCTTTAGTAAAAGGCGAAAGGCTTATACGTATTGAAGAGAAACCAGAGTCAATACAGCCCCCACTCCCTACGAGGCCTTGAGCATCCTCAGCTGCCTCTGGCAAATGCCAAACGGTGCATTGCCCATCAACCATCGACTGTCTGTCTTCCAAGTTGACTCACGAGTGGCCCCACCCACTGACCAATCAGCTCAATCGTCACAAGCACAGGCTCTACATTATATACATAATCCAAAGGCTTGTATTTGTTGTTGTTGTTGTTGTTGGTTTTTTTTAGGAAAAATGGCAGCAAACCTAAGAAGGTTGAACAGAGCATTGACATAGGATTTATCTATCAGATACCAGCACGGATTGCTTTTATATTACACAGTCATACTGGACTCTGCCAAATAGCAGAGCCTCTCCAAAAATACTCTGAACTCATAAGTGTTCCTCTCCACGGAAGTCTTTAGTAAAAGGCGAAAGGCTTATACGTATTGAAGAGAAACCAGAGTCAATACAGCCCCTACTCCCTACGAGGCCTTGAGCATCCTCAGCTGCCTCTGGCAACAGCCAAACGGTGCATTGCCCATCAACCATCGACTGTCTGTCTTCCAAGTTGACTCACGAGTGGCCCCACCCACTGACCAATCAGCTCAATCGTCACAAGCACAGGCTCTACATTATATACATAATCCAAAGGCTTGTATTTGTTGTTGTTGTTGGTTTTTTTTAGGAAAAATGGCAGCAAACCTAAGAAGGTTGAACAGAGCATTGACATAGGATTTATCTATCAGATACCAGCCCGGATTGCTTTTATATTACACAGTCATACTGGACTCTGCCAAATAGCAGAGCCTCTCCAAAAATACTTTGAACTCATAAGTGTTCCTCTCCACGGAAGTCTTTAGTAAAAGGCGAAAGGATTATACGTATTGAAGCGAAACCAGAGTCAATACAGCCCCCACTCCCTACGAGGCCTTGAGCATCCTCAGCTGCCTCTGGCAACAGCCAAACGGTGCATTGCCCATCAACCATCGACTGTCTGTCTTCCAAGTTGACTCACGAGTGGCCCCACCCACTGACCAATCAGCTCAATCGTCACAAGCACAGGCTCTACATTATATACATAATCCAAAGGCTTGTATTTGTTGTTGTTGTTGTTGGTTTTTTTTAGGAAAAATGGCAGCAAACCTAAGAAGGTTGAACAGAGCATTGACATAGGATTTATCTATCAGATACCAGCCCGGATTGCTTTTATGTTAAGACAGTCATACTGGGCTCCGCCAAATAGCAGAGCCTCTCCAAAAATACTCTGAACTCATAAGTGTTCCTCTCCACGGAAGTCTTTAGTAAAAGGCGAAAGGCTTATACGTATTGAAGAGAAACCAGAGTCAATACACCCCCCACTCCCTACGAGGCCTTGAGCATCCTCAGCTGCCTCTGGCAACAGCCAAACGGTGCATTGCCCATCAACCATCGACTGTCTGTCTTCCAAGTTGACTCACGAGTGGCCCCACCCACTGACCAATCAGCTCAATCGTCACAAGCACAGGCTCTACATTATATACATAATCAAAAGGCTTGTATTTGTTGTTGTTGTTGTTTTTTTTTAGGAAAAATGGCAGCAAACCTAAGAAGGTTGAACAGAGCATTGACAAAGGATTTATCTATCAGATACCAGCCCGGATTGCTTTTATATTACACAGTCATACTGGACTCTGCCAAATAGCAGAGCCTCTCCAAAAATACTCTGAACTCATAAGTGTTCCTCTCCACGGAAGTCTTTAGTAAAAGGCGAAAGGCTTATACGTATTGAAGAGAAACCAGAGTCAATACAGCCCCCACTCCCTACGAGGCCTTGAGCATCCTCAGCTGCCTCTGGCAACAGCCAAACGGTGCATTGCCCATCAACAATCGACTGTCTGTCTTCCAAGTTGACTCACGAGTGGCCCCACCCACTGACCAATCAGCTCAATCGTCACAAGCACAGGCTCTACATTATATACATAATCCAAAGGCTTGTATTTGTTGTTGTTGTTGTTTTTTTTAGGAAAAATGGCAGCAAACCTAAGAAGGTTGAACAGAGCATTGACATAGGATTTATCTATCAGATACCAGCCCGGATTGCTTTTATGTTAAGACAGTCATACTGGGCTCCGCCAAATAGCAGAGCCTCTCCAAAAATACTCTGAACTCATAAGTGTTCCTCTCCACGGAAGTCTTTAGTAAAAGGCGAAAGGCTTATACGTATTGAAGAGAAACCAGAGTCAATACAGCCCCCACTCCCTACGAGGCCTTGAGCATCCTCAGCTGCCTCTGGCAAATGCCAAACGGTGCATTGCCCATCAACCATCGACTGTCTGTCTTCCAAGTTGACTCACGAGTGGCCCCACCCACTGACCAATCAGCTCAATCGTCACAAGCACAGGCTCTACATTATATACATAATCCAAAGGCTTGTATTTGTTGTTGTTGTTGGTTTTTTTTAGGAAAAATGGCAGCAAACCTAAGAAGGTTGAACAGAGCATTGACAAAGGATTTATCTATCAGATACCAGCCCGGATTGCTTTTATATTACACAGTCATACTGGACTCTGCCAAATAGCAGAGCCTCTCCAAAAATACTCTGAACTCATAAGTGTTCCTCACCACGGAAGTCTTTAGTAAAAGGCGAAAGGCTTATACGTATTGAAGAGAAACCAGAGTCAATACAGCCCCCACTCCCTACGAGGCCTTGAGCATCCTCAGCTGCTTCTGGCAACAGCCAAACGGTGCATTGCCCATCAACCATCGACTGTCTGTCTTCCAAGTTGACTCACGAGTGGCCCCACCCACTGACCAATCAGCTCAATCGTCACAAGCACAGGCTCTACATTATATACATAATCCAAAGGCTTGTATTTGTTGTTGTTGTTGGTTTTTTTTAGGAAAAATGGCAGCAAACCTAAGAAGGTTGAACAGAGCATTGACATAGGATTTATCTATCAGATACCAGCCCGGATTGCTTTTATGTTAAGACAGTCATACTGGGCTCCGCCAAATAGCAGAGCCTCTACAAAAATACTCTGAACTCATAAGTGTTCATCTCCACGGAAGTCTTTAGTAAAAGGCGAAAGGCTTATACGTATTGAAGAGAAACCAGAGTCAATACAGCCCCCACTCCCTACGAGGCCTTGAGCATCCTCAGCTGCCTCTGGCAAATGCCAAACGGTGCATTGCCCATCAACCATCGACTGTCTGTCTTCCAAGTTGACTCACGAGTGGCCCCACCCACTGACCAATCAGCTCAATCGTCACAAGCACAGGCTCTACATTATATACATAATCCAAAGGCTTGTATTTGTTGTTGTTGTTGTTGGTTTTTTTTAGGAAAAATGGCAGCAAACCTAAGAAGGTTGAACAGAGCATTGACATAGGATTTATCTATCAGATACCAGCCCGGATTGCTTTTATATTACACAGTCATACTGGACTCTGCCAAATAGCAGAGCCTCTCCAAAAATACTCTGAACTCATAAGTGTTCCTCACCACGGAAGTCTTTAGTAAAAGGCGAAAGGCTTATACGTATTGAAGAGAAACCAGAGTCAATACAGCCCCCACTCCCTACGAGGCCTTGAGCATCCTCAGCTGCTTCTGGCAACAGCCAAACGGTGCATTGCCCATCAACCATCGACTGTCTGTCTTCCAAGTTGACTCACGAGTGGCCCCACCCACTGACCAATCAGCTCAATCGTCACAAGCACAGGCTCTACATTATATACATAATCCAAAGGCTTGTATTTGTTGTTGTTGTTGGTTTTTTTTAGGAAAAATGGCAGCAAACCTAAGAAGGTTGAACAGAGCATTGACATAGGATTTATCTATCAGATACCAGCCCGGATTGCTTTTATGTTAAGACAGTCATACTGGGCTCCGCCAAATAGCAGAGCCTCTCCAAAAATACTCTGAACTCATAAGTGTTCCTCACCACGGAAGTCTTTAGTAAAAGGCGAAAGGCTTATACGTATTAAAGAGAAACCAGAGTCAATACAGCCCCCACTCCCTACGAGGCCTTGAGCATCCTCAGCTGCTTCTGGCAACAGCCAAACGGTGCATTGCCCATCAACCATCGACTGTCTGTCTTCCAAGTTGACTCACGAGTGGCCCCACCCACTGACCAATCAGCTCAATCGTCACAAGCACAGGCTCTACATTATATACATAATCCAAAGGCTTGTATTTGTTGTTGTTGTTGGTTTTTTTTAGGAAAAATGGCAGCAAACCTAAGAAGGTTGAACAGAGCATTGACATAGGATTTATCTATCAGATACCAGCCCGGATTGCTTTTATGTTAAGACAGTCATACTGGGCTCCGCCAAATAGCAGAGCCTCTCCAAAAATACTCTGAACTCATAAGTGTTGCTCTCCACGGAAGTCTTTAGTAAAAGGCGAAAGGCTTATACGTATTGAAGAGAAACCAGAGTCAATACAGCCCCCACTCCCTACGAGGCCTTGAGCATCCTCAGCTGCCTCTGGCAAATGCCAAACGGTGCATTGCCCATCAACCATCGACTGTCTGTCTTCCAAGTTGACTCACGAGTGGCCCCACCCACTGACCAATCAGCTCAATCGTCACAAGCACAGGCTCTACATTATATACATAATCCAAAGGCTTGTATTTGTTGTTGTTGTTGTTGGTTTTTTTTAGGAAAAATGGCAGCAAACCTAAGAAGGTTGAACAGAGCATTGACATAGGATTTATCTATCAGATACCAGCCCGGATTGCTTTTATATTACACAGTCATACTGGACTCTGCCAAATAGCAGAGCCTCTCCAAAAATACTCTGAACTCATAAGTGTTCCTCTCCACGGAAGTCTTTAGTAAAAGGCGAAAGGCTTATACGTATTGAAGAGAAACCAGAGTCAATACATCCCCCACTCCCTACGAGGCCTTGAGCATCCTCAGCTGCCTCTGGCAACAGCCAAACGGTGCATTGCCCATCAACAATCGACTGTCTGTCTTCCAAGTTGACTCACGAGTGGCCCCACCCACTGACCAATCAGCTCAATTGTCACAAGCACAGGCTCTACATTATATACATAATCCAAAGGCTTGTATTTGTTGTTGTTGTTGGTTTTTTTTAGGAAAAATGGCAGCAAACCTAAGAAGGTTGAACAGAGCATTGACATAGGATTTATCTATCAGATACCAGCCCGGATTGCTTTTATGTTAAGACAGTCATACTGGGCTCCGCCAAATAGCAGAGCCTCTCCAAAAATACTCTGAACTCATAAGTGTTCCTCTCCACGGAAGTCTTTAGTAAAAGGCGAAAGGCTTATACGTATTGAAGAGAAACCAGAGTCAATACAGCCCCCACTCCCTACGAGGCCTTGAGCATCCTCAGCTGCCTCTGGCAACAGCCAAACGGTGCATTGCCCATCAACCATCGACTGTCTGTCTTCCAAGTGGACTCACGAGTGGCCCCACCCACTGACCAATCAGCTCAATCGTCACAAGCACAGGCTCTACATTATATACATAATCCAAAGGCTTGTATTTGTTGTTGTTGTTGGTTTTTTTTAGGAAAAATGGCAGCAAACCTAAGAAGGTTGAACAGAGCATTGACATAGGATTTATCTATCAGATACCAGCCCGGATTGCTTTTATGTTAAGACAGTCATACTGGGCTCCGCCAAATAGCAGAGCCTCTCCAAAAATACTCTGAACTCATAAGTGTTCCTCTCCACGGAAGTCTTTAGTAAAAGGCGAAAGGCTTATACGTATTGAAGAGAAACCAGAGTCAATACAGCCCCCACTCCCTACGAGGCCTTGAGCATCCTCAGCTGCCTCTGGCAACAGCCAAACGGTGCATTGCCCATCAACCATCGACTGTCTGTCTTCCAAGTGGACTCACGAGTGGCCCCACCCACTGACCAATCAGCTCAATCGTCACAAGCACAGGCTCTACATTATATACATAATCCAAAGGCTTGTATTTGTTGTTGTTGTTGGTTTTTTTTAGGAAAAATGGCAGCAAACCTAAGAAGGTTGAACAGAGCATTGACATAGGATTTATCTATCAGATACCAGCCCGGATTGCTTTTATGTTAAGACAGTCATACTGGGCTCCGCCAAATAGCAGAGCCTCTCCAAAAATACTCTGAACTCATAAGTGTTCCTCTCCACGGAAGTCTTTAGTAAAAGGCGAAAGGCTTATACGTATTGAAGAGAAACCAGAGTCAATACAGCCCCGACTCCCTACGAGGCCTTGAGCATCCTCAGCTGCCTCTGGCAACAGCCAAACGGTGCATTGCCCATCAACCATCGACTGTCTGTCTTCCAAGTTGACTCACGAGTGGCCCCACCCACTGACCAATCAGCTCAATCGTCACAAGCACAGGCTCTACATTATATACATAATCCAAAGGCTTGTATTTGTTGTTGTTGTTGTTTTTTTTAGGAAAAATGGCAGCAAACCTAAGAAGGTTGAACAGAGCATTGACAAAGGATTTATCTATCAGATACCAGCCCGGATTGCTTTTATATTACACAGTCATACTGGACTCTGCCAAATAGCAGAGCCTCTCCAAAAATACTCTGAACTCATAAGTGTTCCTCTCCACGGAAGTCTTTAGTAAAAGGCGAAAGGCTTATACGTATTGAAGAGAAACCAGAGTCAATACAGCCCCCACTCCCTACGAGGCCTTGAGCATCCTCAGCTGCCTCTGGCAACAGCCAAACGGTGCATTGCCCATCAACAATCGACTGTCTGTCTTCCAAGTTGACTCACGAGTGGCCCCACCCACTGACCAATCAGCTCAATCGTCACAAGCACAGGCTCTACATTATATACATAATCCAAAGGCTTGTATTTTTTGTGGTTGTTGTTGTTTTTTTTTAGGAAAAATGGCAGCAGACCTAAGCATGTTGAACAGAGCGTTGACATATGATTTATCTATCAGATTCCAGCCCGGATTGCTTTTATGTTAGACAGTCATACTGGGCTCCGCCAAATAGCAGAGCCTCTCCAAAAATACTCTGAACTCATAAGTGTTCCTCTCCACGGAAGTCTTTAGTAAAAGGCGAAAGGCTTATACGTATTGAAGAGAAACCAGAGTCTATACAGCCCCCACTCCCTACGAGGCCTTGAGCATCCTCAGCTGCTTCTGGCAACAGTCAAACGGTGCATTGCCCATCAACCATCGACTGTCTGTCTTCCAAGTTGACTCACGAGTGGCCCCACCCACTGACCAATCAGCTCAATCGTCACAAGCACAGGCTCTACATTATATACATAATCCAAAGGCTTGTATTTGTTGTTGTTGTTGTTTTTTTTAGGAAAAATGGCAGCAAACCTAAGAAGGTTGAACAGAGCATTGACATAGGATTTATCTATCAGATACCTGCCCGGATTGCTTTTATGTTAAGACAGTCATACTGGGCTCCGCCAAATAGCAGAGCCTCTCCAAAAATACTCTGAACTCATAAGTGTTCCTCTCCACGGAAGTCTTTAGTAAAAGGCGAAAGGCTTATACGTATTGAAGAGAAACCAGAGTGAATACAGCCCCCACTCCCTACGAGGCCTTGAGCATCCTCAGCTGCCTCTGGCAAATGCCAAACGGTGCATTGCCCATCAACCATCGACTGTCTGTCTTCCAAGTTGACTCACGAGTGGCCCCACCCACTGACCAATCAGCTCAATCGTCACAAGCACAGGCTCTACATTATATACATAATCCAAAGGCTTGTATTTGTTGTTGTTGTTGGTTTTTTTTAGGAAAAATGGCAGCAAACCTAAGAAGGTTGAACAGAGCATTGACAAAGGATTTATCTATCAGATACCAGCCCGGATTGCTTTTATATTACACAGTCATACTGGACTCTGCCAAATAGCAGAGCCTCTCCAAAAATACTCTGAACTCATAAGTGTTCCTCACCACGGAAGTCTTTAGTAAAAGGCGAAAGGCTTATACGTATTGAAGAGAAACCAGAGTCAATACAGCCCCCACTCCCTACGAGGCCTTGAGCATCCTCAGCTGCTTCTGGCAACAGCCAAACGGTGCATTGCCCATCAACCATCGACTGTCTGTCTTCCAAGTTGACTCACGAGTGGCCCCACCCACTGACCAATCAGCTCAATCGTCACAAGCACAGGCTCTACATTATATACATAATCCAAAGGCTTGTATTTGTTGTTGTTGTTGGTTTTTTTTAGGAAAAATGGCAGCAAACCTAAGAAGGTTGAACAGAGCATTGACATAGGATTTATCTATCAGATACCAGCCCGGATTGCTTTTATGTTAAGACAGTCATACTGGGCTCCGCCAAATAGCAGAGCCTCTCCAAAAATACTCTGAACTCATAAGTGTTCCTCTCCACGGAAGTCTTTAGTAAAAGGCGAAAGGCTTATACGTATTGAAGAGAAACCAGAGTCAATACAGCCCCCACTCCCTACGAGGCCTTGAGCATCCTCAGCTGCCTCTGGCAAATGCCAAACGGTGCATTGCCCATCAACCATCGACTGTCTGTCTTCCAAGTTGACTCACGAGTGGCCCCACCCACTGACCAATCAGCTCAATCGTCACAAGCACAGGCTCTACATTATATACATAATCCAAAGGCTTGTATTTGTTGTTGTTGTTGTTGGTTTTTTTTAGGAAAAATGGCAGCAAACCTAAGAAGGTTGAACAGAGCATTGACATAGGATTTATCTATCAGATACCAGCCCGGATTGCTTTTATATTACACAGTCATACTGGACTCTGCCAAATAGCAGAGCCTCTCCAAAAATACTCTGAACTCATAAGTGTTCCTCTCCACGGAAGTCTTTAGTAAAAGGCGAAAGGCTTATACGTATTGAAGAGAAACCAGAGTCAATACAGCCCCCACTCCCTACGAGGCCTTGAGCATCCTCAGCTGCCTCTGGCAACAGCCAAACGGTGCATTGCCCATCAACCATCGACTGTCTGTCTTCCAAGTTGACTCACGAGTGGCCCCACCCACTGACCAATCAGCTCAATCGTCACAAGCACAGGCTCTACATTATATACATAATCCAAAGGCTTGTATTTGTTGTTGGTTTTTTTTAGGAAAAATGGCAGCAAACCTAAGAAGGTTGAACAGAGCATTGACAAAGGATTTATCTATCAGATACCAGCCCGGATTGCTTTTATATTACACAGTCATACTGGACTCTGCCAAATAGCAGAGCCTCTCCAAAAATACTCTGAACTCATAAGTGTTCCTCTCCACGGAAGTCTTTAGTAAAAGGCGAAAGGCTTATACGTATTGAAGAGAAACCAGAGTCAATACAGCCCCCACTCCCTACGAGGCCTTGAGCATCCTCAGCTGCCTCTGGCAACAGCCAAACGGTGCATTGCCCATCAACAATCGACTGTCTGTCTTCCAAGTTGACTCACGAGTGGCCCCACCCACTGACCAATCAGCTCAATCGTCACAAGCACAGGCTCTACATTATATACATAATCCAAAGGCTTGTATTTTTTGTGGTTGTTGTTGTTTTTTTTTAGGAAAAATGGCAGCAAACCTAAGCATGTTGAACAGAGCGTTGACATATGATTTATCTATCAGATTCCAGCCCGGATTGCTTTTATGTTAGACAGTCATACTGGGCTCCGCCAAATAGCAGAGCCTCTCCAAAAATACTCTGAACTCATAAGTGTTCCTCTCCACGGAAGTCTTTAGTAAAAGGCGAAAGGCTTATACGTATTGAAGAGAAACCAGAGTCAATACAGCCCCCACTCCCTACGAGGCCTTGAGCATCCTCAGCTGCTTCTGGCAACAGCCAAACGGTGCATTGCCCATCAACCATCGACTGTCTGTCTTCCAAGTTGACTCACGAGTGGCCCCACCCACTGACCAATCAGCTCAATCGTCACAAGCACAGGCTCTACATTATATACATAATCCAAAGGCTTGTATTTGTTGTTGTTGTTGTTTTTTTTAGGAAAAATGGCAGCAAACCTAAGAAGGTTGAACAGAGCATTGACATAGGATTTATCTATCAGATACCAGCCCGGATTGCTTTTATGTTAAGACAGTCATACTGGGCTCCGCCAAATAGCAGAGCCTCTCCAAAAATACTCTGAACTCATAAGTGTTCCTCTCCACGGAAGTCTTTAGTAAAAGGCGAAAGGCTTATACGTATTGAAGAGAAACCAGAGTCAATACAGCCCCCACTCCCTACGAGGCCTTGAGCATCCTCAGCTGCCTCTGGCAAATGCCAAACGGTGCATTGCCCATCAACCATCGACTGTCTGTCTTCCAAGTTGACTCACGAGTGGCCCCACCCACTGACCAATCAGCTCAATCGTCACAAGCACAGGCTCTACATTATATACATAATCCAAAGGCTTGTATTTGTTGTTGTTGTTGTTGGTTTTTTTTAGGAAAAATGGCAGCAAACCTAAGAAGGTTGAACAGAGCATTGACATAGGATTTATCTATCAGATACCAGCACGGATTGCTTTTATATTACACAGTCATACTGGACTCTGCCAAATAGCAGAGCCTCTCCAAAAATACTCTGAACTCGTAAGTGTTCCTCTCCACGGAAGTCTTTAGTAAAAGGCGAAAGGCTTATACGTATTGAAGAGAAACCAGAGTCAATACAGCCCCCACTCCCTACGAGGCCTTGAGCATCCTCAGCTGCTTCTGGCAACAGCCAAACGGTGATTTGCCCATCAACCATCAACTGTCTGTCTTCCAAGTTGACTCACGAGTGGCCCCACCCACTGACCAATCAGCTCAATCGTCACAAGCACAGGCTCTACATTATATACATAATCCAAAGGCTTGTATTTGTTGTTGTTGTTGGTTTTTTTTAGGAAAAATGGCAGCAACCCTAAGAAGGTTGAACAGAGCATTGACATAGGATTTATCTATCAGATACCAGCCCGGATTGCTTTTATGTTAAGACAGTCATACTGGGCTCCGCCAAATAGCAGAGCCTCTCCAAAAATACTCTGAACTCATAAGTGTTCCTCTCCACGGAAGTCTTTAGTAAAAGGCGAAAGGCTTATACGTATTGAAGAGAAACCAGAGTCAATACAGCCCACACTCCCTACGAGGCCTTGAGCATCCTCAGCTGCCTCTGGCAAATGCCAAACGGTGCATTGCCCATCAACCATCGACTGTCTGTCTTCCAAGTTGACTCACGAGTGGCCCCACCCACTGACCAATCAGCTCAATCGTCACAAGCACAGGCTCTACATTATATACATAATCCAAAGGCTTGTATTTGTTGTTGTTGTTGGTTTTTTTTAGGAAAAATGGCAGCAAACCTAAGAAGGTTGAACAGAGCATTGACATAGGATTTATCTATCAGATACCAGCCCGGATTGCTTTTATATTACACAGTCATACTGGACTCTGCCAAATAGCAGAGCCTCTCCAAAAATACTCTGAACTCATAAGTGTTCCTCTCCACGGAAGTCTTTAGTAAAAGGCGAAAGGCTTATACGTATTGAAGAGAAACCAGAGTCAATACAGCCCCCACTCCCTACGAGGCCTTGAGCATCCTCAGCTGCCTCTGGCAACAGCCAAACGGTGCATTGCCCATCAACCATCGACTGTCTGTCTTCCAAGTTGACTCACGAGTGGCCCCACCCACTGACCAATCAGCTCAATCGTCACAAGCACAGGCTCTACATTATATACATAATCCAAAGGCTTGTATTTGTTGTTGTTGTTGGTTTTTTTTAGGAAAAATGGCAGCAAACCTAAGAAGGTTGAACAGAGCATTGACAAAGGATTTATCTATCAGATACCAGCCCGGATTGCTTTTATATTACACAGTCATACTGGACTCTGCCAAATAGCAGAGCCTCTCCAAAAATAGTCTGAACTCATAAGTGTTCCTCTCCACGGAAGTCTTTAGTAAAAGGCGAAAGGCTTATAAGTATTGAAGAGAAACCAGAGTCAATACAGCCCCCACTCCCTACGAGGCCTTGAGCATCCTCAGCTGCCTCTGGCAACAGCCAAACGGTGCATTGCCCATCAACAATCGACTGTCTGTCTTCCAAGTTGACTCACGAGTGGCCCCACCCACTGACCAATCAGCTCAATCGTCACAAGCACAGGCTCTACATTATATACATAATCCAAAGGCTTGTATTTGTTGTTGTTGTTGTTGGTTTTTTTTAGGAAAAATGGCAGCAAACCTAAGAAGGTTGAACAGAGCATTGACATAGGATTTATCTATCAGATACCAGCACGGATTGCTTTTATATTACACAGTCATACTGGACTCTGCCAAATAGCAGAGCCTCTCCAAAAATACTCTGAACTCGTAAGTGTTCCTCTCCACGGAAGTCTTTAGTAAAAGGCGAAAGGCTTATACGTATTGAAGAGAAACCAGAGTCAATACAGCCCCCACTCCCTACGAGGCCTTGAGCATCCTCAGCTGCTTCTGGCAACAGCCAAACGGTGCATTGCCCATCAACCATCGACTGTCTGTCTTCCAAGTTGACTCACGAGTGGCCCCACCCACTGACCAATCAGCTCAATCGTCACAAGCACAGGCTCTACATTATATACATAATCCAAAGGCTTGTATTTGTTGTTGTTGTTGGTTTTTTTTAGGAAAAATGGCAGCAAACCTAAGAAGGTTGAACAGAGCATTGACATAGGATTTATCTATCAGATACCAGCCCGGATTGCTTTTATGTTAAGACAGTCATACTGGGCTCCGCCAAATAGCAGAGCCTCTCCAAAAATACTCTGAACTCATAAGTGTTCCTCTCCACGGAAGTCTTTAGTAAAAGGCGAAAGGCTTATACGTATTGAAGAGAAACCAGAGTCAATACAGCCCCCACTCCCTACGAGGCCTTGAGCATCCTCAGCTGCCTCTGGCAAATGCCAAACGGTGCATTGCCCATCAACCATCGACTGTCTGTCTTCCAAGTTGACTCACGAGTGGCCCCACCCACTGACCAATCAGCTCAATCGTCACAAGCACAGGCTCTACATTATATACATAATCCAAAGGCTTGTATTTGTTGTTGTTGTTGTTGGTTTTTTTTAGGAAAAATGGCAGCAAACCTAAGAAGGTTGAACAGAGCATTGACATAGGATTTATCTATCAGATACCAGCCCGGATTGCTTTTATATTACACAGTCATACTGGACTCTGCCAAATAGCAGAGCCTCTCCAAAAATACTCTGAACTCATAAGTGTTCCTCTCCACGGAAGTCTTTAGTAAAAGGCGAAAGGCTTATACGTATTGAAGAGAAACCAGAGTCAATACAGCCCCCACTCCCTACGAGGCCTTGAGCATCCTCAGCTGCCTCTGGCAACAGCCAAACGGTGCATTGCCCATCAACCATCGACTGTCTGTCTTCCAAGTTGACTCACGAGTGGCCCCACCCACTGACCAATCAGCTCAATCGTCACAAGCACAGGCTCTACATTATATACATAATCCAAAGGCTTGTATTTGTTGTTGTTGTTGGTTTTTTTTAGGAAAAATGGCAGCAAACCTAAGAAGGTTGAACAGAGCATTGACATAGGATTTATCTATCAGATACCAGCACGGATTGCTTTTATATTACACAGTCATACTGGACTCTGCCAAATAGCAGAGCCTCTCCAAAAATACTCTGAACTCATAAGTGTTCCTCTCCACGGAAGTCTTTAGTAAAAGGCGAAAGGCTTATACGTATTGAAGAGAAACCAGAGTCAATACAGCCCCTACTCCCTACGAGGCCTTGAGCATCCTCAGCTGCCTCTGGCAACAGCCAAACGGTGCATTGCCCATCAACCATCGACTGTCTGTCTTCCAAGTTGACTCACGAGTGGCCCCACCCACTGACCAATCAGCTCAATCGTCACAACCACAGGCTCTACATTATATACATAATCCAAAGGCTTGTATTTGTTGTTGTTGTTGGTTTTTTTTAGGAAAAATGGCAGCAAACCTAAGAAGGTTGAACAGAGCATTGACATAAGATTTATCTATCAGATACCAGCCCGGATTGCTTTTATATTACACAGTCATACTGGACTCTGCCAAATAGCAGAGCCTCTCCAAAAATACTTTGAACTCATAAGTGTTCCTCTCCACGGAAGTCTTTAGTAAAAGGCGAAAGGATTATACATATTGAAGAGAAACCAGAGTCAATACAGCCCCCACTCGGTACGAGGCCTTGAGCATCCTCAGCTGCCTCTGGCAACAGCCAAACGGTGCATTGCCCATCAACAATCGACTGTCTGTCTTCCAAGTTGACTCACGAGTGGCCCCACCCACTGACCAATCAGCTTAATCGTCACAAGCACAGGCTCTACATTATATACATAATCCAAAGGCTTGTATTTTTTGTGGTTGTTGTTGGTTTTTTTTAGGAAAAATGGCAGCAAACCTAAGCATGTTGAACAGAGCGTTGACATATGATTTATCTATCAGATTCCAGCCCGGATTGCTTTTATGTTAGACAGTCATACTGGGCTCCGCCAAATAGCAGAGCCTCTCCAAAAATACTCTGAACTCATAAGTGTTCCTCTCCACGGAAGTCTTTAGTAAAAGGCGAAAGGCTTATACATATTGAAGAGAAACCAGAGTCAATACAGCCTCCACTCCCTACGAGGCCTTGAGCCTCCTCAGCTGCCTCTGGCAACAGCCAAACGGTGCATTGCCCATCAACCATTGACTGTCTGTCTTCCAAGTTGACTCACGAGTGGCCCCACCCACTGACCAATCAGCTCAATCGTCACAAGCACAGGCTCTACATTATATACATAATCCAAAGGCTTGTATTTGTTGTTGTTGTTGTTGGTTTTTTTTAGGAAAAATGGCAGCAAACCTAAGAAGGTTGAACAGAGCATTGACATAGGATTTATCTATCAGATACCAGCCCGGATTGCTTTTATGTTAAGACAGTCATACTGGGCTCCGCCAAATAGCAGAGCCTCTCCAAAAATACTCTGAACTCATAAGTGTTCATCTCCACGGAAGTCTTTAGTAAAAGGCGAAAGGCTTATACGAATTGAAGAGAAACCAGAGTCAATACAGCCCCCACTCCCTACAAGGCCTTGAGCATCCTCAGCTGCCTCTGGCAAATGCCAAATGGTGCATTGCCCATCAACCATCGACTGTCTGTCTTCCAAGTTGACTCACGAGTGGCCCCACCCACTGACCAATCAGCTCAATCGTCACAAGCACAGGCTCTACATTATATACATAATCCAAAGGCTTGTATTTGTTGTTGTTGTTGGGTTTTTTTTAGGAAAAATGGCAGCAAACCTAAGAAGGTTGAACAGAGCATTGACATAGGATTTATCTATCAGATACCAGCACGGATTGCTTTTATATTACACAGTCATACTGGACTCTGCCAAATAGCAGAGCCTCTCCAAAAATACTCTGAACTCATAAGTGTTCCTCTCCACGGAAGTCTTTAGTAAAAGGCGAAAGGCTTATACGTATTGAAGAGAAACCAGAGTCAATACAGCCCCCACTCCCTACGAGGCCTTGAGCATCCTCAGCTGCCTCTGGCAAATGCCAAACGGTGCATTGCCCATCTACCATCGACTGTCTGTCTTCCAAGTTGACTCACGAGTGGCCCCACCCACTGACCAATCAGCTCAATCGTCACAAGCACAGGCTCTACATTATTTTTGTATTTTATTTTTTTATTCTTTTTTAAAACAAACATATAAACAAACATGACAACACACGATAAGATATACAAGCATTAATTGTCAGGGCACATCCAATGAGATCACATTTTGGTTAGTTGTTTTATATAAGATATACCCATAATACCTGTTATCTAAAAAAAAAAACCTACATACATATGCTCAGCTCGAACCCCCCCCTCCCGGACCCCACCTTGAGAAGTACCTCCACTATCCCTCGCACCTAACCAGACACTACCATTATAAGCTAGCTTTTATTCTCTCCACCACTTCTAACCACATTGACATTTTGGATTCATTGAGACCCAGAATTCTTGCTGTAGATATTTCATGGTAAATTACATCGAGATATGTAAGAAACCAAACTTTACGGCACATTTTTTCCGGTTGAAACCAGCGTGATGCGATCAGCTTTTTGGCTACTGTGATACCCGATAAAACCAATCTCTTTAGCTGTGGATTCACTGCAAACTCAAAAACATCATTCAACAGCAATACCGAGGGGTGTACAGGTATATTCCAAGATACGAGTTTTGATATTTGTTGGGTCACATCTTTCCAGAATGCCTTAACTGGTGAGCAGTCCCAATACATGTGCATAAATGTCCCTTCGTCCCCATTTGTACATTGGGTGCATTTGGAATCTTGTTTGAGCCCCATCCGGCACAGTCTTATAGGAGTCAAGTATGTCCTGTGAATATAGTTAAGATTGATTTGTTGATGATCCGGGTTCCTTGATGTAAGTCGGACATTTGCCCAGGCTCCTTGCCAATCAAAGTCATTTTCCAGGTCTGGTATATCCCTCCTCCAGACAGAGTCAAGTTGGAGGGTTTCATACGAGGACGTTAGTAATTGATGATAAAATTCTGAAACAAAACCTCTCGATGTCTCTCTTGAGTAGAAGAATTTGTGGTATCTGTGGTGTTCAATTGGTCTGTCTAATGGAACACCGTGAGACTTCAAACATAGCTCTAACTGTTTGTGAAAAAGCCATGTGGACTTGGTGAGATTAAATTTTTTGCGTATTTCTTTATCACTACAAAAACCCTGTTTGTTAAAAATATCCCCTAATGAGTGTATGCCTTGCTTTTCCCATATAGGGAATCTTATAGGTCGTTTTCCAATTAAGAGAGCATTGTTATTGAATAAGGGAGTATGGTTGTGCCATTCTTGTGGGTTAGGATTTTTTTTTTGTGATTCACGCCATATCCGGATCGCATGAGTAATTATGGGGCCAAATTTTCGTTCACAGTGCTTGATTGGTAGTTTAGTGTATGCTATGTCCTTCAGTCTATGTGGGGCTACTATGTTTTCTTCTATTTTCCTCCAAGATGCTAATGCTTGGGAGTCAAACCATGTTGTCAATGGACTTAATGAGTACGCCTTAAAATATAGGAAAAAATCTGGAAATGCCATGCCACCATCTGCTTTATTTCTCTGTGCGGTGGATCTTTTTATACGTGGTGGTTTGTTATTCCAAATAAATTTGTATGTGGAGGAGTGTAATATTTTCCAGTAACCCTCTGGAGGGGGTAACGGTAGCATTGAACAGAAGAAGTTGATTTTAGGTAGTACATCCATCTTAACTATTGATATCCGTGCTTGTACTGTGTTCTTAAGTTTTGCCCATCTATCAAGGTCGTCTTTGATTTTGTTTTGGATTTTTGTGTAGTTGTGCTTCACCGTTTGTCTTATGGTAGGGAATATTTCCACTCCCAAGCATCTGAAATGTTTTACCATCGGTATCTGTCCTGGGAGGGTTGTATCTTTTTTTGCAGGGGTGTTAAGTGGAAGGAAAGCCGACTTCGGCCAATTTATCTTAAATCCCGATAAATCACCAAAGTCCTCAATCAACTTGAGCAGATGAGGCAATGTGGTGTTGGGGTTTTTCATGAACAATATTACATCGTCCGCATATAAACAAATTTTTTGTTGTGTGCCCTTGATTACGATAGGTTCTATGGATTGGGATTGTCTTATATATTGTGCTAACGGCTCTAATGATAGATTGAACAGACCGGGACTAAGAGGACAACCCTGTCTGGCAGAGCGTGATACCGGAAATATTTCAGATATGATTGTGCCTGTTATAATCATGGCCGATGGGTCTTTGTATAATACTTTAATCATATCGATGAATCCTTTTCCTAACCCCATCCTTTCTAGCACTGCCCACAGATACGACCATTCCAGCCTGTCAAAGGCCTTCATAGCATCCAGGGACAGTATCGCCTTAGGTATGGTATCCTCTTTGTCGGCATCAAGTACGTGCAGTATACGTCTTATGTTCTCAGTGATCAGGCGGCCTCCTATGAAGCCAGTTTGGTCCGGGTGAACTAAAGACGTCATATGCTTTTGTAATCTGATGGCTAATACCTTAGAGTACAGTTTGATATCTGTTCCGAGGAGGCTTACAGGTCTATAACTACCGCACTCGTTGGGGTCTTTGTCTTTTTTAAGGAGGACTGTTATGAGTGCAATATTGTCGGTTTTATGGAAGTTCCCCTCCTTGACTGAGTATAAGATCATATTTAGTAATAAGGGGCCAATTATGTCCCAACAAGAAAGGTACATTTCTGATGGGAAACCGTCTCTTCCTGGAGCCTTACCACTTTTCATTGCGGTTATGGCCATCTTGAGTTCCTCTAGTGTGATCGGTATTTCTAACTGTTTAGCGTCATCCTCTGAAAGTTTAGGGAGAATAATTTGATTAAGAAATGTGTCCATTTTGTTTTGATCGAAGGTCATTTCTGATTTATATAAATCGGAGTAGAATACTTTGAATGTATCGTTTATTTTTACCGGATCTGTTACAAGTACTTGTTGTGCTCTAATGGTAGTTATATCTGCAAATGTTGCATTAATTCTTAATCGCATGGCTAATAGGTGGCTGGGTTTGGAACCATGGGAGTACTGCTGTTGTCTTGTGCTGCGTATTTGTATTTCCGATTGTTGTCTGTATATGTCATTGATCTCTATTTTTAGTACGTTAACTTGATTTTCTAGTCGAGTTGAGTTGTTGTATTTCAGAGAATTAAATAACGTTGAGTAAAGCGTTTCCAGCTCATCCAGTTTTGTGTTTTGATTCTTGCGCATTTTGGAGGAAAAGCTATCCGTGAAGTCTTTGATCATTCCCTTTACCGACATCCATATTATTCTGGGGTCTTGCACCGAGTTTGCATTCTCCCGTTGGAATACTATAAGAGCTTCTTTGAGTTGTGTAATGAATTCCTTGTTGTTAAGCAGCAACGAGTTAAATCGCCATCTTGGGGCTCGGGAGGATAGTATACCAAATGTACCTTTAAGGAGTAAATAACAGTGATCTGATAGTGCGTTGGGTATCATTTCCACTTCATAATTATCAAATAGTCTCTGTGATGCAAAGACATAATCTATTCTGGATAGTGTCTTATGTCTCGCAGATCGACAAGAGTACTTTCGGGTCGTGGGGTTAAGTAACCGCCATAAGTCCTTTACACCTGTAATCTTTGACCAATCCTTTAATGCCTTCGATGAATTCTTTTGTTCGCTGGAAAAGGCGAGGTAAGATTTGTCTATCCTTGGGTTCCAGATGGCATTAAAATCCGCTCCTATTATAAATGAGTAATCGGGAATGTCTAACATTGCATTGGTTAGTGTAGTGAAGAAATCTTCTTCGTACAAATTTGGGGCGTATACCGCTATCAACGCTATTTTCCTGTTCTTATGTTCAATCTTAGCTATAGTTATCCGACCTTCTACATCAGACCATACTCCCTTTAGTACAATATTCAACTTACGTTTAACGACTATTGCTACACCCCGAGTTCTCGTACCAATAGAGGAGTGACTGATATTATGGTATATGTTGTCCGCTAATTTACCTATGTCTTTCCCTAGAATGTGTGTTTCGCTTAGCAGAGCAATGTCCACATGTTCTTTTTTCATCAGTGTGAGCACGCTTTTGCGTTTAAGTTGGTTATTTATTCCCCCGGTGTTCCATATCATTATATTCAAACTAGCCATAGTCTATACATGTTGCATTGTAATTTTTGGTAATGCTTCTAGAGTGCGAGGCAATACTAGATATACATCCCACTAGTGAGGTCCCGTTGAGAGCCGAGCTTAAAAACATACATATATACAAATAAAAATCCCCTACCCTTCCCTCCCACCGAGAGTCGTACAGGATTGTGTTCCATGAACACAACCTTTGCGTATGACTCTCTCCCTTGCACCACCGGATATCCCAGAATGATCCAATTATCCTTAACATTCCTATGTATACCATAGGATCTAACACTCTAAATTCTACCATAAGTAGAATGTCGACTGTGGCTTGGCCACTTACCCGTAAAAAATAAATAAATAAAAATTTAAATGAGATAAACTAAAAATAAAGACCAAAAATAAGCTTCAATTGTCATGCCTTAATCACTTACATTTTATATGAACTTGTAATTTATAGTAATTTATAGTAACCCATGAATAATATGAAGGTATTGAACTGAAGAGAGAGCCTCAATAAATCAGAGAGAGCGGATGAAAAAGAAAGAAAAAAAAAAAAACAAGTAAAAGGAAGAGAACATTAACTTAGATCTTAAAAGAGCATTGCTATGCTTAAACATCTAAAGTATTAATTGGAGAAGTAGTGAAATTATTTCCCATTAATAAAAAAACAATTTTTAAATACGTATATGCAGCATTTCCCCCGACCGGGG
This sequence comes from Notolepis coatsorum, assembly GCF_963971535.1. Classification (NCBI taxonomy): domain Eukaryota; kingdom Metazoa; phylum Chordata; class Actinopteri; order Aulopiformes; family Paralepididae; genus Notolepis; species Notolepis coatsorum. Next base: position 5,630,248 of record NC_140181.1, on the reverse strand, counting down.
TGGGCGATGATCGTTGTGTAGAGTGATCTTTCAGCCGGCCGGCTATGATGGCTCTGTGGTTTTGCATCTAGATAGCTGTTGATTATTCCCCCGAGGGGCTTCTGGTAGAATGAATGACCACGTATTGCTGATATTCCAGAATGCTCCATATATCAAAGAATGCTTCGATGTTCTAGATTATTCCAATATGTCATTTTTACATTGTCTGAATGTTCCAGTATGTTCTGGAGTGTTCCAATCTTAAATCCAATATGTCCGCAATAATATACACGTCGGGGAAAGCATTCAAAAACTCTGAGCACGTAGGTCTCTCTGTCCCAAATCCTCGATTATTAAAGGTTGTACTATATGGTGACCTTGCATAACTGAGATTTAAAAGGCCATTTATACACTAATCTGCTCCTGTTCAGACAGGAATTTGGCTGCCTCTTCAGGCGATTTGAGGAGAACTTTTGCTCCTTGTTTGTCGACGGCGCGAAGTATTGCAGGGTATATTAGTAGGGGTCTGTATTTCCCCAGGTATAGTTGAGACATCACCGTCTTGAACTTGGCACGCAGTTCCACTACATCACGACAATAATCTTCAAAGCAGTGTATTGGTACCTCCATGTGTTTCAGATTGCCTTTCATCCTGCGAATTCCACGCATAATCATTTATTTTATTCTGACTTGGCGCAGTACAACTAATATCACTCTGGGCTTAGCGTTGCTGTCACTGGAGCGGGGTCCCAATCTGAAGCACTCATCCACCTCCGGTATTTTAGGAAGGATTCCTGTTCCCAAGATTTTCTGTAATTCTGTGGCAAACTCTTCAGGGTTTTCACATCTCACTGATTCGTCCAGACCGACAATGCGAATATTCAGCCTGCGTTTTTGATATTCCATCTCGAATATTTTGGCTTTCTGTTCTTTATTGATTCGCGTGAGCTCCTCCGTTATTTCGCTGAGCTCCGTCTTGATTTCATTGTAGTTCCCCTTCATCTCGGCAGTTAGGTTAACTGTGTTAGCCTCTACTTCCTTGTAGATGTGAGTGAATTTGATTTCGTGGGCTTCCACTACTTTCTCCAGAGCCTCGGTGCGTTTATTCTGTGCGTCGGCGTCCGCTCTCAGCGCATCAATTTTGCCTTCAATAGATTCTTTAATAGCATCTACTTTTTGAGTTATTATCTTCTGTGATTCTGTGATCATTTCCTCCATTCTCTTCTCTGTGATCATTACCTCCATTCTCTTCTCCATTGTCTTCCCCATTTCCTCCATTTTCCGGATGATATGATCGGTATCTGCGGAGGTCTTTGATGGGGTTGAACTTGAAGCGGCCTCTGTCGAGTCAATACTTTCTGCTGTCCGCTGTACGTATCCTGGGTCCCGCTGCGGGACCTCTTCGACTGGTTTTTGGTCTTTCCTTGGGTCTTTCCTTGATGGCATCTCGATTCTTTTGGTCAATATAGTTAGTTGATAGTCTCAGTTGATATATGCGTCAAGTTTTAAACGCATTAATGATATATAATTATGATTTTAAAACGGAAAAAAAAATAACGGGTGAGCAGCTGTGTCACATGCGACCTACTCCATTCTATAGCTAAACCGGAAGTCATAATCCAAAGGCTTGTATTTGTTGTTGTTGTTGTTGGTTTTTTTTAGGAAAAATGGCAGCAAACCTAAGAAGGTTGAACAGAGCATTGACATAGGATTTATCTATCAGATACCAGCACGGATTGCTTTTATATTACACAGTCATACTGGACTCTGCCAAATAGCAGAGCCTCTCCAAAAATACTTTGAACTCATAAGTGTTCCTCTCCACGGAAGTCTTTAGTAAAAGGCGAAAGGATTATACGTATTGAAGAGAAACCAGAGTCAATACAGCCCCCACTCCCTACGAGGCCTTGAGCATCCTCAGCTGCCTCTGGCAACAGCCAAACGGTGCATTGCCCATCAACAATCGACTGTCTGTCTTCCAAGTTGACTCACGAGTGGCCCCACCCACTGACCAATCAGCTTAATCGTCACAAGCACAGGCTCTACATTATATACATAATCCAAAGGCTTGTATTTTTTGTGGTTGTTGTTGGTTTTTTTTAGGAAAAATGGCAGCAAACCTAAGCATGTTGAACAGAGCGTTGACATATGATTTATCTATCAGATTCCAGCCCGGATTGCTTTTATGTTAGACAGTCATACTGGGCTCCGCCAAATAGCAGAGCCTCTCCAAAAATACTCTGAACTCATAAGTGTTCCTCTCCACGGAAGTCTTTAGTAAAAGGCGAATGGCTTATACGTATTGAAGAGAAACCAGAGTCAATACAGCCCCCACTCCCTACGAGGCCTTGAGCATCCTCAGCTGCCTCTGGCAACAGCCAAACGGTGCATTGCCCATCAACCATCGACTGTCTGTCTTCCAAGTTGACTCACGAGTGGCCCCACCCACTGACCAATCAGCTCAATCGTCACAAGCACAGGCTCTACATTATATACATAATCCAAAGGCTTGTATTTGTTGTTGTTGTTGGTTTTTTTTAGGAAAAATGGCAGCAAACCTATGAAGGTTGAACAGAGCATTGACATAGGATTTATCTATCAGATACCAGCCCGGATTGCTTTTATATTACACAGTCATACTGGACTCTGCCAAATAGCAGAGCCTCTCCAAAAATACTCTGAACTCATAAGTGTTCCTCTCCACGGAAGTCTTTAGTAAAAGGCAAAAGGCTTATACGTATTGAAGAGAAACCAGAGTCAATACAGCCCCCACTCCCTACGAGGCCTTGAGCATCCTCAGCTGCCTCTGGCAAAGCCAAACGGTGCATTGCCCATCAACAATCGACTGTCTGTCTTCCAAGTTGACTCACGAGTGGCCCCACCCACTGACCAATCAGCTCAATCGTCACAAGCACAGGCTCTACATTATATACATAATCCAAAGGCTTGTATTTTTTGTGGTTGTTGTTGGTTTTTTTTAGGAAAAATGGCAGCAAACCTAAGAAGGTTGAACAGAGCATTGACATAGGATTGATCTATCAGATACCAGCACGGATTGCTTTTATATTACACAGTCATACTGGACTCTACCAAATAGCAGAGCCTCTCCAAAAATACTCTGAACTCATAAGTGTTCCTCTCCACGGAAGTCTTTAGTAAAAGGCGAAAGGCTTATACGTATTAAAGAGAAACCAGAGTCAATACAGCCCCCACTCCCTACGAGGCCTTGAGCATCCTCAGCTGCCTCTGGCAAATGCCAAACGGTGCATTGCCCATCAACCATCGACTGTCTGTCTTCCAAGTTGACTCACGAGTGGCCCCACCCACTGACCAATCAGCTCAATCGTCACAAGCACAGGCTCTACATTATATACATAATCCAAAGGCTTGTATTTGTTGTTGTTGTTGGTTTTTTTTAGGAAAAATGGCAGCAAACCTAAGAAGGTTGAACAGAGCATTGACATAAGATTTATCTATCAGATACCAGCCCGGATTGCTTTTATATTACACAGTCATACTGGACTCTGCCAAATAGCAGAGCCTCTCCAAAAATACTCTGAACTCATAAGTGTTCCTCTCCACGGAAGTCTTTAGTAAAAGGCGAAAGGCTTATACGTATTGAAGAGAAACCAGAGTCAATACAGCCCCCACTCCCTACGAGGCCTTGAGCATCCTCAGCTGCCTCTGGCAAATGCCAAACGGTGCATTGCCCATCAACCATCGACTGTCTGTCTTCCAAGTTGACTCACGAGTGGCCCCACCCACTGACCAATCAGCTCAATCGTCACAAGCACAGGCTCTACATTATATACATAATCCAAAGGCTTGTATTTTTTGTGGTTGTTGTTGGTTTTTTTTAGGAAAAATGGCAGCAAACCTAAGCATGTTGAACAGAGCGTTGACATATGATTTATCTATCAGATTCCAGCCCGGATTGCTTTTATGTTAGACAGTCATACTGGGCTCCGCCAAATAGCAGAGCCTCTCCAAAAATAATCTGAACTCATAAGTGTTCCTCTCCACGGAAGTCTTTAGTAAAAGGCGAATGGCTTATACGTATTGAAGAGAAACCAGAGTCAATACAGCCCCCACTCCCTACGAGGCCTTGAGCATCCTCAGCTGCCTCTGGCAACAGCCAAACGGTGCATTGCCCATCAACCATCGACTGTCTGTCTTCCAAGTTGACTCACGAGTGGCCCCACCCACTGACCAATCAGCTCAATCGTCACAAGCACAGGCTCTACATTATATACATAATCCAAAGGCTTGTATTTGTTGTTGTTGTTGGTTTTTTTTAGGAAAAATGGCAGCAAACCTATGAAGGTTGAACAGAGCATTGACATAGGATTTATCTATCAGATACCAGCCCGGATTGCTTTTATATTACACAGTCATACTGGACTCTGCCAAATAGCAGAGCCTCTCCAAAAATACTCTGAACTCATAAGTGTTCCTCTCCACGGAAGTCTTTAGTAAAAGGCAAAAGGCTTATACGTATTGAAGAGAAACCAGAGTCAATACAGCCCCCACTCCCTACGAGGCCTTGAGCATCCTCAGCTGCCTCTGGCAAAGCCAAACGGTGCATTGCCCATCAACAATCGACTGTCTGTCTTCCAAGTTGACTCACGAGTGGCCCCACCCACTGACCAATCAGCTCAATCGTCACAAGCACAGGCTCTACATTATATACATAATCCAAAGGCTTGTATTTTTTGTGGTTGTTGTTGGTTTTTTTTAGGAAAAATGGCAGCAAACCTAAGAAGGTTGAACAGAGCATTGACATAGGATTGATCTATCAGATACCAGCACGGATTGCTTTTATATTACACAGTCATACTGGACTCTACCAAATAGCAGAGCCTCTCCAAAAATACTCTGAACTCATAAGTGTTCCTCTCCACGGAAGTCTTTAGTAAAAGGCGAAAGGCTTATACGTATTAAAGAGAAACCAGAGTCAATACAGCCCCCACTCCCTACGAGGCCTTGAGCATCCTCAGCTGCCTCTGGCAAATGCCAAACGGTGCATTGCCCATCAACCATCGACTGTCTGTCTTCCAAGTTGACTCACGAGTGGCCCCACCCACTGACCAATCAGCTCAATCGTCACAAGCACAGGCTCTACATTATATACATAATCCAAAGGCTTGTATTTGTTGTTGTTGTTGGTTTTTTTTAGGAAAAATGGCAGCAAACCTAAGAAGGTTGAACAGAGCATTGACATAAGATTTATCTATCAGATACCAGCCCGGATTGCTTTTATATTACACAGTCATACTGGACTCTGCCAAATAGCAGAGCCTCTCCAAAAATACTCTGAACTCATAAGTGTTCCTCTCCACGGAAGTCTTTAGTAAAAGGCGAAAGGCTTATACGTATTGAAGAGAAACCAGAGTCAATACAGCCCCCACTCCCTACGAGGCCTTGAGCATCCTCAGCTGCCTCTGGCAAATGCCAAACGGTGCATTGCCCATCAACCATCGACTGTCTGTCTTCCAAGTTGACTCACGAGTGGCCCCACCCACTGACCAATCAGCTCAATCGTCACAAGCACAGGCTCTACATTATATACATAATCCAAAGGCTTGTATTTGTTGTTGTTGTTGGTTTTTTTTAGGAAAAATGGCAGCAAACCTAAGAAGGTTGAACAGAGCATTGACATAGGATTTATCTATCAGATTCCAGCCCGGATTGCTTTTATGTTAGACAGTCATACTGGGCTCCGCCAAATAGCAGAGCCTCTCCAAAAATACTCTGAACTCATAAGTGTTCCTCTCCACGGAAGTCTTTAGTAAAAGGCGAAAGGCTTATACGTATTGAAGAGAAACCAGAGTCAATACAGCCCCCACTCCCTACGAGGCCTTGAGCATCCTCAGCTGCCTCTGGCAACAGCCAAACGGTGCATTGCCCATCAACCATCGACTGTCTGTCTTCCAAGTTGACTCACGAGTGGCCCCACCCACTGACCAATCAGCTCAATCGTCACAAGCACAGGCTCTACATTATATACATAAACCAAAGGCTTGTATTTGTTGTTGTTGTTGGTTTTTTTTAGGAAAAATGGCAGCAAACCTAAGAAGGTTGAACAGAGCATTGACATAGGATTTATCTATCAGATACCAGCCCGGATTGCTTTTATATTACACAGTCATACTGGACTCTGCCAAATAGCAGAGCCTCTCCAAAAATACTCTGAACTCATAAGTGTTCCTCTCCACGGAAGTCTTTAGTAAAAGGCAAAAGGCTTATACGTATTGAAGAGAAACCAGAGTCAATACAGCCCCCACTCCCTACGAGGCCTTGAGCATCCTCAGCTGCCTCTGGCAAAGCCAAACGGTGCATTGCCCATCAACAATCGACTGTCTGTCTTCCAAGTTGACTCACGAGTGGCCCCACCCACTGACCAATCAGCTCAATCGTCACAAGCACAGGCTCTACATTATATACATAATACAAAGGCTTGTATTTGTTGTTGTTGTTGGTTTTTTTTAGGAAAAATGGCAGCAAACCTAAGAAGGTTGAACAGAGCATTGACATAGGATTTATCTATCAGATACCAGCCCGGATTGCTTTTATATTACACAGTCATACTGGACTCTGCCAAATAGCAGAGCCTCTCCAAAAATACTCTGAACTCATAAGTGTTCCTCTCCACGGAAGTCTTTAGTAAAAGGCAAAAGGCTTATACGTATTGAAGAGAAACCAGAGTCAATACAGCCCCTACTCCCTACGAGGCCTTGAGCATCCTCAGCTGCCTCTGGCAACAGCCAAACGGTGCATTACCCATCAACCATCGACTGTCTGTCTTCCAAGATGACTCACGAGTGGCCCCACCCACTGACCAATCAGCTCAATCGTCACAAGGACAGGCTCTACATTATATACATAATCCAAAGGCTTGTATTTGTTGTTGTTGTTGGTTTTTTTTAGGAAAAATGGCAGCAAACCTAAGCATGTTGAACAGAGCGTTGACATAGGATTTATCTATCAGATACCAGCCCGGATTGCTTTTATATTACACAGTCATACTGGACTCTGCCAAATAGCAGAGCCTCTCCAAAAATACTTTGAACTCATAAGTGTTCCTCTCCACGGAAGTCTTTAGTAAAAGGCGAAAGGATTATACGTATTGAAGAGAAACCAGAGTCAATACAGCCCCCACTCCCTACGAGGCCTTGAGCATCCTCAGCTGCCTCTGGCAACAGCCAAACGGTGCATTGCCCATCAACAATCGACTGTCTGTCTTCCAAGTTGACTCACGAGTGGCCCCACCCACTGACCAATCAGCTTAATCGTCACAAGCACAGGCTCTACATTATATACATAATCCAAAGGCTTGTATTTTTTGTGGTTGTTGTTGGTTTTTTTTAGGAAAAATGGCAGCAAACCTAAGCATGTTGAACAGAGCGTTGACATATGATTTATCTATCAGATTCCAGCCCGGATTGCTTTTATGTTAGACAGTCATACTGGGCTCCACCAAATAGCAGAGCCTCTCCAAAAATACTCTGAACTCATAAGTGTTCCTCTCCACGGAAGTCTTTAGTAAAAGGCGAAAGGCTTATACGTATTGAAGAGAAACCAGAGTCAATACAGCCCCCACTCCCTACGAGGCCTTGAGCATCCTCAGCTGCCTCTGGCAACAGCCAAACGGTGCATTGCCCATCAACCATCGACTGTCTGTCTTCCAAGTTGACTCACGAGTGGCCCCACCCACTGACCAATCAGCTCAATCGTCACAAGCACAGGCTCTACATTATATACATAATCCAAAGGCTTGTATTTGTTGTTGTTGTTGTTGGTTTTTTTTAGGAAAAATGGCAGCAAACCTAAGAAGGTTGAACAGAGCATTGACATAGGATTGATCTATCAGATACCAGCACGGATTGCTTTTATATTACACAGTCATACTGGACTCTACCAAATAGCAGAGCCTCTCCAAAAATACTCTGAACTCATAAGTGTTCCTCTCCACGGAAGTCTTTAGTAAAAGGCGAAAGGCTTATACGTATTGAAGAGAAACCAGAGTCAATACAGCCCCCACTCCCTACGAGGCCTTGAGCATCCTCAGCTGCCTCTGGCAAATGCCAAACGGTGCATTGCCCATCAACCATCGACTGTCTGTCTTCCAAGTTGACTCACGAGTGGCCCCACCCACTGACCAATCAGCTCAATCGTCACAAGCACAGGCTCTACATTATATACATAATCCAAAGGCTTGTATTTGTTGTTGTTGTTGGTTTTTTTTAGGAAAAATGGCAGCAAACCTAAGAAGGTTGAACAGAGCATTGACATAAGATTTATCTATCAGATACCAGCCCGGATTGCTTTTATATTACACAGTCATACTGGACTCTGCCAAATAGCAGAGCCTCTCCAAAAATACTCTGAACTCATAAGTGTTCCTCTCCACGGAAGTCTTTAGTAAAAGGCGAAAGGCTTATACGTATTGAAGAGAAACCAGAGTCAATACAGCCCCCACTCCCTACGAGGCCTTGAGCATCCTCAGCTGCCTCTGGCAAATGCCAAACGGTGCATTGCCCATCAACCATCGACTGTCTGTCTTCCAAGTTGACTCACGAGTGGCCCCACCCACTGACCAATCAGCTCAATCGTCACAAGCACAGGCTCTACATTATATACATAATCCAAAGGCTTGTATTTGTTGTTGTTGTTGGTTTTTTTTAGGAAAAATGGCAGCAAACCTAAGAAGGTTGAACAGAGCATTGACATAGGATTTATCTATCAGATTCCAGCCCGGATTGCTTTTATGTTAGACAGTCATACTGGGCTCCGCCAAATAGCAGAGCCTCTCCAAAAATACTCTGAACTCATAAGTGTTCCTCTCCACGGAAGTCTTTAGTAAAAGGCGAAAGGCTTATACGTATTGAAGAGAAACCAGAGTCAATACAGCCCCCACTCCCTACGAGGCCTTGAGCATCCTCAGCTGCCTCTGGCAACAGCCAAACGGTGCATTGCCCATCAACCATCGACTGTCTGTCTTCCAAGTTGACTCACGAGTGGCCCCACTCACTGACCAATCAGCTCAATCGTCACAAGCACAGGCTCTACATTATATACATAATCCAAAGGCTTGTATTTGTTGTTGTTGTTGTTTTTTTTTAGGAAAAATGGCAGCAAACCTAAGAAGGTTGAACAGAGCATTGACATAGGATTTATCTATCAGATACCAGCCCGGATTGCTTTTATATTACACAGTCATACTGGACTCTGCCAAATAGCAGAGCCTCTCCAAAAATACTCTGAACTCATAAGTGTTCCCCTCCACGGAAGTCTTTAGTAAAAGGCAAAAGGCTTATACGTATTGAAGAGAAACCAGAGTCAATACAGCCCCCACTCCCTACGAGGCCTTGAGCATCCTCAGCTGCCTCTGGCAAAGCCAAACGGTGCATTGCCCATCAACAATTGACTGTCTGTCTTCCAAGTTGACTCACGAGTGGCCCCACCCACTGACCAATCAGCTCAATCGTCACAAGCACAGGCTCTACATTATATACATAATCCAAAGGCTTGTATTTTTTGTGGTTGTTGTTGGTTTTTTTTAGGAAAAATGGCAGCAAACCTAAGCATGTTGAACAGAGCGTTGACATAGGATTTATCTATCAGATTCCAGCCCGGATTGCTTTTATGTTAGACAGTCATACTGGGCTCCGCCAAATAGCAGAGCCTCTCCAAAAATACTCTGAACTCATAAGTGTTCCTCTCCACGGAAGTCTTTAGTAAAAGGCGAAAGGCTTATACGTATTGAAGAGAAACCAGAGTCAATACAGCCCCCACTCCCTACGAGGCCTTGAGCATCCTCAGCTGCCTCTGGCAAATGCCAAACGGTGCATTGCCCATCAACCATCGACTGTCTGTCTTCCAAGTTGACTCACGAGTGGCCCCACCCACTGACCAATCAGCTCAATCGTCACAAGCACAGGCTCTACATTATATACATAATCCAAAGGCTTGTATTTGTTGTTGTTGTTGGTTTTTTTAGGAAAAATGGCAGCAAACCTAAGAAGGTTGAACAGAGCATTGACATAGGATTTATCTATCAGATTCCAGCCCGGATTGCTTTTATGGTAGACAGTCATACTGGGCTCCGCCAAATAGCAGAGCCTCTCCAAAAATACTCTGAACTCATAAGTGTTCCTCTCCACGGAAGTCTTTAGTAAAAGGCGAAAGACTTATACGTATTGAAGAGAAACCAGAGTCAATACAGCCCCCACTCCCTACGAGGCCTTGAGCATCCTCAGCTGCCTCTGGCAACAGCCAAACGGTGCATTGCCCATCAACCATCGACTGTCTGTCTTCCAAGTTGACTCACGAGTGGCCCCACCCACTGACCAATCAGCTCAATCGTCACAAGCACAGGCTCTACATTATATACATAATCCAAAGGCTTGTATTTGTTGTTGTTGTTGGTTTTTTTTAGGAAAAATGGCAGCAAACCTAAGAAGGTTGAACAGAGGATTGACATAGGATTTATCTATCAGATACCAGCCCGGATTGCTCTTATGTTAAGACAGTCATACTGGGCTCCGCCAAATAGCAGAGCCTCTCCAAAAATACTCTGAACTCATAAGTGTTCCTCTCCACGGAAGTCTTTAGTAAAAGGCGAAAGGCTTATACGTCTTGAAGAGAAACCAGAGTCAATACAGCCCCCACTCCCTACGAGGCCTTGAGCATCCTCAGCTGCCTCTGGCAAATGCCAAACGGTGCATTGCCCATCAACCATCGACTGTCTGTCTTCCAAGTTGACTCACGAGTGGCCCCACCCACTGACCAATCAGCTCAATCGTCACAAGCACAGGCTCTACATTATATACATAATCCAAAGGCTTGTATTTGTTGTTGTTGTTGTTGTTGTTGTTTTTTAGGAAAAATGGCAGCAAACCTAAGAAGGTTGAACAGAGCATTGACATAGGATTTATCTATCAGATACCAGCACGCAGGGCCGCCTGGGAGAAATGCGAGGCCCTGTGCGAGATTTAACGCGAGCCCCCCCCCCCCCCCCCCCCCCAAGGTAAAAAAAAAATATATATATATATATATATATATATATATATATATATATATATATATATATATTATTATTATTATTTTTTTTTTATACAGTCAACATATTCTTAAATAATAGCGCTGCCCGAGGCGGGGCATGATACAGTCAACATATAGCAAAAGAGAGAGCGAGAGAGAGCTCCCGTTCTACAGTCAATATACAGTGTACAGAGAGAGAGAGAGAGAGAGACACATTGGAAAGAAATTGAAATGCTATTTGGCCCTAAACAGAGAGTACACAGTGGCAGAATACCTGAGCACTGTGACTGAAGATCCTTGAGCACAGCCTAGCCATCGAGAAAGGCCGCCATAGGCAGACTGTGTGTGTTAGAAAGAGAGAGAGAGAGAGAGAGAGAACATGTGTGTTTGTCATGTGTGTGTGTGTGTTAGAGAGAGACTATAGCATGTATGAGAGATTCAAAAGGACAAAGATCAACACTTAAATCCAACAAGAAGAGGGTCAACAGAGAAACCAAAGCAGCAAGGAGCCAATGGCCGACATCAGCTAAATAGGCTAGCCAGGTACTGTGACACCAGGCCACGTGACACACAGCTTTGGCCAACGGCCCAACGCTACCCAAGCTACACAAACGACCATTCACACACAGCACATGTCGTATCTCCAAATGTTGTGAAGTAGCATATGTTTTGCCTGGAAAAAAACATCGTTATTAACAAAACATTCGGGAGGGGAAGGAAGGAAGAGTGGGGTAATGTCATCATGACATTTTCATTAATCCAAGTTACCTGCACGATGAACGCAGGGCGAAAGGCCGCAAGGTCTCCACGTTGACGAAAGGCCTCTCGCTGGCGGGACAAAAAGAAGCTATGGCTAGAGCCTTGTCATGGTGCAGGCCCGACTACATCTTCTGTCAAAGATGATGTCGTAGTCAGAGTGCCAGAACCCCCTGCTATTCTCACGGCTAATGTCAATGGTCGTAGCACAAGCTAACAGCTAACTCAAGGCTAACTGATAGCATCAAACGAACTTTCCCAGCCGAGCGCAGCCGGCAGTTAACGTCGAAGCTAAACAGCTAACTGGCTAACAGTTAGCTCAACCAGGCTATCGCTAACCATTAGCTAACACAGAAGCAAGCTATGCGGCTACATACAGCCAGGTGCTGACACCAGGCACACACCGTTAGCTACTAGTAGTACTATTAGCTAGTCGGCCAGTTTAGCTCCAGAGAGAGAAAGAGAGATAGGGTCAGGTGACTCAGGTCCACGGCGGGTATATAATCATAAGTTGACTCACCATAACGCAGTATCAACGTGGAAAGAGACTTTCTTGGCCCCACGGTGTAATTTCGGCGTATTGCTGCCTAACAGATTTATCTGCTCACAAGTTCTCTTCTCCTTCTTTTGAAAAGACATCCACTCGCCTCGCCTCGCTAGGTTAGCTAACGCTAGTTAGCATTTAGCTAAGCTAGCTACTAGCCGACATGGCTATACCATGAAAGGCTCCGGCCATTTGTCCCGCTAGCGAGAGGCCTTTCGTCAACGTTCCTTGGTTGGTGACCGACCGACTGATAATGACCGACCTCTTTCTTCGTCTTGGCTATTGGGCATAACTAAGCATAGTCAAAAGCTGCACGCGCGAAAATGTCAAACGCAGCCGACTCACGCTGCCGGCGTACTACACTGTCTACACATGATGTAAGTAAAACCACTCCCTTCGTTGAAACCAATGCTGCTGCAGAACCCCAGAGGCTGAGCTCCAATAGTGAGTATGTCTGCAGCTGCAGGACTGCAGACCCAGGAACAAGTCAGACACATTCTACAAACGTGTCTAATGTGAAATATATAAGCATATAAGCAAAACTAGATTTTAGGTCTGTGATGAAAAAGGGCCTCGCGGGAAGGGGGGCCTCGCAAAAAAAAAAAAAAAAAATAAAAAATAATAATAAAAAAAATTAATAATTTTTTTTTTTTTTTTTTTTCGAGGCCCCCCTTCCCGCGAGGCCCTGTGCGACCGCACTGCTCGCACACCCCCTGAGGCGGCCCTGCCAGCACGGATTGCTTTTATATTACACAGTCATACTGGACTCTGCCAAATAGCAGAGCCTCTCCAAAAATACTCTGAACTCATAAGTGTTCCTCTCCACGGAAGTCTTTAGTAAAAGGCGAAAGGCTTATACGTATTGAAGAGAAACCAGAGTCAATACAGCCCCCACTCACTACGAGGCCTTGAGCATCCTCAGCTGCCTCTGGCAACAGCCAAACGGTGCATTGCCCATCAACCATCGACTGTCTGTCTTCCAAGTTGACTCACGAGTGGCCCCACCCACTGACCAATCAGCTCAATCGTCACAAGCACAGGCTCTACATTATATACATAATCCAAAGGCTTGTATTTGTTGTTGTTGTTGTTGGTTTTTTTTAGGAAAAATGGCAGCAAACCTAAGAAGGTTGAACAGAGCATTGACATAGGATTTATCTATCAGATACCAGCACGGATTGCTTTTATATTACACAGATCGTGGATTATAGGAGAGGACAGCAGGGGACACACACACCACTGATGATAAACGGGGCTACCGTGGACAGGGTGAGCAGCTTCAAGTACCTGGGGGTCCACATCTCAGAGGACCTGACATGGTCAACACACATAGGCACAGTAGTAAAGAAGGCGAAACAGCGTCTCTACCACCTGAGACAGTTAAGGAAGTTCAGAGTATCGGGGAAGATACTCCAGTCCTTCTACTCAGGAGCTGTAGAGAGCATCCTGACCGGAAACATCACTGCCTGGTATGGAAACAGCACGGCACAGGACAAGAAGGCCCTACAGAAAGTGGTGCGCTCAGCCGAGCGTACCACGGGTATTGCACTACCCCCCCTGCAGGTTCTATACAACAAGAGGTGCAAATCCAGAGCCTGCAGGATAATGAAAGACCCTCACCACCCCAATAACAGCCTGTTTCAGCTGCTGAGGTCAGGCAGACGCCTGCAAATCCTAGCTACTAGGACAGAGCGGCTTAGGCTCAGCTTCTTCCCCCAGGCCATCAGAGCCATGAACAATGTACATTGAGTGCTCAGAACATTGAACTGTCCACACACAAGCACACATGAACACACACACGACACGCACACTGTGCACGCCCACACACGAGCAGCCACTTAACACTTTAACATGAGCGGGCACACACTCATGTCGCACACACGCACACTTATGGCCAAAGGAAAGGACACTTTAAATTAGAATAACAGGAACAGTGTATTGCACTACCAAAGCTAACTAGCATGTCACACATGCGCTGTAAATAACTATGTACAGATACCGAGATGTCACTCCATGTTACCTGCTATCTGTTACTGCACAATGTTGTTTCTTCTTTTGATTCTATTATATGTACCACTGTATTGCACATCGTTGCGGGCAAGACCACCCGCATTTCATTGTATACCTGTATGCCGTGACAATTAAAACTCTTGACTTGACTTGACTTGTCATACTGGACTCTGCCAAATAGCAGAGCCTCTCCAAAAATACTTTGAACTCATAAGTGTTCCTCTCCACGGAAGTCTTTAGTAAAAGGCGAAAGGCTTATACGTATTGAAGAGAAACCAGAGTCAATACAGCCCCCACTCCCTACGAGGCCTTGAGCATCCTCAGCTGCCTCTGGCAAATGCCAAATGGTGCATTGCCCATCAACCATCGACTGTCTGTCTTCCAAGTTGACTCACGAGTGGCCCCACCCACTGACCAATCAGCTCAATCGTCACAAGCACAGGCTCTACATTATATACATAATCCAAAGGCTTGTATTTGTTGTTGTTGTTGTTGGTTTTTTTTAGGAAAAATGGCAGCAAACCTAAGAAGGTTGAACAGAGCATTGACATAGGATTTATCTATCAGATACCAGCACGGATTGCTTTTATATTACACAGTCATACTGGACTCTGCCAAATAGCAGAGCCTCTCCAAAAATACTTTGAACTCATAAGTGTTCCTCTCCACGGAAGTCTTTAGTAAAAGGCGAAAGGATTATACGTATTGAAGAGAAACCAGAGTCAATACAGCCCCTACTCCCTACGAGGCCTTGAGCATCCTCAGCTGCCTCTGGCAACAGCCAAACGGTGCATTACCCATCAACCATCGACTGTCTGTCTTCCAAGTTGACTCACGAGTGGCCCCACCCACTGACCAATCAGCTCAATCGTCACAAGCACAGGCTCTACATTATATACATAATCCAAAGGCTTGTATTTGTTGTTGTTGTTGGTTTTTTTTTGGAAAAATGGCAGCAAACCTAAGAAGGTTGAACAGAGCATTGACATAGGATTTATCTATAAGATACCAGCCCGGATTGCTTTTATATTACACAGTCATACTGGACTCTGCCAAATAGCAGAGCCTCTCCAAAAATACTTTGAACTCATAAGTGTTCCTCTCCACGGAAGTCTTTAGTAAAAGGCGAAAGGATTATACGTATTGAAGAGAAACCAGAGTCAATACAGCCCCCACTCCCTACGAGGCCTTGAGCATCCTCAGCTGCCTCTGGCAACAGCCAAACGGTGCATTGCCCATCAACAATCGACTGTCTGTCTTCCAAGTTGACTCACGAGTGGCCCCACCCACTGACCATTCAGCTTAATCGTCACAAGCACAGGCTCTACATTATATACATAATCCAAAGGCTTGTATTTTTTGTGGTTGTTGTTGGTTTTTTTTAGGAAAAATGGCAGCAAACCTAAGCATGTTGAACAGAGCGTTGACATATGATTTATCTATCAGATTCCAGCCCGGATTGCTTTTATGTTAGACAGTCATACTGGGCTCCGCCAAATAGCAGAGCCTCTCCAAAAATACTCTGAACTCATAAGTGTTCCTCTCCACGGAAGTCTTTAGTAAAAGGCGAAAGGCTTATACGTATTGAAGAGAAACCAGAGTCAATACAGCCCCCACTCCCTACGAGGCCTTGAGCATCCTCAGCTGCCTCTGGCAAATGCCAAATGGTGCATTGCCCATCAACCATCGACTGTCTGTCTTCCAAGTTGACTCACGAGTGGCCCCACCCACTGACCAATCAGCTCAATCGTCACAAGCACAGGCTCTACATTATATACATAATCCAAAGGCTTGTATTTGTTGTTGTTGTTGGTTTTTTTTTATGAAAAATTGCAGCAAACCTAAGAAGGTTGAACAGAGTATTGACATAGGATTTATCTATCAGATACCAGCACGGATTGCTTTTATATTACACAGTCATACTGGACTCTGCCAAATAGCAGAGCCTCTCCAAAAATACTCTGAACTCATAAGTGTTCCTCTCCACGGAAGTATTTAGTAAAAGGCGAAAGGCTTATACGTATTGAAGAGAAACCAGAGTCAATACAGCCCCCACTCACTACGAGGCCTTGAGCATCCTCAGCTGCCTCTGGCAACAGCCAAACGGTGCATTGCCCATCAACCATCGACTGTCTGTCTTCCAAGTTGACTCACGAGTGGCCCCACCCACTGACCAATCAGCTCAATCGTCACAAGCACAGGCTCTACATTATATACATAATCCAAAGGCTTGTATTTGTTGTTGTTGTTGGTTTTTTTTTATGAAAAATTGCAGCAAACCTAAGAAGGTTGAACAGAGTATTGACATAGGATTTATCTATCAGATACCAGCACGGATTGCTTTTATATTACACAGTCATACTGGACTCTGCCAAATAGCAGAGCCTCTCCAAAAATACTCTGAACTCATAAGTGTTCCTCTCCACGGAAGTATTTAGTAAAAGGCGAAAGGCTTATACGTATTGAAGAGAAACCAGAGTCAATACAGCCCCCACTCACTACGAGGCCTTGAGCATCCTCAGCTGCCTCTGGCAACAGCCAAACGGTGCATTGCCCATCAACCATCGACTGTCTGTCTTCCAAGTTGACTCACGAGTGGCCCCACCCACTGACCAATCAGCTCAATCGTCACAAGCACAGGCTCTACATTATATACATAATCCAAAGGCTTGTATTTGTTGTTGTTGTTGTTGGTTTTTTTTAGGAAAAATGGCAGCAAACCTAAGAAGGTTGAACAGAGCATTGACATAGGATTTATCTATCAGATACCAGCACGGATTGCTTTTATATTACACAGTCATACTGGACTCTGCCAAATAGCAGAGCCTCTCCAAAAATACTTTGAACTCATAAGTGTTCCTCTCCACGGAAGTCTTTAGTAAAAGGCGAAAGGATTATACGTATTGAAGAGAAACCAGAGTCAATACAGCCCCCACTCCCTACGAGGCCTTGAGCATCCTCAGCTGCCTCTGGCAACAGCCAAACGGTGCATTGCCCATCAACAATCGACTGTCTGTCTTCCAAGTTGACTCACGAGTGGCCCCACCCACTGACCAATCAGCTTAATCGTCACAAGCACAGGCTCTACATTATATACATAATCCAAAGGCTTGTATTTTTTGTGGTTGTTGTTGGTTTTTTTTAGGAAAAATGGCAGCAAACCTAAGCATGTTGAACAGAGCGTTGACATATGATTTATCTATCAGATTCCAGCCCGGATTGCTTTTATGTTAGACAGTCATACTGGGCTCCGCCAAATAGCAGAGCCTCTCCAAAAATACTCTGAACTCATAAGTGTTCCTCTCCACGGAAGTCTTTAGTAAAAGGCGAAAGGCTTATACGTATTGAAGAGAAACCAGAGTCAATACAGGCCCCACTCCCTACGAGGCCTTGAGCATCCTCAGCTGCCTCTGGCAACAGCCAAACGGTGCATTGCCCATCAACCATCGACTGTCTGTCTTCCAAGTTGACTCACGAGTGGCCCCACCCACTGACCAATCAGCTCAATCGTCACAAGCACAGGCTCTACATTATATACATAATCCAAAGGCTTGTATTTGTTGTTGTTGGTTTTTTTTAGGAAAAATGGCAGCAAACCTAAGAAGGTTGAACAGAGCATTGACATAGGATTTATCTATCAGATACCAGCCCGGATTGCTTTTATATTACACAGTCATACTGGACTCTGCCAAATAGCAGAGCCTCTCCAAAAATACTCTGAACTCATAAGTGTTCCTCTCCACGGAAGTCTTTAGTAAAAGGCAAAAGGCTTATACGTATTGAAGAGAAACCAGAGTCAATACAGCCCCCACTCCCTACGAGGCCTTGAGCATCCTCAGCTGCCTCTGGCAAAGCCAAACGGTGCATTGCCCATCAACAATCGACTGTCTGTCTTCCAAGTTGACTCACGAGTGGCCCCACCCACTGACCAATCAGCTCAATCGTCACAAGCACAGGCTCTACATTATATACATAATACAAAGGCTTGTATTTGTTGTTGTTGTTGGTTTTTTTTAGGAAAAATGGCAGCAAACCTAAGAAGGTTGAACAGAGCATTGACATAGGATTTATCTATCAGATACCAGCCCGGATTGCTTTTATATTACACAGTCATACTGGACTCTGCCAAATAGCAGAGCCTCTCCAAAAATACTCTGAACTCATAAGTGTTCCTCTCCACGGAAGTCTTTAGTAAAAGGCAAAAGGCTTATACGTATTGAAGAGAAACCAGAGTCAATACAGCCCCCACTCCCTACGAGGCCTTGAGCATCCTCAGCTGCCTCTGGCAAAGCCAAACGGTGCATTGCCCATCAACAATCGACTGTCTGTCTTCCAAGTTGACTCACGAGTGGCCCCACCCACTGACCAATCAGCTCAATCGTCACAAGCACAGGCTCTACATTATATACATAATCCAAAGGCTTGTATTTGTTGTTGTTGTTGGTTTTTTTTAGGAAAAATGGCAGCAAACCTAAGAAGGTTGAACAGAGCATTGACATAGGATTTATCTATCAGATTCCAGCCCGGATTGCTTTTATGTTAGACAGTCATACTGGGCTCCGCCAAATAGCAGAGCCTCTCCAAAAATACTCTGAACTCATAAGTGTTCCTCTCCACGGAAGTCTTTAGTAAAAGGCGAAAGGCTTATACGTATTGAAGAGAAACCAGAGTCAATACAGCCCCCACTCCCTACGAGGCCTTGAGCATCCTCAGCTGCCTCTGGCAACAGCCAAACGGTGCATTGCCCATCAACCATCGACTGTCTGTCTTCCAAGTTGACTCACGAGTGGCCCCACCCACTGACCAATCAGCTCAATCGTCACAAGCACAGGCTCTACATTATATACATAATCCAAAGGCTTGTATTTGTTGTTGTTGTTGTTGGTTTTTTTTAGGAAAAATGGCAGCAAACCTAAGAAGGTTGAACAGAGCATTGACATAGGATTTATCTATCAGATACCAGCCCGGATTGCTTTTATGTTAAGACAGTCATACTGGGCTCCGCCAAATAGCAGAGCCTCTCCAAAAATACTCTGAACTCATAAGTGTTCCTCTCCACGGAAGTCTTTAGTAAAAGGCGAAAGGCTTATACGTATTGAAGAGAAACCAGAGTCAATACAGCCCCCACTCCCTACGAGGCCTTGAGCATCCTCAGCTGCCTCTGGCAACAGCCAAACGGTGCATTGCCCATCAACCATCGACTGTCTGTCTTCCAAGTTGACTCACGAGTGGCCCCACCCACTGACCAATCAGCTCAATCGTCTTAAGCACAGGCTCTACATTATATACATAATCCAAAGGCTTGTATTTGTTGTTGTTTTTTAGGAAAAATGGCAGCAAACCTAAGAAGGTTGAACAGAGCATTGACATAGGATTTATCTATCAGATACCAGCACGGATTGCTTTTATATTACACAGTCATACTGGACTCTGCCAAATAGCAGAGCCTCTCCAAAAATACTCTGAACTCATAAGTGTTCCTCTCCACGGAAGTCTTTAGTAAAAGGCGAAAGGCTTATACATATTGAAGAGAAACCAGAGTCAATACAGCCCCTACTCCCTACGAGGCCTTGAGCATCCTCAGCTGCCTCTGGCAACAGCCAAACGGTGCATTACCCATCAACCATCGACTGTCTGTCTTCCAAGTTGACTCACGAGTGGCCCCACCCACTGACCATTCAGCTCAATCGTCACAAGCACAGGCTCTACATTATATACATAATCCAAAGGCTTGTATTTGTTGTTGTTGTTGGTTTTTTTTTGGAAAAATGGCAGCAAACCTAAGAAGGTTGAACAGAGCATTGACATAGGATTTATCTATCAGATACCAGCCCGGATTGCTTTTATATTACACAGTCATACTGGACTCTGCCAAATAGCAGAGCCTCTCCAAAAATACTTTGAACTCATAAGTGTTCCTCTCCACGGAAGTCTTTAGTAAAAGGCGAAAGGATTATACGTATTGAAGAGAAACCAGAGTCAATACAGCCCCCACTCCCTACGAGGCCTTGAGCATCCTCAGCTGCCTCTGGCAAATGCCAAATGGTGCATTGCCCATCAACCATCGACTGTCTGTCTTCCAAGTTGACTCACGAGTGGCCCCACCCACTGACCAATCAGCTCAATCGTCACAAGCACAGGCTCTACATTATATACATAATCCAAAGGCTTGTATTTGTTGTTGTTGTTGTTGGTTTTTTTTAGGAAAAATGGCAGCAAACCTAAGAAGGTTGAACAGAGCATTGACATAGGATTTATCTATCAGATACCAGCACGGATTGCTTTTATATTACACAGTCATACTGGACTCTGCCAAATAGCAGAGCCTCTCCAAAAATACTTTGAACTCATAAGTGTTCCTCTCCACGGAAGTCTTTAGTAAAAGGCGAAAGGATTATACGTATTGAAGAGAAACCAGAGTCAATACAGCCCCTACTCCCTACGAGGCCTTGAGCATCCTCAGCTGCCTCTGGCAACAGCCAAACGGTGCATTACCCATCAACCATCGACTGTCTGTCTTCCAAGTTGACTCACGAGTGGCCCCACCCACTGACCAATCAGCTCAATCGTCACAAGCACAGGCTCTACATTATATACATAATCCAAAGGCTTGTATTTGTTGTTGTTGTTGGTTTTTTTTTGGAAAAATGGCAGCAAACCTAAGAAGGTTGAACAGAGCATTGACATAGGATTTATCTATAAGATACCAGCCCGGATTGCTTTTATATTACACAGTCATACTGGACTCTGCCAAATAGCAGAGCCTCTCCAAAAATACTTTGAACTCATAAGTGTTCCTCTCCACGGAAGTCTTTAGTAAAAGGCGAAAGGATTATACGTATTGAAGAGAAACCAGAGTCAATACAGCCCCCACTCCCTACGAGGCCTTGAGCATCCTCAGCTGCCTCTGGCAACAGCCAAACGGTGCATTGCCCATCAACAATCGACTGTCTGTCTTCCAAGTTGACTCACGAGTGGCCCCACCCACTGACCATTCAGCTTAATCGTCACAAGCACAGGCTCTACATTATATACATAATCCAAAGGCTTGTATTTTTTGTGGTTGTTGTTGGTTTTTTTTAGGAAAAATGGCAGCAAACCTAAGCATGTTGAACAGAGCGTTGACATATGATTTATCTATCAGATTCCAGCCCGGATTGCTTTTATGTTAGACAGTCATACTGGGCTCCGCCAAATAGCAGAGCCTCTCCAAAAATACTCTGAACTCATAAGTGTTCCTCTCCACGGAAGTCTTTAGTAAAAGGCGAAAGGCTTATACGTATTGAAGAGAAACCAGAGTCAATACAGCCCCCACTCCCTACGAGGCCTTGAGCATCCTCAGCTGCCTCTGGCAAATGCCAAATGGTGCATTGCCCATCAACCATCGACTGTCTGTCTTCCAAGTTGACTCACGAGTGGCCCCACCCACTGACCAATCAGCTCAATCGTCACAAGCACAGGCTCTACATTATATACATAATCCAAAGGCTTGTATTTGTTGTTGTTGTTGGTTTTTTTTTATGAAAAATTGCAGCAAACCTAAGAAGGTTGAACAGAGTATTGACATAGGATTTATCTATCAGATACCAGCACGGATTGCTTTTATATTACACAGTCATACTGGACTCTGCCAAATAGCAGAGCCTCTCCAAAAATACTCTGAACTCATAAGTGTTCCTCTCCACGGAAGTATTTAGTAAAAGGCGAAAGGCTTATACGTATTGAAGAGAAACCAGAGTCAATACAGCCCCCACTCACTACGAGGCCTTGAGCATCCTCAGCTGCCTCTGGCAACAGCCAAACGGTGCATTGCCCATCAACCATCGACTGTCTGTCTTCCAAGTTGACTCACGAGTGGCCCCACCCACTGACCAATCAGCTCAATCGTCACAAGCACAGGCTCTACATTATATACATAATCCAAAGGCTTGTATTTGTTGTTGTTGTTGTTGGTTTTTTTTAGGAAAAATGGCAGCAAACCTAAGAAGGTTGAACAGAGCATTGACATAGGATTTATCTATCAGATACCAGCACGGATTGCTTTTATATTACACAGTCATACTGGACTCTGCCAAATAGCAGAGCCTCTCCAAAAATACTTTGAACTCATAAGTGTTCCTCTCCACGGAAGTCTTTAGTAAAAGGCGAAAGGATTATACGTATTGAAGAGAAACCAGAGTCAATACAGCCCCCACTCCCTACGAGGCCTTGAGCATCCTCAGCTGCCTCTGGCAACAGCCAAACGGTGCATTGCCCATCAACAATCGACTGTCTGTCTTCCAAGTTGACTCACGAGTGGCCCCACCCACTGACCAATCAGCTTAATCGTCACAAGCACAGGCTCTACATTATATACATAATCCAAAGGCTTGTATTTTTTGTGGTTGTTGTTGGTTTTTTTTAGGAAAAATGGCAGCAAACCTAAGCATGTTGAACAGAGCGTTGACATATGATTTATCTATCAGATTCCAGCCCGGATTGCTTTTATGTTAGACAGTCATACTGGGCTCCGCCAAATAGCAGAGCCTCTCCAAAAATACTCTGAACTCATAAGTGTTCCTCTCCACGGAAGTCTTTAGTAAAAGGCGAAAGGCTTATACGTATTGAAGAGAAACCAGAGTCAATACAGGCCCCACTCCCTACGAGGCCTTGAGCATCCTCAGCTGCCTCTGGCAACAGCCAAACGGTGCATTGCCCATCAACCATCGACTGTCTGTCTTCCAAGTTGACTCACGAGTGGCCCCACCCACTGACCAATCAGCTCAATCGTCACAAGCACAGGCTCTACATTATATACATAATCCAAAGGCTTGTATTTGTTGTTGTTGGTTTTTTTTAGGAAAAATGGCAGCAAACCTAAGAAGGTTGAACAGAGCATTGACATAGGATTTATCTATCAGATACCAGCCCGGATTGCTTTTATATTACACAGTCATACTGGACTCTGCCAAATAGCAGAGCCTCTCCAAAAATACTCTGAACTCATAAGTGTTCCTCTCCACGGAAGTCTTTAGTAAAAGGCAAAAGGCTTATACGTATTGAAGAGAAACCAGAGTCAATACAGCCCCCACTCCCTACGAGGCCTTGAGCATCCTCAGCTGCCTCTGGCAAAGCCAAACGGTGCATTGCCCATCAACAATCGACTGTCTGTCTTCCAAGTTGACTCACGAGTGGCCCCACCCACTGACCAATCAGCTCAATCGTCACAAGCACAGGCTCTACATTATATACATAATACAAAGGCTTGTATTTGTTGTTGTTGTTGGTTTTTTTTAGGAAAAATGGCAGCAAACCTAAGAAGGTTGAACAGAGCATTGACATAGGATTTATCTATCAGATACCAGCCCGGATTGCTTTTATATTACACAGTCATACTGGACTCTGCCAAATAGCAGAGCCTCTCCAAAAATACTCTGAACTCATAAGTGTTCCTCTCCACGGAAGTCTTTAGTAAAAGGCAAAAGGCTTATACGTATTGAAGAGAAACCAGAGTCAATACAGCCCCCACTCCCTACGAGGCCTTGAGCATCCTCAGCTGCCTCTGGCAAAGCCAAACGGTGCATTGCCCATCAACAATCGACTGTCTGTCTTCCAAGTTGACTCACGAGTGGCCCCACCCACTGACCAATCAGCTCAATCGTCACAAGCACAGGCTCTACATTATATACATAATCCAAAGGCTTGTATTTGTTGTTGTTGTTGGTTTTTTTTAGGAAAAATGGCAGCAAACCTAAGAAGGTTGAACAGAGCATTGACATAGGATTTATCTATCAGATTCCAGCCCGGATTGCTTTTATGTTAGACAGTCATACTGGGCTCCGCCAAATAGCAGAGCCTCTCCAAAAATACTCTGAACTCATAAGTGTTCCTCTCCACGGAAGTCTTTAGTAAAAGGCGAAAGGCTTATACGTATTGAAGAGAAACCAGAGTCAATACAGCCCCCACTCCCTACGAGGCCTTGAGCATCCTCAGCTGCCTCTGGCAACAGCCAAACGGTGCATTGCCCATCAACCATCGACTGTCTGTCTTCCAAGTTGACTCACGAGTGGCCCCACCCACTGACCAATCAGCTCAATCGTCACAAGCACAGGCTCTACATTATATACATAATCCAAAGGCTTGTATTTGTTGTTGTTGTTGTTGGTTTTTTTTAGGAAAAATGGCAGCAAACCTAAGAAGGTTGAACAGAGCATTGACATAGGATTTATCTATCAGATACCAGCCCGGATTGCTTTTATGTTAAGACAGTCATACTGGGCTCCGCCAAATAGCAGAGCCTCTCCAAAAATACTCTGAACTCATAAGTGTTCCTCTCCACGGAAGTCTTTAGTAAAAGGCGAAAGGCTTATACGTATTGAAGAGAAACCAGAGTCAATACAGCCCCCACTCCCTACGAGGCCTTGAGCATCCTCAGCTGCCTCTGGCAACAGCCAAACGGTGCATTGCCCATCAACCATCGACTGTCTGTCTTCCAAGTTGACTCACGAGTGGCCCCACCCACTGACCAATCAGCTCAATCGTCACAAGCACAGGCTCTACATTATATACATAATCCAAAGGCTTGTATTTGTTGTTGTTTTTTAGGAAAAATGGCAGCAAACCTAAGAAGGTTGAACAGAGCATTGACATAGGATTTATCTATCAGATACCAGCACGGATTGCTTTTATATTACACAGTCATACTGGACTCTGCCAAATAGCAGAGCCTCTCCAAAAATACTCTGAACTCATAAGTGTTCCTCTCCACGGAAGTCTTTAGTAAAAGGCGAAAGGCTTATACATATTGAAGAGAAACCAGAGTCAATACAGCCCCTACTCCCTACGAGGCCTTGAGCATCCTCAGCTGCCTCTGGCAACAGCCAAACGGTGCATTACCCATCAACCATCGACTGTCTGTCTTCCAAGTTGACTCACGAGTGGCCCCACCCACTGACCAATCAGCTCAATCGTCACAAGCACAGGCTCTACATTATATACATAATCCAAAGGCTTGTATTTGTTGTTGTTGTTGGTTTTTTTTTGGAAAAATGGCAGCAAACCTAAGAAGGTTGAACAGAGCATTGACATAGGATTTATCTATCAGATACCAGCCCGGATTGCTTTTATATTACACAGTCATACTGGACTCTGCCAAATAGCAGAGCCTCTCCAAAAATACTTTGAACTCATAAGTGTTCCTCTCCACGGAAGTCTTTAGTAAAAGGCGAAAGGATTATACGTATTGAAGAGAAACCAGAGTCAATACAGCCCCCACTCCATACGAGGCCTTGAGCATCCTCAGCTGCCTCTGGCAACAGCCAAACGGTGCATTGCCCATCAACAATCGACTGTCTGTCTTCCAAGTTGACTCACGAGTGGCCCCACCCACTGACCAATCAGCTTAATCGTCACAAGCACAGGCTCTACATTATATACATAATCCAAAGGCTTGTATTTTTTGTGGTTGTTGTTGGTTTTTTTTAGGAAAAATGGCAGCAAACCTAAGCATGTTGAACAGAGCGTTGACATATGATTTATCTATCAGATTCCAGCCCGGATTGCTTTTATGTTAGACAGTCATACTGGGCTCCGCCAAATAGCAGAGCCTCTCCAAAAATACTCTGAACTCATAAGTGTTCCTCTCCACGGAAGTCTTTAGTAAAAGGCGAAAGGCTTATACGTATTGAAGAGAAACCAGAGTCAATACAGCCCCCACTCCCTACAAGGCCTTGAGCATCCTCAGCTGCCTCTGGCAAATGCCAAATGGTGCATTGCCCATCAACCATCGACTGTCTGTCTTCCAAGTTGACTCACGAGTGGCCCCACCCACTGACCAATCAGCTCAATCGTCACAAGCACAGGCTCTACATTATATACATAATCCAAAGGCTTGTATTTGTTGTTGTTGTTGTTGGTTTTTTTTAGGAAAAATGGCAGCAAACCTAAGAAGGTTGAACAGAGCATTGACATAGGATTTATCTATCAGATACCAGCACGGATTGCTTATATATTACACAGTCATACTGGACTCTGCCAAATAGCAGAGCCTCTCCAAAAATACTTTGAACTCAAAAGTGTTCCTCTCCACGGAAGTCTTTAGTAAAAGGCGAAAGGATTATACGTATTGAAGAGAAACCAGAGTCAATACAGCCCCCACTCCCTACGAGGCCTTGAGCATCCTCAGCTGCCTCTGGCAACAGCCAAACGGTGCATTGCCCATCAACAATCGACTGTCTGTCTTCCAAGTTGACTCACGAGTGGCCCCACCCACTGACCAATCAGCTTAATCGTCACAAGCACAGGCTCTACATTATATACATAATCCAAAGGCTTGTATTTTTTGTGGTTGTTGTTGGTTTTTTTTAGGAAAAATGGCAGCAAACCTAAGCATGTTGAACAGAGCGTTGACATATGATTTATCTATCAGATTCCAGCCCGGATTGCTTTTATGTTAGACAGTCATACTGGGCTCCGCCAAATAGCAGAGCCTCTCCAAAAACACTCTGAACTCATAAGTGTTCCTCTCCACGGAAGTCTTTAGTAAAAGGCGAAAGGCTTATACGTATTGAAGAGAAACCAGAGTCAATACAGGCCCCACTCCCTACGAGGCCTTGAGCATCCTCAGCTGCCTCTGGCAACAGCCAAACGGTGCATTGCCCATCAACCATCGACTGTCTGTCTTCCAAGTTGACTCACGAGTGGCCCCACCCACTGACCAATCAGCTCAATCGTCACAAGCACAGGCTCTACATTATATACATAATCCAAAGGCTTGTATTTGTTGTTGTTGGTTTTTTTTAGGAAAAATGGCAGCAAACCTAAGAAGGTTGAACAGAGCATTGACATAGGATTTATCTATCAGATACCAGCCCGGATTGCTTTTATGTTAAGACAGTCATACTGGGCTCCGCCAAATAGCAGAGCCTCTCCAAAAATACTCTGAACTCATAAGTGTTCCTCTCCACGGAAGTCTTTAGTAAAAGGCGAAAGGCTTATACGTATTGAAGAGAAACCAGAGTCAATACAGGCCCCACTCCCTACGAGGCCTTGAGCATCCTCAGCTGCCTCTGGCAACAGCCAAACGGTGCATTGCCCATCAACCATCGACTGTCTGTCTTCCAAGTTGACTCACGAGTGGCCCCACCCACTGACCAATCAGCTCAATCGTCACAAGCACAGGCTCTACATTATATACATAATCCAAAGGCTTGTATTTGTTGTTGTTGGTTTTTTTTAGGAAAAATGGCAGCAAACCTAAGAAGGTTGAACAGAGCATTGACATAGGATTTATCTATCAGATACCAGCCCGGATTGCTTTTATGTTAAGACAGTCATACTGGGCTCCGCCAAATAGCAGAGCCTCTCCAAAAATACTCTGAACTCATAAGTGTTCCTCTCCACGGAAGTCTTTAGTAAAAGGCGAAAGGCTTATACGTATTGAAGAGAAACCAGAGTCAATACAGCCCCCACTCCCTACGAGGCCTTGAGCATCCTCAGCTGCCTCTGGCAAATGCCAAACGGTGCATTGCCCATCAACCATCGACTGTCTGTCTTCCAAGTTGACTCACGAGTGGCCCCACCCACTGACCAATCAGCTCAATCGTCACAAGCACAGGCTCTACATTATATACATAATCCAAAGGCTTGTATTTGTTGTTGTTGTTGTTGTTTTTTTTTAGGAAAAATGGCAGCAAACCTAAGAAGGTTGAACAGAGCATTGACATAGAATTTATCTATCAGATACCAGCACGGATTGCTTTTATATTACACAGTCATACTGGACTCTGCCAAATAGCAGAGCCTCTCCAAAAATACTCTGAACTCATAAGTGTTCCTCTCCACGGAAGTCTTTAGTAAAAGGCGAAAGGCTTATACGTATTGAAGAGAAACCAGAGTCAATACAGCCCCCACTCCCTACGAGGCCTTGAGCATCCTCAGCTGCCTCTGGCAAATGCCAAACGGTGCATTGCCCATCAACCATCGACTGTCTGTCTTCCAAGTTGACTCACGAGTGGCCCCACCCACTGACCAATCAGCTCAATCGTCACAAGCACAGGCTCTACATTATATACATAATCCAAAGGCTTGTATTTGTTGTTGTTGTTGTTGGTTTTTTTTAGGAAAAATGGCAGCAAACCTAAGAAGGTTGAACAGAGCATTGACATAGGATTTATCTATCAGATACCAGCACGGATTGCTTTTATATTACACAGTCATACTGGACTCTGCCAAATAGCAGAGCCTCTCCAAAAATACTCTGAACTCTTAGTGTTCCTCTCCACGGAAGTCTTTAGTAAAAGGCGAAAGGCTTATACGTATTGAAGAGAAACCAGAGTCAATACAGCCCCCACTCCCTACGAGGCCTTGAGCATCCTCAGCTGCCTCTGGCAACAGCCAAACGGTGCATTGCCCATCAACAATCGACTGTCTGTCTTCCAAGTTGACTCACGAGTGGCCCCACCCACTGACCAATCAGCTTAATCGTCACAAGCACAGGCTCTACATTATATACATAATCCAAAGGCTTGTATTTTTTGTGGTTGTTGTTGGTTTTTTTTAGGAAAAATGGCAGCAAACCTAAGCATGTTGAACAGAGCGTTGACATATGATTTATCTATCAGATTCCAGCCGGGATTGCTTTTATGTTAGACAGTCATACTGGGCTCCGCCAAATAGCAGAGCCTCTCCAAAAATACTCTGAACTCATAAGTGTTCCTCTCCACGGAAGTCTTTAGTAAAAGGCGAAAGGCTTATACGTATTGAAGAGAAACCAGAGTCAATACAGGCCCCACTCCCTACGAGGCCTTGAGCATCCTCAGCTGCCTCTGGCAACAGCCAAACGGTGCATTGCCCATCAACCATCGACTGTCTGTCTTCCAAGTTGACTCACGAGTGGCCCCACCCACTGACCAATCAGCTCAATCGTCACAAGCACAGGCTCTACATTATATACATAATCCAAAGGCTTGTATTTGTTGTTGTTGTTGTTGGGTTTTTTTAGGAAAAATGGCAGCAAACCTAAGAAGGTTGAACAGAGCATTGACATAGGATTTATCTATCAGATACCAGCACGGATTGCTTTTATATTACACAGTCATACTGGACTCTGCCAAATAGCAGAGCCTCTCCAAAAATACTCTGAACTCATAAGTGTTCCTCTCCACGGAAGTCTTTAGTAAAAGGCGAAAGGCTTATACGTATTGAAGAGAAACCAGAATCAATACAGCCCCCACTCCCTACGAGGCCTTGAGCATCCTCAGCTGCCTCTGGCAACAGCCAAACGGTGCATTGCCCATCAACCATCGACTGTCTGTCTTCCAAGTTGACTCACGAGTGGCCCCACCCACTGACCAATCAGCTCAATCGTCACAAGCACAGGCTCTACATTATATACATAATCCAAAGGCTTGTATTTGTTGTTGTTGTTGTTGGTTTTTTTTAGGAAAAATGGCAGCAAACCTAAGAAGGTTGAACAGAGCATTGACATAGGATTGATCTATCAGATACCAGCACGGATTGCCTTTATATTACACAGTCATACTGGACTCTACCAAATAGCAGAGCCTCTCCAAAAATACTCTGAACTCATAAGTGTTCCTCTCCACGGAAGTCTTTAGTAAAAGGCGAAAGGCTTATACGTATTGAAGAGAAACCAGAGTCAATACAGCCCCCACTCCCTACGAGGCCTTGAGCATCCTCAGCTGCCTCTGGCAAATGCCAAACGGTGCATTGCCCATCAACCATCGACTGTCTGTCTTCCAAGTTGACTCACGAGTGGCCCCACCCACTGACCAATCAGCTCAATCGTCACAAGCACAGGCTCTACATTATATACATAATCCAAAGGCTTGTATTTGTTGTTGTTGTTGGTTTTTTTTAGGAAAAATGGCAGCAAACCTAATAAGGTTGAACAGAGCATTGACATAAGATTTATCTATCAGATACCAGCCCGGATTGCTTTTATATTACACAGTCATACTGGACTCTGCCAAATAGCAGAGCCTCTCCAAAAATACTCTGAACTCATAAGTGTTCCTCTCCACGGAAGTCTTTAGTAAAAGGCGAAAGGATTATACGTATTGAAGAGAAACCAGAGTCAATACAGCCCCCACTACCTACGAGGCCTTGAGCATCCTCAGCTGCCTCTGGCAACAGCCAAACGGTGCATTGCCCATCAACAATCGACTGTATGTCTTCCAAGTTGACTCACGAGTGGCCCCACCCACTGACCAATCAGCTTAATCGTCACAAGCACAGGCTCTACATTATATACATAATCCAAAGGCTTGTATTTTTTGTGGTTGTTGTTGGTTTTTTTTAGGAAAAATGGCAGCAAACCTAAGCATGTTGAACAGAGCGTTGACATATGATTTATCTATCAGATTCCAGCCCGGATTGCTTTTATGTTAGACAGTCATACTGGGCTCCGCCAAATAGCAGAGCCTCTCCAAAAATACTCTGAACTCATAAGTGTTCCTCTCCACGGAAGTCTTTAGTAAAAGGCGAAAGGCTTATACGTATTGAAGAGAAACCAGAGTCAATACAGCCCCCACTCCCTACGAGGCCTTGAGCATCCTCAGCTGCCTCTGGCAAATGCCAAACGGTGCATTGCCCATCAACCATCGACTGTCTGTCTTCCAAGTTGACTCACGAGTGGCCCCACACACTGACCAATCAGCTCAATCGTCACAAGCACAGGCTCTACATTATATACATAATCCAAAGGCTTGTATTTGTTGTTGTTGTTGGTTTTTTTTAGGAAGAATGGCAGCAAACCTAAGAAGGTTGAACAGAGCATTGACATAGGATTTATCTATCAGATTCCAGCCCGGATTGCTTTTATGTTAGACAGTCATACTGGGCTCCGCCAAATAGCAGAGCCTCTCCAAAAATACTCTGAACTCATAAGTGTTCGTCTCCACGGAAGTCTTTAGTAAAAGGCGAAAGGCTTATACGTATTGAAGAGAAACCAGAGTCAATACAGCCCCCACTCCCTACGAGGCCTTGAGCATCCTCAGCTGCCTCTGGCAACAGCCAAACGGTGCATTGCCCATCAACCATCGACTGTCTGTCTTCCAAGTTGACTCACGAGTGGCCCCACCCACTGACCAATCAGCTCAATCGTCACAAGCACAGGCTCTACATTATATACATAATCCAAAGGCTTGTATTTGTTGTTGTTGTTGGTTTTTTTTAGGAAAAATGGCAGCAAACCTAAGAAGGTTGAACAGAGCATTGACATAGGATTTATCTATCAGATACCAGCCCGGATTGCTTTTATATTACACAGTCATACTGGACTCTGCCAAATAGCAGAGCCTCTCCAAAAATACTCTGAACTCATAAGTGTTCCTCTCCACGGAAGTCTTTAGTAAAAGGCAAAAGGCTTATACGTATTGAAGAGAAACCAGAGTCAATACAGCCCCCACTCCCTACGAGGCCTTGAGCATCCTCAGCTGCCTCTGGCAAAGCCAAACGGTGCATTGCCCATCAACAATCGACTGTCTGTCTTCCAAGTTGACTCACGAGTGGCCCCACCCACTGACCAATCAGCTCAATCGTCACAAGCACAGGCTCTACATTATATACATAATACAAAGGCTTGTATTTGTTGTTGTTGTTGGTTTTTTTTAGGAAAAATGGCAGCAAACCTAAGAAGGTTGAACAGAGCATTGACATAGGATTTATCTATCAGATACCAGCCCGGATTGCTTTTATATTACACAGTCATACTGGACTCTGCCAAATAGCAGAGCCTCTCCAAAAATACTCTGAACTCATAAGTGTTCCTCTCCACGGAAGTCTTTAGTAAAAGGCAAAAGGCTTATACGTATTGAAGAGAAACCAGAGTCAATACAGCCCCCACTCCCTACGAGGCCTTGAGCATCCTCAGCTGCCTCTGGCAAAGCCAAACGGTGCATTGCCCATCAACAATCGACTGTCTGTCTTCCAAGTTGACTCACGAGTGGCCCCACCCACTGACCAATCAGCTCAATCGTCACAAGCACAGGCTCTACATTATATACATAATCCAAAGGCTTGTATTTTTTGTGGTTGTTGTTGGTTTTTTTTAGGAAAAATGGCAGCAAACCTAAGCATGTTGAACAGAGCGTTGACATAGGATTTATCTATCAGATTCCAGCCCGGATTGCTTTTATGTTAGACAGTCATACTGGGCTCCGCCAAATAGCAGAGCCTCTCCAAAAATACTCTGAACTCATAAGTGTTCCTCTCCACGGAAGTCTTTAGTAAAAGGCGAAAGGCTTATACGTATTGAAGAGAAACCAGAGTCAATACAGCCCCCACTCCCTACGAGGCCTTGAGCATCCTCAGCTGCCTCTGGCAAATGCCAAACGGTGCATTGCCCATCAACCATCGACTGTCTGTCTTCCAAGTTGATTCACGAGTGGCCCCACCCACTGACCAATCAGCTTAATCGTCACAAGCACAGGCTCTACATTATATACATAATCCAAAGGCTTGTATTTTTTGTGGTTGTTGTTGGTTTTTTTTAGGAAAAATGGCAGCAAACCTAAGCATGTTGAACAGAGCGTTGACATATGATTTATCTATCAGATTCCAGCCCGGATTGCTTTTATGTTAGACAGTCATACTGGGCTCCGCCAAATAGCAGAGCCTCTCCAAAAATACTCTGAACTCATAAGTGTTCCTCTCCACGGAAGTCTTTAGTAAAAGGCGAAAGGCTTATACGTATTGAAGAGAAACCAGAGTCAATACAGGCCCCACTCCCTACGAGGCCTTGAGCATCCTCAGCTGCCTCTGGCAACAGCCAAACGGTGCATTGCCCATCAACCATCGACTGTCTGTCTTCCAAGTTGACTCACGAGTGGCCCCACCCACTGACCAATCAGCTCAATCGTCACAAGCACAGGCTCTACATTATATACATAATCCAAAGGCTTGTATTTGTTGTTGTTGTTGTTGGGTTTTTTTAGGAAAAATGGCAGCAAACCTAAGAAGGTTGAACAGAGCATTGACATAGGATTTATCTATCAGATACCAGCACGGATTGCTTTTATATTACACAGTCATACTGGACTCTGCCAAATAGCAGAGCCTCTCCAAAAATACTCTGAACTCATAAGTGTTCCTCTCCACGGAAGTCTTTAGTAAAAGGCGAAAGGCTTATACGTATTGAAGAGAAACCAGAATCAATACAGCCCCCACTCCCTACGAGGCCTTGAGCATCCTCAGCTGCCTCTGGCAACAGCCAAACGGTGCATTGCCCATCAACCATCGACTGTCTGTCTTCCAAGTTGACTCACGAGTGGCCCCACCCACTGACCAATCAGCTCAATCGTCACAAGCACAGGCTCTACATTATATACATAATCCAAAGGCTTGTATTTGTTGTTGTTGTTGTTGGTTTTTTTTAGGAAAAATGGCAGCAAACCTAAGAAGGTTGAACAGAGCATTGACATAGGATTGATCTATCAGATACCAGCACGGATTGCCTTTATATTACACAGTCATACTGGACTCTACCAAATAGCAGAGCCTCTCCAAAAATACTCTGAACTCATAAGTGTTCCTCTCCACGGAAGTCTTTAGTAAAAGGCGAAAGGCTTATACGTATTGAAGAGAAACCAGAGTCAATACAGCCCCCACTCCCTACGAGGCCTTGAGCATCCTCAGCTGCCTCTGGCAAATGCCAAACGGTGCATTGCCCATCAACCATCGACTGTCTGTCTTCCAAGTTGACTCACGAGTGGCCCCACCCACTGACCAATCAGCTCAATCGTCACAAGCACAGGCTCTACATTATATACATAATCCAAAGGCTTGTATTTGTTGTTGTTGTTGGTTTTTTTTAGGAAAAATGGCAGCAAACCTAATAAGGTTGAACAGAGCATTGACATAAGATTTATCTATCAGATACCAGCCCGGATTGCTTTTATATTACACAGTCATACTGGACTCTGCCAAATAGCAGAGCCTCTCCAAAAATACTCTGAACTCATAAGTGTTCCTCTCCACGGAAGTCTTTAGTAAAAGGCGAAAGGATTATACGTATTGAAGAGAAACCAGAGTCAATACAGCCCCCACTACCTACGAGGCCTTGAGCATCCTCAGCTGCCTCTGGCAACAGCCAAACGGTGCATTGCCCATCAACAATCGACTGTATGTCTTCCAAGTTGACTCACGAGTGGCCCCACCCACTGACCAATCAGCTTAATCGTCACAAGCACAGGCTCTACATTATATACATAATCCAAAGGCTTGTATTTTTTGTGGTTGTTGTTGGTTTTTTTTAGGAAAAATGGCAGCAAACCTAAGCATGTTGAACAGAGCGTTGACATATGATTTATCTATCAGATTCCAGCCCGGATTGCTTTTATGTTAGACAGTCATACTGGGCTCCGCCAAATAGCAGAGCCTCTCCAAAAATACTCTGAACTCATAAGTGTTCCTCTCCACGGAAGTCTTTAGTAAAAGGCGAAAGGCTTATACGTATTGAAGAGAAACCAGAGTCAATACAGCCCCCACTCCCTACGAGGCCTTGAGCATCCTCAGCTGCCTCTGGCAAATGCCAAACGGTGCATTGCCCATCAACCATCGACTGTCTGTCTTCCAAGTTGACTCACGAGTGGCCCCACCCACTGACCAATCAGCTCAATCGTCACAAGCACAGGCTCTACATTATATACATAATCCAAAGGCTTGTATTTGTTGTTGTTGTTGGTTTTTTTTAGGAAGAATGGCAGCAAACCTAAGAAGGTTGAACAGAGCATTGACATAGGATTTATCTATCAGATTCCAGCCCGGATTGCTTTTATGTTAGACAGTCATACTGGGCTCCGCCAAATAGCAGAGCCTCTCCAAAAATACTCTGAACTCATAAGTGTTCGTCTCCACGGAAGTCTTTAGTAAAAGGCGAAAGGCTTATACGTATTGAAGAGAAACCAGAGTCAATACAGCCCCCACTCCCTACGAGGCCTTGAGCATCCTCAGCTGCCTCTGGCAACAGCCAAACGGTGCATTGCCCATCAACCATCGACTGTCTGTCTTCCAAGTTGACTCACGAGTGGCCCCACCCACTGACCAATCAGCTCAATCGTCACAAGCACAGGCTCTACATTATATACATAATCCAAAGGCTTGTATTTGTTGTTGTTGTTGGTTTTTTTTAGGAAAAATGGCAGCAAACCTAAGAAGGTTGAACAGAGCATTGACATAGGATTTATCTATCAGATACCAGCCCGGATTGCTTTTATATTACACAGTCATACTGGACTCTGCCAAATAGCAGAGCCTCTCCAAAAATACTCTGAACTCATAAGTGTTCCTCTCCACGGAAGTCTTTAGTAAAAGGCAAAAGGCTTATACGTATTGAAGAGAAACCAGAGTCAATACAGCCCCCACTCCCTACGAGGCCTTGAGCATCCTCAGCTGCCTCTGGCAAAGCCAAACGGTGCATTGCCCATCAACAATCGACTGTCTGTCTTCCAAGTTGACTCACGAGTGGCCCCACCCACTGACCAATCAGCTCAATCGTCACAAGCACAGGCTCTACATTATATACATAATACAAAGGCTTGTATTTGTTGTTGTTGTTGGTTTTTTTTAGGAAAAATGGCAGCAAACCTAAGAAGGTTGAACAGAGCATTGACATAGGATTTATCTATCAGATACCAGCCCGGATTGCTTTTATATTACACAGTCATACTGGACTCTGCCAAATAGCAGAGCCTCTCCAAAAATACTCTGAACTCATAAGTGTTCCTCTCCACGGAAGTCTTTAGTAAAAGGCAAAAGGCTTATACGTATTGAAGAGAAACCAGAGTCAATACAGCCCCCACTCCCTACGAGGCCTTGAGCATCCTCAGCTGCCTCTGGCAAAGCCAAACGGTGCATTGCCCATCAACAATCGACTGTCTGTCTTCCAAGTTGACTCACGAGTGGCCCCACCCACTGACCAATCAGCTCAATCGTCACAAGCACAGGCTCTACATTATATACATAATCCAAAGGCTTGTATTTTTTGTGGTTGTTGTTGGTTTTTTTTAGGAAAAATGGCAGCAAACCTAAGCATGTTGAACAGAGCGTTGACATAGGATTTATCTATCAGATTCCAGCCCGGATTGCTTTTATGTTAGACAGTCATACTGGGCTCCGCCAAATAGCAGAGCCTCTCCAAAAATACTCTGAACTCATAAGTGTTCCTCTCCACGGAAGTCTTTAGTAAAAGGCGAAAGGCTTATACGTATTGAAGAGAAACCAGAGTCAATACAGCCCCCACTCCCTACGAGGCCTTGAGCATCCTCAGCTGCCTCTGGCAAATGCCAAACGGTGCATTGCCCATCAACCATCGACTGTCTGTCTTCCAAGTTGATTCACGAGTGGCCCCACCCACTGACCAATCAGCTCAATCGTCACAAGCACAGGCTCTACATTATATACATAATCCAAAGGCTTGTATTTGTTGTTGTTGTTGTTTTTTTTTAGGAAAAATGGCAGCAAACCTAAGCATGTTGAACAGAGCGTTGACATATGATTTATCTATCAGATTCCAGCCCGGATTGCTTTTATGTTAGACAGTCATACTGGGCTCCGCCAAATAGCAGAGCCTCTCCAAAAACACTCTGAACTCATAAGTGTTCCTCTCCACGGAAGTCTTTAGTAAAAGGCGAAAGGCTTATACGTATTGAAGAGAAACCAGAGTCAATACAGGCCCCACTCCCTACGAGGCCTTGAGCATCCTCAGCTGCCTCTGGCAACAGCCAAACGGTGCATTGCCCATCAACCATCGACTGTCTGTGTTCCAAGTTGACTCACGAGTGGCCCCACCCACTGACCAATCAGCTCAATCGTCACAAGCACAGGCTCTACATTATATACATAATCCAAAGGCTTGTATTTGTTGTTGTTGGTTTTTTTTAGGAAAAATGGCAGCAAACCTAAGAAGGTTGAACAGAGCATTGACATAGGATTTATCTATCAGATACCAGCCCGGATTGCTTTTATGTTAAGACAGTCATACTGGGCTCCGCCAAATAGCAGAGCCTCTCCAAAAATACTCTGAACTCATAAGTGTTCCTCTCCACGGAAGTCTTTAGTAAAAGGCGAAAGGCTTATACGTATTGAAGAGAAACCAGAGTCAATACAGGCCCCACTCCCTACGAGGCCTTGAGCATCCTCAGCTGCCTCTGGCAACAGCCAAACGGTGCATTGCCCATCAACCATCGACTGTCTGTCTTCCAAGTTGACTCACGAGTGGCCCCACCCACTGACCAATCAGCTCAATCGTCACAAGCACAGGCTCTACATTATATACATAATCCAAAGGCTTGTATTTGTTGTTGTTGGTTTTTTTTAGGAAAAATGGCAGCAAACCTAAGAAGGTTGAACAGAGCATTGACATAGGATTTATCTATCAGATACCAGCCCGGATTGCTTTTATGTTAAGACAGTCATACTGGGCTCCGCCAAATAGCAGAGCCTCTCCAAAAATACTCTGAACTCATAAGTGTTCCTCTCCACGGAAGTCTTTAGTAAAAGGCGAAAGGCTTATACGTATTGAAGAGAAACCAGAGTCAATACAGCCCCCACTCCCTACGAGGCCTTGAGCATCCTCAGCTGCCTCTGGCAAATGCCAAACGGTGCATTGCCCATCAACCATCGACTGTCTGTCTTCCAAGTTGACTCACGAGTGGCCCCACCCACTGACCAATCAGCTCAATCGTCACAAGCACAGGCTCTACATTATATACATAATCCAAAGGCTTGTATTTGTTGTTGTTGTTGTTGTTTTTTTTTAGGAAAAATGGCAGCAAACCTAAGAAGGTTGAACAGAGCATTGACATAGAATTTATCTATCAGATACCAGCACGGATTGCTTTTATATTACACAGTCATACTGGACTCTGCCAAATAGCAGAGCCTCTCCAAAAATACTCTGAACTCATAAGTGTTCCTCTCCACGGAAGTCTTTAGTAAAAGGCGAAAGGCTTATACGTATTGAAGAGAAACCAGAGTCAATACAGCCCCCACTCCCTACGAGGCCTTGAGCATCCTCAGCTGCCTCTGGCAAATGCCAAACGGTGCATTGCCCATCAACCATCGACTGTCTGTCTTCCAAGTTGACTCACGAGTGGCCCCACCCACTGACCAATCAGCTCAATCGTCACAAGCACAGGCTCTACATTATATACATAATCCAAAGGCTTGTATTTGTTGTTGTTGTTGTTGGTTTTTTTTAGGAAAAATGGCAGCAAACCTAAGAAGGTTGAACAGAGCATTGACATAGGATTTATCTATCAGATACCAGCACGGATTGCTTTTATATTACACAGTCATACTGGACTCTGCCAAATAGCAGAGCCTCTCCAAAAATACTCTGAACTCTTAGTGTTCCTCTCCACGGAAGTCTTTAGTAAAAGGCGAAAGGCTTATACGTATTGAAGAGAAACCAGAGTCAATACAGCCCCCACTCCCTACGAGGCCTTGAGCATCCTCAGCTGCCTCTGGCAACAGCCAAACGGTGCATTGCCCATCAACAATCGACTGTCTGTCTTCCAAGTTGACTCACGAGTGGCCCCACCCACTGACCAATCAGCTTAATCGTCAC
The DNA here is from genome assembly GCF_963971535.1 of Notolepis coatsorum. Classification (NCBI taxonomy): domain Eukaryota; kingdom Metazoa; phylum Chordata; class Actinopteri; order Aulopiformes; family Paralepididae; genus Notolepis; species Notolepis coatsorum. The sequence continues at coordinate 5,591,348 of NC_140181.1, read as the reverse complement.
AAGCACAGGCTCTACATTATATACATAATCCAAAGGCTTGTATTTTTTGTGGTTGTTGTTGGTTTTTTTTAGGAAAAATGGCAGCAAACCTAAGCATGTTGAACAGAGCGTTGACATATGATTTATCTATCAGATTCCAGCCCGGATTGCTTTTATGTTAGACAGTCATACTGGGCTCCGCCAAATAGCAGAGCCTCTCCAAAAATACTCTGAACTCATAAGTGTTCCTCTCCACGGAAGTCTTTAGTAAAAGGCGAAAGGCTTATACGTATTGAAGAGAAACCAGAGTCAATACAGGCCCCACTCCCTACGAGGCCTTGAGCATCCTCAGCTGCCTCTGGCAACAGCCAAACGGTGCATTGCCCATCAACCATCGACTGTCTGTCTTCCAAGTTGACTCACGAGTGGCCCCACCCACTGACCAATCAGCTCAATCGTCACAAGCACAGGCTCTACATTATATACATAATCCAAAGGCTTGTATTTGTTGTTGTTGTTGTTGGGTTTTTTTAGGAAAAATGGCAGCAAACCTAAGAAGGTTGAACAGAGCATTGACATAGGATTTATCTATCAGATACCAGCACGGATTGCTTTTATATTACACAGTCATACTGGACTCTGCCAAATAGCAGAGCCTCTCCAAAAATACTCTGAACTCATAAGTGTTCCTCTCCACGGAAGTCTTTAGTAAAAGGCGAAAGGCTTATACGTATTGAAGAGAAACCAGAATCAATACAGCCCCCACTCCCTACGAGGCCTTGAGCATCCTCAGCTGCCTCTGGCAACAGCCAAACGGTGCATTGCCCATCAACCATCGACTGTCTGTCTTCCAAGTTGACTCACGAGTGGCTCCACCCACTGACCAATCAGCTCAATCGTCACAAGCACAGGCTCTACATTATATACATAATCCAAAGGCTTGTATTTGTTGTTGTTGTTGTTGGTTTTTTTTAGGAAAAATGGCAGCAAACCTAAGAAGGTTGAACAGAGCATTGACATAGGATTGATCTATCAGATACCAGCACGGATTGCCTTTATATTACACAGTCATACTGGACTCTACCAAATAGCAGAGCCTCTCCAAAAATACTCTGAACTCATAAGTGTTCCTCTCCACGGAAGTCTTTAGTAAAAGGCGAAAGGCTTATACGTATTGAAGAGAAACCAGAGTCAATACAGCCCCCACTCCCTACGAGGCCTTGAGCATCCTCAGCTGCCTCTGGCAAATGCCAAACGGTGCATTGCCCATCAACCATCGACTGTCTGTCTTCCAAGTTGACTCACGAGTGGCCCCACCCACTGACCAATCAGCTCAATCGTCACAAGCACAGGCTCTACATTATATACATAATCCAAAGGCTTGTATTTGTTGTTGTTGTTGGTTTTTTTTAGGAAAAATGGCAGCAAACCTAATAAGGTTGAACAGAGCATTGACATAAGATTTATCTATCAGATACCAGCCCGGATTGCTTTTATATTACACAGTCATACTGGACTCTGCCAAATAGCAGAGCCTCTCCAAAAATACTCTGAACTCATAAGTGTTCCTCTCCACGGAAGTCTTTAGTAAAAGGCGAAAGGATTATACGTATTGAAGAGAAACCAGAGTCAATACAGCCCCGACTACCTACGAGGCCTTGAGCATCCTCAGCTGCCTCTGGCAACAGCCAAACGGTGCATTGCCCATCAACAATCGACTGTATGTCTTCCAAGTTGACTCACGAGTGGCCCCACCCACTGACCAATCAGCTTAATCGTCACAAGCACAGGCTCTACATTATATACATAATCCAAAGGCTTGTATTTTTTGTGGTTGTTGTTGGTTTTTTTTAGGAAAAATGGCAGCAAACCTAAGCATGTTGAACAGAGCGTTGACATATGATTTATCTATCAGATTCCAGCCCGGATTGCTTTTATGTTAGACAGTCATACTGGGCTCCGCCAAATAGCAGAGCCTCTCCAAAAATACTCTGAACTCATAAGTGTTCCTCTCCACGGAAGTCTTTAGTAAAAGGCGAAAGGCTTATACGTATTGAAGAGAAACCAGAGTCAATACAGCCCCCACTCCCTACGAGGCCTTGAGCATCCTCAGCTGCCTCTGGCAAATGCCAAACGGTGCATTGCCCATCAACCATCGACTGTCTGTCTTCCAAGTTGACTCACGAGTGGCCCCACCCACTGACCAATCAGCTCAATCGTCACAAGCACAGGCTCTACATTATATACATAATCCAAAGGCTTGTATTTGTTGTTGTTGTTGGTTTTTTTTAGGAAGAATGGCAGCAAACCTAAGAAGGTTGAACAGAGCATTGACATAGGATTTATCTATCAGATTCCAGCCCGGATTGCTTTTATGTTAGACAGTCATACTGGGCTCCGCCAAATAGCAGAGCCTCTCCAAAAATACTCTGAACTCATAAGTGTTCGTCTCCACGGAAGTCTTTAGTAAAAGGCGAAAGGCTTATACGTATTGAAGAGAAACCAGAGTCAATACAGCCCCCACTCCCTACGAGGCCTTGAGCATCCTCAGCTGCCTCTGGCAACAGCCAAACGGTGCATTGCCCATCAACCATCGACTGTCTGTCTTCCAAGTTGACTCACGAGTGGCCCCACCCACTGACCAATCAGCTCAATCGTCACAAGCACAGGCTCTACATTATATACATAATCCAAAGGCTTGTATTTGTTGTTGTTGTTGGTTTTTTTTAGGAAAAATGGCAGCAAACCTAAGAAGGTTGAACAGAGCATTGACATAGGATTTATCTATCAGATACCAGCCCGGATTGCTTTTATATTACACAGTCATACTGGACTCTGCCAAATAGCAGAGCCTCTCCAAAAATACTCTGAACTCATAAGTGTTCCTCTCCACGGAAGTCTTTAGTAAAAGGCAAAAGGCTTATACGTATTGAAGAGAAACCAGAGTCAATACAGCCCCCACTCCCTACGAGGCCTTGAGCATCCTCAGCTGCCTCTGGCAAAGCCAAACGGTGCATTGCCCATCAACAATCGACTGTCTGTCTTCCAAGTTGACTCACGAGTGGCCCCACCCACTGACCAATCAGCTCAATCGTCACAAGCACAGGCTCTACATTATATACATAATACAAAGGCTTGTATTTGTTGTTGTTGTTGGTTTTTTTTAGGAAAAATGGCAGCAAACCTAAGAAGGTTGAACAGAGCATTGACATAGGATTTATCTATCAGATACCAGCCCGGATTGCTTTTATATTACACAGTCATACTGGACTCTGCCAAATAGCAGAGCCTCTCCAAAAATACTCTGAACTCATAAGTGTTCCTCTCCACGGAAGTCTTTAGTAAAAGGCAAAAGGCTTATACGTATTGAAGAGAAACCAGAGTCAATACAGCCCCCACTCCCTACGAGGCCTTGAGCATCCTCAGCTGCCTCTGGCAAAGCCAAACGGTGCATTGCCCATCAACAATCGACTGTCTGTCTTCCAAGTTGACTCACGAGTGGCCCCACCCACTGACCAATCAGCTCAATCGTCACAAGCACAGGCTCTACATTATATACATAATCCAAAGGCTTGTATTTTTTGTGGTTGTTGTTGGTTTTTTTTAGGAAAAATGGCAGCAAACCTAAGCATGTTGAACAGAGCGTTGACATAGGATTTATCTATCAGATTCCAGCCCGGATTGCTTTTATGTTAGACAGTCATACTGGGCTCCGCCAAATAGCAGAGCCTCTCCAAAAATACTCTGAACTCATAAGTGTTCCTCTCCACGGAAGTCTTTAGTAAAAGGCGAAAGGCTTATACGTATTGAAGAGAAACCAGAGTCAATACAGCCCCCACTCCCTACGAGGCCTTGAGCATCCTCAGCTGCCTCTGGCAAATGCCAAACGGTGCATTGCCCATCAACCATCGACTGTCTGTCTTCCAAGTTGATTCACGAGTGGCCCCACCCACTGACCAATCAGCTCAATCGTCACAAGCACAGGCTCTACATTATATACATAATCCAAAGGCTTGTATTTGTTGTTGTTGTTGTTTTTTTTTAGGAAAAATGGCAGCAAACCTAAGAAGGTTGAACAGAGCATTGACATAGGATTTATCTATCAGATTCCAGCCCGGATTGCTTTTATGTTAGACAGTCATACTGGGCTCCGCCAAATAGCAGAGCCTCTCCAAAAATACTCTGAACTCATAAGTGTTCCTCTCCACGGAAGTCTTTAGTAAAAGGCGAAAGGCTTATACGTATTGAAGAGAAACCAGAGTCAATACAGCCCCCACTCCCTACGAGGCCTTGAGCATCCTCAGCTGCCTCTGGCAAATGCCAAACGGTGCATTGCCCATCAACCATCGACTGTCTGTCTTCCAAGTTGATTCACGAGTGGCCCCACCCACTGACCAATCAGCTCAATCGTCACAAGCACAGGCTCTACATTATATACATAATCCAAAGGCTTGTATTTGTTGTTGTTGTTGTTTTTTTTTAGGAAAAATGGCAGCAAACCTAAGAAGGTTGAACAGAGCATTGACATAGGATTTATCTATCAGATTCCAGCCCGGATTGCTTTTATGTTAGACAGTCATACTGGGCTCCGCCAAATAGCAGAGCCTCTCCAAAAATACTCTGAACTCATAAGTGTTCCTCTCCACGGAAGTCTTTAGTAAAAGGCGAAAGGCTTATACGTATTGAAGAGAAACCAGAGTCAATACAGCCCCCACTCCCTACGAGGCCTTGAGCATCCTCAGCTGCCTCTGGCAACAGCCAAACGGTGCATTGCCCATCAACCATCGACTGTCTGTCTTCCAAGTTGACTCACGAGTGGCCCCACCCACTGACCAATCAGCTCAATCGTCACAAGCACAGGCTCTACATTATATACATAATCCAAAGGCTTGTATTTGTTGTTGTTGTTGTTGTTTTTTTTAGGAAAAATGGCAGCAAACCTAAGAAGGTTGAACAGAGCATTGACATAGGATTTATCTATCAGATACCAGCACGGATTGCTTTTATATTACACAGTCATACTGGACTCTGCCAAATAGCAGAGCCTCTCCAAAAATACTCTGAACTCATAAGTGTTCCTCTCCACGGAAGTCTTTAGTAAAAGGCGAAAGGCTTATACGTATTGAAGAGAAACCAGAGTCAATACAGCCCCTACTCCCTACGAGGCCTTGAGCATCCTCAGCTGCCTCTGGCAACAGCCAAACGGTGCATTACCCATCAACCATCGACTGTCTGTCTTCCAAGTTGACTCACGAGTGGCCCCACCCACTGACCAATCAGCTCAATCGTCACAAGCACAGGCTCTACATTATATACATAATCCAAAGGCTTGTATTTGTTGTTGTTGTTGGTTTTTTTTTGGAAAAATGGCAGCAAACCTAAGAAGGTTGAACAGAGCATTGACATAGGATTTATCTATCAGATACCAGCCCGGATTGCTTTTATATTACACAGTCATACTGGACTCTGCCAAATAGCAGAGCCTCTCCAAAAATACTTTGAACTCATAAGTGTTCCTCTCCACGGAAGTCTTTAGTAAAAGGCGAAAGGATTATACGTATTGAAGAGAAACCAGAGTCAATACAGCCCCCACTCCCTACGAGGCCTTGAGCATCCTCAGCTGCCTCTGGCAACAGCCAAACGGTGCATTGCCCATCAACAATCGACTGTCTGTCTTCCAAGTTGACTCACGAGTGGCCCCACCCACTGACCAATCAGCTTAATCGTCACAAGCACAGGCTCTACATTATATACATAATCCAAAGGCTTGTATTTTTTGTGGTTGTTGTTGGTTTTTTTTAGGAAAAATGGCAGCAAACCTAAGCATGTTGAACAGAGCGTTGACATATGATTTATCTATCAGATTCCAGCCCGGATTGCTTTTATGTTAGACAGTCATACTGGGCTCCGCCAAATAGCAGAGCCTCTCCAAAAATACTCTGAACTCATAAGTGTTCCTCTCCACGGAAGTCTTTAGTAAAAGGCGAAAGGCTTATACGTATTGAAGAGAAACCAGAGTCAATACAGCCCCCACTCCCTACGAGGCCTTGAGCATCCTCAGCTGCCTCTGGCAAATGCCAAATGGTGCATTGCCCATCAACCATCGACTGTCTGTCTTCCAAGTTGACTCACGAGTGGCCCCACCCACTGACCAATCAGCTCAATCGTCACAAGCACAGGCTCTACATTATATACATAATCCAAAGGCTTGTATTTGTTGTTGTTGTTGGTTTTTTTTTATGAAAAATTGCAGCAAACCTAAGAAGGTTGAACAGAGCATTGACATAGGATTTATCTATCAGATACCAGCACGGATTGCTTTTATATTACACAGTCATACTGGACTCTGCCAAATAGCAGAGCCTCTCCAAAAATACTCTGAACTCATAAGTGTTCCTCTCCAAGGAAGTCTTTAGTAAAAGGCGAAAGGCTTATACGTATTGAAGAGAAACCAGAGTCAATACAGCCCCCACTCCCTACGAGGCCTTGAGCATCCTCAGCTGCCTCTGGCAACAGCCAAACGGTGCATTGCCCATCAACCATCGACTGTCTGTCTTCCAAGTTGACTCACGAGTGGCCCCACCCACTGACCAATCAGCTCAATCGTCACAAGCACAGGCTCTACATTATATACATAATCCAAAGGCTTGTATTTGTTGTTGTTGTTGTTGGTTTTTTTTAGGAAAAATGGCAGCAAACCTAAGAAGGTTGAACAGAGCATTGACATAGGATTTATCTATCAGATACCAGCACGGATTGCTTTTATATTACACAGTCATACTGGACTCTGCCAAATAGCAGAGCCTCTCCAAAAATACTTTGAACTCATAAGTGTTCCTCTCCACGGAAGTCTTTAGTAAAAGGCGAAAGGATTATACGTATTGAAGAGAAACCAGAGTCAATACAGCCCCCACTCCCTACGAGGCCTTGAGCATCCTCAGCTGCCTCTGGCAACAGCCAAACGGTGCATTGCCCATCAACAATCGACTGTCTGTCTTCCAAGTTGACTCACGAGTGGCCCCACCCACTGACCAATCAGCTTAATCGTCACAAGCACAGGCTCTACATTATATACATAATCCAAAGGCTTGTATTTTTTGTGGTTGTTGGTTTTTTTTAGGAAAAATGGCAGCAAACCTAAGAAGGTTGAACAGAGCATTGACATAGGATTTATCTATCAGATACCAGCCCGGATTGCTTTTATATTACACAGGCATACTGGACTCTGCCAAATAGCAGAGCCTCTCCAAAAATACTTTGAACTCATAAGTGTTCCTCTCCACGGAAGTCTTTAGTAAAAGGCGAAAGGATTATACGTATTGAAGAGAAACCAGAGTCAATACAGCCCCCACTCCCTACGAGGCCTTGAGCATCCTCAGCTGCCTCTGGCAACAGCCAAACGGTGCATTGCCCATCAACAATCGACTGTCTGTCTTCCAAGTTGACTCACGAGTGGCCCCACCCACTGACCAATCAGCTTAATCGTCACAAGCACAGGCTCTACATTATATACATAATCCAAAGGCTTGTATTTTTTGTGGTTGTTGTTGGTTTTTTTTAGGAAAAATGGCAGCAAACCTAAGCATGTTGAACAGAGCGTTGACATATGATTTATCTATCAGATTCCAGCCCGGATTGCTTTTATGTTAGACAGTCATACTGGGCTCCGCCAAATAGCAGAGCCTCTCCAAAAATACTCTGAACTCATAAGTGTTCCTCTCCACGGAAGTCTTTAGTAAAAGGCGAAAGGCTTATACGTATTGAAGAGAAACCAGAGTCAATACAGCCCCCACTCCCTACGAGGCCTTGAGCATCCTCAGCTGCCTCTGGCAAATGCCAAATGGTGCATTGCCCATCAACCATCGACTGTCTGTCTTCCAAGTTGACTCACGAGTGGCCCCACCCACTGACCAATCAGCTCAATCGTCACAAGCACAGGCTCTACATTATATACATAATCCAAAGGCTTGTATTTGTTGTTGTTGTTGGTTTTTTTTTATGAAAAATTGCAGCAAACCTAAGAAGGTTGAACAGAGCATTGACATAGGATTTATCTATCAGATACCAGTACGGATTGCTTTTATATTACACAGTCATACTGGACTCTGCCAAATAGCAGAGCCTCTCCAAAAATACTCTGAACTCATAAGTGTTCCTCTCCACGGAAGTCTTTAGTAAAAGGCGAAAGGCTTATACGTATTGAAGAGAAACCAGAGTCAATACAGCCCCCACTCCCTACGAGGCCTTGAGCATCCTCAGCTGCCTCTGGCAACAGCCAAACGGTGCATTGCCCATCAACCATCGACTGTCTGTCTTCCAAGTTGACTCACGAGTGGCCCCACCCACTGACCAATCAGCTCAATCGTCACAAGCACAGGCTCTACATTATATACATAATCCAAAGGCTTGTATTTGTTGTTGTTGTTGTTGGTTTTTTTTAGGAAAAATGGCAGCAAACCTAAGAAGGTTGAACAGAGCATTGACATAGGATTTATCTATCAGATACCAGCACGGATTGCTTTTATATTACACAGTCATACTGGACTCTGCCAAATAGCAGAGCCTCTCCAAAAATACTTTGAACTCATAAGTGTTCCTCTCCACGGAAGTCTTTAGTAAAAGGCGAAAGGATTATACGTATTGAAGAGAAACCAGAGTCAATACAGCCCCCACTCCCTACGAGGCCTTGAGCATCCTCAGCTGCCTCTGGCAACAGCCAAACGGTGCATTGCCCATCAACAATCGACTGTCTGTCTTCCAAGTTGACTCACGAGTGGCCCCACCCACTGACCAATCAGCTTAATTGTCACAAGCACAGGCTCTACATTATATACATAATCCAAAGGCTTGTATTTTTTGTGGTTGTTGTTGGTTTTTTTTAGGAAAAATGGCAGCAAACCTAAGCATGTTGAACAGAGCGTTGACATATGATTTATCTATCAGATTCCAGCCCGGATTGCTTTTATGTTAGACAGTCATACTGGGCTCCGCCAAATAGCAGAGCCTCTCCAAAAATACTCTGAACTCATAAGTGTTCCTCTCCACGGAAGTCTTTAGTAAAAGGCGAAAGGCTTATACGTATTGAAGAGAAACCAGAGTCAATACAGGCCCCACTCCCTACGAGGCCTTGAGCATCCTCAGCTGCCTCTGGCAACAGCCAAACGGTGCATTGCCCATCAACCATCGACTGTCTGTCTTCCAAGTTGACTCACGAGTGGCCCCACCCACTGACCAATCAGCTCAATCGTCACAAGCACAGGCTCTACATTATATACATAATCCAAAGGCTTGTATTTGTTGTTGTTGTTGTTGGTTTTTTTTAGGAAAAATGGCAGCAAACCTAAGAAGGTTGAACAGAGCATTGACATAGGATTTATCTATCAGATACCAGCCCGGATTGCTTTTATGTTAAGACAGTCATACTGGGCTCCGCCAAATAGCAGAGCCTCTCCAAAAATACTCTGAACTCATAAGTGTTCCTCTCCACGGAAGTCTTTAGTAAAAGGCGAAAGGCTTATACGTATTGAAGAGAAACCAGAATCAATACAGCCCCCACTCCCTACGAGGCCTTGAGCATCCTCAGCTGCCTCTGGCAACAGCCAAACGGTGCATTGCCCATCAACCATCGACTGTCTGTCTTCCAAGTTGACTCACGAGTGGCCCCACCCACTGACCAATCAGCTCAATCGTCACAAGCACAGGCTCTACATTATATACATAATCCAAAGGCTTGTATTTGTTGTTGTTGTTGTTGTTTTTTTTTAGGAAAAATGGCAGCAAACCTAAGAAGGTTGAACAGAGCATTGACATAGGATTTATCTATCAGATACCAGCACGGATTGCTTTTATATTACACAGTCATACTGGACTCTGCCAAATAGCAGAGCCTCTCCAAAAATACTCTGAACTCATAAGTGTTCCTCTCCACGGAAGTCTTTAGTAAAAGGCGAAAGGCTTATACGTATTGAAGAGAAACCAGAGTCAATACAGCCCCTACTCCCTACGAGGCCTTGAGCATCCTCAGCTGCCTCTGGCAACAGCCAAACGGTGCATTACCCATCAACCATCGACTGTCTGTCTTCCAAGTTGACTCACGAGTGGCCCCACCCACTGACCAATCAGCTCAATCGTCACAAGCACAGGCTCTACGTTATATACATAATCCAAAGGCTTGTATTTGTTGTTGTTGTTGGTTTTTTTTTGGAAAAATGGCAGCAAACCTAAGAAGGTTGAACAGAGCATTGACATAGGATTTATCTATCAGATACCAGCCCGGATTGCTTTTATATTACACAGTCATACTGGACTCTGCCAAATAGCAGAGCCTCTCCAAAAATACTTTGAACTCATAAGTGTTCCTCTCCACGGAAGTCTTTAGTAAAAGGCGAAAGGATTATACGTATTGAAGAGAAACCAGAGTCAATACAGCCCCCACTCCCTACGAGGCCTTGAGCATCCTCAGCTGCCTCTGGCAACAGCCAAACGGTGCATTGCCCATCAACAATCGACTGTCTGTCTTCCAAGTTGACTCACGAGTGGCCCCACCCACTGACCAATCAGCTTAATCGTCACAAGCACAGGCTCTACATTATATACATAATCCAAAGGCTTGTATTTTTTGTGGTTGTTGTTGGTTTTTTTTAGGAAAAATGGCAGCAAACCTAAGCATGTTGAACAGAGCGTTGACATATGATTTATCTATCAGATTCCAGCCAGGATTGCTTTTATGTTAGACAGTCATACTGGGCTCCGCCAAATAGCAGAGCCTCTCCAAAAATACTCTGAACTCATAAGTGTTCCTCTCCACGGAAGTCTTTAGTAAAAGGCGAAAGGCTTATACGTATTGAAGAGAAACCAGAGTCAATACAGCCCCCACTCCCTACGAGGCCTTGAGCATCCTCAGCTGCCTCTGGCAAATGCCAAATGGTGCATTGCCCATCAACCATCGACTGTCTGTCTTCCAAGTTGACTCACGAGTGGCCCCACCCACTGACCAATCAGCTCAATCGTCACAAGCACAGGCTCTACATTATATACATAATCCAAAGGCTTGTATTTGTTGTTGTTGTTGGTTTTTTTTTATGAAAAATTGCAGCAAACCTAAGAAGGTTGAACAGAGCATTGACATAGGATTTATCTATCAGATACCAGCACGGATTGCTTTTATATTACACAGTCATACTGGACTCTGCCAAATAGCAGAGCCTCTCCAAAAATACTCTGAACTCATAAGTGTTCCTCTCCAAGGAAGTCTTTAGTAAAAGGCGAAAGGCTTATACGTATTGAAGAGAAACCAGAGTCAATACAGCCCCCACTCCCTACGAGGCCTTGAGCATCCTCAGCTGCCTCTGGCAACAGCCAAACGGTGCATTGCCCATCAACCATCGACTGTCTGTCTTCCAAGTTGACTCACGAGTGGCCCCACCCACTGACCAATCAGCTCAATCGTCACAAGCACAGGCTCTACATTATATACATAATCCAAAGGCTTGTATTTGTTGTTGTTGTTGTTGTTGTTGTTTTTTAGGAAAAATGGCAGCAAACCTAAGAAGGTTGAACAGAGCATTGACATAGGATTTATCTATCAGATACCAGCACGGATTGCTTTTATATTACACAGTCATACTGGACTCTGCCAAATAGCAGAGCCTCTCCAAAAATACTTTGAACTCATAAGTGTTCCTCTCCACGGAAGTCTTTAGTAAAAGGCGAAAGGATTATACGTATTGAAGAGAAACCAGAGTCAATACAGCCCCCACTCCCTACGAGGCCTTGAGCATCCTCAGCTGCCTCTGGCAACAGCCAAACGGTGCATTGCCCATCAACAATCGACTGTCTGTCTTCCAAGTTGACTCACGAGTGGCCCCACCCACTGACCAATCAGCTTAATCGTCACAAGCACAGGCTCTACATTATATACATAATCCAAAGGCTTGTATTTTTTGTGGTTGTTGTTGGTTTTTTTTAGGAAAAATGGCAGCAAACCTAAGCATGTTGAACAGAGCGTTGACATATGATTTATCTATCAGATTCCAGCCCGGATTGCTTTTATGTTAGACAGTCATACTGGGCTCCGCCAAATAGCAGAGCCTCTCCAAAAATACTCTGAACTCATAAGTGTTCCTCTCCACGGAAGTCTTTAGTAAAAGGCGCAAGGCTTATACGTATTGAAGAGAAACCAGAGTCAATACAGGCCCCACTCCCTACGAGGCCTTGAGCATCCTCAGCTGCCTCTGGCAACAGCCAAACGGTGCATTGCCCATCAACCATCGACTGTCTGTCTTCCAAGTTGACTCACGAGTGGCCCCACCCACTGACCAATCAGCTCAATCGTCACAAGCACAGGCTCTACATTATATACATAATCCAAAGGCTTGTATTTGTTGTTGTTGTTGTTGGTTTTTTTTAGGAAAAATGGCAGCAAACCTAAGAAGGTTGAACAGAGCATTGACATAGGATTTATCTATCAGATACCAGCCCGGATTGCTTTTATGTTAAGACAGTCATACTGGGCTCCGCCAAATAGCAGAGCCTCTCCAAAAATACTCTGAACTCATAAGTGTTCCTCTCCACGGAAGTCTTTAGTAAAAGGCGAAAGGCTTATACGTATTGAAGAGAAACCAGAGTCAATACAGCCCCCACTCCCTACGAGGCCTTGAGCATCCTCAGCTGCCTCTGGCAAATGCCAAACGGTGCATTGCCCATCAACCATCGACTGTCTGTCTTCCAAGTTGACTCACGAGTGGCCCCACCCACTGACCAATCAGCTCAATCGTCACAAGCACAGGCTCTACATTATATACATAATCCAAAGGCTTGTATTTGTTGTTGTTGTTGTTGGTTTTTTTTAGGAAAAATGGCAGCAAACCTAAGAAGGTTGAACAGAGCATTGACATAGGATTTATCTATCAGATACCAGCACGGATTGCTTTTATATTACACAGTCATACTGGACTCTGCCAAATAGCAGAGCCTCTCCAAAAATACTCTGAACTCATAAGTGTTCCTCTCCACGGAAGTCTTTAGTAAAAGGCGAAAGGCTTATACGTATTGAAGAGAAACCAGAGTCAATACAGCCCCCACTCCCTACGAGGCCTTGAGCATCCTCAGCTGCCTCTGGCAACAGCCAAACGGTGCATTGCCCATCAACAATCGACTGTCTGTCTTCCAAGTTGACTCACGAGTGGCCCCACCCACTGACCAATCAGCTTAATCGTCACAAGCACAGGCTCTACATTATATACATAATCCAAAGGCTTGTATTTTTTGTGGTTGTTGTTGGTTTTTTTTAGGAAAAATGGCAGCAAACCTAAGCATGTTGAACAGAGCGTTGACATATGATTTATCTATCAGATTCCAGCCCGGATTGCTTTTATGTTAGACAGTCATACTGGGCTCCGCCAAATAGCAGAGCCTCTCCAAAAATACTCTGAACTCATAAGTGTTCCTCTCCACGGAAGTCTTTAGTAAAAGGCGAAAGGCTTATACGTATTGAAGAGAAACCAGAGTCAATACAGGCCCCACTCCCTACGAGGCCTTGAGCATCCTCAGCTGCCTCTGGCAACAGCCAAACGGTGCATTGCCCATCAACCATCGACTGTCTGTCTTCCAAGTTGACTCACGAGTGGCCCCACCCACTGACCAATCAGCTCAATCGTCACAAGCACAGGCTCTACATTATATACATAATCCAAAGGCTTGTATTTGTTGTTGTTGTTGTTGGTTTTTTTTAGGAAAAATGGCAGCAAACCTAAGAAGGTTGAACAGAGCATTGACATAGGATTTATCTATCAGATACCAGCACGGATTGCTTTTATATTACACAGTCATACTGGACTCTGCCAAATAGCAGAGCCTCTCCAAAAATACTCTGAACTCATAAGTGTTCCTCTCCACGGAAGTCTTTAGTAAAAGGCGAAAGGCTTATACGTATTGAAGAGAAACCAGAGTCAATACAGCCCCCACTCCCTACGAGGCCTTGAGCATCCTCAGCTGCCTCTGGCAACAGCCAAACGGTGCATTGCCCATCAACAATCGACTGTCTGTCTTCCAAGTTGACTCACGAGTGGCCCCACCCACTGACCAATCAGCTTAATCGTCACAAGCACAGGCTCTACATTATATACATAATCCAAAGGCTTGTATTTTTTGTGGTTGTTGTTGGTTTTTTTTAGGAAAAATGGCAGCAAACCTAAGCATGTTGAACAGAGCGTTGACATATGATTTATCTATCAGATTCCAGCCCGGATTGCTTTTATGTTAGACAGTCATACTGGGCTCCGCCAAATAGCAGAGCCTCTCCAAAAATACTCTGAACTCATAAGTGTTCCTCTCCACGGAAGTCTTTAGTAAAAGGCGAAAGGCTTATACGTATTGAAGAGAAACCAGAGTCAATACAGGCCCCACTCCCTACGAGGCCTTGAGCATCCTCAGCTGCCTCTGGCAACAGCCAAACGGTGCATTGCCCATCAACCATCGACTGTCTGTCTTCCAAGTTGACTCACGAGTGGCCCCACCCACTGACCAATCAGCTCAATCGTCACAAGCACAGGCTCTACATTATATACATAATCCAAAGGCTTGTATTTGTTGTTGTTGTTGTTGGTTTTTTTTAGGAAAAATGGCAGCAAACCTAAGAAGGTTGAACAGAGCATTGACATAGGATTTATCTATCAGATACCAGCACGGATTGCTTTTATATTACACAGTCATACTGGACTCTGCCAAATAGCAGAGCCTCTCCAAAAATACTCTGAACTCATAAGTGTTCCTCTCCACGGAAGTCTTTAGTAAAAGGCGAAAGGCTTATACGTATTGAAGAGAAACCAGAGTCAATACAGCCCCCACTCCCTACGAGGCCTTGAGCATCCTCAGCTGCCTCTGGCAACAGCCAAACGGTGCATTGCCCATCAACCATCGACTGTCTGTCTTCCAAGTTGACTCACGAGTGGCCCCACCCACTGACCAATCAGCTCAATCGTCACAAGCACAGGCTCTACATTATATACATAATCCAAAGGCTTGTATTTGTTGTTGTTGTTGGTTTTTAGGAAAAATGGCAGCAAACCTAAGCAGGTTGAACAGAGCGTTGACATAGGATTTATCTATCAGATACCAGCCCGGATTGCTTTTATATTACACAGTCATACTGGGCTCTGCCAAATAGCAGAGCCTCTCCAAAAATACTCTGAACTCATAAGTGTTCCTCTCCACGGATGTCTTTAGTAAAAGGCGAAAGGCTTATACGTATTGAAGAGAAACCAGAGTCAATACAGCCCCCACTCCCTACGAGGCCTTGAGCATCCTCAGCTGCCTCTGGCAAATGCCAAACGGTGCATTGCCCATCAACCATCGACTGTCTGTCTTCCAAGTTGATTCACGAGTGGCCCCACCCACTGACCAATCAGCTCAATCGTCACAAGCACAGGCTCTACATTATATACATAATCCAAAGGCTTGTATTTGTTGTTGTTGTTGGTTTTTTTTAGGAAAAATGGCAGCAAACCTAAGAAGGTTGAACAGAGCATTGACATAGGATTTATCTATCAGATTCCAGCCCGGATTGCTTTTATGTTAGACAGTCATACTGGGCTCCGCCAAATAGCAGAGCCTCTCCAAAAATACTCTGAACTCTTAAGTGTTCCTCTCCACGGAAGTCTTTAGTAAAAGGCGAAAGGCTTATACGTATTGAAGAGAAACCAGAGTCAATACAGCCCCCACTCCCTACGAGGCCTTGAGCATCCTCAGCTGCCTCTGGCAACAGCCAAACGGTGCATTGCCCATCAACCATCGACTGTCTGTCTTCCAAGTTGACTCACGAGTGGCCCCACCCACTGACCAATCAGCTCAATCGTCACAAGCACAGGCTCTACATTATATACATAATCCAAAGGCTTGTATTTGTTGTTGTTGTTGGTTTTTTTTAGGAAAAATGGCAGCAAACCTAAGAAGGTTGAACAGAGCATTGACATAGGATTTATCTATCAGATACCAGCCCGGATTGCTTTTATGTTAAGACAGTCATACTGGGCTCCGCCAAATAGCAGAGCCTCTCCAAAAATACTCTGAACTCATAAGTGTTCCTCTCCACGGAAGTCTTTAGTAAAAGGCGAAAGGCTTATACGTATTGAAGAGAAACCAGAGTCAATACAGCCCCCACTCCCTACGAGGCCTTGAGCATCCTCAGCTGCCTCTGGCAAATGCCAAACGGTGCATTGCCCATCAACCATCGACTGTCTGTCTTCCAAGTTGACTCACGAGTGGCCCCACCCACTGACCAATCAGCTCAATCGTCACAAGCACAGGCTCTACATTATATACATAATCCAAAGGCTTGTATTTGTTGTTGTTGTTGTTGTTGTTGTTTTTTAGGAAAAATGGCAGCAAACCTAAGAAGGTTGAACAGAGCATTGACATAGGATTTATCTATCAGATACCAGCACGGATTGCTTTTATATTACACAGTCATACTGGACTCTGCCAAATAGCAGAGCCTCTCCAAAAATACTCTGAACTCATAAGTGTTCCTCTCCACGGAAGTCTTTAGTAAAAGGCGAAAGGCTTATACGTATTGAAGAGAAACCAGAGTCAATACAGCCCCTACTCCCTACGAGGCCTTGAGCATCCTCAGCTGCCTCTGGCAACAGCCAAACGGTGCATTACCCATCAACCATCGACTGTCTGTCTTCCAAGTTGACTCACGAGTGGCCCCACCCACTGACCAATCAGTTCAATCGTCACAAGCACAGGCTCTACATTATATACATAATCCAAAGGCTTGTATTTGTTGTTGTTGTTGGTTTTTTTTTGGAAAAATGGCAGCAAACCTAAGAAGGTTGAACAGAGCATTGACATAGGATTTATCTATCAGATACCAGCCCGGATTGCTTTTATATTACACAGTCATACTGGACTCTGCCAAATAGCAGAGCCTCTCCAAAAATACTTTGAACTCATAAGTGTTCCTCTCCACGGAAGTCTTTAGTAAAAGGCGAAAGGATTATACGTATTGAAGAGAAACCAGAGTCAATACAGCCCCCACTCCCTACGAGGCCTTGAGCATCCTCAGCTGCCTCTGGCAACAGCCAAACGGTGCATTGCCCATCAACAATCGACTGTCTGTCTTCCAAGTTGACTCACGAGTGGCCCCACCCACTGACCAATCAGCTTAATCGTCACAAGCACAGGCTCTACATTATATACATAATCCAAAGGCTTGTATTTTTTGTGGTTGTTGTTGGTTTTTTTTAGGAAAAATGGCAGCAAACCTAAGCATGTTGAACAGAGCGTTGACATATGATTTATCTATCAGATTCCAGCCCGGATTGCTTTTATGTTAGACAGTCATACTGGGCTCCGCCAAATAGCAGAGCCTCTCCAAAAATACTCTGAACTCATAAGTGTTCCTCTCCACGGAAGTCTTTAGTAAAAGGCAAAAGGCTTATACGTATTGAAGAGAAACCAGAGTCAATACAGCCCCCACTCCCTACGAGGCCTTGAGCATCCTCAGCTGCCTCTGGCAAATGCCAAATGGTGCATTGCCCATCAACCATCGACTGTCTGTCTTCCAAGTTGACTCACGAGTGGCCCCACCCACTGACCAATCAGCTCAATCGTCACAAGCACAGGCTCTACATTATATACATAATCCAAAGGCTTGTATTTGTTGTTGTTGTTGTTGTTGGTTTTTTTTAGGAAAAATGGCAGCAAACCTAAGAAGGTTGAACAGAGCATTGACATAGGATTTATCTATCAGATACCAGCACGGATTGCTTTTATATTACACAGTCATACTGGACTCTGCCAAATAGCAGAGCCTCTCCAAAAATACTCTGAACTCATAAGTGTTCCTCTCCACGGAAGTCTTTAGTAAAAGGCGAAAGGCTTATACGTATTGAAGAGAAACCAGAGTCAATACAGCCCCCACTCCCTACGAGGCCTTGAGCATCCTCAGCTGCCTCTGGCAACAGCCAAACGGTGCATTGCCCATCAACCATCGACTGTCTGTCTTCCAAGTTGACTCACGAGTGGCCCCACCCACTGACCAATCAGCTCAATCGTCACAAGCACAGGCTCTACATTATATACATAATCCAAAGGCTTGTATTTGTTGTTGTTGTTGGTTTTTAGGAAAAATGGCAGCAAACCTAAGCAGGTTGAACAGAGCGTTGACATAGGATTTATCTATCAGATACCAGCCCGGATTGCTTTTATATTACACAGTCATACTGGGCTCTGCCAAATAGCAGAGCCTCTCCAAAAATACTCTGAACTCATAAGTGTTCCTCTCCACGGATGTCTTTAGTAAAAGGCGAAAGGCTTATACGTATTGAAGAGAAACCAGAGTCAATACAGCCCCCACTCCCTACGAGGCCTTGAGCATCCTCAGCTGCCTCTGGCAAATGCCAAACGGTGCATTGCCCATCAACCATCGACTGTCTGTCTTCCAAGTTGATTCACGAGTGGCCCCACCCACTGACCAATCAGCTCAATCGTCACAAGCACAGGCTCTACATTATATACATAATCCAAAGGCTTGTATTTGTTGTTGTTGTTGGTTTTTTTTAGGAAAAATGGCAGCAAACCTAAGAAGGTTGAACAGAGCATTGACATAGGATTTATCTATCAGATTCCAGCCCGGATTGCTTTTATGTTAGACAGTCATACTGGGCTCCGCCAAATAGCAGAGCCTCTCCAAAAATACTCTGAACTCTTAAGTGTTCCTCTCCACGGAAGTCTTTAGTAAAAGGCGAAAGGCTTATACGTATTGAAGAGAAACCAGAGTCAATACAGCCCCCACTCCCTACGAGGCCTTGAGCATCCTCAGCTGCCTCTGGCAACAGCCAAACGGTGCATTGCCCATCAACCATCGACTGTCTGTCTTCCAAGTTGACTCACGAGTGGCCCCACCCACTGACCAATCAGCTCAATCGTCACAAGCACAGGCTCTACATTATATACATAATCCAAAGGCTTGTATTTGTTGTTGTTGTTGGTTTTTTTTAGGAAAAATGGCAGCAAACCTAAGAAGGTTGAACAGAGCATTGACATAGGATTTATCTATCAGATACCAGCCCGGATTGCTTTTATGTTAAGACAGTCATACTGGGCTCCGCCAAATAGCAGAGCCTCTCCAAAAATACTCTGAACTCATAAGTGTTCCTCTCCACGGAAGTCTTTAGTAAAAGGCGAAAGGCTTATACGTATTGAAGAGAAACCAGAGTCAATACAGCCCCCACTCCCTACGAGGCCTTGAGCATCCTCAGCTGCCTCTGGCAAATGCCAAACGGTGCATTGCCCATCAACCATCGACTGTCTGTCTTCCAAGTTGACTCACGAGTGGCCCCACCCACTGACCAATCAGCTCAATCGTCACAAGCACAGGCTCTACATTATATACATAATCCAAAGGCTTGTATTTGTTGTTGTTGTTGTTGTTGTTTTTTAGGAAAAATGGCAGCAAACCTAAGAAGGTTGAACAGAGCATTGACATAGGATTTATCTATCAGATACCAGCACGGATTGCTTTTATATTACACAGTCATACTGGACTCTGCCAAATAGCAGAGCCTCTCCAAAAATACTCTGAACTCATAAGTGTTCCTCTCCACGGAAGTCTTTAGTAAAAGGCGAAAGGCTTATACGTATTGAAGAGAAACCAGAGTCAATACAGCCCCTACTCCCTACGAGGCCTTGAGCATCCTCAGCTGCCTCTGGCAACAGCCAAACGGTGCATTACCCATCAACCATCGACTGTCTGTCTTCCAAGTTGACTCACGAGTGGCCCCACCCACTGACCAATCAGTTCAATCGTCACAAGCACAGGCTCTACATTATATACATAATCCAAAGGCTTGTATTTGTTGTTGTTGTTGGTTTTTTTTTGGAAAAATGGCAGCAAACCTAAGAAGGTTGAACAGAGCATTGACATAGGATTTATCTATCAGATACCAGCCCGGATTGCTTTTATATTACACAGTCATACTGGACTCTGCCAAATAGCAGAGCCTCTCCAAAAATACTTTGAACTCATAAGTGTTCCTCTCCACGGAAGTCTTTAGTAAAAGGCGAAAGGATTATACGTATTGAAGAGAAACCAGAGTCAATACAGCCCCCACTCCCTACGAGGCCTTGAGCATCCTCAGCTGCCTCTGGCAACAGCCAAACGGTGCATTGCCCATCAACAATCGACTGTCTGTCTTCCAAGTTGACTCACGAGTGGCCCCACCCACTGACCAATCAGCTTAATCGTCACAAGCACAGGCTCTACATTATATACATAATCCAAAGGCTTGTATTTTTTGTGGTTGTTGTTGGTTTTTTTTAGGAAAAATGGCAGCAAACCTAAGCATGTTGAACAGAGCGTTGACATATGATTTATCTATCAGATTCCAGCCCGGATTGCTTTTATGTTAGACAGTCATACTGGGCTCCGCCAAATAGCAGAGCCTCTCCAAAAATACTCTGAACTCATAAGTGTTCCTCTCCACGGAAGTCTTTAGTAAAAGGCAAAAGGCTTATACGTATTGAAGAGAAACCAGAGTCAATACAGCCCCCACTCCCTACGAGGCCTTGAGCATCCTCAGCTGCCTCTGGCAAATGCCAAATGGTGCATTGCCCATCAACCATCGACTGTCTGTCTTCCAAGTTGACTCACGAGTGGCCCCACCCACTGACCAATCAGCTCAATCGTCACAAGCACAGGCTCTACATTATATACATAATCCAAAGGCTTGTATTTGTTGTTGTTGTTGGTTTTTTTTTATGAAAAATTGCAGCAAACCTAAGAAGGTTGAACAGAGCATTGACATAGGATTTATCTATCAGATACCAGCACGGATTGCTTTTATATTACACAGTCATACTGGACTCTGCCAAATAGCAGAGCCTCTCCAAAAATACTCTGAACTCATAAGCGTTCCTCTCCACGGAAGTCTTTAGTAAAAGGCGAAAGGCTTATACGTATTGAAGAGAAACCAGAGTCAATACAGCCCCCACTCCCTACGAGGCCTTGAGCATCCTCAGCTGCCTCTGGCAACAGCCAAACGGTGCATTGCCCATCAACCATCGACTGTCTGTCTTCCAAGTTGACTCACGAGTGGCCCCACCCACTGACCAATCAGCTCAATCGTCACAAGCACAGGCTCTACATTATATACATAATCCAAAGGCTTGTATTTGTTGTTGTTGTTGTTGGTTTTTTTTAGGAAAAATGGCAGCAAACCTAAGAAGGTTGAACAGAGCATTGACATAGGATTTATCTATCAGATACCAGCACGGATTGCTTTTATATTACACAGTCATACTGGACTCTGCCAAATAGCAGAGCCTCTCCAAAAATACTTTGAACTCATAAGTGTTCCTCTCCACGGAAGTCTTTAGTAAAAGGCGAAAGGATTATACGTATTGAAGAGAAACCAGAGTCAATACAGCCCCCACTCCCTACGAGGCCTTGAGCATCCTCAGCTGCCTCTGGCAACAGCCAAACGGTGCATTGCCCATCAACAATCGACTGTCTGTCTTCCAAGTTGACTCACGAGTGGCCCCACCCACTGACCAATCAGCTTAATTGTCACAAGCACAGGCTCTACATTATATACATAATCCAAAGGCTTGTATTTTTTGTGGTTGTTGTTGGTTTTTTTTAGGAAAAATGGCAGCAAACCTAAGCATGTTGAACAGAGCGTTGACATATGATTTATCTATCAGATTCCAGCCCGGATTGCTTTTATGTTAGACAGTCATAATGGGCTCCGCCAAATAGCAGAGCCTCTCCAAAAATACTCTGAACTCATAAGTGTTCCTCTCCACGGAAGTCTTTAGTAAAAGGCGAAAGGCTTATACGTATTGAAGAGAAACCAGAGTCAATACAGGCCCCACTCCCTACGAGGCCTTGAGCATCCTCAGCTGCCTCTGGCAACAGCCAAACGGTGCATTGCCCATCAACCATCGACTGTCTGTCTTCCAAGTTGACTCACGAGTGGCCCCACCCACTGACCAATCAGCTCAATCGTCACAAGCACAGGCTCTACATTATATACATAATCCAAAGGCTTGTATTTGTTGTTGTTGTTGTTGGTTTTTTTTAGGAAAAATGGCAGCAAACCTAAGAAGGTTGAACAGAGCATTGACATAGGATTTATCTATCAGATACCAGCCCGGATTGCTTTTATGTTAAGACAGTCATACTGGGCTCCGCCAAATAGCAGAGCCTCTCCAAAAATACTCTGAACTCATAAGTGTTCCTCTCCACGGAAGTCTTTAGTAAAAGGCGAAAGGCTTATACGTATTGAAGAGAAACCAGAGTCAATACAGCCCCCACTCCCTACGAGGCCTTGAGCATCCTCAGCTGCCTCTGGCAAATGCCAAACGGTGCATTGCCCATCAACCATCGACTGTCTGTCTTCCAAGTTGACTCACGAGTGGCCCAACCCACTGACCAATCAGCTCAATCGTCACAAGCACAGGCTCTACATTATATACATAATCCAAAGGCTTGTATTTGTTGTTGTTGTTGTTGGTTTTTTTTAGGAAAAATGGCAGCAAACCTAAGAAGGTTGAACAGAGCATTGACATAGGATTTATCTATCAGATACCAGCACGGATTGCTTTTATATTACACAGTCATACTGGACTCTGCCAAATAGCAGAGCCTCTCCAAAAATACTCTGAACTCATAAGTGTTCCTCTCCACGGAAGTCTTTAGTAAAAGGCGAAAGGCTTATACGTATTGAAGAGAAACCAGAGTCAATACAGCCCCCACTCCCTACGAGGCCTTGAGCATCCTCAGCTGCCTCTGGCAACAGCCAAACGGTGCATTGCCCATCAACAATCGACTGTCTGTCTTCCAAGTTGACTCACGAGTGGCCCCACCCACTGACCAATCAGCTTAATTGTCACAAGCACAGGCTCTACATTATATACATAATCCAAAGGCTTGTATTTTTTGTGGTTGTTGTTGGTTTTTTTTAGGAAAAATGGCAGCAAACCTAAGCATGTTGAACAGAGCGTTGACATATGATTTATCTATCAGATTCCAGCCCGGATTGCTTTTATGTTAGACAGTCATAATGGGCTCCGCCAAATAGCAGAGCCTCTCCAAAAATACTCTGAACTCATAAGTGTTCCTCTCCACAGAAGTCTTTAGTAAAAGGCGAAAGGCTTATACGTATTGAAGAGAAACCAGAGTCAATACAGGCCCCACTCCCTACGAGGCCTTGAGCATCCTCAGCTGCCTCTGGCAACAGCCAAACGGTGCATTGCCCATCAACCATCGACTGTCTGTCTTCCA
Source organism: Notolepis coatsorum (assembly GCF_963971535.1). Classification (NCBI taxonomy): domain Eukaryota; kingdom Metazoa; phylum Chordata; class Actinopteri; order Aulopiformes; family Paralepididae; genus Notolepis; species Notolepis coatsorum. Next base: position 5,568,079 of record NC_140181.1, on the reverse strand, counting down.
AGTTGACTCACGAGTGGCCCCACCCACTGACCAATCAGCTCAATCGTCACAAGCACAGGCTCTACATTATATACATAATCCAAAGGCTTGTATTTGTTGTTGTTGTTGTTGGTTTTTTTTAGGAAAAATGGCAGCAAACCTAAGAAGGTTGAACAGAGCATTGACATAGGATTTATCTATCAGATACCAGCCCGGATTGCTTTTATGTTAAGACAGTCATACTGGGCTCCGCCAAATAGCAGAGCCTCTCCAAAAATACTCTGAACTCATAAGTGTTCCTCTCCACGGAAGTCTTTAGTAAAAGGCGAAAGGCTTATACGTATTGAAGAGAAACCAGAGTCAATACAGCCCCCACTCCCTACGAGGCCTTGAGCATCCTCAGCTGCCTCTGGCAAATGCCAAACGGTGCATTGCCCATCAACAATCGACTGTCTGTCTTCCAAGTTGACTCACGAGTGGCCCCACCCACTGACCAATCAGCTTAATCGTCACAAGCACAGGCTCTACATTATATACATAATCCAAAGGCTTGTATTTTTTGTGGTTGTTGTTGGTTTTTTTTAGGAAAAATGGCAGCAAACCTAAGCATGTTGAACAGAGCGTTGACATATGATTTATCTATCAGATTCCAGCCCGGATTGCTTTTATGTTAGACAGTCATACTGGGCTCCGCCAAATAGCAGAGCCTCTCCAAAAATACTCTGAACTCATAAGTGTTCCTCTCCACGGAAGTCTTTAGTAAAAGGCGAAAGGCTTATACGTATTGAAGAGAAACCAGAGTCAATACAGGCCCCACTCCCTACGAGGCCTTGAGCATCCTCAGCTGCCTCTGGCAACAGCCAAACGGTGCATTGCCCATCAACCATCGACTGTCTGTCTTCCAAGTTGACTCACGAGTGGCCCCACCCACTGACCAATCAGCTCAATCGTCACGAGCACAGGCTCTACATTATATACATAATGTAAAGGCTTGTATTTTTTGTGGTTGTTGTTGGTTTTTAAGAAAAATGGCAGCAAACCTTAGCATGTTGAACAGAGCGTTGACATAGGATTTATCTATCAGATTCCAGCCCGGATTGCTTTTATGTTAGACAGTCATACTGGGCTCCGCAAAATAGCAGAGCCTCTCCAAAAATACTCTGAACTCATAAGTGTTCCTCTCCACGGAAGTCTTTAGTAAAAGGCGAAAGGCTTATACGTATTGAAGAGAAACCAGAATCAATACAGCCCCCACTCCCTACGAGGCCTTGAGCATCCTCAGCTGCCTCTGGCAACAGCCAAACGGTGCATTGCCCATCAACCATCGACTGTCTGTCTTCCAAGTTGACTCACGAGTGGCCCCACCCACTGACCAATCAGCTCAATCGTCACAAGCACAGGCTCTACATTATATACATAATCCAAAGGCTTGTATTTGTTGTTGTTGTTGGTTTTTAGGAAAAATGGCATCAAACCTAAGCAGGTTGAACAGAGCGTTGACATAGGATTTATCTATCAGATACCAGCCCGTATTGCTTTTATATTACACAGTCATACTGGACTCTGCCAAATAGCAGAGCCTCTCCAAAAATACTCTGAACTCATAAGTGTTCCTCTCCACGGAAGTCTTTAGTAAAAGGCGAAAGGCTTATACGTATTGAAGAGAAACCAGAGTCAATACAGCCCCCACTCCCTACGAGGCCTTGAGCATCCTCAGCTGCCTCTGGCAACAGCCAAACGGTGCATTGCCCATCAACCATCGACTGTCTGTCTTCCAAGTTGACTCACGAGTGGCCCCACCCACTGACCAATCAGCTCAATCGTCACAAGCACAGGCTCTACATTATATACATAATGTAAAGGCTTGTATTTTTTGTGGTTGTTGTTGGTTTTTAAGAAAAATGGCAGCAAACCTTAGCATGTTGAACAGAGCGTTGACATAGGATTTATCTATCAGATTCCAGCCCGGATTGCTTTTATGTTAGACAGTCATACTGGGCTCCGCAAAATAGCAGAGCCTCTCCAAAAATACTCTGAACTCATAAGTGTTCCTCTCCACGGAAGTCTTTAGTAAAAGGCGAAAGGCTTATACGTATTGAAGAGAAACCAGAATCAATACAGCCCCCACTCCCTACGAGGCCTTGAGCATCCTCAGCTGCCTCTGGCAACAGCCAAACGGTGCATTGCCCATCAACCATCGACTGTCTGTCTTCCAAGTTGACTCACGAGTGGCCCCACCCACTGACCAATCAGCTCAATCGTCACAAGCACAGGCTCTACATTATATACATAATCCAAAGGCTTGTATTTGTTGTTGTTGTTGGTTTTTAGGAAAAATGGCATCAAACCTAAGCAGGTTGAACAGAGCGTTGACATAGGATTTATCTATCAGATTCCAGCCCGGATTGCTTTTATGTTAGACAGTCATACTGGGCTCCGCAAAATAGCAGAGACTCTCCAAAAATACAATGAACTCATAAGTGTTCCTCTCCACGGAAGTCTTTAGTAAAAGGCGAAAGGCTTATACATGTTGAAGAGAAACCAGAATCAATACAGCCCCCACTCCCTACGAGGCCTTGAGCATCCTCAGCTGCCTCTGGCAACAGCCAAACGGTGCATTGCCCATCAACCATCGACTGTCTGTCTTCCAAGTTGACTCACGAGTGGCCCCACCCACTGACCAATCAGCTCAATCGTCACAAGCACAGGCTCTACATTATATACATAATCCAAAGGCTTGTATTTGTTGTTGTTGTTGGTTTTTTTTAGGAAAAATGGCAGCAAACCTAAGAAGGTTGAACAGAGCATTGACATAGGATTTATCTATCAGATACCAGCCCGGATTGCTTTTATATTACACAGTCATACTGGACTCTGCCAAATAGCAGAGCCTCTCCAAAAATACTCTGAACTCATAAGTGTTCCTCTCCACGGAAGTCTTTAGTAAAAGGCGAAAGGCTTATACGTATTGAAGAGAAACCAGAGTCAATACAGCCCCCACTCCCTACGAGGCCTTGAGCATCCATAGCTGCCTCTGCCAACAGCCAAACGGTGCATTGCCCATCAACCATCGACTGTCTGTCTTCCAAGTTGACTCACGAGTGGCCCCACCCATTGACCAATCAGCTCAATCGTCACGAGCACAGGCTCTACATTATATACATAATCCAAAGGCTTGTATTTGTTGTTGTTGTTGTTGGGTTTTCTTTTAGGAAAAATGGCAGCAAACCTAAGAAGGTTGAACAGAGCATTGACATAGGATTTATCTATCAGATACCAGCCCGGATTGCTTTTATATTACACAGTCATACTGGACTCGGCCAAATAGCAGAGCCTCTCCAAAAATACTCTGAACTCATAAGTGTTCCTCTCCACGGAAGTCTTTAGTAAAAGGCGAAAGGCTTATACGTATTGAAGAGAAACCAGAGTCAATACAGCCCCCACTCCCTACGAGGCCTTGAGCATCCTCAGCTGCCTCTGGCAACAGCCAAACGGTGCATTGCCCATCAACCATCGACTGTCTGTCTTCCAAGTTGACTCACGAGTGGCCCCACCCACTGACCAATCAGCTCAATCGTCACAAGCACAGGCTCTACATTATATACATAATCCAAAGGCTTGTATTTGTTGTTGTTGTTATTGGTTTTTTTTTAGGAAAAATGGCAGCAAACCTAAGAAGGTTGAACAGAGCATTGAGATAGGATTTATCTATCAGATACCAGCCCGGATTGCTTTTATATTACACAGTCATACTGGACTCTGCCAAATAGCAGAGCCTCTCCAAAAATACTCTGAACTCATAAGTGTTCCTCTCCACGGATGTCTTTAGTAAAAGGCGAAAGGCTTATACGTATTGAAGAGAAACCAGAGTCAATACAGCCACCACTCCCTACGAGGCCTTGAGCATCCATAGCTGCCTCTGGCAACAGCCAAACGGTGCATTGCCCATCAACCATCGACTGTCTGTCTTCCAAGTTGACTCACGAGTGGCCCCACCCACTGACCAATCAGCTCAATCGTCACGAGCACAGGCTCTACATTATATACATAATGTAAAGGCTTGTATTTTTTGTGGTTGTTGTTGGTTTTTAAGAAAAATGGCAGCAAACCTTAGCATGTTGAACAGAGCGTTGACATAGGATTTATCTATCAGATTCCAGCCCGGATTGCTTTTATATTACACAGTCATACTGGGCTCCGCAAAATAGCAGAGCCTCTCCAAAAATACTCTGAACTCATAAGTGTTCCTCTCCACGGAAGTCTTTAGTAAAAGGCGAAAGGCTTATACGTATTGAAGAGAAACCAGAGTCAATACAGCCCCCACTCCCTACGAGGCCTTGAGCATCCTCAGCTGCCTCTGGCAAATGCCAAACGGTGCATTGCCCATCAACCATCGACTGTCTGTCTTCCAAGTTGACTCACGAGTGGCCGCACCCACTGACCAATCAGCTCAATCGTCACAAGCACAGGCTCTACATTATATACATAATCCAAAGGCTTGTATTTGTTGTTGTTGTTGGTTTTTAGGAAAAATGGCAGCAAACCTAAGCAGGTTGAACAGAGCGTTGACATAGGATTTATCTATCAGATACCAGCCCAGATTGCTTTTATATTACACAGTCATACTGGGCTCTGCAAAATAGCAGAGCCTCTCCAAAAATACTCTGAACTCATAAGTGTTCCTCTCCACGGATGTCTTTAGTAAAAGGCGAAAGGCTTATACGTATTGAAGAGAAACCAGAGTCAATACAGCCACCACTCCCTACGAGGCCTTGAGCATCCATAGCTGCCTCTGGCAACAGCCAAACGGTGCATTGCCCATCAACCATCGACTGTCTGTCTTCCAAGTTGACTCACGAGTGGCCCCACCCACTGACCAATCAGCTCAATCGTCACGAGCACAGGCTCTACATTATATACATAATGTAAAGGCTTGTATTTTTTGTGGTTGTTGTTGGTTTTTAAGAGAAATGGCAGCAAACCTTAGCATGTTGAACAGAGCGTTGACATAGGATTTATCTATCAGATTCCAGCCCGGATTGCTTTTATATTACACAGTCATACTGGGCTCCGCAAAATAGCAGAGCCTCTCCAAAAATACTCTGAACTCATAAGTGTTCCTCTCCACGGAAGTCTTTAGTAAAAGGCGAAAGGCTTATACGTATTGAAGAGAAACCAGAGTCAATACAGCCCCCACTCCCTACGAGGCCTTGAGCATCCTCAGCTGCCTCTGGCAAATGCCAAACGGTGCATTGCCCATCAACCATCGACTGTCTGTCTTCCAAGTTGACTCACGAGTGGCCCCACCCACTGACCAATCAGCTCAATCGTCACAAGCACAGGCTCTACATTATATACATAATCCAAAGGCTTGTATTTGTTGTGGTTGTTGGTTTTTAGGAAAAATGGCAGCAAACCTAAGCAGGTTGAACAGAGCGTTGACATAGGATTTATCTATCAGATACCAGCCCAGATTGCTTTTATATTACACAGTCATACTGGGCTCTGCCAAATAGCAGAGCCTCTCCAAAAATACTCTGAACTCATAAGTGTTCCTCTCCACGGATGTCTTTAGTAAAAGGCGAAAGGCTTATACGTATTGAAGAGAAACCAGAGTCAATACAGCCCCCACTCCCTACGAGGCCTTGAGCATCCTCAGCTGCCTCTGGCAACAGCCAAACGGTGCATTGCCCATCAACCATCGACTGTCTGTCTTCCAAGTTGACTCACGAGTGGCCCCACCCACTGACCAATCAGCTCAATCGTCACAAGCACAGGCTCTACATTATATACATAATCCAAAGGCTTGTATTTGTTGTTGTTGTTGGTTTTTAGGAAAAATGGCATCAAACCTAAGCAGGTTGAACAGAGCGTTGACATAGGATTTATCTATCAGATACCAGCCCGGATTGCTTTTATATTACACAGTCATAATGGGCTCTGCCAAATAGCAGAGCCTCTCCAAAAATACTCTGAACTCATAAGTGTTCCTCTCCACGGAAGTCTTTAGTAAAAGGCGAAAGGCTTATACGTATTGAAGAGAAACCAGAGTCAATACAGCCCCCACTCCCTACGAGGCCTTGAGCATCCTCAGCTGCCTCTGGCAACAGCCAAACGGTGCATTGCCCATCAACCATCGACTGTCTGTCTTCCAAGTTGACTCACGAGTGGCCCCACCCACTGACCAATCAGCTCAATCGTCACAAGCACAGGCTCTACATTATATACATAATCCAAAGGCTTGTATTTGTTGTTGTTGTTGGTTTTTAGGAAAAATGGCAGCAAACCTAAGCAGGTTGAACAGAGCGTTGACATAGGATTTATCTATCAGATACCAGCCCGGATTGCTTTTATATTACACAGTCATACTGGGCTCTGCCAAATAGCAGAGCCTCTCCAAAAATACTCTGAACTCATAAGTGTTCCTCTCCACGGAAGTCTTTAGTAAAAGGCGAAAGGCTTATACGTATTGAAGAGAAACCAGAGTCAATACAGCCCCCACTCCCTACGAGGCCATGAGCATCCTCAGCTGCCTCTGGAAACAGCCAAACGGTGCATTGCCCATCAACCATCGACTGTCTGTCTTCCAAGTTGACTCACGAGTGGCCCCACCCACTGACCAATCAGCTCAATCGTCACGAGCACAGGCTCTACATTATATACATAATGTAAAGGCTTGTATTTTTTGTGGTTGTTTTTGTTTTTAAGAAAAATGGCAGCAAACCTTAGCATGTTGAACAGAGCGTTGACATAGGATTTATCTATCAGATTCCAGCCCGGATTGCTTTTATATTACACAGTCATACTGGGCTCCGCAAAATAGCAGAGCCTCTCCAAAAATACTCTGAACTCATAAGTGTTCCTCTCCACGGAAGTCTTTAGTAAAAGGCGAAAGGCGTATACGTATTGAAGAGAAACCAGAGTCAATACAGCCCCCACTCCCTACGAGGCCTTGAGCATCCTCAGCTGCCTCTGGCAAATGCCAAACGGTGCATTGCCCATCAACCATCGACTGTCTGTCTTCCAAGTTGACTCACGAGTGGCCCCACCCACTGACAAATCAGCTCAATCGTCACAAGCACAGGCTCTACATTATATACATAATCCAAAGGCTTGTATTTGTTGTTGTTGGTTTTTAAGAAAAATGGCAGCAAACCTTAGCATGTTGAACAGAGCGTTGACATAGGATTTATCTATCAGATTGCAGCTCGGATTGCTTTTATGTTAGACAGTCATACTGGGCTCCGCAAAATAGCAGAGCCTCTCCAAAAATACTCTGAACTCATAAGTGTTCCTCTCCACAGAAGTCTTTAGTAAAAGGCGAAAGGCTTATACGTATTGAAGAGAAACCAGAGTCAATACAGCCCCACTCCCTACGAGGCCTTGAGCATCCTCAGCTGCCTCTGGCAACAGCCAAACGGTGCATTGCCCATCAACCATCGACTGTCTGTCTTCCAAGTTGACTCACGAGTGGCCCCACCCACTGACCAATCAGCTCAATCGTCACAAGCACAGGCTCTACATTATATACATAATCCAAAGGCTTGTATTTGTTGTTGTTGTTATTGGTTTTTTTTTAGGAAAAATGGCAGCAAACCTAAGAAGGTTGAACAGAGCATTGAGATAGGATTTATCTAACAGATACCAGCCCGGATTGCTTTTATATTACACAGTCATACTGGACTCTGCCAAATAGCAGAGCCTCTCCAAAAATACTCTGAACTCATAAGTGTTCCTCTCCACGGAAGTCTTTAGTAAAAGGCGAAAGGCTTATACGTATTGAAGAGAAACCAGAGTCAATACAGCCCCCACTACCTACGAGGCCTTGAGCATCCTCAGCTGCCTCTGGCAACAGCCAAACGGTGCATTGCCCATCAACCATCGACTGTCTGTCTTCCAAGTTGACTCACGAGTGGCCCCACCCACTGACCAATCAGCTCAATCGTCACAAGCACAGGCTCTACATTATATACATAATCCAAAGGCTTGTATTTGTTGTTGTTGTTGGTTTTTAGGAAAAATGGCAGCAAACCTAAGCAGGTTGAACAGAGCGTTGACATAGGATTTATCTATCAGATACCAGCCCGGATTGCTTTTATATTACACAGTCATACTGGGCTCGGCCAAATAGCAGAGCCTCTCCAAAAATACTCTGAACTCATAAGTGTTCCTCTCCACGGATGTCTTTAGTAAAAGGCGAAAGGCTTATACGTATTGAAGAGAAACCAGAGTCAATACAGCCCCCACTCCCTACAAGGCCTTGAGCATCCTCAGCTGCCTCTGGCAACAGCCAAACGGTGCATTGCCCATCAACCATCTACTGTCTGTCTTCCAAGTTGACTCACGAGTGGCCCCACCCACTGACCAATCAGCTCAATCGTCACAAGCACAGGCTCTACATTATATACATAATGTAAAGGCTTGTATTTTTTGTGGTTGTTGTTGGTTTTTAAGAAAAATGGCAGCAAACCTTAGCATGTTGAACAGAGCGTTGACATAGGATTTATCTATCAGATTCCAGCCCGGATTGCTTTTATGTTAGACAGTCATACTGGGCTCCGCAAAATAGCAGAGCCTCTCCAAAAATACTCTGAACTCATAAGTGTTCCTCTCCACGGAAGTCTTTAGTAAAAGGTGAAAGGCTTATACGTATTGAAGAGAAACCAGAGTCAATACAGCCCCCACTCCCTACGAGGCCTTGAGCATCCTCAGCTGCCTCTGCAACAGCCAAACGGTGCATTGCCCATCAACCATCGACTGTCTGTCTTCCAAGTTGACTCACGAGTGGCCCCACCCACTGACCAATCAGCTCAATCGTCACGAGCACAGGCTCTACATTATATACATAATCCAAAGGCTTGTATTTGTTGTTGTTGTTGTTGGGTTTTCTTTTAGGAAAAATGGCAGCAAACCTAAGAAGGTTGAACAGAGCATTGACATAGGATTTATCTATCAGATACCAGCCCGGATTGCTTTTATATTACACAGTCATACTGGACTCGGCCAAATAGCAGAGCCTCTCCAAAAATACTCTGAACTCATAAGTGTTCCTCTCCACGGATGTCTTTAGTAAAAGGCGAAAGGCTTATACGTATTGAAGAGAAACCAGAGTCAATACAGCCACCACTCCCTACGAGGCCTTGAGCATCCTCAGCTGCCTCTGGCAACAGCCAAACGGTGCATTGCCCATCAACCATCGACTGTCTGTCTTCCAAGTTGACTCACGAGTGGCCCCACCCACTGACCAATCAGCTCAATCGTCACGAGCACAGGCTCTACATTATATACATAATGTAAAGGCTTGTATTTTTTGTGGTTGTTGGTTTTTTTTTGGAAAAATGGCAGCAAACCTAAGAAGGTTGAACAGAGCATTGACATAGGATTTATCTATCAGATACCAGGCCGGATTGCTTTTATATTACACAGTCATACTGGACTCTGCCAAATAGCAGAGCCTCTCCAAAAATACTTTGAACTCATAAGTGTTCCTCTCCACGGAAGTCTTTAGTAAAAGGCGAAAGGATTATACGTATTGAAGAGAAACCAGAGTCAATACAGCCCCCACTCCCTACGAGGCCTTGAGCATCCTCAGCTGCCTCTGGCAACAGCCAAACGGTGCATTGCCCATCAACAATCGACTGTCTGTCTTCCAAGTTGACTCACGAGTGGCCCCACCCACTGACCAATCAGCTTAATCGTCACAAGCACAGGCTCTACATTATATACATAATCCAAAGGCTTGTATTTTTTGTGGTTGTTGTTGGTTTTTTTTAGGAAAAATGGCAGCAAACCTAAGCATGTTGAACAGAGCGTTGACATATGATTTATCTATCAGATTCCAGCCCGGATTGCTTTTATGTTAGACAGTCATACTGGGCTCCGCCAAATAGCAGAGCCTCTCCAAAAATACTCTGAACTCATAAGTGTTCCTCTCCACGGAAGTCTTTAGTAAAAGGCGAAAGGCTTATACGTATTGAAGAGAAACCAGAGTCAATACAGCCCCCACTCCCTACGAGGCCTTGAGCATCCTCAGCTGCCTCTGGCAAATGCCAAATGGTGCATTGCCCATCAACCATCGACTGTCTGTCTTCCAAGTTGACTCACGAGTGGCCCCACCCACTGACCAATCAGCTCAATCGTCACAAGCACAGGCTCTACATTATATACATAATCCAAAGGCTTGTATTTGTTGTTGTTGTTGGTTTTTTTTTATGAAAAATTGCAGCAAACCTAAGAAGGTTGAACAGAGCATTGACATAGGATTTATCTATCAGATACCAGCACGGATTGCTTTTATATTACACAGTCATACTGGACTCTGCCAAATAGCAGAGCCTCTCCAAAAATACTCTGAACTCATAAGTGTTCCTCTCCACGGAAGTCTTTAGTAAAAGGCGAAAGGCTTATACGTATTGAAGAGAAACCAGAGTCAATACAGCCCCCACTCCCTACGAGGCCTTGAGCATCCTCAGCTGCCTCTGGCAACAGCCAAACGGTGCATTGCCCATCAACCATCGACTGTCTGTCTTCCAAGTTGACTCACGAGTGGCCCCACCCACTGACCAATCAGCTCAATCGTCACAAGCACAGGCTCTACATTATATACATAATCCAAAGGCTTGTATTTGTTGTTGTTGTTGTTGGTTTTTTTTAGGAAAAATGGCAGCAAACCTAAGAAGGTTGAACAGAGCATTGACATAGGATTTATCTATCAGATACCAGCACGGATTGCTTTTATATTACACAGTCATACTGGACTCTGCCAAATAGCAGAGCCTCTCCAAAAATACTTTGAACTCATAAGTGTTCCTCTCCACGGAAGTCTTTAGTAAAAGGCGAAAGGATTATACGTATTGAAGAGAAACCAGAGTCAATACAGCCCCCACTCCCTACGAGGCCTTGAGCATCCTCAGCTGCCTCTGGCAACAGCCAAACGGTGCATTGCCCATCAACAATCGACTGTCTGTCTTCCAAGTTGACTCACGAGTGGCCCCACCCACTGACCAATCAGCTTAATTGTCACAAGCACAGGCTCTACATTATATACATAATCCAAAGGCTTGTATTTTTTGTGGTTGTTGTTGGTTTTTTTTAGGAAAAATGGCAGCAAACCTAAGCATGTTGAACAGAGCGTTGACATATGATTTATCTATCAGATTCCAGCCCGGATTGCTTTTATGTTAGACAGTCATACTGGGCTCCGCCAAATAGCAGAGCCTCTCCAAAAATACTCTGAACTCATAAGTGTTCCTCTCCACGGAAGTGTTTAGTAAAAGGCGAAAGGCTTATACGTATTGAAGAGAAACCAGAGTCAATACAGGCCCCACTCCCTACGAGGCCTTGAGCATCCTCAGCTGCCTCTGGCAACAGCCAAACGGTGCATTGCCCATCAACCATCGACTGTCTGTCTTCCAAGTTGACTCACGAGTGGCCCCACCCACTGACCAATCAGCTCAATCGTCACAAGCACAGGCTCTACATTATATACATAATCCAAAGGCTTGTATTTGTTGTTGTTGTTGTTGGTTTTTTTTAGGAAAAATGGCAGCAAACCTAAGAAGGTTGAACAGAGCATTGACATAGGATTTATCTATCAGATACCAGCCCGGATTGCTTTTATGTTAAGACAGTCATACTGGGCTCCGCCAAATAGCAGAGCCTCTCCAAAAATACTCTGAACTCATAAGTGTTCCTCTCCACGGAAGTCTTTAGTAAAAGGCGAAAGGCTTATACGTATTGAAGAGAAACCAGAGTCAATACAGCCCCCACTCCCTACGAGGCCTTGAGCATCCTCAGCTGCCTCTGGCAAATGCCAAACGGTGCATTGCCCATCAACCATCGACTGTCTGTCTTCCAAGTTGACTCACGAGTGGCCCAACCCACTGACCAATCAGCTCAATCGTCACAAGCACAGGCTCTACATTATATACATAATCCAAAGGCTTGTATTTGTTGTTGTTGTTGTTGGTTTTTTTTAGGAAAAATGGCAGCAAACCTAAGAAGGTTGAACAGAGCATTGACATAGGATTTATCTATCAGATACCAGCACGGATTGCTTTTATATTACACAGTCATACTGGACTCTGCCAAATAGCAGAGCCTCTCCAAAAATACTCTGAACTCATAAGTGTTCCTCTCCACGGAAGTCTTTAGTAAAAGGCGAAAGGCTTATACGTATTGAAGAGAAACCAGAGTCAATACAGCCCCCACTCCCTACGAGGCCTTGAGCATCCTCAGCTGCCTCTGGCAACAGCCAAACGGTGCATTGCCCATCAACAATCGACTGTCTGTCTTCCAAGTTGACTCACGAGTGGCCCCACCCACTGACCAATCAGCTTAATCGTCACAAGCACAGGCTCTACATTATATACATAATCCAAAGGCTTGTATTTTTTGTGGTTGTTGTTGGTTTTTTTAGGAAAAATGGCAGCAAACCTAAGCATGTTGAACAGAGCGTTGACATATGATTTATCTATCAGATTCCAGCCCGGATTGCTTTTATGTTAGACAGTCATACTGGGCTCCGCCAAATAGCAGAGCCTCTCCAAAAATACTCTGAACTCATAAGTGTTCCTCTCCACGGAAGTCTTTAGTAAAAGGCGAAAGGCTTATACGTATTGAAGAGAAACCAGAGTCAATACAGGCCCCACTCCCTACGAGGCCTTGAGCATCCTCAGCTGCCTCTGGCAACAGCCAAACGGTGCATTGCCCATCAACCATCGACTGTCTGTCTTCCAAGTTGACTCACGAGTGGCCCCACCCACTGACCAATCAGCTCAATCGTCACGAGCACAGGCTCTACATTATATACATAATGTAAAGGCTTGTATTTTTTGTGGTTGTTGTTGGTTTTTAAGAAAAATGGCAGCAAACCTTAGCATGTTGAACAGAGCGTTGACATAGGATTTATCTATCAGATTCCAGCCCGGATTGCTTTTATGTTAGACAGTCATACTGGGCTCCGCAAAATAGCAGAGCCTCTCCAAAAATACTCTGAACTCATAAGTGTTCCTCTCCACGGAAGTCTTTAGTAAAAGGCGAAAGGCTTATACGTATTGAAGAGAAACCAGAATCAATACAGCCCCCACTCCCTACGAGGCCTTGAGCATCCTCAGCTGCCTCTGGCAACAGCCAAACGGTGCATTGCCCATCAACCATCGACTGTCTGTCTTCCAAGTTGACTCACGAGTGGCCCCACCCACTGACCAATCAGCTCAATCGTCACAAGCACAGGCTCTACATTATATACATAATCCAAAGGCTTGTATTTGTTGTTGTTGTTGTTGGTTTTTAGGAAAAATGGCATCAAACCTAAGCAGGTTGAACAGAGCGTTGACATAGGATTTATCTATCAGATTCCAGCCCGGATTGCTTTTATGTTAGACAGTCATACTGGGCTCCGCAAAATAGCAGAGCCTCTCCAAAAATACAATGAACTCATAAGTGTTCCTCTCCACGGAAGTCTTTAGTAAAAGGCGAAAGGCTTATACATGTTGAAGAGAAACCAGAATCAATACAGCCCCCACTCTTCTTCTTCTTCTTCTTATTGAGGTTTAACGGCGGCCGACCACTTGTTAGGGTATGTGCCGCCATCTACTGGTATCCTTTACCTCCTACAAAACCCAATTCCCCTCACCTTCTTGGAGTGCAACTAACGCTGCTACTTCCCAATTGAGCCCCCCTCTGCGAGACACTCCTTGCCCCCTGCTGCCTGACTCTGTACACCTTGGTCACCCGCTGCCCCCTTATTCAATTCCTTAACCACCTCCTCCAATGTCAGACCTTCCATACCCAGATGTTGAACCGCTATCCTAACAATCATCTTTGTTCTATCTGTTCTACCCTCAATCTTTGCCGCAGTATTAATTACCCCTGCCACGAAGCCCACAATACTCAATTTCTCCTCCCACACCCTCTCTCTATCCTCCTGCCCTACCCTTTCTGCCAACTGCCCTTCTACAAACCCCTGCACCCTAACTTGACTTCCTTGTCCCACCCTCCTAGCCGCCTCTGCATACGACAACTTACCCTCCCTTCTAACACTCTGAACCACTACCTCCCTCTTCATCACCTCACACCCCCTAAACGCTACACTATGCTCCCCTCCACAACTACAACACCATAGCTTCACTCCCTCTCCACACTTCCCATAGTCATGCTCCCCGCCACACCTAGCACACCTCTGTCCCTTCCTACATGAAACTGCTATATGACCAAATTCCTGGCACCTGTAACATCTCAGAGGACTCTGAACAAATTCCCTAACCCTATACACCTCACTCCCTACATACACCTTACTTGGAACAACCTCACCTTCAAACTTAATCACAACCGTCTCCGTCACTACCCTATCTGCCCCCCTCTTCATCCTTTCTGCACCATTAACTTTCCCATTACGCACATCTCTCCCCAACTCTTCCACCAGCTGCTCTACGCTAACCTCCACCGAAACCCCAGCTATCACCCCCTTACATCCCCCCTCCCTCTTCTCCCCCACTCTCACAACCTTAATTATACCCACCCCTCCAATGCTCCTCATCTTCCCAGCCCTCTCCACCTGATCCACACTAACACACCCTACGGCCAGATTCCCATCCTCCAAAACTCTCGCATACCTTACCTCCCCTAATTGCTTACCTATGAGTTTGGGCAACTCGAAAAATCCTAATTTCCGCACTCCCCCCTTCCCCTCAAACCTAACCACTATATGAATCACTTCTGCAACACCATTACCTACACCCTCGCCTTCTGACCCACTCGAGCTATCTCCCCTACCCTTCTTCCTCTTTATCCCCTTCCCACTGTCCCTGCTCCTCTTCTCCACCCTTCTCCCCCGCTCTCACCCCCCTCCATACTTTCACCATCTGACTCCCTTCCCCTGTCACTACCATCCCCGTCCCTACCGACACCTCCCTCGCTCTCACTACCCGCCCCAGCTCCCAGCGGCGAAAGCAGTTCATCATGGATCAGCAAGGCGGCCACATCCACCTCCTCGTAACCGATAAAGCCGTCTAACACGACCCCAGCCCCCACTCCCTACGAGGCCTTGAGCATCCTCAGCTGCCTCTGGCAACAGCCAAACGGTGCATTGCCCATCAACCATCGACTGTCTGTCTTCCAAGTTGACTCACGAGTGGCCCCACCCACTGACCAATCAGCTCAATCGTCACAAGCACAGGCTCTACATTATATACATAATCCAAAGGCTTGTATTTGTT
This sequence comes from Notolepis coatsorum, assembly GCF_963971535.1. NCBI lineage: Eukaryota > Metazoa > Chordata > Actinopteri > Aulopiformes > Paralepididae > Notolepis > Notolepis coatsorum. The sequence continues at coordinate 5,552,882 of NC_140181.1, read as the reverse complement.
GTTGTTGTTGGTTTTTTTTAGGAAAAATGGCAGCAAACCTAAGAAGGTTGAACAGAGCATTGACATAGGATTTATCTATCAGATACCAGCCCGGATTGCTTTTATATTACACAGTCATACTGAACTCTGCCAAATAGCAGAGCCTCTCCAAAAATACTCTGAACTCATAAGTGTTCCTCTCCACGGAAGTCTTTAGTAAAAGGCGAAAGGCTTATACGTATTGAAGAGAAACCAGAGTCAATACAGCCCCCACTCCCTACGAGGCCTTGAGCATCCATAGCTGCCTCTGCCAACAGCCAAACGGTGCATTGCCCATCAACCATCGACTGTCTGTCTTCCAAGTTGACTCACGAGTGGCCCCACCCATTGACCAATCAGCTCAATCGTCACGAGCACAGGCTCTACATTATATACATAATCCAAAGGCTTGTATTTGTTGTTGTTGTTGTTGTTGGGTTTTCTTTTAGGAAAAATGGCAGCAAACCTAAGAAGGTTGAACAGAGCATTGACATAGGATTTATCTATCAGATACCAGCCCGGATTGCTTTTATATTACACAGTCATACTGGACTCGGCCAAATAGCAGAGCCTCTCCAAAAATACTCTGAACTCATAAGTGTTCCTCTCCACGGAAGTCTTTAGTAAAAGGCGAAAGGCTTATACGTATTGAAGAGAAACCAGAGTCAATACAGCCCCCACTCCCTACGAGGCCTTGAGCATCCTCAGCTGCCTCTGGCAACAGCCAAACGGTGCATTGCCCATCAACCATCGACTGTCTGTCTTCCAAGTTGACTCACGAGTGGCCCCACCCACTGACCAATCAGCTCAATCGTCACAAGCACAGGCTCTACATTATATACATAATCCAAAGGCTTGTATTTGTTGTTGTTGTTATTGGTTTTTTTTTAGGAAAAATGGCAGCAAACCTAAGAAGGTTGAACAGAGCATTGAGATAGGATTTATCTATCAGATACCAGGCCGGATTGCTTTTATATTACACAGTCATACTGGACTCTGCCAAATAGCAGAGCCTCTCCAAAAATACTCTGAACTCATAAGTGTTCCTCTCCACGGATGTCTTTAGTAAAAGGCGAAAGGCTTATACGTATTGAAGAGAAACCAGAGTCAATACAGCCACCACTCCCTACGAGGCCTTGAGCATCCATAGCTGCCTCTGGCAACAGCCAAACGGTGCATTGCCCATCAACCATCGACTGTCTGTCTTCCAAGTTGACTCACGAGTGGCCCCACCCACTGACCAATCAGCTCAATCGTCACGAGCACAGGCTCTACATTATATACATAATGTAAAGGCTTGTATTTTTTGTGGTTGTTGTTGGTTTTTAAGAAAAATGGCAGCAAACCTTAGCATGTTGAACAGAGCGTTGACATAGGATTTATCTATCAGATTCCAGCCCGGATTGCTTTTATATTACACAGTCATACTGGGCTCCGCAAAATAGCAGAGCCTCTCCAAAAATACTCTGAACTCATAAGTGTTCCTCTCCACGGAAGTCTTTAGTAAAAGGCGAAAGGCTTATACGTATTGAAGAGAAACCAGAGTCAATACAGCCCCCACTCCCTACGAGGCCTTGAGCATCCTCAGCTGCCTCTGGCAAATGCCAAACGGTGCATTGCCCATCAACCATCGACTGTCTGTCTTCCAAGTTGACTCACGAGTGGCCCCACCCACTGACCAATCAGCTCAATCGTCACAAGCACAGGCTCTACATTATATACATAATCCAAAGGCTTGTATTTGTTGTTGTTGTTGGTTTTTAGGAAAAATGGCAGCAAACCTAAGCAGGTTGAACAGAGCGTTGACATAGGATTTATCTATCAGATACCAGCCCAGATTGCTTTTATATTACACAGTCATACTGGGCTCTGCCAAATAGCAGAGCCTCTCCAAAAATACTCTGAACTCATAAGTGTTCCTCTCCACGGATGTCTTTAGTAAAAGGCGAAAGGCTTATACGTATTGAAGAGAAACCAGAGTCAATACAGCCACCACTCCCTACGAGGCCTTGAGCATCCATAGCTGCCTCTGGCAACAGCCAAACGGTGCATTGCCCATCAACCATCGACTGTCTGTCTTCCAAGTTGACTCACGAGTGGCCCCACCCACTGACCAATCAGCTCAATCGTCACGAGCACAGGCTCTACATTATATACATAATGTAAAGGCTTGTATTTTTTGTGGTTGTTGTTGGTTTTTAAGAGAAATGGCAGCAAACCTTAGCATGTTGAACAGAGCGTTGACATAGGATTTATCTATCAGATTCCAGCCCGGATTGCTTTTATATTACACAGTCATACTGGGCTCCGCAAAATAGCAGAGCCTCTCCAAAAATACTCTGAACTCATAAGTGTTCCTCTCCACGGAAGTCTTTAGTAAAAGGCGAAAGGCTTATACGTATTGAAGAGAAACCAGAGTCAATACAGCCCCCACTCCCTACGAGGCCTTGAGCATCCTCAGCTGCCTCTGGCAAATGCCAAACGGTGCATTGCCCATCAACCATCGACTGTCTGTCTTCCAAGTTGACTCACGAGTGGCCCCACCCACTGACCAATCAGCTCAATCGTCACAAGCACAGGCTCTACATTATATACATAATCCAAAGGCTTGTATTTGTTGTGGTTGTTGGTTTTTAGGAAAAATGGCAGCAAACCTAAGCAGGTTGAACAGAGCGTTGACATAGGATTTATCTATCAGATACCAGCCCAGATTGCTTTTATATTACACAGTCATACTGGGCTCTGCCAAATAGCAGAGCCTCTCCAAAAATACTCTGAACTCATAAGTGTTCCTCTCCACGGATGTCTTTAGTAAAAGGCGAAAGGCTTATACGTATTGAAGAGAAACCAGAGTCAATACAGCCCCCACTCCCTACGAGGCCTTGAGCATCCTCAGCTGCCTCTGGCAACAGCCAAACGGTGCATTGCCCATCAACCATCGACTGTCTGTCTTCCAAGTTGACTCACGAGTGGCCCCACCCACTGACCAATCAGCTCAATCGTCACAAGCACAGGCTCTACATTATATACATAAACCAAAGGCTTGTATTTGTTGTTGTTGTTGGTTTTTAGGAAAAATGGCATCAAACCTAAGCAGGTTGAACAGAGCGTTGACATAGGATTTATCTATCAGATACCAGCCCGGATTGCTTTTATATTACACAGTCATAATGGGCTCTGCCAAATAGCAGAGCCTCTCCAAAAATACTCTGAACTCATAAGTGTTCCTCTCCACGGAAGTCTTTAGTAAAAGGCGAAAGGCTTATACGTATTGAAGAGAAACCAGAGTCAATACAGCCCCCACTCCCTACGAGGCCTTGAGCATCCTCAGCTGCCTCTGGCAACAGCCAAACGGTGCATTGCCCATCAACCATCGACTGTCTGTCTTCCAAGTTGACTCACGAGTGGCCCCACCCACTGACCAATCAGCTCAATCGTCACAAGCACAGGCTCTACATTATATACATAATCCAAAGGCTTGTATTTGTTGTTGTTGTTGGTTTTTAGGAAAAATGGCAGCAAACCTAAGCAGGTTGAACAGAGCGTTGACATAGGATTTATCTATCAGATACCAGCCCGGATTGCTTTTATATTACACAGTCATACTGGGCTCTGCCAAATAGCAGAGACTCTCCAAAAATACTCTGAACTCATAAGTGTTCCTCTCCACGGAAGTCTTTAGTAAAAGGCGAAAGGCTTATACGTATTGAAGAGAAACCAGAGTCAATACAGCCCCCACTCCCTACGAGGCCATGAGCATCCTCAGCTGCCTCTGGAAACAGCCAAACGGTGCATTGCCCATCAACCATCGACTGTCTGTCTTCCAAGTTGACTCACGAGTGGCCCCACCCACTGACCAATCAGCTCAATCGTCACGAGCACAGGCTCTACATTATATACATAATGTAAAGGCTTGTATTTGTTGTTGTTGGTTTTTAAGAAAAATGGCAGCAAACCTTAGCATGTTGAACAGAGCGTTGACATAGGATTTATCTATCAGATTGCAGCTCGGATTGCTTTTATGTTAGACAGTCATACTGGGCTCCGCAAAATAGCAGAGCCTCTCCAAAAATACTCTGAACTCATAAGTGTTCCTCTCCACAGAAGTCTTTAGTAAAAGGCGAAAGGCTTATACGTATTGAAGAGAAACCAGAGTCAATACAGCCCCACTCCCTACGAGGCCTTGAGCATCCTCAGCTGCCTCTGGCAACAGCCAAACGGTGCATTGCCCATCAACCATCGACTGTCTGTCTTCCAAGTTGACTCACGAGTGGCCCCACCCACTGACCAATCAGCTCAATCGTCACAAGCACAGGCTCTACATTATATACATAATCCAAAGGCTTGTATTTGTTGTTGTTGTTATTGGTTTTTTTTTAGGAAAAATGGCAGCAAACCTAAGAAGGTTGAACAGAGCATTGAGATAGGATTTATCTATCAGATACCAGCCCGGATTGCTTTTATATTACACAGTCATACTGGACTCTGCCAAATAGCAGAGCCTCTCCAAAAATACTCTGAACTCATAAGTGTTCCTCTCCACGGAAGTCTTTAGTAAAAGGCGAAAGGCTTATACGTATTGAAGAGAAACCAGAGTCAATACAGCCCCCACTACCTACGAGGCCTTGAGCATCCTCAGCTGCCTCTGGCAACAGCCAAACGGTGCATTGCCCATCAACCATCGACTGTCTGTCTTCCAAGTTGACTCACGAGTGGCCCCACCCACTGACCAATCAGCTCAATCGTCACAAGCACAGGCTCTACATTATATACATAATCCAAAGGCTTGTATTTGTTGTTGTTGTTGGTTTTTAGGAAAAATGGCAGCAAACCTAAGCAGGTTGAACAGAGCGTTGACATAGGATTTATCTATCAGATACCAGCCCGGATTGCTTTTATATTACACAGTCATACTGGGCTCCGCCAAATAGCAGAGCCTCTCCAAAAATACTCTGAACTCATAAGTGTTCCTCTCCACGGATGTCTTTAGTAAAAGGCGAAAGGCTTATACGTATTGAAGAGAAACCAGAGTCAATACAGCCCCCACTCCCTACAAGGCCTTGAGCATCCTCAGCTGCCTCTGGCAACAGCCAAACGGTGCATTGCCCATCAACCATCTACTGTCTGTCTTCCAAGTTGACTCACGAGTGGCCCCACCCACTGACCAATCAGCTCAATCGTCACAAGCACAGGCTCTACATTATATACATAATGTAAAGGCTTGTATTTTTTGTGGTTGTTGTTGGTTTTTAAGAAAAATGGCAGCAAACCTTAGCATGTTGAACAGAGCGTTGACATAGGATTTATCTATCAGATTCCAGCCCGGATTGCTTTTATGTTAGACAGTCATACTGGGCTCCGCAAAATAGCAGAGCCTCTCCAAAAATACTCTGAACTCATAAGTGTTCCTCTCCACGGAAGTCTTTAGTAAAAGGTGAAAGGCTTATACGTATTGAAGAGAAACCAGAGTCAATACAGCCCCCACTCCCTACGAGGCCTTGAGCATCCTCAGCTGCCTCTGCAACAGCCAAACGGTGCATTGCCCATCAACCATCGACTGTCTGTCTTCCAAGTTGACTCACGAGTGGCCCCACCCACTGACCAATCAGCTCAATCGTCACGAGCACAGGCTCTACATTATATACATAATCCAAAGGCTTGTATTTGTTGTTGTTGTTGTTGGGTTTTCTTTTAGGAAAAATGGCAGCAAACCTAAGAAGGTTGAACAGAGCATTGACATAGGATTTATCTATCAGATACCAGCCCGGATTGCTTTTATATTACACAGTCATACTGGACTCGGCCAAATAGCAGAGCCTCTCCAAAAATACTCTGAACTCATAAGTGTTCCTCTCCACGGATGTCTTTAGTAAAAGGCGAAAGGCTTATACGTATTGAAGAGAAACCAGAGTCAATACAGCCACCACTCCCTACGAGGCCTTGAGCATCCTCAGCTGCCTCTGGCAACAGCCAAACGGTGCATTGCCCATCAACCATCGACTGTCTGTCTTCCAAGTTGACTCACGAGTGGCCCCACCCACTGACCAATCAGCTCAATCGTCACGAGCACAGGCTCTACATTATATACATAATGTAAAGGCTTGTATTTTTTGTGGTTGTTGTTGGTTTTTAAGAAAAATCGCAGCAAACCTTAGCATGTTGAACAGAGCATTGACATAGGATTTATCTATCAGATACCAGCCCGGATTGCTTTTATATTACACAGTCATACTGGACTCTGCCAAATAGCAGAGCCTCTCCAAAAATACTCTGAACTCATAAGTGTTCCTCTCCACGGAAGTCTTTAGTAAAAGGCGAAAGGCTTATACGTATTGAAGAGAAACCAGAGTCAATACAGCCCCCACTCCCTACGAGGCCTTGAGCATCCATAGCTGCCTCTGGCAACAGCCAAACGGTGCATTGCCCATCAACCATCGACTGTCTGTCTTCCAAGTTGACTCACGAGTGGCCCCACCCACTGACCAATCAGCTCAATCGTCACGAGCACAGGCTCTACATTATATACATAATCCAAAGTGTTGTGAAGGGCCAGATTAAACCGAATATATATATTTATTTATATATATATATTTAATTGTATTTGTATATTCTCTAATATTCCCTGATATCCCTTGTATATTCCTTGTACAATATGCATTGAATATCCATTCTAGCCTACTGAACATCCCATAATAGTCTCCATTCTACTATTGGTCGAGACCTTGGTGCCAGGCTGCCATACCCCTCAGACCCAGTTCAAACGTACCGCTCCACATGTACGAACAAGTCCTAGTTCCGCGTAGGAATCTGGCTACCGCACCACTAATGGGACTATTTGTTCATAGTGCGTATATATACTGCGCTACTAAAGTAGGACTTTCTTTTCAGTCCAGTTTCTTACCCTCCAATAGAGTCACAGACGTAAAGCCTCCCCGCGACGCCACGTGTGGGAGTAAGGCCAAGTTCGCCTACCATCGGTATTGAGACATCGTGTATATTAATATTTGAATAGTCATATTTGGCACTATATCGTCGAGTTGGACGTAGTCTATTAAGCTAATAATAGTCTGTTAATATATAGTGCTTCGTGCGGTGAGAATACTACCGTAGTCAGTACCCCATCGTTTCGGGCAGAGAACTGGCTGCTTACCCAGGGTGGTTGACCCCATGTGAAGCTGCACCCGAGGAGCCCCAGAGCCGACGAGCGAGTGGACCTGTATACCGGATTATTCTACCGACGACAGCCCGCCTTCCCAGGCACGGATTATGCTTTGTATACTTTGATTATTCCATGGATAAAGACCCCCGACACTGCCGTGTGTTGGAACCCCCCCCCCTGGAGAGGACGCAAGGTGAGGAGACGCTCTGCAAGACGAGGTCGCTTCACGTCTCTCCCCCGTGGACCGGAGAGAGCCGGCCCACAAAGAGTCCACCTGCTTTCATCTGTGGTCCAAGGATCGCCGGCGCATTGAACGGCACTACAGTGGGTTCACCTGGGATACCCTTGGCCGGACGAGGCAGCCGGATTCTACCCCCCCCCCCCTCCTACTCCTGTCGGCTTACAAGCGACCGGATTAACCCCCCCTTAGTGTATCCAGTATATAATCATTAAAGTATCATTGCTGTTATTCCTTAACTATTCCAGGTCGTATATTTACCACCTGCGCCATCAGAGATTGGACATTCTCTATTGATATACCGACGAATACTCTTTGCCATAAAAGTGCATACTATTTCAATTCATAAATGTAATTAAGTGATTAAGTGCTTGCTCTACACACCATTGCTGTGTAGTAATAAACGCATACTTCGACTTCGTACATTTGTGTTGGATCCGTTTCATCTACGTGAGAGTGTTTATGATAATATATGTATGCCGTGTACTGGGTGGCCGAATATTAAGTACAAAGGTAGTGGTAGTAAGTATCATATCTAGTAATACAGTCAGGGAATTGTACCCCTCAGTTACAATTGGTCCTTCGAACCGGATGGTAATCAGTGTAATATTAATATAGTGTTATTAATATTGAAATGGCCTATGATGAACACTCCACGAAACGATCCTCCTAACCAACGCCCGCAGCGCAAACGACGGCTCCCTCAGTACTTAGAGGCTTACGCTGTCAGTCAACAACCTAGTCTTCTACTAACAGTAAACGCGGTAAAACTAGAAAGTAAAAGTATGTCTAACCCCAACGCCCAGACTACCCCGACCATAGAGGCCCCTACGGGCTCTAATGTAACTGACCAAGTTCACGGTGGGGACCAGTGGGAACCAGACATGACTTCACACCCCGCCAGTACTGAAGAAGTAGTCCCCGATGAGTCCCGGGAGGAATACAACGCTACCGAGAGAGAACTCGGCACGGAAGAAGACGGGGAGAGCACCGTGGAGATAGAGCTCCAAGGCTCCGCAAGGAGTACCCCGAGGGAAGGCTCCCCTATACAACCGCCTTCTCCCAGCGAGGCAGAGAGGACCCTACAGCAGGCCTTCCTCATCAGCCTGAACGCCGCTGCTGAACGCGACCGACTGCAGATCCAGCAGCGAAGCGAACACGAGCAGATACGTCTAGAAATAAGACGCATTCAGATGGAAGAGAATGTGGCCCGAGAACGAGCCGGTGCTCAACGGGACGCAGCGCGCGACAGACAGCAGTCGCAACTAATAGAACAGCTGATCAGACGGACAACACCCTCTCCCTCCGCCAGAGGCTCCAGGAACTCGTCTAGACACACCTCCAGGGCGGCATCCCCTAGCCGAGTAAACAACCCTGAACTTGACCAACAGACGAGGTCTATACCCCCCACAGACCACCTCCCCCCACCGGTCCAAGCGAGACCTAGCAACCGGGAAGGAGCAGCATATCCTGTGGAGAGGCTAAACCAGAGACTACAAGCACTGGATGACCTAACTGAAGACGAAGAGGAAGAGGAGGAGAACCACGCCCGAAGACAGCACAGTACTCTACCGGACCAGGAGGTCCGGTACAGCCCAGGCTATACTCCCGCGGAGCTGCGCTACAGACCCCCGACTCTATACACGGGTGAGCACGACGCACGACCCGCACCGAGGAACAGCACCTGGACAAGCGGGCCATGGTACACTGCCGGTACCAGCCCATACCAAGGAGCGGGAGGAGACTCGCCTAGGAGGCCTCTCCCCCAACGCTCGCCGATGTATCCACAGTCAGCGTCATACATTGGCACGCCTATGGTACCCGACTTCACCCAAGAGAACCGGGCCCAGTATACAGAACTCCGCATGTGTCTGGAGACCATGTTGGTGGATGTATTGGATGAACGCCACAAATACGCCATCCTACGGAAGCACTTAAAGGTGCCCCGCGCACATAATATAGCGCTCGCCTACGCGACTTCCACCACCCCATACACAGCAGCGCTGGTAGCATTGGACCAGAGGTATGGGCGCATATGGGATTACGTGATCCAGGAGATCCGACACATCGACCGCTTACCCCCAGCAATAGACAATCGAGCACTGGACGACCTGTCCATCAGAGTGCAGTCCCTGGTAGGGATGTTGGGAGCGCAAAGAGAGAAGGGGAGGCATGAACTTTACGCCAACTCAAATGTGGAAAGGATTCTGGAGAAGCTGCCGCCCGCTCGTCAGGAGCGCTTTAGGCGGCAGAGGGACCACAGAGACCCGAATGGCCCCGAACCGAACCTCCTCGATCTAGCAGACTTCCTGGCGAGAGAAGTCAGCAGCATACGGCTAGATACATTCGGACGGAGCACCCCTGGCTCCAGAGAAGGAACCAGACGACTAAATGATGGAAGAAGATCGGTGACTGTGATGCACCAATCGGAGTCAGTACCGAGCAGCAGGAGCCACAGTACCCCCTCCAGAACGGAGAAGTGGAAGATAGTGTGCCCCTACTGTGAGAAAGAACACTGGCTAGCGCAATGTGACTCCTTCCCCAAGCTGAACGCGGAGGAAGCAGGTCAATGGATAAAGTCCAACAAGCGCTGTTTTCGCTGTGCGCGCTCACACATGGCAGCCGAATGCCGCTTAAAGAAAAGGTGCACCAAGTGCGATGGAGCCCATCTGGACATACTTCACGACAGTAACAGACGGCGCCCTTCACCCGCACCATCCAGCCGCAAAGCGAGCGTCATGTACATCGATCCCGCCAGCAGCAGTGGAGCCCGAGTACTCCTAAAAGTAGTGCGTGTGACACTAAGCTACCAGAATAAAGTCCTGGACACTTACGCCGTCCTCGATGACGGGTCAGAGAAGACCCTGCTGCTCGCCTCCGCTGCGGCCCAGCTAGGGCTGCGGGGAAGCGAAACCCAAATGACAATTCGGACAATAAGACGAGATTTGAAGACGATAAAGGGCGAGAATGTCTCATTCTCTATCGCAGCAAGCGGCCAGCCTGAGCGACGGTACCAGATTACAGACGCTTTCACCAGCCAAGAAATAGGACTGTCGCGGTACACATACCCCATCGCCAAGCTGATGGAGAAATATGCACATCTGCGCAAGTTACCGATCCCGCTCATAGACAATGCTATGCCGACCCTGTTGATAGGCTCCGACCATGCAGACCTCATTGTCCCGATAGACCGGGTTCATACCGGACCCCGAGGCTGTCCTGCAGCAGTCGAGACCCGTTTGGGATGGACTCTCCAAGGCCCGCTCGCCAAATCTCTCAACCGAAGTACAGCCACTAGATGTCTCCACTCCCGAGTCACAGAGGGAGAAACCGCACTCCTGCAACACGTAGAGCGGCTATGGACCTTGGAACAAATGCCCTTTAAGAACGGAAAGAAAGACATTCGCTCTAAAGATGACATTTACGCCATTCACCTCCTCGAGACAGGGACCAAGAGAGTCCCGGTCAACGGCGTGTTGAGATACGCCACGCCACTCCTGCGGCGAGAAGGAATGCCTACTTTCCACGCCAAGACAGACGCCACAGAACGGTACCTGCTGAACACGGAGCGGCGCTTAGCCAAGAACCCCGCCCAAGAGAGTGTATACCGCGCTGAGATTGAGAAGCTCATCACAGCGGGACACGTCACAAAGATGGACATTAAAGAGGCTGACCAGACCACTGAATCGTGGTACGTGCCCCACCACAAGGTCCATCACAACGGTAAAGACCGCATAGTATTTAACTGCAGCTACCAGATCGGATCCCAAAATCTGAATAAAGAGTTACTGCCCGGTCCCACACTCGGCCCCTCCCTACTCGGCGTTCTACTCCGCTTCCGCCAGGAAAAGGTGGCCATCAGCGGGGACATTAAAGGAATGTTCCTGCAGGTGAGATTAGTAGAGGCGGACAAGCCCCTGTTACGGTTCCTATGGAGAGAGAAGCCAGGAGATGAGCACCCAGCCATCTACCAATGGGAAGTCCTCCCCTTCGGAACGACGTGCAGCCCCTGCTGTGCTACATTTGCACTACAGAAACATGTAGCAGAGGACCCAGCAGCGGACGAAGAGGTCCGACACAGCGTAAAGAACAGCTTCTACGTAGACAACTGTCTACAAAGCCTTTCAACCCAAGAAGAAGCCGAGGCTCTCCTGATTAAACTCCGCGCCTCATTGATCAAAGGCGGCTTTGATCTCAGGCAGTGGGCCAGCAGCGATCCGCAAGTACTGCGCAGCCTCTCCTCCGAGGACAAGGCAGCCAGCAGCGAGACCTGGATGGCTACAATCCCGGGAGAAGCCCAGGAGATGACCCTGGGATTGGTGTGGCGATTCAAAACAGATTCGCTTCACTACAGACACAAGCCCCTGACTACGGAGCAGGGAAGGCCGGCGGCGGCGCCGACCACCAGACGGAGTGTGTACACAACACTCGCCCGACAATATGACCCGCTAGGATGTATTCTACCGTACACCACCAGGGCACTCACTCCCAGGCGTTAATATGCGCCGAAGCTACTTCCCACCCACGGTGAGGCCAGAGACATGTAAAATGGACTTACACGTCTTCAGTGACGCCTCAGAGGTCGCATACGGATCAGTAGCCTACTTGCGGGCCCAAGACCAGGGGGGAGAGATCTACACAGCATTTGTCCTCGCCCGCTCGAAAATAGCCCCACGCAAGCAACAATCTATCCCACGTCTAGAGCTCTGCGCAGCCCTAGCCGGAGCGCACCTAGCCACGCTCATCCAACGTGAGCTCACCATACCGGTGTCTAGAACAATCCTGTGGTCAGATTCCACGACAGTACTCGCCTGGATCAAATCGGACTCATGCAAGTACAAAGTCTTCGTGGGAGTCAGAGTCACCGAGATTCAAGACTTAACCGAAGAGTTAACCGGAGAAACAGAGTGGCGCTACGTTGATACAAAACAGAACCCAGCTGACGTCATCACCCGGGGGATGCCCCTGGATGACCTCACCCGTCGCAATGTCTACAGTGACGGCCCCGCATTCCTAAGACTCCCGGAAGGACAGTGGCCCATGCCTATCCCGAGGGAAGCAAGTCCAGAGGAGGTGGAAAATAAGAAGTCTGTGTTCTGTGGATTGAGCACCGTAGCCTCCACCGACCCTAACATAGACGATTGCACGTCCATAGAGAGTGCACAACAAAGAACATTCCTGCGGTACCACCCGGAGTGCAAGTCCCCCGCTGATATGTCAGCAGCTAACTACGAGGAAGCAGAATTGCTTCTACTGCAGCGAGCCCAGAGAGACTCGTTCCCCGATGAATTGGCCTGTCTACAGGGAGGAAAGCCCGTCCCATCCGACAGCAGATTAATTCACCTGGCCCCCGAGAGCGACGCTCATACCCTCATCAGAGTGGGTGGTCGCCTACGCAGAGCCCCCAATCTACCGGATGACATTAAATACCCGATCGTATTGAACAGCCGACACAAGGTCACAGAGCTGATTATAAAGAAATACGATGAGGATGTACATCACGCAGGAGCAGAAAGAGTCTTCGCGGAAATCAGACGTCGTTACTGGATCCTACAAGGAAGAGAGGCGGTACGACGCTTCCAGCGAACATGTCTAGACTGCCGCAAGTGGCGCGCACAGCCCAGCATACCAAGGATGGCTGACCTTCCTCCATGTCGCCTCCGAATCGGTGACAAGCCATTCCACTCAACGGGTATGGACTGCTTTGGCCCGCTGCACATAAAGAAAGGAAGAGGAACCGAGAAGCGGTGGGGTATTGTATTCAAATGCATGACCACCAGAGCGATACACATCGAGCTTCTCCCGACCATGAGCACAGACTCATTCCTTATGGCCTTCCGAAGATTCACATCACGGAAAGGAAGACCGTCTACCCTATTGTCCGATCATGGGACAAACTTCAAAGGCGGCGAAAGAGAGCTGAGAGAGAGCTTCCAAGCTATGGGCCCAGAACTTAAGACCCACCTCGCTCCAGCACAGGTTGATTTCCAATTCAACCCCCCAAACGCACCCCACTTCGGTGGCACTTGGGAACGAGAAATGCGCTCCATAAAGACAGCCCTGTACGCAGTACTTGGGGCCCAGACTGTGGCGGAAGAAGTCCTAATGACAGTCCTCACGGAGATTGAGGGAGTACTTAACTCGAAGCCCCTCGGATATGTCTCCAGTGATGTGGCGGATATCGACCCAGTTACCCCCAACACACTCCTGATGGGGCGGCTAGATCCTGCATTACCCCAGACAATGTACCGGCCTGAAGAAGCGAACGGCCGACGAATGTGGAGGTACAGCCAAGTATTAGCCGACAAGTTTTGGAACAGTTTCCTACTGCACTACCTACCGTCTCTACAGACCCGCCAGAAGTGGGTAAAGGAGAGAGACAATTTGACGGAAGGAACAGTCGTCATGATTATTGATCAATCACTGCCCAGAGCTATGTGGCCGGCCGGCCGCGTAAGCAAAGTGATCACCGGTGCCGACGGCAAGGTCCGAGCAGCTGAAGTGCTCGTCCAGGGTCGCACTTACACCCGTCCCGTGGCGAGGCTCATAGAACTGCCTCGACTCCCAGACACAATCGATGATGACCATGACCCTACAACCCTATGACTTTGTGAAGTTGACTGACCCCTACAGCAAACCCTTATGTGTAAATAGACAACGCGATTAATCTGTCTCTGTTTAACTGATTAGGTCTGGGACCAATCAGGGGGTGGCTGTTGTGAAGGGCCAGATTAAACCGAATATATATATTTATTTATATATATATATTTAATTGTATTTGTATATTCTCTAATATTCCCTGATATCCCTTGTATATTCCTTGTACAATATGCATTGAATATCCATTCTAGCCTACTGAACATCCCATAATAGTCTCCATTCTACTATTGGTCGAGACCTTGGTGCCAGGCTGCCATACCCCTCAGACCCAGTTCAAACGTACCGCTCCACATGTACGAACAAGTCCTAGTTCCGCGTAGGAATCTGGCTACCGCACCACTAATGGGACTATTTGTTCATAGTGCGTATATATACTGCGCTACTAAAGTAGGACTTTCTTTTCAGTCCAGTTTCTTACCCTCCAATAGAGTCACAGACGTAAAGCCTCCCCGCGACGCCACGTGTGGGAGTAAGGCCAAGTTCGCCTACCATCGGTATTGAGACATCGTGTATATTAATATTTGAATAGTCATATTTGGCACTATATCGTCGAGTTGGACGTAGTCTATTAAGCTAATAATAGTCTGTTAATATATAGTGCTTCGTGCGGTGAGAATACTACCGTAGTCAGTACCCCATCGTTTCGGGCAGAGAACTGGCTGCTTACCCAGGGTGGTTGACCCCATGTGAAGCTGCACCCGAGGAGCCCCAGAGCCGACGAGCGAGTGGACCTGTATACCGGATTATTCTACCGACGACAGCCCGCCTTCCCAGGCACGGATTATGCTTTGTATACTTTGATTATTCCATGGATAAAGACCCCCGACACTGCCGTGTGTTGGAACCCCCCCCCCTGGAGAGGACGCAAGGTGAGGAGACGCTCTGCAAGACGAGGTCGCTTCACGTCTCTCCCCCGTGGACCGGAGAGAGCCGGCCCACAAAGAGTCCACCTGCTTTCATCTGTGGTCCAAGGATCGCCGGCGCATTGAACGGCACTACAGTGGGTTCACCTGGGATACCCTTGGCCGGACGAGGCAGCCGGATTCTACCCCCCCCCCCCCTCCTACTCCTGTCGGCTTACAAGCGACCGGATTAACCCCCCCTTAGTGTATCCAGTATATAATCATTAAAGTATCATTGCTGTTATTCCTTAACTATTCCAGGTCGTATATTTACCACCTGCGCCATCAGAGATTGGACATTCTCTATTGATATACCGACGAATACTCTTTGCCATAAAAGTGCATACTATTTCAATTCATAAATGTAATTAAGTGATTAAGTGCTTGCTCTACACACCATTGCTGTGTAGTAATAAACGCATACTTCGACTTCGTACATTTGTGTTGGATCCGTTTCATCTACGTGAGAGTGTTTATGATAATATATGTATGCCGTGTACTGGGTGGCCGAATATTAAGTACAAAGGTAGTGGTAGTAAGTATCATATCTAGTAATACAGTCAGGGAATTGTACCCCTCAGTTACAATTGGTCCTTCGAACCGGATGGTAATCAGTGTAATATTAATATAGTGTTATTAATATTGAAATGGCCTATGATGAACACTCCACGAAACGATCCTCCTAACCAACGCCCGCAGCGCGAACGACGGCTCCCTCAGTACTTAGAGGCTTACGCTGTCAGTCAACAACCTAGTCTTCTACTAACAGTAAACGCGGTAAAACTAGAAAGTAAAAGTATGTCTAACCCCAACGCCCAGACTACCCCGACCATAGAGGCCCCTACGGGCTCTAATGTAACTGACCAAGTTCACGGTGGGGACCAGTGGGAACCAGACATGACTTCACACCCCGCCAGTACTGAAGAAGTAGTCCCCGATGAGTCCCGGGAGGAATACAACGCTACCGAGAGAGAACTCGGCACGGAAGAAGACGGGGAGAGCACCGTGGAGATAGAGCTCCAAGGCTCCGCAAGGAGTACCCCGAGGGAAGGCTCCCCTATACAACCGCCTTCTCCCAGCGAGGCAGAGAGGACCCTACAGCAGGCCTTCCTCATCAGCCTGAACGCCGCTGCTGAACGCGACCGACTGCAGATCCAGCAGCGAAGCGAACACGAGCAGATACGTCTAGAAATAAGACGCATTCAGATGGAAGAGAATGTGGCCCGAGAACGAGCCGGTGCTCAACGGGACGCAGCGCGCGACAGACAGCAGTCGCAACTAATAGAACAGCTGATCAGACGGACAACACCCTCTCCCTCCGCCAGAGGCTCCAGGAACTCGTCTAGACACACCTCCAGGGCGGCATCCTCTAGCCGAGTAAACAACCCTGAACTTGACCAACAGACGAGGTCTATACCCCCCACAGACCACCTCCCCCCACCGGTCCAAGCGAGACCTAGCAACCGGGAAGGAGCAGCATATCCTGTGGAGAGGCTAAACCAGAGACTACAAGCACTGGATGACCTAACTGAAGACGAAGAGGAAGAGGAGGAGAACCACGCCCGAAGACAGCACAGTACTCTACCGGACCAGGAGGTCCGGTACAGCCCAGGCTATACTCCCGCGGAGCTGCGCTACAGACCCCCGACTCTATACACGGGTGAGCACGACGCACGACCCGCACCGAGGAACAGCACCTGGACAAGCGGGCCATGGTACACTGCCGGTACCAGCCCATACCAAGGAGCGGGAGGAGACTCGCCTAGGAGGCCTCTCCCCCAACGCTCGCCGATGTATCCACAGTCAGCGTCATACATTGGCACGCCTATGGTACCCGACTTCACCCAAGAGAACCGGGCCCAGTATACAGAACTCCGCATGTGTCTGGAGACCATGTTGGTGGATGTATTGGATGAACGCCACAAATACGCCATCCTACGGAAGCACTTAAAGGTGCCCCGCGCACATAATATAGCGCTCGCCTACGCGACTTCCACCACCCCATACACAGCAGCGCTGGTAGCATTGGACCAGAGGTATGGGCGCATATGGGATTACGTGATCCAGGAGATCCGACACATCGACCGCTTACCCCCAGCAATAGACAATCGAGCACTGGACGACCTGTCCATCAGAGTGCAGTCCCTGGTAGGGATGTTGGGAGCGCAAAGAGAGAAGGGGAGGCATGAACTTTACGCCAACTCAAATGTGGAAAGGATTCTGGAGAAGCTGCCGCCCGCTCGTCAGGAGCGCTTTAGGCGGCAGAGGGACCACAGAGACCCGAATGGCCCCGAACCGAACCTCCTCGATCTAGCAGACTTCCTGGCGAGAGAAGTCAGCAGCCTACGGCTAGATACATTCGGACGGAGCACCCCTGGCTCCAGAGAAGGAACCAGACGACTAAATGATGGAAGAAGATCGGTGACTGTGATGCACCAATCGGAGTCAGTACCGAGCAGCAGGAGCCACAGTACCCCCTCCAGAACGGAGAAGTGGAAGATAGTGTGCCCCTACTGTGAGAAAGAACACTGGCTAGCGCAATGTGACTCCTTCCCCAAGCTGAACGCGGAGGAAGCAGGTCAATGGATAAAGTCCAACAAGCGCTGTTTTCGCTGTGCGCGCTCACACATGGCAGCCGAATGCCGCTTAAAGAAAAGGTGCACCAAGTGCGATGGAGCCCATCTGGACATACTTCACGACAGTAACAGACGGCGCCCTTCACCCGCACCATCCAGCCGCAAAGCGAGCGTCATGTACATCGATCCCGCCAGCAGCAGTGGAGCCCGAGTACTCCTAAAAGTAGTGCGTGTGACACTAAGCTACCAGAATAAAGTCCTGGACACTTACGCCGTCCTCGATGACGGGTCAGAGAAGACCCTGCTGCTCGCCTCCGCTGCGGCCCAGCTAGGGCTGCGGGGAAGCGAAACCCAAATGACAATTCGGACAATAAGACGAGATTTGAAGACGATAAAGGGCGAGAATGTCTCATTCTCTATCGCAGCAAGCGGCCAGCCTGAGCGACGGTACCAGATTACAGACGCTTTCACCAGCCAAGAAATAGGACTGTCGCGGTACACATACCCCATCGCCAAGCTGATGGAGAAATATGCACATCTGCGCAAGTTACCGATCCCGCTCATAGACAATGCTATGCCGACCCTGTTGATAGGCTCCGACCATGCAGACCTCATTGTCCCGATAGACCGGGTTCATACCGGACCCCGAGGCTGTCCTGCAGCAGTCGAGACCCGTTTGGGATGGACTCTCCAAGGCCCGCTCGCCAAATCTCTCAACCGAAGTACAGCCACTAGATGTCTCCACTCCCGAGTCACAGAGGGAGAAACCGCACTCCTGCAACACGTAGAGCGGCTATGGACCTTGGAACAAATGCCCTTTAAGAACGGAAAGAAAGACATTCGCTCTAAAGATGACATTTACGCCATTCACCTCCTCGAGACAGGGACCAAGAGAGTCCCGGTCAACGGCGTGTTGAGATACGCCACGCCACTCCTGCGGCGAGAAGGAATGCCTACTTTCCACGCCAAGACAGACGCCACAGAACGGTACCTGCTGAACACGGAGCGGCGCTTAGCCAAGAACCCCGCCCAAGAGAGTGTATACCGCGCTGAGATTGAGAAGCTCATCACAGCGGGACACGTCACAAAGATGGACATTAAAGAGGCTGACCAGACCACTGAATCGTGGTACGTGCCCCACCACAAGGTCCATCACAACGGTAAAGACCGCATAGTATTTAACTGCAGCTACCAGATCGGATCCCAAAATCTGAATAAAGAGTTACTGCCCGGTCCCACACTCGGCCCCTCCCTACTCGGCGTTCTACTCCGCTTCCGCCAGGAAAAGGTGGCCATCAGCGGGGACATTAAAGGAATGTTCCTGCAGGTGAGATTAGTAGAGGCGGACAAGCCCCTGTTACGGTTCCTATGGAGAGAGAAGCCAGGAGATGAGCACCCAGCCATCTACCAATGGGAAGTCCTCCCCTTCGGAACGACGTGCAGCCCCTGCTGTGCTACATTTGCACTACAGAAACATGTAGCAGAGGACCCAGCAGCGGACGAAGAGGTCCGACACAGCGTAAAGAACAGCTTCTACGTAGACAACTGTCTACAAAGCCTTTCAACCCAAGAAGAAGCCGAGGCTCTCCTGATTAAACTCCGCGCCTCATTGATCAAAGGCGGCTTTGATCTCAGGCAGTGGGCCAGCAGCGATCCGCAAGTACTGCGCAGCCTCTCCTCCGAGGACAAGGCAGCCAGCAGCGAGACCTGGATGGCTACAATCCCGGGAGAAGCCCAGGAGATGACCCTGGGATTGGTGTGGCGATTCAAAACAGATTCGCTTCACTACAGACACAAGCCCCTGACTACGGAGCAGGGAAGGCCGGCGGCGGCGCCGACCACCAGACGGAGTGTGTACACAACACTCGCCCGACAATATGACCCGCTAGGATGTATTCTACCGTACACCACCAGGGCAAAAATGATTGTACGAGCATTGTGGGACAAGGACCAGGGCTGGGACGACCCCATTCCCGCACACCTTACATCCACCTGGAGAGAGTGGGAGACGGAGCTCCACTCACTCCCAGGCGTTAATATGCGCCGAAGCTACTTCCCACCCACGGTGAGGCCAGAGACATGTAAAATGGACTTACACGTCTTCAGTGACGCCTCAGAGGTCGCATACGGATCAGTAGCCTACTTGCGGGCCCAAGACCAGGGGGGAGAGATCTACACAGCATTTGTCCTCGCCCGCTCGAAAATAGCCCCACGCAAGCAACAATCTATCCCACGTCTAGAGCTCTGCGCAGCCCTAGCCGGAGCGCACCTAGCCACGCTCATCCAACGTGAGCTCACCATACCGGTGTCTAGAACAATCCTGTGGTCAGATTCCACGACAGTACTCGCCTGGATCAAATCGGACTCATGCAAGTACAAAGTCTTCGTGGGAGTCAGAGTCACCGAGATTCAAGACTTAACCGAAGAGTTAACCGGAGAAACAGAGTGGCGCTACGTTGATACAAAACAGAACCCAGCTGACGTCATCACCCGGGGGATGCCCCTGGATGACCTCACCCGTCGCAATGTCTACAGTGACGGCCCCGCATTCCTAAGACTCCCGGAAGGACAGTGGCCCATGCCTATCCCGAGGGAAGCAAGTCCAGAGGAGGTGGAAAATAAGAAGTCTGTGTTCTGTGGATTGAGCACCGTAGCCTCCACCGACCCTAACATAGACGATTGCACGTCCATAGAGAGTGCACAACAAAGAACATTCCTGCGGTACCACCCGGAGTGCAAGTCCCCCGCTGATATGTCAGCAGCTAACTACGAGGAAGCAGAATTGCTTCTACTGCAGCGAGCCCAGAGAGACTCGTTCCCCGATGAATTGGCCTGTCTACAGGGAGGAAAGCCCGTCCCATCCGACAGCAGATTAATTCACCTGGCCCCCGAGAGCGACGCTCATACCCTCATCAGAGTGGGTGGTCGCCTACGCAGAGCCCCCAATCTACCGGATGACATTAAATACCCGATCGTATTGAACAGCCGACACAAGGTCACAGAGCTGATTATAAAGAAATACGATGAGGATGTACATCACGCAGGAGCAGAAAGAGTCTTCGCGGAAATCAGACGTCGTTACTGGATCCTACAAGGAAGAGAGGCGGTACGACGCTTCCAGCGAACATGTCTAGACTGCCGCAAGTGGCGCGCGCAGCCCAGCATACCAAGGATGGCTGACCTTCCTCCATGTCGCCTCCGAATCGGTGACAAGCCATTCCACTCAACGGGTATGGACTGCTTTGGCCCGCTGCACATAAAGAAAGGAAGAGGAACCGAGAAGCGGTGGGGTATTGTATTCAAATGCATGACCACCAGAGCGATACACATCGAGCTTCTCCCGACCATGAGCACAGACTCATTCCTTATGGCCTTCCGAAGATTCACATCACGGAAAGGAAGACCGTCTACCCTATTGTCCGATCATGGGACAAACTTCAAAGGCGGCGAAAGAGAGCTGAGAGAGAGCTTCCAAGCTATGGGCCCAGAACTTAAGACCCACCTCGCTCCAGCACAGGTTGATTTCCAATTCAACCCCCCAAACGCACCCCACTTCGGTGGCACTTGGGAACGAGAAGTGCGCTCCATAAAGACAGCCCTGTACGCAGTACTTGGGGCCCAGACTGTGGCGGAAGAAGTCCTAATGACAGTCCTCACGGAGATTGAGGGAGTACTTAACTCGAAGCCCCTCGGATATGTCTCCAGTGATGTGGCGGATATCGACCCAGTTACCCCCAACACACTCCTGATGGGGCGGCTAGATCCTGCATTACCCCAGACAATGTACCGGCCTGAAGAAGCGAACGGCCGACGAATGTGGAGGTACAGCCAAGTATTAGCCGACAAGTTTTGGAACAGTTTCCTACTGCACTACCTACCGTCTCTACAGACCCGCCAGAAGTGGGTAAAGGAGAGAGACAATTTGACGGAAGGAACAGTCGTCATGATTATTGATCAATCACTGCCCAGAGCTATGTGGCCGGCCGGCCGCGTAAGCAAAGTGATCACCGGTGCCGACGGCAAGGTCCGAGCAGCTGAAGTGCTCGTCCAGGGTCGCACTTACACCCGTCCCGTGGCGAGGCTCATAGAACTGCCTCGACTCCCAGACACAATCGATGATGACCATGACCCTACAACCCTATGACTTTGTGAAGTTGACTGACCCCTACAGCAAACCCTTATGTGTAAATAGACAACGCGATTAATCTGTCTCTGTTTAACTGATTAGGTCTGGGACCAATCAGGGGGTGGCTGTTGTGAAGGGCCAGATTAAACCGAATATATATATTTATTTATATATATATATTTAATTGTATTTGTATATTCTCTAATATTCCCTGATATCCCTTGTATATTCCTTGTACAATATGCATTGAATATCCATTCTAGCCTACTGAACATCCCATAATAGTCTCCATTCTACTATTGGTCGAGACCTTGGTGCCAGGCTGCCATACCCCTCAGACCCAGTTCAAACGTACCGCTCCACATGTACGAACAAGTCCTAGTTCCGCGTAGGAATCTGGCTACCGCACCACTAATGGGACTATTTGTTCATAGTGCGTATATATACTGCGCTACTAAAGTAGGACTTTCTTTTCAGTCCAGTTTCTTACCCTCCAATAGAGTCACAGACGTAAAGCCTCCCCGCGACGCCACGTGTGGGAGTAAGGCCAAGTTCGCCTACCATCGGTATTGAGACATCGTGTATATTAATATTTGAATAGTCATATTTGGCACTATATCGTCGAGTTGGACGTAGTCTATTAAGCTAATAATAGTCTGTTAATATATAGTGCTTCGTGCGGTGAGAATACTACCGTAGTCAGTACCCCATCGTTTCGGGCAGAGAACTGGCTGCTTACCCAGGGTGGTTGACCCCATGTGAAGCTGCACCCGAGGAGCCCCAGAGCCGACGAGCGAGTGGACCTGTATACCGGATTATTCTACCGACGACAGCCCGCCTTCCCAGGCACGGATTATGCTTTGTATACTTTGATTATTCCATGGATAAAGACCCCCGACACTGCCGTGTGTTGGAACCCCCCCCCCCTGGAGAGGACGCAAGGTGAGGAGACGCTCTGCAAGACGAGGTCGCTTCACGTCTCTCCCCCGTGGACCAGAGAGAGCCGGCCCACAAAGAGTCCACCTGCTTTCATCTGTGGTCCAAGGATCGCCGGCGCATTGAACGGCACTACAGTGGGTTCACCTGGGATACCCTTGGCCGGACGAGGCAGCCGGATTCTACCCCCCCCCCCCCCTCCTACTCCTGTCGGCTTACAAGCGACCGGATTAACCCCCCCTTAGTGTATCCAGTATATAATCATTAAAGTATCATTGCTGTTATTCCTTAACTATTCCAGGTCGTATATTTACCACCTGCGCCATCAGAGATTGGACATTCTCTATTGATATACCGACGAATACTCTTTGCCATAAAAGTGCATACTATTTCAATTCATAAATGTAATTAAGTGATTAAGTGCTTGCTCTACACACCATTGCTGTGTAGTAATAAACGCATACTTCGACTTCGTACATTTGTGTTGGATCCGTTTCATCTACGTGAGAGTGTTTATGATAATATATTTATGCCGTGTACTGGGTGGCCGAATATTAAGTACAAAGGTAGTGGTAGTAAGTATCATATCTAGTAATACAGTCAGGGAATTGTACCCCTCAGTTACACAAAGGCTTGTATTTGTTGTTGTTGTTGTTGGGTTTTCTTTTAGGAAAAATGGCAGCAAACCTAAGAAGGTTGAACAGAGCATTGACATAGGATTTATCTATCAGATACCAGCCCGGATTGCTTTTATATTACACAGTCATACTGGACTCGGCCAAATAGCAGAGCCTCTCCAAAAATACTCTGAACTCATAAGTGTTCCTCTCCACGGAAGTCTTTAGTAAAAGGCGAAAGGCTTATACGTATTGAAGAGAAACCAGAGTCAATACAGCCCCCACTCCCTACGAGGCCTTGAGCATCCTCAGCTGCCTCTGGCAACAGCCAAACGGTGCATTGCCCATCAACCATCGACTGTCTGTCTTCCAAGTTGACTCACGAGTGGCCCCACCCACTGACCAATCAGCTCAATCGTCACAAGCACAGGCTCTACATTATATACATAATGTAAAGGCTTGTATTTTTTGTGGTTGTTGTTGGTTTTTAAGAAAAATGGCAGCAAACCTTAGCATGTTGAACAGAGCGTTGACATAGGATTTATCTATCAGATTCCAGCCCGGATTGCTTTTATGTTAGACAGTCATACTGGGCTCCGCAAAATAGCAGAGCCTCTCCAAAAATACTCTGAACTCATAAGTGTTCCTCTCCACAGAAGTCTTTAGTAAAAGGCGAAAGGCTTATACGTATTGAAGAGAAACCAGAGTCAATACAGCCCCACTCCCTACGAGGCCTTGAGCATCCTCAGCTGCCTCTGGCAACAGCCAAACGGTGCATTGCCCATCAACCATCGACTGTCTGTCTTCCAAGTTGACTCACGAGTGGGCCCACCCACTGACCAATCAGCTCAATCGTCACAAGCACAGGCTCTACATTATATACATAATCCAAAGGCTTGTATTTGTTGTTGTTGTTGTTGGTTTTTAAGAAAAATGGCAGCAAACCTTAGCATGTTGAACAGAGCGTTGACATAGGATTTATCTATCAGATTCCAGCTCGGATTGCTTTTATGTTAGACAGTCATACTGGGCTCCGCAAAATAGCAGAGCCTCTCCAAAAATACTCTGAACTCATAAGAGTTCCTCTCCACAGAAGTCTTTAGTAAAAGGCGAAAGGCTTATACGTATTGAAGAGAAACCAGAGTCAATACAGCCCCCACTACCTACGAGGCCTTGAGCATCCTCAGCTGCCTCTGGCAACAGCCAAACGGTGCATTGCCCATCAACCATCGACTGTCTGTCTTCCAAGTTGACTCACGAGTGGCCCCACCCACTGACCAATCAGCTCAATCGTCACAAGCACAGGCTCTACATTATATACATAATCCAAAGGCTTGTATTTGTTGTTGTTGTTATTGTTTTTTTTTTAGGAAAAATGGCAGCAAACCTAAGAAGGTTGAACAGAGCATTGACATAGGATTTATCTATCAGATACCAGCCCGGATTGCTTTTATATTACACAGTCATACTGGACTCTGCCAAATAGCAGAGCCTCTCCAAAAATACTCTGAACTCATAAGTGTTCCTCTCCACGGAAGTCTTTAGTAAAAGGCGAAAGGCTTATACGTATTGAAGAGAAACCAGAATCAATACAGCCCCCACTCCCTACGAGGCCTTGAGCATCCTCAGCTGCCTCTGGCAACAGCCAAACGGTGCATTGCCCATCAACCATCGACTGTCTGTCTTCCAAGTTGACTCACGAGTGGCCCCATCCACTGACCAATCAGCTCAATCGTCACAAGCACAGGCTCTACATTATATACATAATCCAAAGGCTTGTATTTGTTGTTGTTGTTGGTTTTTAGGAAAAATGGCAGCAAACCTAAGCAGGTTGAACAGAGCGTTGACATAGGATTTATCTATCAGATACCAGCTCGGATTGCTTTTATATTACACAGTCATACTGGGCTCTGCCAAATAGCAGAGCCTCTCCAAAAATACTCTGAACTCATAAGTGTTCCTCTCCACGGAAGTCTTTAGTAAAAGGCGAAAGGCTTATACGTATTGAAGAGAAACCAGAGTCAATACAGCCCCCACTCCCTACGAGGCCTTGAGCATCCTCAGCTGCCTCTGGCAACAGCCAAACGGTGCATTGCCCATGAACCATCGACTGTCTGTCTTCCAAGTTGACTCACGAGTGGCCCCACCCACTGACCAATCAGCTCAATCGTCACGAGCACAGGCTCTACATTATATACATAATCCAAAGGCTTGTATTTGTTGTTGTTGTTGTTGGTTTTTAGGAAAAATGGCATCAAACCTAAGCAGGTTGAACAGAGCGTTGACATAGGATTTATCTATCAGATACCAGCCCGTATTGCTTTTATATTACACAGTCATACTGGACTCTGCCAAATAGCAGAGCCTCTCCAAAAATACTCTGAACTCATAAGTGTTCCTCTCCACGGAAGTCTTTAGTAAAAGGCGAAAGGCTTATACGTATTGAAGAGAAACCAGAGTCAATACAGCCCCACTCCCTACGAGGCCTTGAGCATCCTCAGCTGCCTCTGGCAACAGCCAAACGGTGCATTGCCCATCAACCATCGACTGTCTGTCTTCCAAGTTGACTGACGAGTGGCCCCACCCACTGACCAATCAGCTCAATCGTCACGAGCACAGGCTCTACATTATATACATAATGTAAAGGCTTGTATTTTTTGTGGTTGTTGTTGGTTTTTAAGAAAAATGGCAGCAAACCTTAGCATGTTGAACAGAGCATTGACATAGGATTTATCTATCAGATACCAGCCCGGATTGCTTTTATATTACACAGTCATACTGGACTCTGCCAAATAGCAGAGCCTCTCCAAAAATACTCTGAACTCATAAGTGTTCCTCTCCACGGAAGTCTTTAGTAAAAGGCGAAAGGCTTATACGTATTGAAGAGAAACCAGAGTCAATACAGCCCCCACTCCCTACGAGGCCTTGAGCATCCTCATCTGCCTCTGGCAACAGCCAAACGGTGCATTGCCCATCAACCATCGACTGTCTGTCTTCCAAGTTGACTCACGAGTGGCCCCACCCACTGACCAATCAGCTCAATCGTCACGAGCACAGGCTCTACATTATATACATAATCCAAAGGCTTGTATTTGTTGTTGTTGTTGTTGGGTTTTCTTTTAGGAAAAATGGCAGCAAACCTAAGAAGGTTGAACAGAGCATTGACATAGGATTTATCTATCAGATACCAGCCCGGATTGCTTTTATATTACACAGTCATACTGGACTCGGCCAAATAGCAGAGCCTCTCCAAAAATACTCTGAACTCATAAGTGTTCCTCTCCACGGAAGTCTTTAGTAAAAGGCGAAAGGCTTATACGTATTGAAGAGAAACCAGAGTCAATACAGCCCCCACTCCCTACGAGGCCTTGAGCATCCTCAGCTGCCTCTGGCAACAGCCAAACGGTGCATTGCCCATCAACCATCGACTGTCTGTCTTCCAAGTTGACTCACGAGTGGCCCCACCCACTGACCAATCAGCTCAATCGTCACAAGCACAGGCTCTACATTATATACATAATGTAAAGGCTTGTATTTTTTGTGGTTGTTGTTGGTTTTTAAGAAAAATGGCAGCAAACCTTAGCATGTTGAACAGAGCGTTGACATAGGATTTATCTATCAGATTCCAGCCCGGATTGCTTTTATGTTACACAGTCATACTGGGCTCCGCAAAATAGCAGAGCCTCTCCAAAAATACTCTGAACTCATAAGTGTTCCTCTCCACAGAAGTCTTTAGTAAAAGGCGAAAGGCTTATACGTATTGAAGAGAAACCAGAGTCAATACAGCCCCCACTCCCTACGAGGCCTTGAGCATCCTCAGCTGCCTCTGGCAACAGCCAAACGGTGCATTGCCCATGAACCATCGACTGTCTGTCTTCCAAGTTGACTCACGAGTGGCCCCACCCACTGACCAATCAGCTCAATCGTCACGAGCACAGGCTCTACATTATATACATAATCCAAAGGCTTGTATTTGTTGTTGTTGTTGTTGTTGGTTTTTAGGAAAAATGGCATCAAACCTAAGCAGGTTGAACAGAGCGTTGACATAGGATTTATCTATCAGATACCAGCCCGGATTGCTTTTATATTACACAGTCATACTGGACTCTGCCAAATAGCAGAGTCTCTCCAAAAATACTCTGAACTCATAAGTGTTCCTCTCCACGGAAGTCTTTAGTAAAAGGCGAAAGGCTTATACGTATTGAAGAGAAACCAGAGTCAATACAGCCCCCACTCCCTACGAGGCCTTGAGCATCCTCAGCTGCCTCTGGCAACAGCCAAACGGTGCATTGCCCATGAACCATCGACTGTCTGTCTTCCAAGTTGACTCACGAGTGGCCCCACCCACTGACCAATCAGCTCAATCGTCACGAGCACAGGCTCTACATTATATACATAATCCAAAGGCTTGTATTTGTTGTTGTTGTTGTTGGTTTTTAGGAAAAATGGCATCAAACCTAAGCAGGTTGAACAGAGCGTTGACATAGGATTTATCTATCAGATACCAGCCCGTATTGCTTTTATATTACACAGTCATACTGGACTCTGCCAAATAGCAGAGCCTCTCCAAAAATACTCTGAACTCATAAGTGTTCCTCTCCACGGAAGTCTTTAGTAAAAGGCGAAAGGCTTATACGTATTGAAGAGAAACCAGAGTCAATACAGCCCCACTCCCTACGAGGCCTTGAGCATCCTCAGCTGCCTCTGGCAACAGCCAAACGGTGCATTGCCCATCAACCATCGACTGTCTGTCTTCCAAGTTGACTCACGAGTGGCCCCACCCACTGACCAATCAGCTCAATCGTCACGAGCACAGGCTCTACATTATATACATAATGTAAAGGCTTGTATTTTTTGTGGTTGTTGTTGGTTTTTAAGAAAAATGGCAGCAAACCTTAGCATGTTGAACAGAGCATTGACATAGGATTTATCTATCAGATACCAGCCCGGATTGCTTTTATATTACACAGTCATACTGGACTCTGCCAAATAGCAGAGCCTCTCCAAAAATACTCTGAACTCATAAGTGTTCCTCTCCACGGAAGTCTTTAGTAAAAGGCGAAAGGCTTATACGTATTGAAGAGAAACCAGAGTCAATACAGCCCCCACACCCTACGAGGCCTTGAGCATCCATAGCTGCCTCTGGCAACAGCCAAACGGTGCATTGCCCATCAACCATCGACTGTCTGTCTTCCAAGTTGACTCACGAGTGGCCCCACCCACTGACCAATCAGCTCAATCGTCACGAGCACAGGCTCTACATTACATACATAATCCAAAGGCTTGTATTTGTTGTTGTTGTTGTTGTTGGGTTTTCTTTTAGGAAAAATGGCAGCAAACCTAAGAAGGTTGAACAGAGCATTGACATAGGATTTATCTATCAGATACCAGCCCGGATTGCTTTTATATTACACAGTCATACTGGACTCGGCCAAATAGCAGAGCCTCTCCAAAAATACTCTGAACTCATAAGTGTTCCTCTCCATGGAAGTCTTTAGTAAAAGGCGAAAGGCTTATACGTATTGAAGAGAAACCAGAGTCAATACGGCCCCCACTCCCTACGAGGCCTTGAGCATCCTCAGCTGCCTCTGGCAACAGCCAAACGGTGCATTGCCCATCAAGCATCGACTGTCTGTCTTCCAAGTTGACTCACGAGTGGCCCCACCCACTGACCAATCAGCTCAATCGTCACAAGCACAGGCTCTACATTATATACATAATGTAAAGGCTTGTATTTTTTGTGGTTGTTGTTGGTTTTTAAGAAAAATGTCAGCAAACCTTAGCATGTTGAACAGAGCGTTGACATAGGATTTATCTATCAGATTCCAGCCCGGATTGCTTTTATGTTAGACAGTCATACTGGGCTCCGCAAAATAGCAGAGCCTCTCCAAAAATACTCTGAACTCATAAGTGTTCCTCTCCACAGAAGTCTTTAGTAAAAGGCGAAAGGCTTATACGTATTGAAGAGAAACCAGAGTCAATACAGCCCCACTCCCTACGAGGCCTTGAGCATCCTCAGCTGCCTCTGGCAACAGCCAAACGGTGCATTGCCCATGAACCATCGACTGTCTGTCTTCCAAGTTGACTCACGAGTGGCCCCACCCACTGACCAATCAGCTCAATCGTCACGAGCACAGGCTCTACATTATATACATAATCCAAAGGCTTGTATTTGTTGTTGTTGTTGTTGTTGTTGGTTTTTAGGAAAAATGGCATCAAACCTAAGCAGGTTGAACAGAGCGTTGACATAGGATTTATCTATCAGATACCAGCCCGTATTGCTTTTATATTACACAGTCATACTGGGCTCCGCAAAATAGCAGAGCCTCTCCAAAAATACTCTGAACTCATAAGTGTTCCTCTCCACGGAAGTCTTTAGTAAAAGGCGAAAGGCTTATACGTATTGAAGAGAAACAAGAGTCAATACAGCCCCCACTCCCTACGAGGCCTTGAGCATCCTCAGCTGCCTCTGGCAAATGCCAAACGGTGCATTGCCCATCAACCATCGACTGTCTGTCTTCCAAGTTGACTCACGAGTGGCCCCACCCACTGACCAATCAGCTCAATCGTCACAAGCACAGGCTCTACATTATATACATAATCCAAAGGCTTGTATTTGTTGTTGTTGTTGGTTTTTAAGAAAAATGGCAGCAAACCTTATCATGTTGAACAGAGCGTTGACATAGGATTTATCTATCAGATTCCAGCTCGGATTGCTTTTATGTTAGACAGTCATACTGGGCTCCGCAAAATAGCAGAGCCTCTCCAAAAATACTCTGAACTCATAAGTGTTCCTCTCCACGGAAGTCTTTAGTAAAAGGCGAAAGGCTTATACGTATTGAAGAGAAACCAGAGTCAATACAGCCCCACTCCCTACGAGGCCTTGAGCATCCTCAGCTGCCTCTGGCAACAGCCAAACGGTGCATTGCCCATCAACCATCGACTGTCTGTCTTCCAAGTTGACTCACGAGTGGCCCCACCCACTGACCAATCAGCTCAATCGTCACAAGCACAGGCTCTACATTATATACATAATCCAAAGGCTTGTATTTGTTGTTGTTGTTGTTGTTGATTTTTAGGAAAAATGGCATCAAACCTAAGCAGGTTGAACAGAGCGTTGACATAGGATTTATCTATCAGATACCAGCCCGGATTGCTTTTATATTACACAGTCATACTGGACTCTGCCAAATAGCAGAGTCTCTCCAAAAATACTCTGAACTCATAAGTGTTCCTCTCCACGGAAGTCTTTAGTAAAAGGCGAAAGGCTTATACGTATTGAAGAGAAACCAGAGTCAATACAGCCCCCACTCCCTACGAGGCCTTGAGCATCCTCAGCTGCCTCTGGCAACAGCCAAACGGTGCATTGCCCATGAACCATCGACTGTCTGTCTTCCAAGTTGACTCACGAGTGGCCCCACCCACTGACCAATCAGCTCAATCGTCACGAGCACAGGCTCTACATTATATACATAATCCAAAGGCTTGTATTTGTTGTTGTTGTTGTTGGTTTTTAGGAAAAATGGCATCAAACCTAAGCAGGTTGAACAGAGCGTTGACATAGGATTTATCTATCAGATACCAGCCCGTATTGCTTTTATATTACACAGTCATACTGGACTCTGCCAAATAGCAGAGCCTCTCCAAAAATACTCTGAACTCATAAGTGTTCCTCTCCACGGAAGTCTTTAGTAAAAGGCGAAAGGCTTATACGTATTGAAGAGAAACCAGAGTCAATACAGCCCCACTCCCTACGAGGCCTTGAGCATCCTCAGCTGCCTCTGGCAACAGCCAAACGGTGCATTGCCCATCAACCATCGACTGTCTGTCTTCCAAGTTGACTCACGAGTGGCCCCACCCACTGACCAATCAGCTCAATCGTCACGAGCACAGGCTCTACATTATATACATAATGTAAAGGCTTGTATTTTTTGTGGTTGTTGTTGGTTTTTAAGAAAAATGGCAGCAAACCTTAGCATGTTGAACAGAGCATTGACATAGGATTTATCTATCAGATACCAGCCCGGATTGCTTTTATATTACACAGTCATACTGGACTCTGCCAAATAGCAGAGCCTCTCCAAAAATACTCTGAACTCATAAGTGTTCCTCTCCACGGAAGTCTTTAGTAAAAGGCAAAAGGCTTATACGTATTGAAGAGAAACCAGAGTCAATACAGCCCCCACACCCTACGAGGCCTTGAGCATCCATAGCTGCCTCTGGCAACAGCCAAACGGTGCATTGCCCATCAACCATCGACTGTCTGTCTTCCAAGTTGACTCACGAGTGGCCCCACCCACTGACCAATCAGCTCAATCGTCACGAGCACAGGCTCTACATTATATACATAATCCAAAGGCTTGTATTTGTTGTTGTTGTTGTTGTTGGGTTTTCTTTTAGGAAAAATGGCAGCAAACCTAAGAAGGTTGAACAGAGCATTGACATAGGATTTATCTATCAGATACCAGCCCGGATTGCTTTTATATTACACAGTCATACTGGACTCGGCCAAATAGCAGAGCCTCTCCAAAAATACTCTGAACTCATAAGTGTTCCTCTCCACGGAAGTCTTTAGTAAAAGGCGAAAGGCTTATACGTATTGAAGAGAAACCAGAGTCAATACAGCCCCCACTCCCTACGAGGCCTTGAGCATCCTCAGCTGCCTCTGGCAACAGCCAAACGGTGCATTGCCCATCAACCATCGACTGTCTGTCTTCCAAGTTGACTCACGAGTGGCCCCACCCACTGACCAATCAGCTCAATCGTCACAAGCACAGGCTCTACATTATATACATAATGTAAAGGCTTGTATTTTTTGTGGTTGTTGTTGGTTTTTAAGAAAAATGGCAGCAAACCTTAGCATGTTGAACAGAGCGTTGACATAGGATTTATCTATCAGATTCCAGCCCGGATTGCTTTTATGTTAGACAGTCATACTGGGCTCCGCAAAATAGCAGAGCCTCTCCAAAAATACTCTGAACTCATAAGTGTTCCTCTCCACAGAAGTCTTTAGTAAAAGGCGAAAGGCTTATACGTATTGAAGAGAAACCAGAGTCAATACAGCCCCACTCCCTACGAGGCCTTGAGCATCCTCAGCTGCCTCTGGCAACAGCCAAACGGTGCATTGCCCATGAACCATCGACTGTCTGTCTTCCAAGTTGACTCACGAGTGGCCCCACCCACTGACCAATCAGCTCAATCGTCACGAGCACAGGCTCTACATTATATACATAATCCAAAGGCTTGTATTTGTTGTTGTTGTTGTTGTTGGTTTTTAGGAAAAATGGCATCAAACCTAAGCAGGTTGAACAGAGCGTTGACATAGGATTTATCTATCAGATACCAGCCCGTATTGCTTTTATATTACACAGTCATACTGGGCTCCGCAAAATAGCAGAGCCTCTCCAAAAATACTCTGAACTCATAAGTGTTCCTCTCCACGGAAGTCTTTAGTAAAAGGCGAAAGGCTTATACGTATTGAAGAGAAACAAGAGTCAATACAGCCCCCACTCCCTACGAGGCCTTGAGCATCCTCAGCTGCCTCTGGCAAATGCCAAACGGTGCATTGCCCATCAACCATCGACTGTCTGTCTTCCAAGTTGACTCACGAGTGGCCCCACCCACTGACCAATCAGC
Organism: Notolepis coatsorum; assembly: GCF_963971535.1. Taxonomy (NCBI): domain Eukaryota; kingdom Metazoa; phylum Chordata; class Actinopteri; order Aulopiformes; family Paralepididae; genus Notolepis; species Notolepis coatsorum. Next base: position 5,520,014 of record NC_140181.1, on the reverse strand, counting down.
TCAATCGTCACAAGCACAGGCTCTACATTATATACATAATCCAAAGGCTTGTATTTGTTGTTGTTGTTGGTTTTTAAGAAAAATGGCAGCAAACCTTATCATGTTGAACAGAGCGTTGACATAGGATTTATCTATCAGATTCCAGCTCGGATTGCTTTTATGTTAGACAGTCATACTGGGCTCCGCAAAATAGCAGAGCCTCTCCAAAAATACTCTGAACTCATAAGGGTTCCTCTCCACGGAAGTCTTTAGTAAAAGGCGAAAGGCTTATACGTATTGAAGAGAAACCAGAGTCAATACAGCCCCACTCCCTACGAGGCCTTGAGCATCCTCAGCTGCCTCTGGCAACAGCCAAACGGTGCATTGCCCATCAACCATCGACTGTCTGTCTTCCAAGTTGACTCACGAGTGGCCCCACCCACTGACCAATCAGCTCAATCGTCACAAGCACAGGCTCTACATTATATACATAATCCAAAGGCTTGTATTTGTTGTTGTTGTTATTGTTTTTTTTTTAGGAAAAATGGCAGCAAACCTAAGAAGGTTGAACAGAGCATTGAGATAGGATTTATCTATCAGATACCAGCCCGGATTGCTTTTATATTACACAGTCATACTGGACTCTGCCAAATAGCAGAGCCTCTCCAAAAATACTCTGAACTCATAAGTGTTCCTCTCCACGGAAGTCTTTAGTAAAAGGCGAAAGGCTTATACGTGTTGAAGAGAAACCAGAATCAATACAGCACCCACTCCCTACGAGGCCTTGAGCATCCTCAGCTGCCTCTGGCAACAGCCAAACGGTGCATTGCCCATCAACCATCGACTGTCTGTCTTCCAAGTTGACTCACGAGTGGCCCCACCCACTGACCAATCAGCTCAATCGTCACAAGCACAGGCTCTACATTATATACATAATCCAAAGGCTTGTATTTGTTGTTGTTGTTGGTTTTTAGGAAAAATGGCAGCAAACCTAAGCAGGTTGAACAGAGCGTTGACATAGGATTTATCTATCAGATACCAGCCCGGATTGCTTTTATATTACACAGTCATACTGGGCTCTGCCAAATAGCAGAGCCTCTCCAAAAATACTCTGAACTCATAAGTGTTCCTCTCCACGGATGTCTTTAGTAAAAGGCGAAAGGCTTATACGTATTGAAGAGAAACCAGAGTCAATACAGCCCCCACTCCCTACGAGGCCTTGAGCATCCTCAGCTGCCTCTGGCAACAGCCAAACGGTGCATTGCCCATCAACCATCGACTGTCTGTCTTCCAAGTTGACTCACGAGTGGCCCCACCCACTGACCAATCAGCTCAATCGTCACAAGCACAGGCTCTACATTATATACATAATGTAAAGGCTTGTATTTTTTGTGGTTGTTGTTGGTTTTTAAGAAAAATGGCAGCAAACCTTAGCATGTTGAACAGAGCGTTGACATATGATTTATCTATCAGATTCCAGCCCGGATTGCTTTTATGTTAGACAGTCATACTGGGCTCCGCAAAATAGCAGAGCCTCTCCAAAAATACTCTGAACTCATAAGTGTTCGTCTCCACGGAAGTCTTTAGTAAAAGGCGAAAGGCTTATACGTATTGAAGAGAAACCAGAGTCAATACAGCCCCCACTCCCTACGAGGCCTTGAGCATCCTCAGCTGCCTCTGGCAACAGCCAAACGGTGCATTGCCCATCAACCATCGACTGTCTGTCTTCCAAGTTGACTCACGAGTGGCCCCACCCACTGACCAATCAGCTCAATCGTCACAAGCACAGGCTCTACATTATATACATAATGTAAAGGCTTGTATTTTTTGTGGTTGTTGTTGGTTTTTAAGAAAAATGGCAGCAAACCTTAGCATGTTGAACAGAGCGTTGACATAGGATTTATCTATCAGATTCCAGCCCGGATTGCTTTTATGTTAGACAGTCATACTGGGCTCCGCAAAATAGCAGAGCCTCTCCAAAAATACTCTGAACTCATAAGTGTTCCTCTCCACGGAAGTCTTTAGTAAAAGGCGAAAGGCTTATACGTATTGAAGAGAAACCAGAGTCAATACAGCCCCTACTCCCTACGAGGCCTTGAGCATCCTCAGCTGCCTCTGGCAAATGCCAAACGGTGCATTGCCCATCAACCATCGACTGTCTGTCTTCCAAGTTGACTCACGAGTGGCCGCACCCACTGACCAATCAGCTCAATCGTCACAAGCACAGGCTCTACATTATATACATAATCCAAAGGCTTGTATTTGTTGTTGTTGTTGGTTTTTAGGAAAAATGGCATCAAACCTAAGCAGGTTGAACAGAGCGTTGACATAGGATTTATCTATCAGATACCAGCCCGGATTGCTTTTATATTACACAGTCATACTGGACTCTGCCAAATAGCAGAGTCTCTCCAAAAATACTCTGAACTCATAAGTGTTCCTCTCCACGGAAGTCTTTAGTAAAAGGCGAAAGGCTTATACATATTGAAGAGAAACCAGAGTCAATACAACCCTCACTCCCTACGAGGCCTTGAGCATCCATAGCTGCCTCTGGCAACAGCCAAACGGTGCATTGCCCATGAACCATCGACTGTCTGTCTTCCAAGTTGACTCACGAGTGGCCCCACCCACTGACCAATCAGCTCAATCGTCACGAGCACAGGCTCTACATTATATACATAATCCAAAGGCTTGTATTTGTTGTTGTTGTTGGTTTTTAAGAAAAATGGCAGCAAACCTAAGCAGGTTGAACAGAGCATTGACATAGGATTTATCTATCAGATACCAGCCCGGATTGCTTTTATATTACACAGTCATACTGGACTCTGCCAAATAGCAGAGCCTCTCCAAAAATACTCTGAACTCATAAGTGTTCCTCTCCACGGAAGTCTTTACTAAAAGGCGAAAGGCTTATACGTATTGAAGAGAAACCAGAGTCAATACAGCCCCACTCCCTACGAGGCCTTGAGCATCCTCAGCTGCCTCTGGCAACAGCCAAACGGTGCATTGCCCATGAACCATCGACTGTCTGTCTTCCAAGTTGACTCACGAGTGGCCCCACCCACTGACCAATCAGCTCAATCGTCACGAGCACAGGCTCTACATTATATACATAATCCAAAGGCTTGTATTTGTTGTTGTTGTTGTTGTTGTTGGTTTTTAGGAAAAATGGCATCAAACCTAAGCAGGTTGAACAGAGCGTTGACATAGGATTTATCTATCAGATACCAGCCCGTATTGCTTTTATATTACACAGTCATACTGGGCTCCGCAAAATAGCAGAGCCTCTCCAAAAATACTCTGAACTCATAAGTGTTCCTCTCCACGGAAGTCTTTAGTAAAAGGCGAAAGGCTTATACGTATTGAAGAGAAACCAGAGTCAATACAGCCCCTACTCCCTACGAGGCCTTGAGCATCCTCAGCTGCCTCTGGCAAATGCCAAACGGTGCATTGCCCATCAACCATCGACTGTCTGTCTTCCAAGTTGACTCACGAGTGGCCGCACCCACTGACCAATCAGCTCAATCGTCACAAGCACAGGCTCTACATTATATACATAATCCAAAGGCTTGTATTTGTTGTTGTTGTTGGTTTTTAGGAAAAATGGCATCAAACCTAAGCAGGTTGAACAGAGCGTTGACATAGGATTTATCTATCAGATACCAGCCCGGATTGCTTTTATATTACACAGTCATACTGGACTCTGCCAAATAGTAGAGTCTCTCCAAAAATACTCTGAACTCATAAGTGTTCCTCTCCACGGAAGTCTTTAGTAAAAGGCGAAAGGCTTATACGTATTGAAGAGAAACCAGAGTCAATACAGCCCCCACTCCCTACGAGGCCTTGAGCATCCTCAGCTGCCTCTGGCAACAGCCAAACGGTGCATTGCCCATCAACCATCGACTGTCTGTCTTCCAAGTTGACTCACGAGTGGCCCCACCCACTGACCAATCAGCTCAATCGTCACAAGCACAGGCTCTACATTATATACATAATCCAAAGGCTTGTATTTGTTGTTGTTGTTGGTTTTTAGGAAAAATGGCAGCAAACCTAAGAAGGTTGAACAGAGCATTGACATGGGATTTATCTATCAGATACCAGCCCGGATTGCTTTTATATTACACAGTCATACTGGACTCTGCCAAATAGCAGAGCCTCTCCAAAAATACTCTGAACTCATAAGTGTTCCTCTCCACGGAAGTCTTTAGTAAAAGGCGAAAGGCTTATACGTGTTGAAGAGAAACCAGGATCAATACAGCCCCCACTCCCTACGAGGCCTTGAGCATCCTCAGCTGCCTCTGGCAACAGCCAAACGGTGCATTGCCCATCAACCATCGACTGTCTGTCTTTCAAGTTGACTCACGAGTGGCCCCACCCACTGACCAATCAGCTCAATCGTCACGAGCACAGGCTCTACATTATATACATAATCCAAAGGCTTGTATTTGTTGTTGTTGTTGTTGGGTTTTCTTTTAGGAAAAATGGCAGCAAACCTAAGAAGGTTGAACAGAGCATTGACATAGGATTTATCTATCAGATACCAGCCCGGATTGCTTTTATATTACACAGTCATACTGGACTCGGCCAAATAGCAGAGCCTCTCCAAAAATACTCTGAACGCATAAGTGTTCCTCTCCACGGATGTCTTTAGTAAAAGGCGAAAGGCTTATACGTATTTGAAGAGAAACCAGAGTCAATACAGCCACCACTACCTACGAGGCCTTGAGCATCCATAGCTGCCTCTGGCAACAGCCAAACGGTGCATTGCCCATCAACCATCGACTGTCTGTCTTCCAAGTTGACTCACGAGTGGCCCCACCCACTGACCAATCAGCTCAATCGTCACGAGCACAGGCTCTACATTATATACATAATGTAAAGGCTTGTATTTGTTGTTGTTGTTGGTTTTTAAGAAAAATGGCAGCAAACCTTAGCATGTTGAACAGAGCGTTGACATAGGATTTATCTATCAGATTCCAGCCCGGATTGCTTTTATGTTAGACAGTCATACTGGGCTCCGCAAAATAGCAGAGCCTCTCCAAAAATACTCTGAACTCATAAGTGTTCCTCTCCACGGAAGTCTTTAGTAAAAGGCGAAAGGCTTATACGTATTGAAGAGAAACCAGAGTCAATACAGCCCCCACTCCCTACGAGGCCTTGAGCATCCTCAGCTGCCTCTGGCAAATGCCAAACGGTGCATTGCCCATCAACCATCGACTGTCTGTCTTCCAAGTTGACTCACGAGTGGCCCCACCCACTGACCAATCAGCTCAATCGTCACAAGCACAGGCTCTACATTATATACATAATGTAAAGGCTTGTATTTGTTGTTGTTGTTGGTTTTTAGGAAAAATGGCATCAAACCTAAGCAGGTTGAACAGAGCGTTGACATAGGATTTATCTATCAGATACCAGCCCGGATTGCTTTTATATTACACAGTCATACTGGACTCTGCCAAATAGCAGAGTCTCTCCAAAAATACTCTGAACTCATAAGTGTTCCTCTCCACGGAAGTCTTTAGTAAAAGGCGAAAGGCTTATACGTATTGAAGAGAAACCAGAGTCAATACAACCCTCACTCCCTAAGAGGCCTTGAGCATCCATAGCTGCCTCTGGCAACAGCCAAACGGTGCATTGCCCATGAACCATCGACTGTCTGTCTTCCAAGTTGACTCACGAGTGGCCCCACCCACTGACCAATCAGCTCAATCGTCACAAGCACAGGCTCTACATTATATACATAATCCAAAGGCTTGTATTTGTTGTTGTTGTTGGTTTTTAGGAAAAATGGCATCAAACCTAAGCAGGTTGAACAGAGCGTTGACATAGGATTTATCTATCAGATACCAGCCCGTATTGCTTTTATATTACACAGTCATACTGGACTCTGCCAAATAGTAGAGTCTCTCCAAAAATACTCTGAACTCATAAGTGTTCCTCTCCACGGAAGTCTTTAGTAAAAGGCGAAAGGCTTATACGTATTGAAGAGAAACCAGAGTCAATACAGCCCCCACTCCCTACGAGGCCTTGAGCATCCTCAGCTGCCTCTGGCAACAGCCAAACGGTGCATTGCCCATCAACCATCGACTGTCTGTCTTCCAAGTTGACTCACGAGTGGCCCCACCCACTGACCAATCAGCTCAATCGTCACAAGCACAGGCTCTACATTATATACATAATCCAAAGGCTTGTATTTGTTGTTGTTGTTGGTTTTTAGGAAAAATGGCAGCAAACCTAAGCAGGTTGAACAGAGCGTTGACATAGGATTTATCTATCAGATACCAGCCCGGATTGCTTTTATATTACACAGTCATACTGGGCTCTGCCAAATAGCAGAGCCTCTCCAAAAATACTCTGAACTCATAAGTGTTCCTCTCCACGGATGTCTTTAGTAAAAGGCGAAAGGCTTATACCAGGGGAGGAAATTAGGCCACTTTACTGGCCAAATGCTGGTATTTTTTACGTTTGGCTGGTAAAAAAAATCAGATACCCGCCAGTTGGCTGGTAAGCCAAAAAGTTAGTTTCCTCCCCTGCTGGCGAGTATACAAAAAAATAAAACATTCTGCAATCACTGCACTGGCAAACGGTGCGCGTCTTCTGAGTGTTCGCTTTAGTTGACAGTGCCACGAGAGCACTGCACAAGACCACCCGCGGACATATAATGTTTAATAAACGTTTGCGCAGTACTGGCCAACCCGCGGACATATAATAATAAAAGTCCCGCGGTACTAGGCTAGCCATCAGGAGCACTCGCAAACAGATAACGTTAAACACAGCAGAAGATGGAAAACAGACAGACTGACCAACGGGGAACTGCATCCAACCCTAGTACAACCCTCGAGTATAAGTTACTAAGGACACATTTAAATCACAGAGGTGTAATGTTAGTCTACTGGAACTGTATACAGTGGTTAGCTTCTAGTTAGCGTTTTAGCTATAGCTGCTTGCTAGCTAACGTTAGCCCTGTGTGCTCAAAGCAGCCAGCTATGTGTATCTGTTATGACTATAATGTTTCCAAAAAAGCACCGGACTACGACGTAAGGTTAGACATTTTATTTCATGCTCAAAAGCCCCTGGCTTGCACATCGCAGTCACGAAAGGGGCTAGCTCAACCAGTGCACTGTGCACAACAGCACACCAACCCAACTGACGTTACCACAACACTTGACGGTACTTCACAGCACTGTCGCAAGACCACCGTGCTGTCTTAAAGGCACAGTGTGCCTACCCAGATGCATACACAACATTGACACGGCTTGACATACAAAGAAGTAATTATCTCAATTAGCGAATTTTTTTGTCTGGTAAAAAATCTGTTTGGCTGGTCAAAAAAATCAGATACTCGCCAGTTGGCTGGTAAGCCAAAAAGTTAGTTTCCTCCCCTGGCTTATACGTATTGAAGAGAAACCAGAGTCAATACAGCCACCACTCCCTACGAGGCCTTGAGCATCCATAGCTGCCTCTGGCAACAGCCAAACGGTGCATTGCCCATCAACCATCGACTGTCTGTCTTCCAAGTTGACTCACGAGTGGCCCCACCCACTGACCAATCAGCTCAATCGTCACGAGCACAGGCTCTACATTATATACATAATGTAAAGGCTTGTATTTTTTGTGGTTGTTGTTGGTTTTTAAGAAAAATGGCAGCAAACCTTAGCATGTTGAACTAGTGTTGTCAAAAATATCGAAGTATCGATACATATCGATACTGAATATTTAAAAAGGCTTCGATACTCATTTCCCGAAGTACCGATACTTTCTGCAGTATCGGTACCACCAGCTGGCGAGTGTTCTACCGCAAGTTGTTGACGCGCTGTTCAGAGCGCTCAGCGTGCTTGCCCCCCCGGCTCCTCCGAGTCCAGCCCTCCCCCTCACAGAGTCACAGAGAGCCGTCTTCTTCAGTTAGTAAACAAACATTTTAGCTGAAGATGGTAAATGCAGAGCCTCCGCAACTTGTGCTTGTGGATAAAGAAAGCAGCAGAAGTGCTGTTTGGAGGTACTTCGGGTTTCAAGTAAACAACGAAGGACAAGCTACAAATGCCCCAATGCTATTTGCAAGCGGTTATAGCAGTGCCAGCGCCGATCTCCATAAAGAAATGAAAGAGGTTCGTGACAGCTGCTCTTTCAACGTCACTGTGACTGAAGCATTAAACCATTAACTCTAGTTTAATACATGATACGTTGTCTACTGATGGCGCATAATATCAACAGCTGCTTCGTTGTAACGTTACAGCTACCAGCTAAAGTTAGCTCCCTTAGCTTAGCTGGCCACAGTTATAAATACTGCATTGGAAACGGAGTAACGTTAACGTGTAAACGTTATGTCGAGGTCATACAATACTACAGTCGACATAAGGTTAACGTTACCCCGTTTCCACCAAGTGTTTAAATAGCAGCAATCTTGTTGAAAATGTAACATTACTAAAATGCTCCGAGCATAGCCTCTCTGTCTCTCTCTGTCTCTCTCCATCTACTGCTACCTCTCTCTCGCTCTCTCTCTCTCTACCGCTACCTCTCTCTCTCTCGCTCTCTCTCTCTCTCTCTCTCTCTCTCTCTCTCTCTCTATCTACCGCTACCTCTCTCTCTCTCTCGCTCTCTCTCTCTCTCTCTCTCTCTCTCTATCTACCGCTACCTCTCTCTCTCTCTCTCTATCTACCGATACCTCTCTCTCTCTCTCGCTTGCTCTCGTTATCTTTAAATAAAAACTGTTACTAACTGTTCAGTTTGTGAGGTACATGCAACACAGATTACAGTGTTTACATCTGTCTGCTTGAGAAAATACCATGTTCTGCATTTGCAATAAAAATGATTGAAGTGAGATGAACAGTTATTTTTAAATGTGTGATCTAAAGATAAACAAAGGGTTTTAAAAGTGTTATATTTATCTTCTCTTATAGTACCAGACTCGAAGCTGAGGAGAATCAACCAGCAACAAAAGCTAAATTTGTTTAAAAAAAAAAAAAAAAAATATATATATATATATATATATATATATATATATATATATATATATTTTTTTTTTTTTTTGGTATCGAAATGGTATCGAAGTATCGATACTTTTCAAGGTATCGTATCGAAGTCGAAATTCCAGTATCGTGACAACACTATGTTGAACAGAGCGTTGACATAGGATTTATCTATCAGATTCCAGCCCGGATTGCTTTTATGTTAGACAGTCATACTGGGCTCCGCAAAATAGCAGAGCCTCTCCAAAAATACTCTGAACTCATAAGTGTTCCTCTCCACGGAAGTCTTTAGTAAAAGGCGAAAGGCTTATACATATTGAAGAGAAACCAGAGTCAATACAGCCCCCACTCACTACGAGGCCTTGAGCATCCTCAGCTGCCTCTGGCAAATGCCAAACGGTGCATTGCCCATCAACCATCGACTGTCTGTCTTCCAAGTTGACTCACGAGTGGCCCCACCCACTGACCAATCAGCTCAATCGTCACAAGCACAGGCTCTACATTATATACATAATCCAAAGGCTTGTATTTGTTGTTGTTGTTGGTTTTTAGGAAAAATGGCAGCAAACCTAAGCAGGTTGAACAGAGCGTTGACATAGGATTTATCTATCAGATACCAGCCCGGATTGCTTTTATATTACACAGTCATACTGGGCTCTGCCAAATAGCAGAGCCTCTCCAAAAATACTCTGAACTCATAAGTGTTCCTCTCCACGGATGTCTTTAGTAAAAGGCGAAAGGCTTATACGTATTGAAGAGAAACCAGAGTCAATACAGCCCCCACTCCCTACGAGGCCTTGAGCATCCTCAGCTGCCTCTGGCAACAGCCAAACGGTGCATTGCCCATCAACCATCGACTGTCTGTCTTCCAAGTTGACTCACGAGTGGCCCCACCCACTGACCAATCAGCTCAATCGTCACAAGCACAGGCTCTACATTATATACATAATGTAAAGGCTTGTATTTTTTGTGGTTGTTGTTGGTTTTTAAGAAAAATGGCAGCAAACCTTAGCATGTTGAACAGAGCGTTGACATAGGATTTATCTATCAGATTCCAGCCCGGATTGCTTTTATGTTAGACAGTCATACTGGGCTCCGCAAAATAGCAGAGCCTCTCCAAAAATACTCTGAACTCATAAGTGTTCCTCTCCACGGAAGTCTTTAGTAAAAGGCGAAAGGCTTATACGTATTGAAGAGAAACCAGAGTCAATACAGCCCCTACTCCCTACGAGGCCTTGAGCATCCTCAGCTGCCTCTGGCAAATGCCAAACGGTGCATTGCCCATCAACCATCGACTGTCTGTCTTCCAAGTTGACTCACGAGTGGCCGCACCCACTGACCAATCAGCTCAATCGTCACAAGCACAGGCTCTACATTATATACATAATCCAAAGGCTTGTATTTGTTGTTGTTGTTGGTTTTTAGGAAAAATGGCATCAAACCTAAGCAGGTTGAACAGAGCGTTGACATAGGATTTATCTATCAGATACCAGCCCGGATTGCTTTTATATTACACAGTCATACTGGACTCTGCCAAATAGTAGAGTCTCTCCAAAAATACTCTGAACTCATAAGTGTTCCTCTCCACGGAAGTCTTTAGTAAAAGGCGAAAGGCTTATACGTATTGAAGAGAAACCAGAGTCAATACAGCCCCCACTCCCTACGAGGCCTTGAGCATCCTCAGCTGCCTCTGGCAACAGCCAAACGGTGCATTGCCCATCAACCATCGACTGTCTGTCTTCCAAGTTGACTCACGAGTGGCCCCACCCACTGACCAATCAGCTCAATCGTCACAAGCACAGGCTCTACATTATATACATAATCCAAAGGCTTGTATTTGTTGTTGTTGTTGGTTTTTAGGAAAAATGGCATCAAACCTAAGCAGGTTGAACAGAGCGTTGACATAGGATTTATCTATCAGATACCAGCCCGGATTGCTTTTATATTACACAGTCATACTGGACTCTGCCAAATAGTAGAGTCTCTCCAAAAATACTCTGAACTCATAAGTGTTCCTCTCCACGGAAGTCTTTAGTAAAAGGCGAAAGGCTTATACGTATTGAAGAGAAACCAGAGTCAATACAGCCCCCACTCCCTACGAGGCCTTGAGCATCCTCAGCTGCCTCTGGCAACAGCCAAACGGTGCATTGCCCATCAACCATCGACTGTCTGTCTTCCAAGTTGACTCACGAGTGGCCCCACCCACTGACCAATCAGCTCAATCGTCACAAGCACAGGCTCTACATTATATACATAATCCAAAGGCTTGTATTTGTTGTTGTTGTTGGTTTTTTTTAGGAAAAATGGCAGCAAACCTAAGAAGGTTGAACAGAGCATTGACATAGGATTTATCTATCAGATACCAGCCCGGATTGCTTTTATATTACACAGTCATACTGGACTCTGCCAAATAGCAGAGCCTCTCCAAAAATACTCTGAACTCATAAGTGTTCCTCTCCACGGAAGTCTTTAGTAAAAGGCGAAAGGCTTATACGTGTTGAAGAGAAACCAGAATCAATACAGCCCCCACTCCCTACGAGGCCTTGAGCATCCTCAGCTGCCTCTGGCAACAGCCAAACGGTGCATTGCCCATCAACCATCGACTGTCTGTCTTCCAAGTTGACTCACGAGTGGCCCCACCCACTGACCAATCAGCTCAATCGTCACAAGCACAGGCTCTACATTATATACATAATCCAAAGGCTTGTATTTGTTGTTGTTGTTGGTTTTTAGGAAAAATGGCAGCAAACCTAAGCAGGTTGAACAGAGCGTTGACATAGGATTTATCTATCAGATACCAGCCCGGATTGCTTTTATATTACACAGTCATACTGGGCTCTGCCAAATAGCAGAGCCTCTCCAAAAATACTCTGAACTCATAAGTGTTCCTCTCCACGGATGTCTTTAGTAAAAGGCGAAAGGCTTATACGTATTGAAGAGAAACCAGAGTCAATACAGCCCCCACTCCCTACGAGGCCTTGAGCATCCTCAGCTGCCTCTGGCAACAGCCAAACGGTGCATTGCCCATCAACCATCGACTGTCTGTCTTCCAAGTTGACTCACGAGTGGCCCCACCCACTGACCAATCAGCTCAATCGTCACAAGCACAGGCTCTACATTATATACATAATGTAAAGGCTTGTATTTTTTGTGGTTGTTGTTGGTTTTTAAGAAAAATGGCAGCAAACCTTAGCATGTTGAACAGAGCGTTGACATATGATTTATCTATCAGATTCCAGCCCGGATTGCTTTTATGTTAGACAGTCATACTGGGCTCCGCAAAATAGCAGAGCCTCTCCAAAAATACTCTGAACTCATAAGTGTTCGTCTCCACGGAAGTCTTTAGTAAAAGGCGAAAGGCTTATACGTATTGAAGAGAAACCGGAGTCAATACAGCCCCCACTCCCTACGAGGCCTTGAGCATCCTCAGCTGCCTCTGGCAACAGCCAAACGGTGCATTGCCCATCAACCATCGACTGTCTGTCTTCCAAGTTGACTCACGAGTGGCCCCACCCACTGACCAATCAGCTCAATCGTCACAAGCACAGGCTCTACATTATATACATAATGTAAAGGCTTGTATTTTTTGTGGTTGTTGTTGGTTTTTAAGAAAAATGGCAGCAAACCTTAGCATGTTGAACAGAGCGTTGACATAGGATTTATCTATCAGATTCCAGCCCGGATTGCTTTTATGTTAGACAGTCATACTGGGCTCCGCAAAATAGCAGAGCCTCTCCAAAAATACTCTGAACTCATAAGTGTTCCTCTCCACGGAAGTCTTTAGTAAAAGGCGAAAGGCTTATACGTATTGAAGAGAAACCAGAGTCAATACAGCCCCTACTCCCTACGAGGCCTTGAGCATCCTCAGCTGCCTCTGGCAAATGCCAAACGGTGCATTGCCCATCAACCATCGACTGTCTGTCTTCCAAGTTGACTCACGAGTGGCCGCACCCACTGACCAATCAGCTCAATCGTCACAAGCACAGGCTCTACATTATATACATAATCCAAAGGCTTGTATTTGTTGTTGTTGTTGGTTTTTAGGAAAAATGGCATCAAACCTAAGCAGGTTGAACAGAGCGTTGACATAGGATTTATCTATCAGATACCAGCCCGGATTGCTTTTATATTACACAGTCATACTGGACTCTGCCAAATAGTAGAGTCTCTCCAAAAATACTCTGAACTCATAAGTGTTCCTCTCCACGGAAGTCTTTAGTAAAAGGCGAAAGGCTTATACGTATTGAAGAGAAACCAGAGTCAATACAGCCCCCACTCCCTACGAGGCCTTGAGCATCCTCAGCTGCCTCTGGCAACAGCCAAACGGTGCATTGCCCATCAACCATCGACTGTCTGTCTTCCAAGTTGACTCACGAGTGGCCCCACCCACTGACCAATCAGCTCAATCGTCACAAGCACAGGCTCTACATTATATACATAATCCAAAGGCTTGTATTTGTTGTTGTTGTTGGTTTTTAGGAAAAATGGCATCAAACCTAAGCAGGTTGAACAGAGCGTTGACATAGGATTTATCTATCAGATACCAGCCCGGATTGCTTTTATATTACACAGTCATACTGGACTCTGCCAAATAGTAGAGTCTCTCCAAAAATACTCTGAACTCATAAGTGTTCCTCTCCACGGAAGTCTTTAGTAAAAGGCGAAAGGCTTATACGTATTGAAGAGAAACCAGAGTCAATACAGCCCCCACTCCCTACGAGGCCTTGAGCATCCTCAGCTGCCTCTGGCAACAGCCAAACGGTGCATTGCCCATCAACCATCGACTGTCTGTCTTCCAAGTTGACTCACGAGTGGCCCCACCCACTGACCAATCAGCTCAATCGTCACAAGCACAGGCTCTACATTATATACATAATCCAAAGGCTTGTATTTGTTGTTGTTGTTGGTTTTTAGGAAAAATGGCAGCAAACCTAAGAAGGTTGAACAGAGCATTGACATAGGATTTATCTATCAGATACCAGCCCGGATTGCTTTTATATTACACAGTCATACTGGACTCTGCCAAATAGCAGAGCCTCTCCAAAAATACTCTGAACTCATAAGTGTTCCTCTCCACGGAAGTCTTTAGTAAAAGGCGAAAGGCTTATACGTGTTGAAGAGAAACCAGGATCAATACAGCCCCCACTCCCTACGAGGCCTTGAGCATCCTCAGCTGCCTCTGGCAACAGCCAAACGGTGCATTGCCCATCAACCATCGACTGTCTGTCTTTCAAGTTGACTCACGAGTGGCCCCACCCACTGACCAATCAGCTCAATCGTCACGAGCACAGGCTCTACATTATATACATAATCCAAAGGCTTGTATTTGTTGTTGTTGTTGTTGGGTTTTCTTTTAGGAAAAATGGCAGCAAACCTAAGAAGGTTGAACAGAGCATTGACATAGGATTTATCTATCAGATACCAGCCCGGATTGCTTTTATATTACACAGTCATACTGGACTCGGCCAAATAGCAGAGCCTCTCCAAAAATACTCTGAACTCATAAGTGTTCCTCTCCACGGATGTCTTTAGTAAAAGGCGAAAGGCTTATACGTATTTGAAGAGAAACCAGAGTCAATACAGCCACCACTCCCTACGAGGCCTTGAGCATCCATAGCTGCCTCTGGCAACAGCCAAACGGTGCATTGCCCATCAACCATCGACTGTCTGTCTTCCAAGTTGACTCACGAGTGGCCCCACCCACTGACCAATCAGCTCAATCGTCACGAGCACAGGCTCTACATTATATACATAATGTAAAGGCTTGTATTTGTTGTTGTTGTTGGTTTTTAAGAAAAATGGCAGCAAACCTTAGCATGTTGAACAGAGCGTTGACATAGGATTTATCTATCAGATTCCAGCCCGGATTGCTTTTATGTTAGACAGTCATACTGGGCTCCGCAAAATAGCAGAGCCTCTCCAAAAATACTCTGAACTCATAAGTGTTCCTCTCCACGGAAGTCTTTAGTAAAAGGCGAAAGGCTTATACGTATTGAAGAGAAACCAGAGTCAATACAGCCCCCACTCCCTACGAGGCCTTGAGCATCCTCAGCTGCCTCTGGCAAATGCCAAACGGTGCATTGCCCATCAACCATCGACTGTCTGTCTTCCAAGTTGACTCACGAGTGGCCCCACCCACTGACCAATCAGCTCAATCGTCACAAGCACAGGCTCTACATTATATACATAATGTAAAGGCTTGTATTAGTTGTTGGTTTTTAGGAAAAATGGCATCAAACCTAAGCAGGTTGAACAGAGCGTTGACATAGGATTTATCTATCAGATACCAGCCCGGATTGCTTTTATATTACACAGTCATACTGGACTCTGCCAAATAGCAGAGTCTCTCCAAAAATACTCTGAACTCATAAGTGTTCCTCTCCACGGAAGTCTTTAGTAAAAGGCGAAAGGCTTATACGTATTGAAGAGAAACCAGAGTCAATACAACCCTCACTCCCTAAGAGGCCTTGAGCATCCATAGCTGCCTCTGGCAACAGCCAAACGGTGCATTGCCCATGAACCATCGACTGTCTGTCTTCCAAGTTGACTCACGAGTGGCCCCACCCACTGACCAATCAGCTCAATCGTCACAAGCACAGGCTCTACATTATATACATAATCCAAAGGCTTGTATTTGTTGTTGTTGTTGGTTTTTAGGAAAAATGGCATCAAACCTAAGCAGGTTGAACAGAGCGTTGACATAGGATTTATCTATCAGATACCAGCCCGTATTGCTTTTATATTACACAGTCATACTGGACTCTGCCAAATAGTAGAGTCTCTCCAAAAATACTCTGAACTCATAAGTGTTCCTCTCCACGGAAGTCTTTAGTAAAAGGCGAAAGGCTTATACGTATTGAAGAGAAACCAGAGTCAATACAGCCCCCACTCCCTACGAGGCCTTGAGCATCCTCAGCTGCCTCTGGCAACAGCCAAACGGTGCATTGCCCATCAACCATCGACTGTCTGTCTTCCAAGTTGACTCACGAGTGGCCCCACCCACTGACCAATCAGCTCAATCGTCACAAGCACAGGCTCTACATTATATACATAATCCAAAGGCTTGTATTTGTTGTTGTTGTTGTTGGGTTTTCTTTTAGGAAAAATGGCAGCAAACCTAAGAAGGTTGAACAGAGCATTGACATAGGATTTATCTATCAGATACCAGCCCGGATTGCTTTTATATTACACAGTCATACTGGACTCGGCCAAATAGCAGAGCCTCTCCAAAAATACTCTGAACTCATAAGTGTTCCTCTCCACGGATGTCTTTAGTAAAAGGCGAAAGGCTTATACGTATTTGAAGAGAAACCAGAGTCAATACAGCCACCACTCCCTACGAGGCCTTGAGCATCCATAGCTGCCTCTGGCAACAGCCAAACGGTGCATTGCCCATCAACCATCGACTGTCTGTCTTCCAAGTTGACTCACGAGTGGCCCCACCCACTGACCAATCAGCTCAATCGTCACGAGCACAGGCTCTACATTATATACATAATGTAAAGGCTTGTATTTGTTGTTGTTGTTGGTTTTTAAGAAAAATGGCAGCAAACCTTAGCATGTTGAACAGAGCGTTGACATAGGATTTATCTATCAGATTCCAGCCCGGATTGCTTTTATGTTAGACAGTCATACTGGGCTCCGCAAAATAGCAGAGCCTCTCCAAAAATACTCTGAACTCATAAGTGTTCCTCTCCACGGAAGTCTTTAGTAAAAGGCGAAAGGCTTATACGTATTGAAGAGAAACCAGAGTCAATACAGCCCCCACTCCCTACGAGGCCTTGAGCATCCTCAGCTGCCTCTGGCAAATGCCAAACGGTGCATTGCCCATCAACCATCGACTGTCTGTCTTCCAAGTTGACTCACGAGTGGCCCCACCCACTGACCAATCAGCTCAATCGTCACAAGCACAGGCTCTACATTATATACATAATGTAAAGGCTTGTATTAGTTGTTGGTTTTTAGGAAAAATGGCATCAAACCTAAGCAGGTTGAACAGAGCGTTGACATAGGATTTATCTATCAGATACCAGCCCGGATTGCTTTTATATTACACAGTCATACTGGACTCTGCCAAATAGCAGAGTCTCTCCAAAAATACTCTGAACTCATAAGTGTTCCTCTCCACGGAAGTCTTTAGTAAAAGGCGAAAGGCTTATACGTATTGAAGAGAAACCAGAGTCAATACAACCCTCACTCCCTAAGAGGCCTTGAGCATCCATAGCTGCCTCTGGCAACAGCCAAACGGTGCATTGCCCATGAACCATCGACTGTCTGTCTTCCAAGTTGACTCACGAGTGGCCCCACCCACTGACCAATCAGCTCAATCGTCACAAGCACAGGCTCTACATTATATACATAATCCAAAGGCTTGTATTTGTTGTTGTTGTTGGTTTTTAGGAAAAATGGCATCAAACCTAAGCAGGTTGAACAGAGCGTTGACATAGGATTTATCTATCAGATACCAGCCCGTATTGCTTTTATATTACACAGTCATACTGGACTCTGCCAAATAGTAGAGTCTCTCCAAAAATACTCTGAACTCATAAGTGTTCCTCTCCACGGAAGTCTTTAGTAAAAGGCGAAAGGCTTATACGTATTGAAGAGAAACCAGAGTCAATACAGCCCCCACTCCCTACGAGGCCTTGAGCATCCTCAGCTGCCTCTGGCAACAGCCAAACGGTGCATTGCCCATCAACCATCGACTGTCTGTCTTCCAAGTTGACTCACGAGTGGCCCCACCCACTGACCAATCAGCTCAATCGTCACAAGCACAGGCTCTACATTATATACATAATCCAAAGGCTTGTATTTGTTGTTGTTGTTGGTTTTTAGGAAAAATGGCAGCAAACCTAAGCAGGTTGAACAGAGCGTTGACATAGGATTTATCTATCAGATACCAGCCCGGATTGCTTTTATATTACACAGTCATACTGGGCTCTGCCAAATAGCAGAGCCTCTCCAAAAATACTCTGAACTCATAAGTGTTCCTCTCCACGGATGTCTTTAGTAAAAGGCGAAAGGCTTATACGTATTGAAGAGAAACCAGAGTCAATACAGCCACCACTCCCTACGAGGCCTTGAGCATCCATAGCTGCCTCTGGCAACAGCCAAACGGTGCATTGCCCATCAACCATCGACTGTCTGTCTTCCAAGTTGACTCACGAGTGGCCCCACCCACTGACCAATCAGCTCAATCGTCACGAGCACAGGCTCTACATTATATACATAATGTAAAGGCTTGTATTTTTTGTGGTTGTTGTTGGTTTTTAAGAAAAATGGCAGCAAACCTTAGCATGTTGAACTAGTGTTGTCAAAAATATCGAAGTATCGATACATATCGATACTGAATATTTAAAAAGGCTTCGATACTCATTTCCCGAAGTACCGATACTTTCTGCAGTATCGGTACCACCAGCTGGCGAGTGTTCTACCGCAAGTTGTTGACGCGCTGTTCAGAGCGCTCAGCGTGCTTGCCCCCCCGGCTCCTCCGAGTCCAGCCCTCCCCCTCACAGAGTCACAGAGAGCCGTCTTCTTCAGTTAGTAAACAAACATTTTAGCTGAAGATGGTAAATGCAGAGCCTCCGCAACTTGTGCTTGTGGATAAAGAAAGCAGCAGAAGTGCTGTTTGGAGGTACTTCGGGTTTCAAGTAAACAACGAAGGACAAGCTACAAATGCCCCAATGCTATTTGCAAGCGGTTATAGCAGTGCCAGCGCCGATCTCCATAAAGAAATGAAAGAGGTTCGTGACAGCTGCTCTTTCAACGTCACTGTGACTGAAGCATTAAACCATTAACTCTAGTTTAATACATGATACGTTGTCTACTGATGGCGCATAATATCAACAGCTGCTTCGTTGTAACGTTACAGCTACCAGCTAAAGTTAGCTCCCTTAGCTTAGCTGGCCACAGTTATAAATACTGCATTGGAAACGGAGTAACGTTAACGTGTAAACGTTATGTCGAGGTCATACAATACTACAGTCGACATAAGGTTAACGTTACCCCGTTTCCACCAAGTGTTTAAATAGCAGCAATCTTGTTGAAAATGTAACATTACTAAAATGCTCCGAGCATAGCCTCTCTGTCTCTCTCTGTCTCTCTCCATCTACTGCTACCTCTCTCTCGCTCTCTCTCTCTCTACCGCTACCTCTCTCTCTCTCGCTCTCTCTCTCTCTCTCTCTCTCTCTCTCTCTCTCTCTCTCTCTATCTACCGCTACCTCTCTCTCTCTCTCGCTCTCTCTCTCTCTCTCTCTCTCTCTATCTACCGCTACCTCTCTCTCTCTCTCTCTCTCTCTATCTACCGATACCTCTCTCTCTCTCTCGCTTGCTCTCGTTATCTTTAAATAAAAACTGTTACTAACTGTTCAGTTTGTGAGGTACATGCAACACAGATTACAGTGTTTACATCTGTCTGCTTGAGAAAATACCATGTTCTGCATTTGCAATAAAAATGATTGAAGTGAGATGAACAGTTATTTTTAAATGTGTGATCTAAAGATAAACAAAGGGTTTTAAAAGTGTTATATTTATCTTCTCTTATAGTACCAGACTCGAAGCTGAGGAGAATCAACCAGCAACAAAAGCTAAATTTGTTTAAAAAAAAAAAAAAAAAATATATATATATATTTTTTTTTTTTTTTTTGGTATCGAAATGGTATCGAAATATCGATACTTTTCAAGGTATCGTATCGAAGTCGAAATTCCAGTATCGTGACAACACTATGTTGAACAGAGCGTTGACATAGGATTTATCTATCAGATTCCAGCCCGGATTGCTTTTATGTTAGACAGTCATACTGGGCTCCGCAAAATAGCAGAGCCTCTCCAAAAATACTCTGAACTCATAAGTGTTCCTCTCCACGGAAGTCTTTAGTAAAAGGCGAAAGGCTTATACGTATTGAAGAGAAACCAGAGTCAATACAGCCCCCACTCCCTACGAGGCCTTGAGCATCCTCAGCTGCCTCTGGCAAATGCCAAACGGTGCATTGCCCATCAACCATCGACTGTCTGTCTTCCAAGTTGACTCACGAGTGGCCCCACCCACTGACCAATCAGCTCAATCGTCACAAGCACAGGCTCTACATTATATACATAATCCAAAGGCTTGTATTTGTTGTTGTTGTTGGTTTTTTTTAGGAAAAATGGCAGCAAACCTAAGAAGGTTGAACAGAGCATTGACATAGGATTTATCTATCAGATACCAGCCCGGATTGCTTTTATATTACACAGTCATACTGGACTCTGCCAAATAGCAGAGCCTCTCCAAAAATACAATGAACTCATAAGTGTTCCTCTCCACGGAAGTCTTTAGTAAAAGGCGAAAGGCTTATACGTGTTGAAGCGAAACCAGAATCAATACAGCCCCCACTCCCTACGAGGCCTTGAGCATCCTCAGCTGCCTCTGGCAACAGCCAAACGGTGCATTGCCCATCAACCATCGACTGTCTGTCTTCCAAGTTGACTCACGAGTGGCCCCACCCACTGACCAATCAGCTCAATCGTCACAAGCACAGGCTCTACATTATATACATAATCCAAAGGCTTGTATTTGTTGTTGTTGTTGGTTTTTAGGAAAAATGGCATCAAACCTAAGCAGGTTGAACAGAGCGTTGACATAGGATTTATCTATCAGATACCAGCCCGGATTGCTTTTATATTACACAGTCATACTGGGCTCTGCCAAATAGCAGAGCCTCTCCAAAAATACTCTGAACGCATAAGTGTTCCTCTCCACGGATGTCTTTAGTAAAAGGCGAAAGGCTTATACGTATTGAAGAGAAACCAGAGTCAATACAGCCACCACTCCCTACGAGGCCTTGAGCATCCATAGCTGCCTCTGGCAACAGCCAAACGGTGCATTGCCCATCAACCATCGACTGTCTGTCTTCCAAGTTGACTCACGAGTGGCCCCACCCACTGACCAATCAGCTCAATCGTCACGAGCACAGGCTCTACATTATATACATAATGTAAAGGCTTGTATTTTTTGTGGTTGTTGTTGGTTTTTAAGAAAAATGGCAGCAAACCTTAGCATGTTGAACAGAGCGTTGACATAGGATTTATCTATCAGATTCCAGCCCGGATTGCTTTTATATTACACAGTCATACTGGGCTCCGCAAAATAGCAGAGCCTCTCCAAAAATACTCTGAACTCATAAGTGTTCCTCTCCACGGAAGTCTTTAGTAAAAGGCGAAAGGCTTATACGTATTGAAGAGAAACCAGAGTCAATACAGCCCCCACTCCCTACGAGGCCTTGAGCATCCTCAGCTGCCTCTGGCAAATGCCAAACGGTGCATTGCCCATCAACCATCGACTGTCTGTCTTCCAAGTTGACTCACGAGTGGCCCCACCCACTGACCAATCAGCTCAATCGTCACATGCACAGGCTCTACATTATATACATAATCCAAAGGCTTGTATTTGTTGTTGTTGTTGTTGGGTTTTCTTTTAGGAAAAATGGCAGCAAACCTAAGAAGGTTGAACAGAGCGTTGACATAGGATTTATCTATCAGATACCAGCCCGGATTGCTTTTATATTACACAGTCATACTGGACTCGGCCAAATAGCAGAGCCTCTCCAAAAATACTCTGAACTCATAAGTGTTCCTCTCCACGGATGTCTTTAGTAAAAGGCGAAAGGCTTATACGTATTGAAGAGAAACCAGAGTCAATACAGCCCCCACTCCCTACGAGGCCTTGAGCATCCTCAGCTGCCTCTGGCAACAGCCAAACGGTGCATTGCCCATCAACCATCGACTGTCTGTCTTCCAAGTTGACTCACGAGTGGCCCCACCCACTGACCAATCAGCTCAATCGTCACAAGCACAGGCTCTACATTATATACATAATCCAAAGGCTTGTATTTGTTGTTGTTGTTGGTTTTTAGGAAAAATGGCATCAAACCTAAGCAGGTTGAACAGAGCGTTGACATAGGATTTATCTATCAGATACCAGCCCGTATTGCTTTTATATTACACAGTCATACTGGACTCTGCCAAATAGTAGAGTCTCTCCAAAAATACTCTGAACTCATAAGTGTTCCTCTCCACGGAAGTCTTTAGTAAAAGGCGAAAGGCTTATACGTATTGAAGAGAAACCAGAGTCAATACAGCCCCCACTCCCTACGAGGCCTTTAGCATCCTCAGCTGCCTCTGGCAACAGCCAAACGGTGCATTGCCCATCAACCATCGACTGTCTGTCTTCCAAGTTGACTCACGAGTGGCCCCACCCACTGACCAATCAGCTCAATCGTCACAAGCACAGGCTCTACATTATATACATAATCCAAAGGCTTGTATTTGTTGTTGTTGTTGGTTTTTAGGAAAAATGGCAGCAAACCTAAGCAGGTTGAACAGAGCGTTGACATAGGATTTATCTATCAGATACCAGCCCGGATTGCTTTTATATTACACAGTCATACTGGGCTCTGCCAAATAGCAGAGCCTCTCCAAAAATACTCTGAACTCATAAGTGTTCCTCTCCACGGAAGTCTTTAGTAAAAGGCGAAAGGCTTATACGTATTGAAGAGAAACCAGAGTCAATACAGCCCCCACTCCCTACGAGGCCTTGAGCATCCTCAGCTGCCTCTGGCAAATGCCAAACGGTGCATTGCCCATCAACCATCGACTGTCTGTCTTCCAAGTTGACTCACGAGTGGCCCCACCCACTGACCAATCAGCTCAATCGTCACAAGCACAGGCTCTACATTATATACATAATCCAAAGGCTTGTATTTGTTGTTGTTGTTGGTTTTTAGGAAAAATGGCATCAAACCTAAGCAGGTTGAACAGAGCGTTGACATAGGATTTATCTATCAGATACCAGCCCGGATTGCTTTTATATTACACAGTCATACTGGGCTCTGCCAAATAGCAGAGCCTCTCCAAAAATACTCTGAACGCATAAGTGTTCCTCTCCACGGATGTCTTTAGTAAAAGGCGAAAGGCTTATACGTATTGAAGAGAAACCAGAGTCAATACAGCCACCACTCCCTACGAGGCCTTGAGCATCCATAGCTGCCTCTGGCAACAGCCAAACGGTGCATTGCCCATCAACCATCGACTGTCTGTCTTCCAAGTTGACTCACGAGTGGCCCCACCCACTGACCAATCAGCTCAATCGTCACGAGCACAGGCTCTACATTATATACATAATGTAAAGGCTTGTATTTTTTGTGGTTGTTGTTGGTTTTTAAGAAAAATGGCAGCAAACCTTAGCATGTTGAACAGAGCGTTGACATAGGATTTATCTATCAGATTCCAGCCCGGATTGCTTTTATATTACACAGTCATACTGGGCTCCGCAAAATAGCAGAGCCTCTCCAAAAATACTCTGAACTCATAAGTGTTCCTCTCCACGGAAGTCTTTAGTAAAAGGC
Source organism: Notolepis coatsorum (assembly GCF_963971535.1). Taxonomy (NCBI): domain Eukaryota; kingdom Metazoa; phylum Chordata; class Actinopteri; order Aulopiformes; family Paralepididae; genus Notolepis; species Notolepis coatsorum. The sequence continues at coordinate 5,496,688 of NC_140181.1, read as the reverse complement.
GAAAGGCTTATACGTATTGAAGAGAAACCAGAGTCAATACAGCCCCCACTCCCTACGAGGCCTTGAGCATCCTCAGCTGCCTCTGGCAACAGCCAAACGGTGCATTGCCCATCAACCATCGACTGTCTGTCTTCCAAGTTGACTCACGAGTGGCCCCACCCACTGACCAATCAGCTCAATCGTCACAAGCACAGGCTCTACATTATATACATAATCCAAAGGCTTGTATTTGTTGTTGTTGTTGGTTTTTAGGAAAAATGGCATCAAACCTAAGCAGGTTGAACAGAGCGTTGACATAGGATTTATCTATCAGATACCAGCCCGTATTGCTTTTATATTACACAGTCATACTGGACTCAGCCAAATAGTAGAGTCTCTCCAAAAATACTCTGAACTCATAAGTGTTCCTCTCCACGGAAGTCTTTAGTAAAAGGCGAAAGGCTTATACGTATTGAAGAGAAACCAGAGTCAATACAGCCCCCACTCCCTACGAGGCCTTTAGCATCCTCAGCTGCCTCTGGCAACAGCCAAACGGTGCATTGCCCATCAACCATCGACTGTCTGTCTTCCAAGTTGACTCACGAGTGGCCCCACCCACTGACCAATCAGCTCAATCGTCACAAGCACAGGCTCTACATTATATACATAATCCAAAGGCTTGTATTTGTTGTTGTTGTTGGTTTTTAGGAAAAATGGCAGCAAACCTAAGCAGGTTGAACAGAGCGTTGACATAGGATTTATCTATCAGATACCAGCCCGGATTGCTTTTATATTACACAGTCATACTGGGCTCTGCCAAATAGCAGAGCCTCTCCAAAAATACTCTGAACTCATAAGTGTTCCTCTCCACGGAAGTCTTTAGTAAAAGGCGAAAGGCTTATACGTATTGAAGAGAAACCAGAGTCAATACAGCCCCCACTCCCTACGAGGCCTTGAGCATCCTCAGCTGCCTCTGGCAAATGCCAAACGGTGCATTGCCCATCAACCATCGACTGTCTGTCTTCCAAGTTGACTCACGAGTGGCCCCACCCACTGACCAATCAGCTCAATCGTCACAAGCACAGGCTCTACATTATATACATAATCCAAAGGCTTGTATTTGTTGTTGTTGTTGGTTTTTAGGAAAAATGGCATCAAACCTAAGCAGGTTGAACAGAGCGTTGACATAGGATTTATCTATCAGATACCAGCCCGGATTGCTTTTATATTACACAGTCATACTGGGCTCTGCCAAATAGCAGAGCCTCTCCAAAAATACTCTGAACGCATAAGTGTTCCTCTCCACGGATGTCTTTAGTAAAAGGCGAAAGGCTTATACGTATTGAAGAGAAACCAGAGTCAATACAGCCACCACTCCCTACGAGGCCTTGAGCATCCATAGCTGCCTCTGGCAACAGCCAAACGGTGCATTGCCCATCAACCATCGACTGTCTGTCTTCCAAGTTGACTCACGAGTGGCCCCACCCACTGACCAATCAGCTCAATCGTCACGAGCACAGGCTCTACATTATATACATAATGTAAAGGCTTGTATTTTTTGTGGTTGTTGTTGGTTTTTAAGAAAAATGGCAGCAAACCTTAGCATGTTGAACAGAGCGTTGACATAGGATTTATCTATCAGATTCCAGCCCGGATTGCTTTTATATTACACAGTCATACTGGGCTCCGCAAAATAGCAGAGCCTCTCCAAAAATACTCTGAACTCATAAGTGTTCCTCTCCACGGAAGTCTTTAGTAAAAGGCGAAAGGCTTATACGTATTGAAGAGAAACCAGAGTCAATACAGCCCCCACTCCCTACGAAGCCTTGAGCATCCTCAGCTGCCTCTGGCAAATGCCAAACGGTGCATTGCCCATCAACCATCGACTGTCTGTCTTCCAAGTTGACTCACGAGTGGCCCCACCCACTGACCAATCAGCTCAATCGTCACAAGCACAGGCTCTACATTATATACATAATCCAAAGGCTTGTATTTGTTGTTGTTGTTGTTGGGTTTTTTTTAGGAGAAATGGCAGCAAACCTAAGAAGGTTGAACAGAGCATTGACATAGGATTTATCTATCAGATACCAGCCCGGATTGCTTTTATATTACACAGTCATACTGGACTCTGCCAAATAGTAGAGTCTCTCCAAAAATACTCTGAACTCATAAGTGTTCCTCTCCACGGAAGTCTTTAGTAAAAGGCGAAAGGCTTATACGTATTGAAGAGAAACCAGAGTCAATACAGCCCCCACTCCCTACGAGGCCTTTAGCATCCTCAGCTGCCTCTGGCAACAGCCAAACGGTGCATTGCCCATCAACCATCGACTGTCTGTCTTCCAAGTTGACTCACGAGTGGCCCCACCCACTGACCAATCAGCTCAATCGTCACAAGCACAGGCTCTACATTATATACATAATCCAAAGGCTTGTATTTGTTGTTGTTGTTGGTTTTTAGGAAAAATGGCAGCAAACCTAAGCAGGTTGAACAGAGCGTTGACATAGGATTTATCTATCAGATACCAGCCCGGATTGCTTTTATATTACACAGTCATACTGGGCTCTGCCAAATAGCAGAGCCTCTCCAAAAATACTCTGAACTCATAAGTGTTCCTCTCCACGGATGTCTTTAGTAAAAGGCGAAAGGCTTATACGTATTGAAGAGAAACCAGAGTCAATACAGCCACCACTCCCTACGAGGCCTTGAGCATCCTCAGCTGCCTCTGGCAACAGCCAAACGGTGCATTGCCCATCAACCATCGACTGTCTGTCTTCCAAGTTGACTCACGAGTGGCCCCACCCACTGACCAATCAGCTCAATCGTCACGAGCACAGGCTCTACATTATATACATAATGTAAAGGCTTGTATTTTTTGTGGTTGTTGTTGGTTTTTAAGAAAAATGGCAGCAAACCTTAGCATGTTGAACAGAGCGTTGACATAGGATTTATCTATCAGATTCCAGCCCGGATTGCTTTTATGTTAGACAGTCATACTGGGCTCCGCAAAATAGCAGAGCCTCTCCAAAAATACTCTGAACTCATAAGTGTTCCTCTCCACGGAAGTCTTTAGTAAAAGGCGAAAGGCTTATACGTATTGAAGAGAAACCAGAGTCAATACAGCCCCCACTCCCTACGAGGCCTTGAGCATCCTCAGCTGCCTCTGGCAAATGCCAAACGGTGCATTGCCCATCAACCATCGACTGTCTGTCTTCCAAGTTGACTCACGAGTGGCCCCACCCACTGACCAATCAGCTCAATCGTCACAAGCACAGGCTCTACATTATATACATAATCCAAAAGCTTGTATTTGTTGTTGTTGTTGGTTTTTTTTAGGAAAAATGGCAGCAAACCTAAGAAGGTTGAACAGAGCATTGACATAGGATTTATCTATCAGATACCAGCCCGGATTGCTTTTATATTACACAGTCATACTGGACTCTGCCAAATAGCAGAGCCTCTCCAAAAATACTCTGAACTCATAAGTGTTCCTCTCCACGGAAGTCTTTAGTAAAAGGCGAAAGGCTTATACGTATTGAAGAGAAACCAGAGTGAATACAGCCCCCACTCCCTACAAGGCCTTGAGCATCCATAGCTGCCTCTGGCAACAGCCAAACGGTGCATTGCCCATCAACCATCGACTGTCTGTCTTCCAAGTTGACTCACGAGTGGCCCCACCCACTGACCAATCAGCTCAATCATCATGAGCACAGGCTCTACATTATATACATAATCCAAATGCTTGTATTTGTTGTTGTTGTTGGTTTTTTTTAGGAAAAATGGCAGCAAACCTAAGAAGGTTGAACAGAGCGTTGACATAGGATTTATCTATCAGATACCAGCACGGATTCCTTTTATATTACACAGTCATACTGGACTCTGCCAAATAGCAGAGCCTCTCCAAAGCAGCTGGATACTATTGGTTTGTTTTGGCAAAATTCTTCTGCTTTGTGTGACAATAAATAAATGAATGATGATATGCAATTTAAAACCAAAACTAAGGCCTCAGTATGAGTTTAAGACGTGAACATGGTCATGTTTGTTGAATAAACAAAAAAAGTAAAAAAAATAAAATTGTCGATTTATTTTTGCCGATCGCGATCTTCGGAAAATCACGTGATCGGCCCCGATCCCAATCACATGATCGGATCGGGACACTTTATTTGTCACGTATACATACCAGGCGGCATATCTGTATGTCATATATGTCATATATGTTATGATGAATTGAAAATGGGGGACCCTGATATAAACAAGACGAAAGTCTTTCTCTGGTCTGCATCCCCTTAACAATTGTATGTATTGAGCTGTACTGTACTGTACCCATTCTGCAATCTGTTAATAAAAATGTCAATCAATCAATCAAAAACCAGCGTTTAGCACTAGCTAACGTTACCTAACTAGTAGCTAATGTTAGCCTGACGTTAGCCTAGCCTGTTTAGCCTACCTGTTAACTGTTTTGCTCTATTGCTTATCCTGTCTGGGTAGCCCGGATGCGTGAATACTTTCGACAACAAAAGTTTGTTTCCGCGTTCGAGTTTTGCGCTCTGATTGGCCACTGACCCCACGTGACCCTACGCTATTACGCCCCCCTTATCGCCGCCAGTTATCTGACGCTCTACAGCTTCCGTGACTTCCTCGCAGAACAGCTGTTTCCGTATTTATAATATTGGAAACGCCGCGCTGTGAAGCACCTCTGTATTAAATGCCGACTCACGCCGACTAACGCTAACGTTACCTCTCATTGTGTCTATTCTACAAGCTTTAATGTTACCTAGGCTCTCGTGTCTATCTGCTAACGTTAACGTTAGCATTAGCATTAGGCTAACGCCAAGCTGTAACGTTACCAGTCTCACGTCTATCTGCTAACGTTAGCATTAGGTAATAACCGGTTTAAAATGGATGGTGATTACCTCACGTTGTGTCTATTCTACTAGCATTAACGTTACTAGTACAAACAATCAAACCAAAACATTGACATCTAACTTATCTTTAGATATTTACTCAACCTCTAATGTCTAACTATGAATGAACACAACACTCTAACTTAACATCTTTAGCTAATAAAGTACTCAACCTCTACTGTCCCCCCTGCTGCTATGACACCTGAATCGACACCTGAAAAAAGGGGATTAATAAAGGAACAATTGACTTGACAACAGTAGAAGAAGTTTTTACACTCTAGGCCGAGACCGCTCCGCGTGTATACCAAACCAAGCCGCATTTCTCGGAGACGCTCTCTGATTGGCACTGACTGACGCTATCTGATTGGCCACTGACGCGTTTGCCCAATCCGTGACAAGCTGTGTCTTTGCCCATTTCCACGTCAAACAGCCTGCAAACTACCTGGCGTTCTATCGCCATGGTCTAAGACAAACTCTAACCTTAACCAACTTCGAAAGAGTGCCTAAGCTTAACCGTCGAAAGAATTTGCCGTCACGCTCTAAGACAAACTCTAACCTTAACCAACTTCGAAGAGTGCCTAAGCTTAACCAGTGTAGAAACAGGCGTCTGCCAATCAGAGAGCGTCTCCGAGAAATGCGGCTTGGTTTGGTATTCACGCGACCGCTCCTCATCAGATAAACCGTAACATATAACAAATAAAAACAACATACAAAGTTGCCATCTTGGATACACATAGTGCCCCACATAAAATCAACACATGATGGATTTTCCTAGACGGTAGAGTCAAACATTAATATCATGCACACACACAAGCAAGAAGTAACATGGGGGGGGTCTTATGTATGCTATTTTTTTCACTTACTGTTTTAATGGATCTTTGATCTTTTAACCCTTTCACTACCACACTACAGAAGGTTAACCTTATGTAGTGTGGTTGTGAAAGGGTTAACCTTTTGTTGTGTGGCAGTGAAATGGTTAACATTCTGTATTGTCGCAGTGAAAGGGTTAACCCTTTGGTAGTGTGGTAGTGAAAGGGTTAAAGTGTTGACGTAACAGTGATGATGTGATCTGAGATGCTATACCACTTAATTGCTTTTGATGACCTACGATGACTGAAACAATACATTTGATCATTGTTTATTATCTTACGTGTTTGGATCAGACCTGGGTCAGATGGCATTTGCAAATAGTTCTGTATGTTTGTTTAAGTCTCCAGGTAGGTGAGGATTACACCACATAGCACAATAGAGTGCCAGCAAGTTTAGGATATTTCAAAGTCAACGTAGTGTACATTTCTGTGATTGACAACCTACGTGACATGCAGTAAACTCCATCAATCTGGAGAAGAAGAATGAAGAATGATTTTATTCCACATGCTGTTTGATCTCTGGTCTGTCTGGGATCAAAGCAAATCTGCTGTCCGTTATTATTATTTGTATTCTTTTTTAGAAAGCTTTTGCATTTGTATTAGGCACGTGGATACATTTTTTTCTTGATATGTTGTTCTTCTATGTTTTTATTTAAGAAATAACCGTGGATCTTTGTTTCATTATAGCTCTATTTTATCACTGAAAACATCAGGAAACATTAGAGCAGAGGTATTTTATATCAAATATGCCACAAACACAACACCCATAGTTAAGAAAAAACATTTATTCAGACTATTAAAATACCCACACAAGATAATCCATTGGTTTTGCTTTGGAATGTTGTCAATGTTTCTTTTAGTTTTCCTTTTTATATTAAGCTAAAAAGAAAACAACTTGTGATAAATTGCAGGACATGATTTGTGTTGTAATGCTGTGTTGCAGCCAGCAGATGGCGAGATACGCCAGAAGGAAACCCCATGTCATGATAATGTACTGTTACATTATTTTCCTGTACATTTTTTAATAATGGTTAAATGAAGGTAAAATCCTGACCGTTCTAATGTGCTTCAGTGATGACAATCACATGACTATTCTCTGCTGATGCTTCAGACAAAACATCACATCATCTTAGTAAACAACAGGTGATTGTATAAAAAAACACAAGATACTTGTGCCATAATGATAAGGATAAGCACTCAATGAAGGAACCAAATCCACTTGCCAAACATCTATGCTACTCATATAAAAAGGCCATCATGTTCTATCTCTACCTCCTTCAAGGACGCTATGTTTTAACAGGTCTGTTATAAAATCATGAATCAAAAACCACCTCTGTCAGACGTCATCAGGAGGCCACCAGTTAGTCATCAAACCATAGATGACCGGTAGATATATATCTGGGAGTGAAGGCTATGTGTATGTGTGTGTGTAATAGAGAGAGCTAGTGAGTTTTGTAATCAAATAATAGCTGATTGTGCATTAATACTAAATAATAAAATGGACATTTAATGACAATCAAAGTGGGCTTGGCCACCCGCATTTCACTGTATGCCCTGGTAGCTATGTATGTGACAAATAAACCTCTTGAATCTTGAAACATTCTGTATTGCTGAAGGTGATTATTATTTCAAGGACTGACCATCACGACTTTCAATCAATCAATAGTCTGTACGTCTGTTTTTGTCAGGACTGGCTCTGTATGTAGAGGTAGACGCACATCCATATATTATATCTGTGGAGGTAGAGCCAGTGGCAGCTCGCCACTAGGGGCGCTCGGGCGCCGCCCCCCCCTCAGGCCCCTGGTTATATGAGAGAAGAACAAGAAAAATTATTTTTTAGTTTTTTGTTTTATAGCCCTATAAATAATATAAACATGTTTAAAATGAATAATATTTACTCATTTTAAGTATGTTTGTGTTTACAATGCACAATATAACGTTAATATATAAAATAAAAAATACTCGTTTTCCTGAACAGGAAGTGACTCACTTTTTTTAATTTTTTTTTATTTCTCGGCCCGGGCTAGACGCAATAGCGCTCTGAGTGCGCGTCACTGTTTGATCGCTGTATCCGTCGCAGCCAATCAGTGCGTAACGCATTGTGCGTTGAAATATGACTATTATGTTGGAATCCGGGCGCGATTTGAAGCGGTCTAGGCAGCAGCGTCAAGAATTTCTGTAGCCGCATTTTGCGGAGACACTCTCTGATTGGCCGACGACAGTTTTTTTTTCCGTAGCAGCATTTCGCGGAGACGATCTCTGATTGGCCGAATCCATTTTCTATGTTCCAATTCTAGCTTATTCGACTAGGTTGGTGGTAGAGATAGTTGTGTTGTTGTGACTGAGATGCATCATGCAGCTATTTGTCTTAGAGCGTGACTGCAAGTTCTTTTGACGGTTAAGCTTAGGCACTCTTTCAAAGTTGGTTAAGGTTAGAGTTTGTCTTAGAGCATGGCGATAGAACGCCAGGTAGTTTGCAGTCTGTTCGACGCGGAAATGGACAAAGAAATGAAGTACTGTCTTGTTGTGTGGTGCTAACAGCTAACAAGCTATATGGCGGATGCAGTCTGGACAGTGGACAGTGGTCTGGATATACATCATCAACAGCGGATTATACACTTTATCAAGCCCACCACGTTTCAATTAAACAAAGTGAGTTTATGCTGTTGTGAGATGCAGCTATTTGTTGTTATCTCACACAGTACTTGTTGGCTATAAGCTATATATGGATGCAGTGTGGAGGGACATGCACAATGGACAATGGAGTTTATCAAGCCCTTCTGCCTGGGCCCTATTCCCCGTACCTGGTTCAACTAAGTCGATCAAGAGTCCCATTATCCAGATTCAATTAACCCGATGTTTGAAGCCGGGATTCTCCTGTTCCTCGAAGGTGGATTCAGTCTCGTTAACTCGAACCAGACTTGAGACCCAGGATAAGTGCGCGCGGCCGCTTCAGTTGAAAAGCCAGCAAGTATCGAGAGCAGAAATCCTGATTCTCTAACGGCATTGATTGATTAATTGATTTAAACCTTTAACCCTTTTAGGTCGCGGGGCTTGTTTGGACCCGTGGGCGGAGAACAAAGGGATTTAGAATGACTCATAAATGCTCTGGAAGTCGCGCTTTTCAGAAATCTGTAAAAATAGAAAAATGACAATTTCGAGTGCTTTGAGATTTACTATATATGTCTCCTTACTTGCTAAACATAATACGATTTATAAATACGTTTAATTCTTGTATTTGTGGTATGCTTGTAATTATCTGCGTTTGCCAGAGAACTACAGCGTGTCACGAAACGCACGTCACGCACGCGCGCACACACACAAGAGAAGCGTGTGCGCTGTGAATAGGTGTTAGACCCCCGCGCAGAGGTGAGAGGTATCAGAGACTCGCTACCCCCCATCCAAATTCTAAACAACAGATCGGCATCGGCTTTTCATAATATGTATGAAATATCTCTTGCAATAATATCCACGGGACACTGAGCTGCTTCGCAGAATAATGTGGTGTGTGTGTATGTGTGTGTGAGACGCAGCGTCAAGACGAAACTTGTGTCGAGTCTGCTTCTATGTGCAACAGAAACTCCGCAGCATCCTGACAGTCCTGTATACCCACGTCGCGCTAAAACATTAACTACTGTATGGCAGAGTGCGTGTGTGTATATGAGTTATGAATTATCTCTCGCAGTTCATTCAAGCGGACAGTGGAGTGGACTACGTGAACTACAGTATCAGCCACTCGCTGCTGTGTGACGAGTTTGGTGTTTTGGTCACCCGCGCTAAACACGGTGCTTTAGTTGACAGCGCATCGATGCGCTTTGTGAAGGAAAGATGACGTCGTCTCTCTCTCTCTCTCTCTCTCTCTCTCTCTCTCTCTCTCTCTCTCTCTCTCTCCTTCAAATGGGCTTTATTGACATAGGAAACATACGTTTACATTGTCAAAGCCAAACAAAACAACTATTTGCACAGCCATTTGAAATCTACAGTTACACATTGCTGTATTTAGTGAGGTAAATGAGTACAAGACATGTTTCACAGACACACACACACACACACATACACACACACATACACAGACAGACAGACACAGACACACACACACACAGAAACACACAAACAAACGATCAAATTAAAAGCTGGATATAAATCTGCCACACGTGCTGTCAGTGAGTTTACTAGTCAAGGATGTCTTACTTTCACACACGCGCGCACGCACACACACACACACACATTTACACATTTACATTTACATCTAGTCATTTAGCTAAAGCTTTTATCCAAAGCGACTTACAAGTTCTGTACGACAAGTCATCAGGAAGGGCACAACTCTATCAGCTGAGTAACTAACAATGTTCATCAAAGTGTTGAGTGCTACAGTGTAGGTTAGTATATTAGGACAAGTGCATGACAGTAAGGTTAGTTAGGGTTGGATTTGAATGTGTGTTGTTTGTCTCTCTCTCTCTCTCGCTCTCTCTCTCTCTCTCTCTCCCCCCCCCTCTCTCTCTCTCTCTCTCTCTCTCTCTCTCTCTCTCTCTCTGTTGTGGGTGTGGTTTTCAATTGCAAATATAGCACTTAGAGGGAAATACCAGAGTCAATGGCCCATGATTAGGTATGCAGATAGGTATATATTTTCTTTGGTAAACAATATTGTCACAAGGAAAGATGCAGACCAGAGAAAGACTTTCGTCTTGTTTACATCAGGGTCCCCCATTTTCAATTCATCAGGACATACATGACATACAGATAGTCAGTACTGCTACATCTATACATTTATGACATACCAGATTTGCAAATACAGTACTGTTTGTGATACAGAAGGAGATGTTTGAGTAGAAAGCCTTGGTCCAGTAGAGTATCCAATGTAATAAAAAAGTAGAGAGGTGAATACATACCTGCAGCCGATGACCCACCTGGTCTTCCAGCAGGAGCTGGTAGCTGAGCTGTGTGGCATCACAGTTGTACAGGTGCCAGTGGACAATCTACCCACAGCACCAGTGGACCGCCTACCAAGGAACCATTCACCTGTTGCGATCACGCAACAGGCAGATAAATCCCAGAAGGCCACGGCTGGCCGCCTGTTTTGCGTACATTGTAAGATGAAGACCCCCTGGAAGTGCGGTGAATGTGGTATGGCCCTGTCTCATTCCAGACAGGAACTGCTTTTTCACATATCACTTAGTGTGATACAAAACAGGCAGATACAACCATGAGGAGACACCTATTTTTTTTTATACATGTGCATAATTTTATTTTTTTGGAGATTTTGCCTAAATTCATTGTGGTCGCGCTCTCTGCCAAATATCATATGAGGCACCTTGTATTACTATTGTAATCCAAAAGTGATATATAGGGTTGTTCATTGTACAATACAATTGATACAGTTGATGTTTCTTGTTGATTATTATTCTCTATGTGTTTTTAATAAAATTGTGTGATATTCTATTCCAGTTGTCTTTGGTCTTGTTTTCTCTGGTTATGATCATGTTATTAGTGTGTGTGTGTAAAAAAACTAATTAATAATATAATTATTATAAATGTCGCTCTCTCTCTCTCTCTCTCTCTCTCTTGAAATCTACAGTTACACATTGCTGTATTTAGTGAGGTAAATGAGTACAAGACATGTTTCACAGACACACACACACACATACACACACACACATACACAGACAGACAGACACACACACACATTTACATTTACACATTTACACATTACATTTACATCTAGTTTGCTTATTTTTTTTTGATATGGTACAGTACTGTAGATACAGACACAGACACACACACACACAGAAACACACACACACACAGGCTAGGCCTCCTGCTTGGTCCATTCACTGGAATAACAAAGGAATGACTGGGCCTTTGCTCAGGTGTGAAATGGTGCTAGTGACAATGATCACATTGAATTCTGGGAGTGTAGTTCTCTCATCAGATAGCTGAATGAACTTGATTCTACTTCAAGTCCTATATTGAAAAGGTGTTAGGATTTTACCAGAATGTTTGATAGGACATTGATTGAAAACTATTGTCTCAAATTTGACAATTGATGGCTTATTTTGAAGGTATGAATCTGTAATTTTATATTATGTAACAAAAAAAAAGGGGGAAATTCTCAGGAGGAGGAGCTATTTAGGTTAGACTTCTAAGGGTTAACAGATTGCAGTACGGCTCAATAGCCTCGCCGACAAGTTAAATGCATAATCTATAGGCTAATTTTAAGTCCCTCATTACCCCAATCAATCAGATTATATTTCTTTAAACTTGCCTGCTGGCGGTAGGTTTATGGAATGGATAATCAAATGAGATCTTGCTAGCGAAAATAATTAGTTCAACTGTTATACAGAATAAGGATACGGCTCTCTTACCCATTGATTTATGTATGGTGGATCTTTTACTTATCTGCACTGTGGTGTGATGGTTTATGGTTTTGACTTTCACGCAGACGGCCCGGGTTCGAATCCCACTTCTTCTAGTCTTTTTCTTCTTTTTGCAATGTAGGAATAATTCAATTTGGTGCACGTTGAGAGCTATATAAAGAATGACATCCTCAATGCATGTAGATTTATAATATTTTAACTTAAAACTAGGCTACTTTTGCGTATAATCATTAATATTATATTCCAAAAAAATTATATTGGCAAAGCGGGGTTTCGAACTCCGGTCGCCCGGTTGACAGGATTGTGCACTAGCCGCTGCGCCACTGTGCCAGACGGGATATATTCATTGTTTATCCATTAATGGACGAGAGACCCGTGTTTAGAATATTTTTCTTTTGAATGAAGTTTTATCTCTTTATTCTCAAATGCATTAATGTGACGTCAACGGCTCATTCAATTTCTCAAATCCGTCAAACAGCGCATCTCATCAGACATTTTAATCCCAGTTACAATATCACACAAAAACCACAATCCACGCATTGACACTTCAATTTTATGCTTGAATGAAACACAATCCGGGCGCTCCGTTAAGCAAATCTACAGCGGAGAATATATGAAACTAATCAGAGCCAAACGGTTTCATTCATTGAAAATATCCCCGCGGGATTCACATTTGCAATGCGCCGTTATTAAAATAACCACATGCAGCGTGTATCGCGACTCCGAGCGCCGTATATGACGTGCATTATTTTATTTAGGACAAAGTAAATCTATAGGCTGAATATGATTTATTATCAGCATTTAGTTCTATTATTATACATTTCAAAAGCCCCCTCTAGGAAAACGAAGCACAGAAACATAATTCAGAATGGTATAAATGGGATCTCTAGACTGTGAGAATCATTTCAGGAAGCGAGCTGTCATTTATTTGCGGGGGCGTGGCCATGGTTCATCCGGCTAACTGAAGTTAACCCTGCTCTCGACCAGGCTCAAACTTTTTGATCTGTTGTCATGGTGATTTAGACAATCGAGCGTCGGGGAACAGAAAGGTCTGGCTTAAGTCAGGCTAGACTGGAAATTATCCGGCTAACTCAGTTAGCCAGGTACGGGGAACGGGGCCCAGTGTCAACAACAACAACAAGGTAGATTTGCAATATCGCTCGCTCTCTCTCTCTCTCTCTCTCGCTCTCTCCCTCTCTCTCTCCCTCTCTCTCTCTCTCTCCCTCTCTCTCGCTCTCTCCCTCTCTCTCTCTCGCTCTCTCTCTCGCTCTCTCTCTCTCTCTCTCTCTCTCTCTCTCTCTCTCTCTCTCGCTCTCTCTCTCTCTCTCCCTCTCTCTCTCTCTCTGCCTATGCGTGTGTTTGGAGACGGAGCGAGTTTGTTTCTAACGTTTCTATTTATATATTGTTTCAAGTTGTGCTTGTGAATTAGACTGTACTTTATTTGGCCAATGCGTGGTACATGTTTGGTATAGCGCCCCCTAGCGCCTCATCTGGAGAATAATCCAGGAGCCGCCACTGGGTAGAGCGGTCGTCTGGTAATTGGAAGGTTCCCGGTTCGATTCCCACTCCTCCCGGCAGCGTGTTGATGTTTCCTTGAGCAAGACACTTAACCCCTAACTGCTCCCAATGAGCAGGTTGGCACCTTGCATGGCTGCCTCCGCCGTCGGTCTGTGAATGTGTGGCATAAATTGTGGATAAAAGCGCTATAAAAATGCAGTCCATTTGACCATTTCCGTGATGAATAAAACCCACCTGAGAGGTTCAAGTGGAACTTCACCCTGTGCCAACATGTCCCTAGAGTAGCCTATTGCTCTATTATAATAGTGTCTATATATACCTGGATCACTGTAAGGAGTGACGTTCAGGTTATACATGGGGACATTCTGCCCTCTAGTGGTAAATGTGCAGAACACATCTAGAGAGTCAAGGTGTCAACAACAGAGCTGTGTTCAGCCATATAGTTATGATGAGGAAGGATAGAGTGGGACCTTTCAGCTCGCTATAGGTTTTCATTTGGATTTAAGATGTCCCACCACGGCCTAAAGGTCTACTCACATGGAGCAACATTAAACCTTATGCTTTAATCTCTTGCAGCAGGGAGCACCCCTAAGAGTAGAACCACCTCACCAAGAATAACTATTACCATTGACATTTATTCTGCATTATAATAAATGGTTAAACTAATGACGTGGGTGATTCGGTCTGACACTATTTGGTACGGTCTGGTTCCCACCTCCCTAAAACAAGCCAGAGTCACACCGCTCATGAAAAAAAAAAACATGAACCCCACCGTCATAGATAACTATCGTCCCGTCTCTCTTCCCTCCTTCCTTTCTAAATCACTTGAACGTGCTGCTGTATCCAACCAACTCACTACTGATTATCTCTTACAGAATGACCTCCTAGACCCTAATCAGTCAGGCTTCAGGACTGGTCACTCCACAGAGACGGCCCTCATAGCGGTCACAGAGTCTGTCTCACCAGGGTATTTTATTTGATTAGCTCTTATCTAATTCATTACTTCATTACCACTAGTGTTATTTATTGTTGTTTTATTCCCATTTCAATTATTGTGTTGCATTTATTTTATATGACTTCTTCGTTAAGCACTTTGTATTTTAATCTTGATTTAATTTAAAAAAAAAAACCTGCAGGCATTTTCTTAATGTGTAAAATCCTGTTTTTATTTTGATTTACATTTGATTTGGGAAGCTCTTGTTATTTAACTGTATTGAAAGGTCCTTTATAAATACAGCAACACTTACTTTAGAGGGCATAATAATCATGATTAACCGGAATTTGATGTTAAACTATTGATTATCGTTACTGAGGTCTCAGACCTGAAATCCTTCCAGAATGGCTTCTACTTCCCTTCCTAATGACACATTCAGTAAAGACCTATCCACCTGTTTACCTCTAATTCAAAAACTACCGAGTGAATATTTGTTCTATATACTTTGTTAACATTTAGTTCCTCATTATGTCCAAGGCTCCGCTCAATAGGAGTTCACTCCACCTGGAATATGACCTCTCCTGGATATCTGTATACATTACTGGAATTGGGCTTCCCCCCAGATCTCAATATTGATCATTGAAAACAGGAAGAATGGCTTCTCGTTTACCTGGCCACACAATTAGATATTAGTACCTGGCTCTACTTTTTCATAATTACATGCTTTCCATTAGTATCTGCACATTTAAACAAGGTTTCTGAAGCACAAGTTAGTGGTGGTGACTAGTGGTCTCCACTCCCAGAGCAGACAATATTGATGGTGACTCTTTGTGAACTGCAATACATTTGATTCCTAAAGATTAAACATTTTCTGCCAAAGTGCTGTATTGTTTTAAACCAAGAAGTTTATTCCATTCAATCACATAATACAATATTTTCTATAGCAGTTGTGTCCTGCATGTCTTTCCATCTAAGTGGAACTACCAGATTAGTACCTATACGACTGCACAATGACGAGAATAAAATGAATACACATTACACATTTATATTTACCGTTTAATGTCTTCACTATGAACAGAATGTGAAAAATTAAGAGATATATCTTGAATGCATGAACACGTTACTTCAGAGTTACTGAGAGGATTATGTGCTCCAATATAATCCACTCAGCACTATCAATCTATATGCAGACATCATTGTAAAAACATCACATATAAACACAACACTGCCTTCATGGCACAATCTTGATGTAACTAAGATTCTCTGAAAATAAAAGATAATTTCCATGCATGGATTACTAGATTTCAACCACAATACAATACGTTCTCTTTCCTGGTTGTTAACCAAGATGAAAATAGTGGAGCTAAAGCCTGGTCTGGTTCAACAAAGGAAATACATGATGAAACAACAGACTGGCTGCTGGTGGTGTAGGGTTGATTGAGTAGGACACCATGACTCAACGAGGCCTTCTGATAGCAGGTGGTCATAAGAAGATTTGAAAATGTGTTTTAATAGAGGCCTTGGACTGAATGTTTGTAGTTATTTGTCTTCCAACATGGCTGCCTGTAACATGGCAACAATTGTTTTGAACAATGGAAGGGACAACGGTTGCTATGTGGAAAACAATGGTTGCTATGTGTAGATATTTGAGAAATATATCAACAGGAAAGGCAGTGGAACAGTTTCAAATCTCAACCTTGGTGCTCAACCAAAAATAAAGGGCACATCAAAGGCTCTATCAATAAATATTCATATTAACGTCATCATGGTAGGTGAAAAAATAGCCATGTGTACAGCTAATCAAGTTCCTCTCATTTCTCTCCCAATCACTCACACACACATGCACATGCACACACACACAGAAAATTGAGAAAAGAATTAACAGCATGCCTGTCCCCCCAAAACACACTGAAGCCCCTTTCACACCTGCACTGGACTCCTGACAATCTGCACATTAAATGAAATCAAATGAAATCAAACGTCCTACAGTTAAACAGCTCAAAAACAGAAGCCATCCTCATTGGTAACCCCCACCAGATCCAATCTCCCCCATCTCCTTCTCAAGACATGACCTTCTCCTCTCATCCACCGTCACCAACCTTGGTGTAAAAATGGACCCCCACCTAAATTTCGAGACCCACACAGGGATTAAAGCAAAAAAGAAATCTCGTGACTGAACTTTTTTTCAGGCTAAGTCATATTCTTATTTTAACCTCCACTGTATTTGTTTTTTAATAGCGTTAGCGTTTTAAGGGAGCCTACTTGTAGAGCCTACTGTCCTGACTGTGACTATAGACCCTACTGTTGTGGTTGTTGTGCCAGGCAGGGAGGCTGTGTGCTGGAGAGCGTGAATGCAAGTCTTGTGGCTAGCTTCTGATTGATGGCGAGCTAGCACCCTTTTCCCATTACTTTGAACCATGAACTAAAGGCTTGTTATCATACAAACAAGGGACTAAACACGTTTCGCAATTATGCCACAACAATGTGGAACGCCCTACCCACAGCCGTAATTTTTTTTTAATCCTCAGTGTTTCCCACAGGATTTAGTGAGACTGTGGTGGTGGGTGAACCTCGGGCCCTCTAGGGGGGCATCCAAGTTTTAAATGTTAAATGCATCAATCTGGTGCACTTTGAGAGCAAAATTAAGAGGCTAGATCTATGATGAACGTTGTGCTCAAAACACAAAATCGACTAGACACTAGAGGATACATTTGAGCCATCAAAGAAATTAAGTAAAAGTGGTTACCTGTGTTGAACTAGTTTATTTTTTAGAAAATAAAAAAATAGACTGGATTACTATTACGACTACTACCACTGCCAATACTACTGATACATCCCTATTGGCAAACTTTATATAATTTTTTTTTTTTTTTTAAGTATTTTTTTTTTTATATAAATAAAAATATTATATAAATATAATCAAATCAACGGAAATCCGTCTCAAGACGGAACGCTTTAATGCCTGCCCACATCAAACACATTTGCAAAACCTCCTTTTTCCACCTCAGGAACATTTCAAAAACCCGTCCCACACTCACCCTCCCAGATGCTGATAAAACTGGTCCATGCCTTTGTCTCCTCCAGGCTGGATTACTGTAACACACTTCTCATCTGGGTTCTAGCAAGAGTCTCCAGAGGCTCCAATACATCCAGAACAGCGCTGCTAGGGTCCTGATGAGAGTGCGTAAACACGACCACATCACAGCCATCCTCCACTCACTTCACTGGCTCCCCATCACCACCCGGACTGAATACAAAATATCCCTTCTGACCCATCAATGCATCCACGGAAACGCTCCCCCCCCCTACCTCAAAGATCTCCTCACCCCAGAACCCTCCACCTGTAACCTTCGCTCCGCCAACACAAAGCGCCTCCTTCCCCCCAGGACCAAGCTCTGCACCCTGGGGGCGACCGGGCCTTCTGCTGGGCTGCTCCTCGCCTGTGGAACGCCCTCCCTGACGACCTCAGACCACTGCTTCCTTTAAAAGAGGACTTAAAACATACCTCTTCACCAAAGCCTTCCCTTAGTTTTAACCTTTTTATACTTGCCTTGTGTGTTTTATCCCTTTTTTATGCTTTATGTCTTGTTTCTTTAATTGCCTAATGTTTTTAAAGTCTGTTTTTAGTCTGTTTTTACTCTGTAGCACTCTGAGACTTGGTTTCCAGATATAGAGTGCATTATACATCGAATGTATTATTATTATTATTATTATTATTATTATTATTAATCGGAGGGGCTGTATGTGCAAACGCAGAGTTTACCCTCCCAGCACCCAAGTAATAAAACTGCATAATGCCAAACTGAGCCCATGTCGGGACACAAGCAGATCAATGTTGGCAGAATTCACACAGCGAGTGAGTGGACGTATTGATTAACTAACCATGTTCCAAACACAACAATGTTGCTGATCGTTAAGTTAAAGTTAATAGCTTAAAGTTTAGTCTCATCAAGATTTGAGTGAGTTTGCAAGATGCGCCCAATATGTTCTAAACAGTGTGGAGGCGAGCGCCGACAATGAGACTGCAGCAAAGTCGTACAGTTTCACGATTTGCACTGTTGGTCGCTTATTTCACACTGTATTGAATACAATTGATCCAAATTCATTTTCACCTTTATTTGAACTAGAAAAAAGTTCAGATTGCCCTCATCCAATCAATATTTAAATGATGATCTTCATACACAGGAGGAGATATTGTCTCTTTCTGCGTCCTGCCCTGCTCTACCTAGGAGCCACCCCTCCTAAACCACAGGCAGTATTTCCTAGTGAGTCCTGTTGCAAAGCTTACAGATGTCAAAGAATAGTTGGGAGGGACACAATCTTTCAAAACTAAAAATGCATTGTTGAATCTATAT
Source organism: Notolepis coatsorum (assembly GCF_963971535.1). Lineage (NCBI taxonomy): Eukaryota > Metazoa > Chordata > Actinopteri > Aulopiformes > Paralepididae > Notolepis > Notolepis coatsorum. Next base: position 5,477,757 of record NC_140181.1, on the reverse strand, counting down.
TTAGCACGTATTTGATAGAATCTTTTAATTAAATTTTTTATTATCCTCTTTTTCTCCGCCTGTTTTTCTGTGCTTTCCCCCCCAATTTAGTCATTATGCTAATTCCCCCCCCTCCCCTACCTGGTCGTTGTGCGCATGTTCCCCCTACTGGTCGGTACAAGGGAACCCTGAAGTCCACCGCATGAAGCTCTTCTCACACTGGTCACAGTTATACGGCTTCTCTCCTGTATGAATGTGCTGGTGTGTCTTTAAGCTATCAGAGGTACTGAAGCTCTTCTCACACTGGTCACAGTAGTAAGGCTTCTCTCCTGTATGAATGTGCTGGTGTGTCTTTAAGTGTTCAAAGGTACTGAAGCTCTTCTCACACTGGTCACAGTAGTAAGGCTACTCTCCTGTATGAATGCGCTGATGTGTCTTTAAGCCTCCAGAATGACTGAAGCTCTTCTCACACTGGTCACAGTTATAGGGCTTCTCTCCTGTATGTATGCGCTGATGTGTCTTTAAGCTGTCGTATCTACTGAAACTCTTCTCACACTGGTCACAGTGGTGGGGCTTCTCTCCTGTATGAATGCGCTGATGTGTCTTTAAGTCTCCATTTTGACTGAAGCTCTTCTCACACTGGTCACAGTTATAAGGCTTCTCTCCTGTATGAATGCGCTGATGTGTCTTTAAGTCTCCATTTTGACTGAAGCTCTTCTCACACTGGTCACAGTTATAAGGCTTCTCTCCTGTATGAATGCGCTGATGTGTCTTTAAGTCTCCAGAATGACTGAAGCTCTTCTCACACTGGTCACAGTTATAGGGCTTCTCTCCTGTATGAATGCGCTGGTGTCCTTTTAAGCCTCCAGAGGTACTGAAGCGTGTTCCACATTGGTCACAGTAGTAAGGCTTCTCTCCTGTATGAATGCGCTGATGTGTCTTTAAGTTGGCATATGCACTGAAACTCTTCTCACACTGGTCACAGTTATAGGGCTTCTCTCCTGTATGAATGCGCTGATGTGTCTTCAAGTTGGCATATGTACTGAAACTCTTCTCACACTGGTCACAGTTATAAGGCTTCTCTCCTGTATGAATGCGCTGATGTGTCTTCAAGTTGGCATATGCACTGAAACTCTTCTCACACTGGTCACAGTTATAGGGCTTCTCTCCTGTATGAATGCGCTGATGTGTCTTCAAGTTGGCATATCTACTGAAGCTCTTCTCACACTGGTCACAGTTATAGGGCTTCTCTCCTGTATGAATGCGCTGATGTGTCTTCAAGTTGGCATATGTACTGAAGCTCTTCTCACACTGGTCACAGTAGTAAGGCTTCTCTCCTGTATGAATGCGCTGGTGTCTCCTTAAGTCTCCAGACTGACTGAAGCGTGTTCCACATTGGTCACAGTTATAGGGCTTCTCTCCTGTATGAATGCGCTGGTGTTTCTTTAAGCCTCCAGAGGTACTGAAACTCTTCTCACACTGGTCACAGCAGTGAGGCCTTGACTCATTCATATCTCTGCTTGTTGTTGGGGAGCAATGCAGCAATTGTACCTGGAGAGGAGAGAAGTACACCAATGAAGAGTTCAGATCTTGTGTGTTTTGCATTTGTTCAGTTTGTATTTCTCAAGTTCTAAAAAAAATGTTATCCTCCAAATGTAGTTGTTGATGTGATTTAAAAGTGAATCTGCTCCAAGAAAATTGACCAACATTAATAAAATACTGAGATAAAACCCAACAGGCCTGCAATATGACATTGTGGTTGTATCTGTACTTGTAACAATATCAATGTTGTTCCTAGTTTGTGTTGTTCTGGGGAGCAATTCAGAGTACACAGACCACTAGTAAAGACAATTCAGTCTGAAATGATATATTCAATGGAATGGATATTATATTAGCAATATCAATTACATGTCAATTACTCCATGTATCGTTTAGCCAAAGAGTAGCCTATTGATCATTTGTTTGTAATATGTTTATCAGATCAAGATCATGAATTAATGTATGATAACTTTTTGCCTGTTTCTTTCAACAGTCTTATAGTATCCAGCATAGTGCCACCCTATAACCTTATAGTATCCAGCATAGTGCCACCCTATAACCTTATAGTATCCAGCATAGTGCCACCCTATAACCTTATAGTATCCAGCATAGTGCCACCCTATAACCTTATAGTATCCAGCATAGTGCCACCCTATAACCTTATAGTATCCAGCATAGTGCCACCCTATAACCTTATAGTATCCAGCTTAGTGCCACCCTATAACCTTATAGTATCCAGCATAGTGCCACCCTATAACCTTATAGTATCCAGCATAGTGCCACCCTATAACCTTTCAGTCTGCCCAGTGTTGCACCCAATGCAGAAGTGAAGAATCAAACACAGGGGGGCGCTGTTGCTCTCGTTCACATTTGTGTAATGAATGAAACAATAATACAAATAATACCAATATCAAACACAAATAAAAATCTTTTCAGTCATAATCTACAATTATGAACAAAGCGGGGCTCGCAACTCACTTTTGATGCTCCAAAGGGGTTTAATTGTGACAAAGATAGCAGATACAACGTTTCCACCCTTCCGGTCTTTTTCAAGTGCCGGAAGGGTGGAAACGTTGTATCTGCTATCTTTGTCACAATTAAACACCTTTGGAGCATCAAAGGTGAGTTGCGAGCCCCGCTTTGTTCATGTACTACTGTTTTTACAGTTTGGCTCAGCACCAAGGAACGGAGGAAGTGCGTTATAAATTTTTCTGAAGGATCTATAATTATCACATATAAATAAAGTCAATGTCACGGTCACATAACATTCTCTCTCTATATATATATAGCCGTTTCCCCCCACAGTAGTATTCACCAAATAATCAAATATATAACATTGCCCTTTAACCAATTTATTTATATCCATAGGACAAGGGCTGGACTGGGACAAAAATAATCGGCCCTGGCATTTTTGGCCCAGACCGGCCCACCACAATCGGTCAGACACCACCCACCAGTACACCATCCTTGCGGTCCCCTTAACCCTTGTGCCTTGTTAGGTAACTGACAGAGTTGTCACGTTAGTGCATGAAAAGATTGCATCACGTTCAAGGTCATAAAAAACTTAATTTGTAATATTTCGTTCCAATTCTTTTTTCATGAATACCACTATGAACCTAACTCAACATATCTATCAAAGATTCCAAATATTTCCGTTTGTAGGGTTAGGGTTAGGGTTGGGGTTGGGATTAGGGTTAGGTTAGGGGACTGTTGAGCAGAGTTGGGGTGGACACGGGCACAGGGATGAGATTTTACCTTCTCCTAATCTTTCTGTCTGGGTAACCCTAACCCTAACACCCCCATGGCAAGAAATAAACCACTATGGATGGTTTGAAAGCTAATATTGTTAACTTTTGTGTTAGAGGGTTTCAAAATCTAATCTTTTCAAATTCTGTGAATATATGGAAAATAAGCAAACGGACACAATTTCATGACATAATAATCAACACAGCCATCGTTGTACACAGAAACACAAAGAAATATAGGCAAAAAACACAAAATAGTCGCTAAGGGGGCAGAAGAGTTAAATATGCGTACATACTGTACTATTCCCCCAACCCACTACAAAGCTGGGTAGTAAGTAGGGATGCACCGAATGGGAAATTCTTGGCCGAAACCGAATACCAAAAATAGGAAACAGTTGGCCGAAAACCGAATGGCCGAATATGATTAATATAATTATAAATATATGTAATGTATTTATTTTTTACCAATGTTGTTCAGCTACCTGATTATGGCAAAATACATGATTATGGCAAAACTTAACTTAAATAATATTAAAAATCACTATTATGGGGTCCATAAAACATTTATTAAGCACTTTTTTTTTAATTTAGCGTTTATCGCTTTTTGCTACTGGGCAGTCCAGTAGAGAGAGAGAGAGAGAGAGAGAGAGAGAGAGAGAGAGAGAGAGAGAGAGAGAGAGAGAGAGAGAGGAGGAACGGGAGACAGAGTGGGGGGAAGACATTCAGCAAATAACGACGGGTCCGGGAATCGAACCCGGGTCGGCCGTGCCGCGACTCAGCGCGTTATGTGGTTTGCCACTGGGGCACCCTTATTCAGCACTTTTTAATGCATACATTCATTCCAGACTGACTGCTGAAAGATTGTACAATTTAAACATTTTCTCTTTGCATACAGCAAAATGTGCATTAAAGTCAAGTGCATTTTCTTTTCTGTAGGATAACTACAACAAAGTGCATTCAGGACAAAGACAAGGTGCTTTAAAACTGCATAAAGATCTAGGCCAGTAGATAATATATAGAAAAGAATATCTCCTTTCAAGTCTTACTGGACAAAATTAGGTTTGAGTTTCGAGCTTCCTAGTTGCCGTAGTTGATGATGTCACACTAGGATATCAACACAGAGTTGGAAGCTGGAGGAGCTTGATGCATGATGAAGCAATATAAAGAAACAAATAGCCAATACATGTGAAGTTATCTTTGAACCAAACTTCGTCAATATACCCCCCCCCCCCTTTCCTCACTAATGGAACTGGTGTCGTGGAGTCACTCCGCTGTGTAGGGTACGGCTAACGTTAGTTAGCTTGGCGGCTACGGTTATAGTTAGCTTAGCGGCTATGATATGATATGATATGATAAAAAATAGGGAAACAAGTCCAGGCAGGCACTCCAGGTTTTTCACATTTATTGGCAGCCTGAAATCATATGACATTTCGGTGTGAAAACACCTTCTTCAGAATGGCTTGCATGAAGCATGAAGGGTAAGTGACCAAGTTTATACAAGTCAAACAGGAAGTGACAACATAGGAAGTGACAACACATTCCAACAAGAAATCTGCACAAGAGTACAAAATACCACTTACACAAGCACAACCAGATGTAAATCAAAAAGATATATCTATAATTTATATATATTATACAGAGTAGGCCTACATCTTAAACTACTGAAATATAAACACTCTCATGACCCATAGTAGCCGTCTTTCAATTATAAATATAAAGAATGATAAATGAAAATAAAAATAATTAATAAACAATCAAATGAAATGAAATAATCAAATGAAACAGGTCAAAACATTTTCCTCATTGAGGCCTCTAGGCTCTAAACAATCCAGAAAGTGAATATTTCCCTTTGTAGCAAGAGCCTGTCTCTGTCACCCCCTCTGGGTGGTCTCAAGACTTGCTCTAAACCTATGTGTTTTAAGCCAGAAATATCATGTCCTAACTTATTAAAGTGCCTTGCAACTGAAGACTTCTTGTCATTTCTTCTTATAGAAAATGTTTGCTCAGAAATTCGATTTTTAAAAATGTCTTCTTGTTTTTCCAACATAGTAAAGGTTGCAAGGACATTTAAGCAAGTAAACCACAAAATCAGAATTACACAGGGTATCTGGAGGTTTAGCCCAGTCAGATTTAAGGCTTTTTAATACCTTTTAATGCCACTCAGAATGAAATTTAATACCAATTTCACAATAACAAAAATCACGCAATGACACCAATTAGTTTAAGTTTAGGGACACATTGGTCCAAAGATGTTTATTAAAACATGGATTGGATGAAACAAAGGGGTGACAAACATAAATATCTCTCTGTCTCTCTCCACTCTTCTCTCTCTCATGTCAGAAGTCACGTCACCTCGCTGGCAGACCTCTCTCTCTCTCTCTCTCTCTCTCTCATCACCTCACCGGCAGACTGCTGTTCCTCTCTTTCTATGTCTCTCTCTTCAGGGGTTTTGCTGCCACTTCCTCCATTAGAACAGATTAGATTAGATTCAAATGTATTGTCATTAAACAGCACTTAGTACAGTTGTACAGTACAACTAAAAGTAGTTTGGCCTTCAACCAGAGTGCAACTGTAACAGTAAAGTGCTAAAGTAATATACAATGTACAGGTGATTAAACTGGGTATATAGAATATATTCATTAGTGCTACTATTGAGTAATAGTGCTAATCAGATGTATGTATGTATAATAAGACCTTGAATGTATTACACTGTTTATATCAAACTTGTTTTCACACCGGCACCATCCCCTCGATATGGAACAAGTCCATTATTAAGCCCATCACCAAATCTGCAAAAGCTGACCCTAGAGTCCCACAAAATTACAGAGGTATTAGTTTGATCAGTACAGTTTATAAATTATATTCAAGTGTTCTTTTTATATATTTTTTTTTATTTAAACTTTTCTTTATTACATTTTACATTATTCATACAATCTTTTTACATGTTTTCCACATCATATGATACAAAAACAAAACTATACGGATTATTCATACCGTCTTTTTATATGTTTTCCACATCACATCATTGCGATTCAAAACTAAAAGGATAGGAAAACCAACCTGAAAAAATAAATATCATATATGAAATAATAATAAATAGCAATAAAAAATGTAAATACAACCCCCCCCCCCCCCCCCCCCCAAAAAACACAAAGAAAGTTACAGTCTAGCATATATTCAAGTGTTCTTAATAATAGATTAAATAAATACTTAGAATATAATGAAATGTTGGTGGATGAGCAGAATGGGTTTAGGGCTAAGAGAGCTTGTATTGATCATGTTTTTGTTTTATCATCGGTGGACGGTGGTGAGAGCCAGATTGGACGAGGGCAAGAATACATTACCGTACTTTTCGGACTATAAGCCGCGGCTTTTCCCCCCATTTTTCGACCCTGCGGCTTATATAACGGTGCGGCTTATATGTGACTCGACGTGACCAAACCCGAAAATGTAAAAATCAAAATATTGCTTTTTTGACTGCATTGAAATGTTATTTATCTGTTCCCTTATTTGCTAAACTTAATACAACTTGTAAATGAGTTAATTCTTGTTATTTGTCCGACAGTATTGTGTCCCAATGCTAATTACATATGGTAATTAAACATTAAAACACATGCGGCTTATAGTCCAGTGCGGCTTATATATGTACACATCATTCAATTTAGCTGCTGCGGCTTATAGTCAGGTGCGGCTTATAGTGCGAAAAGTACGGTAGTTTGTTTCGTTGACTTTAAAAAAGCCTTTGACTGGATTAACAGAGAGCTTTTGGATTATAAATGAATTTGTTCTGGTATTGATGGTCTATTTTATAAGGCTATCAAAAGCCTGTATAAGGCCCCATCTGCCTGTTTGCAGCTGAATGCTGTTAGGACCGGCTGGTTCCCCATTCGGTGTAAAACAGGGAGATGTGCTTTCTCCCACTTTGTTCGCCCTTTATGTTAATGACCTGGTGCAAGAAATTAAGCAAGCCAATCTTGGTATTCCAATAGATAATGTAACTAAGGAAGATGGCGCCGGTGTTCGTCTCGCTCGTCATGAAGCAGCGCGTGGGATGGACCACGGTGTAAAACCAGAAGATGGCGCCGGTGTTCAAGTCATCGCTCATCAAACTACACACGTGGAATGACGGCATCTGCGTAAAGTTTAAACTCACATTCTTCACCATATATTTGCAAAAAAGCCATGAGGTTGGACACTTATAAGAAGTAGTGATCTAACAAAGGGTAATATTGTAAATGTACTAGAAGGGTGAGAGAAGTGAGACACAACCACAAGGTGTCGCCTTTGTCCATGTGTTTTGTAATGTTTTTTGAAGCATTTGACTTTCTGTAGCCTAGATTCCCATTCATGCATGTATTGAAATAAGCGATTTGAGGTTTAAAAGTGTAATTTCATTGATCAATCTTATTTGATACACGTAGATCAAAAGGGAGATTAGCTTTGTTAAATAAGTCAACTAGCCTGGTTTAGATAAGTCAACCAGCCTAGTTAAATAAGTAAACCAGCTTGGTTAAGATAAGTAAACTAGCCTGGTTAAATAAGTAAACTAGCCTGGTTTAAATAAGTAAACCAGCTTGGTTAAAATAAGTCAACTAGCCTGGTTTAGATAAGTCAACCTGCCTAGTTAAATAAGTAAACTAGCTTGGTTAAATAAGACTACATTTATAACTAAGCAATTAATTAAGTAATCGCACATCAAGTAATAATAGTAAGGCTTATACACTTATTATCCTCACATATTCACTTGACATTTACATATAGCCTACAACATGTCACGTAAAGGAGGGATTACTGAGCTAGAACAAGGCAACAATGATACAATAGCTCAAAAGGAGCAGGTTATCGAACAGGTTAGGGATAAACCCAGAAACAAAGAAGATTCCCAAGAGCAGCCTGAAAAGTGTAAAGATGGCGACGCTGCTGAAAGGAATACAAGAAAAAGTTAAAGAATCATAACTCTGACAGAGAAGGGCAGAGAGATGCAAGAGGAGAAAATTATAGGACTCCAACGAAGGTTCCAATTCGTATATAAGAGATGGAAAAGAAATGTGAGAGGCGCCAAGGAGATACTATCGCAAACTGAGATAGTAACTAAGGAACTCGAAACAGTCATTACTGAAACCCGTGGTTTCTCCGCTGACGTCCAGCGCGCATATGAAGAATTACGACAAGTTGAAATGCCAGATCAGGAAACCCGTCGGAGAGTCGATCTGTGCTCACAAACATCCCTGTTCATCTGCAAAAGAGCCTCAAGCCGACTGTATGGACATACACCTAAAGAAGAAGATGACTATCTTGAAGACGGTTCTCTATTCGAAGGAAGCAACCACTCTCTCTTCTCTAACTCAAAGAAGACCTCTGTACGATCAAATGGGTCCACAGTAAGACGTCAAGAAGCTGCTGCCGATGCTGCTGCAGGCCAAGCTGTTCTCAAGCTAACAAAAGAGCAAGACCAAGAACAAAGAGAAATACAGCGGCTGGCAGAGGAAGCTAAAAAACAGATAACCGAACAAGAAGCAGCAGCTGTTAAGCGTCGCTTGGAGAGAAAGTTGAAAAGAAGAATGCAGCAAGAGAAAGAGGAAGCGACAATCAAAGCTCAATTGGTATTGCAGCATACAGCCCTCCAAAGAATCTGGATGAAAGGAAGAGAAGGGTACAGCAACTGGAGGAAATTAAAAGTCTAAATGCAGCCCAAGCGAGAATCCAAGTGTACGACCAAGTGGCAACAACAGAAGAAGAGAAGCTAAACATCGAAGTGGATAGTGAGAGGAGAAAAGTCAACCAAATGCCTGCTCCTACAAGTCCTCCTTCCCCGTATGTGCTCTCTGCACCAAGAACTGTAGTCCCCTTCCTGGGTGAAAGTACTTCAGAGCTCGTCAGGAACCTGGCAGATGCAGTGAGTTCAAACAGAATCCCCATTCCTGTACCTGTAGTGTTCAAAGGGGATCCAGTACTGTACAGTGACTGGAAACTATCATTTCAAACACTGATAGATCAGAAGAACATCCAGGAAAATGAAAAGATCTACTATCTCCGCAAGTATGTAGATGGAGAAAGGCGATCAATGGCTATTTCCTACTCGGCACAGAGAACGCTTATGTTGCGGTGTGGAAGCTTTTGAACGAGAGGTATGGAAACCCATTCACTATCGCACAGTCCTATAGAGAGAAGCTCAACGCGTGGCCAAAGATCGGACACAAAGACAGCCTCAAGCTCAGAAGTTTAGTTGATTTTCTCCGCAGTTGTGAGGCGGCTATGATTCACATAAAAGCCCTGGAAATCCTGAACGTGTCACGATCAGGGCTCGAGCCTGCCAGATGAGGAGCAATCAGCGCGGCTGCAAGGGATCACCTAATCAAGAGGTTCCTATATCAACTGGCAGATCATGTCGCAGTGTTAAACTGCCTTCCCAGGTACGACGTCTCGACCTGAAGCCCTGCTACCCGCTCTTGTTGTTATTCCCTGTTCTAACCTCCCTCTCTTGTGCCCAAGGACCTCCGTTCCAGCGTGCCCATCTGGACCCCTGGTGCTGGACTACGGAGTTCCTGTTCTCAACCTCGACACAGCCGGTGTCTACCTTCCTCCCGCACTGCACTAGGAGTGCACTTGCTCAAGGAACATTCTCTCATACTGCACGAGGAGTGCACCTGCTCAAGGACCATTCTCTCATACTGCACAAGGAGTACCCCTGTGCTACCCCCCAAGAACATTCATCCCCATCTGTTGTACATTCCTGCATGTGATTCTTGTCTGCTTGGGGGGAAACAATTAAAACACCCTAAACTGCTCCATTCTCTCTAAGAATCCCTATCCTCACAGAACGATTGTAACGAGAATAGGAAGATTATCTCCAAGCTTCCAGACTGGTTGATGGCCAGGTGGAGTCGAAAGTCCGTTGAAATGGAAGATCGGAATGGCCATTTCCCAACCTTCAGCCAGTTCATCACATTCCTGATTTACGAAGTGAGGATCGCCTGTCACCCAATTACCTCCATGCATTCAATCAAGCAAGGCGAAGCAGAGCACCCAAAGGAAAGAAGGAATAGGACCGTTGGAGCGAAAGTACTGGCTACAAGCTCAAACAAGAAGGCGGTCATGACATGTGTCTTCTGCAAGAAGGATGGACACACCTTGCTCAAATGCAGAAGGTTCATGAAAGAAGGAGAACAAGAGAAAACCACCTTCGTTAAAGAGAACAAGCTGTGTTTCGGTTGTCTTAAGCCTCAAAGAATTGTAGCAGAAGGAGTGAATGCGACGTGTGCCACAAGCGGCACCCTACATCCCTGCACTCGGATAGAGCCAAGGAATACCTACACACGTCAGAGAAAGGGAAGATCAAGGTAAAGAGGAACCTAAATCGACGCCTCCTGAAATACCCACTACAGCGGCTACAACTCACAGAGCTATCGTTGGTAATGTTGGCGCGATCACCTCTGCAATAATCCCAGTCTGGCTCTCATCAACAACCTGTCCAGCAGAAGAAGTCCTTGTGTACGCGCTGCTGGACTCCCAGAGCGACTCGACCTTCATTCTAAGGGAAGTCGCTGACATGTTGAAAGCCAACAAAGACCAGATCAAGTTACGACTCACCACGATGACTGCAACCTCGACAGTAAACTCCCTAAGAGTGAGCAATCTACAAGTCCGTGGCTACAATACAGGCAAGATGATATCCCTGCCACCAGCCTATACAAGAGAGTTCATCCCAGTCAACAGAGCTCACATTCCAACAAGAGAAAAAGCAAAGTCCTGGTCCCACCTGGAGCACCTTCAGAAAGACATAGCACCTCTGTTGAACTGCGAAGTAGGCCTGCTCATCGGGTACAACTGCTCCCAAGCACTTCTACCAAGGGAAGTTGTATCTGGCAAATCGAACCAGCCCTACGCACAACGGACGGACCTAGGATGGAGCATCGTGGGATGTGGAAGTCCCTGTGTGCTGACTTTGGAGATGCCATTGGAACGAGTCATCATATAGAGGTAAAACAAGTGCCACCGGATGTTGAGTCTTCGATCAACCTTCGAACAGAAGTACACTATGTAAATCGGCTCAAAGTGAAAGAAGTGACCCCTACAGAAATCCTAAAGGTCCTAGAGTCTGACTTCTCAGAAAGGTCCAAGGAAGATAATCCCATCTCACAAGATGACCTGAAGTTCCTGTCAAAGATGAAAGAAAATATCACACAGAAGGAAAACGGTCACTATGAAATGCCCCTGCCGTCTAAAAGGGAATGACCAGTGCTACCTAACAACAAGATCAGCACAATTCACCGCCTGAAGGGTCTCGAAAGAAGACTGAACAAAGATGGAAATTACTACAAGGACTACTGTACCTTTATGGAGAATATCATCTCCCGTGGTGACGCAGAAAGAGTCCCTGAGGAAGAGATAGACAACAGCCCGGCCTGGTACATACCTCATCACGGGGTGTATCATCCGCAGAAGCCAGGAAAAATATGCGTCGTATTTGACTGTTCTGCCCGCTTCCGAGAGACTTCCCTCAATGACCATCTGCTCACTGGTCCTGACCTAACAAATGACTGGTTGGTGTCCTGTGCCACTTCCGAAAGGGCCCTGTCGCAGTCATGTGCGACATAGAATTTTTTTCCCACCAGTTTCAAGTAAGAAAAGAGGATCAAGATTATCTACGCTTCTTATGGTGGGCGAATGGCCGAATGGATACAGCACCATTACAGAATGAAGGTCCACCTGTTTGGAGCAGCCTCATCCCCTGGCTGTGCCAACTTCGGCCTAAAACATCTGGCAGCGCATGGAAAAGGCCAGTTCAACAAAGAAACCAGACGCTTCATCCAAAGGGATTTCTATGTGGACGACGGTCTGGCAAGCGTGGAACGTGAAGACAAAGTTTGTCTCTAACAGCAAAAGCGTCATAGCAAGTATCCCAGAAGAAGAATGTGCTGCAGTTAAAGAACAAGACATGGACTTCGGAGAATTACATGTGGAGAGAGCTCTTGGAGTAGAGTGGTGTGTTACATCCGACACCTTCCAGTTCAGAGTCCAAGTAAAGCCCCATCCACTGACAAGATGAGGTGTGCTCTCTACCATATATGATCCCCTGGGGTTCGTGGCACCCTTCGTCCTCGTCGGGAAGCAAGTTCTCCAGCAGATGTGCAGAGACAAGGTCGACTGGGATGACGAACTACCAGAAGCCCTAAGACCTCAGTGGGAGTCATGGCTCAGAGACATCCCCAACTTGTCTGAGACACACATACAAAGATGCTACGTACCTTCAGATTTCAGCGACGTCAAAGGCTACGAACTTCACCACTTTGCAGATGCAAGCGTCACAGGATACGGCGAATGTTCCTACCTTCGAACCATCAGCGAGTCTGATGAAGTCCATTGCTGTCTAGTAATGGGAAAGGCAAGAGTTACTCCAACGAAAGTTACAACAATACCAAGACTCGAACTCGCTGCAGCAGCTGTTGCCGTTTGAACCAGCAACATGCTCCGGAATGAGCTCGAAATCCAAGATCTACAAGAGTCCTTCTGGACGGATTCCCAAGTTGTTCTTGGCTACATAAACAACGATGCCAGAAGATTTCAAATCTTCGTAGCCAACGTATAGAAAGAATTAAGTCAAGTACAAAACCTGAACAGTGGTCCTATGTTGCTTCTGAGGACAACCCCGCGGATCACGCCTCTCGAGGTTTGACTGCAGATCAACTTAAGTCCTCAAACTGGTTCACCGGCCCAAAAAGGTCCACTCCTCAGAGAATGCAAGAAGGGAGAGGTCAACGAAGATGATCCTGAACTTCGCAAGGCTCTCGTGTGTAACACTGAGACAAAAGAAGAGAGATCTTTACTAGGCAACCTGAAGAAGTTCTCTGACTGGACAAGAGCTGTAAAGACAGTGGCAAGGTTACAGCGAATGGCCAAAGAACATAAAGGTCTGAAAGAACGCACCAACGAAAATACAAGTATCGAAGAACGAAAAGAAGCTGAGCTTGCTATCATTAGGCTTGCTCAAGAAGAGGCCTGAGAGCTGAAATAAAAAAACTCAAGCAAAAGCAGGAACTTGCCAAGACCAAAGAAAGTAAGCTACAAAGGCTAAGTCCCTTCCTGGACGAAGACGGGATCCTCAGGGTGGGAGGACGTCTAGGTCAAGCAGCGCTACACCCACACATAAAACATCCGGCAATACTTCCACAGAAAAGCCACATCTCATCCCTACTCATCAAACACCACCACGAAAAGATCCAACACCAAGGGCGTGGAATGACAACAAACACACTCAGAGCTAATGGATGGTGGATCATGGGATGCAGCAGCGCTGTCTCGTCGCACCTCTACAGATGTGTCAAGTGCCGAATGTATAGACGACCCCACGAAGAACAGAGAATAGGCGACCTACCTCAAGATCGGATGGAAGCAACTCCACCTTTCACCTACACCGGGATAGATTGCTTCGGCCCAATCTGCGTTAAAGAAGGAAGAAAATATCTAAAAAGATATGGACTTACTCACCTGTCTATGTTCAAGGTCCGTTCACATAGAAGTGGTTGACGATATGACTACTGACTCATTCATCAATGCACTCAGATCATTCATTGCGATCAGAGGAAACGTTCGCCAACTCAGATGTGATCAAGGAACCAATTTTGTTGGCGCGAGAAGAGAATTTACAGAAGTTATGAAGGGAATGGATGAAGAAAGACTGAAGGCTCTGGGATGTGAGTTTCTCATGAATCCTCCAGCGGCAAGTCACATGGGCGGTATATGGGAGAGGCTAATAAGAACGATAAGAAGCATACTGACTACCATTCTGGACCAGTCCTCACAAAGGCTTGACAGCACCTCTCTCCGGACTTACCTGTACGAAGTCATGTCCATAATCAATAGCCGGCAGCTCTCCGCTGAGTTTCTGAACAACCCATCCGGACCTGACCCTTTAACCCCGAACCACATTCTAACGATGAAATCTACCATCATGCTGCCCCCACCTGGACAATTCATCAAACAAGATCTCTACCTACAAAAGGGGTGGCGCCGAGTTCAGTATTTGGCCAACGAGTTTTGGACAAGATGGAGGAAAGAATATCTTCTCAACCTACAACAGAGACAGAAGTGGTGTAAAACCAGAAGGACCAGAAGTCAACAACATCGTCCTTCTCCAAGCTGAACTGACATCACGCAATGAATAAGTAACCGGTGCGTACGATCATTTCTAAGCAAAGTGTGGGACTTATCAATTTGAACTTGTGCTTGACTTTGTGCGTATATTTACGCACAGCTCAGGGCAAGCGTACCTGGCGCCCAGCGGTAGAATATAGATACTGCATATGGACGGCATATGCTCTCATCAGTTTCATGCATTAGTTTCAATGCGGAAATAAGCTTTCGTTCATTAGTTTGACTGACGTGTTCTGTAATTGTAAAATAGCAACAGTAGTGTAATTATTGTCAAAACCCTATAAATAGCATTTGGAATAATAGGGCTTTCCTTCTGAATGAATGCAGCATGGTTTATATATAGCGTTATCGGAATATACGGGGTGTACTGACTGCGCTCCGCGTAACTCAACTCGTTATTACTTTGCGCATAGATTGCAGAAATACGAGAACGTTTTGATTATATTTAAAAGGCTTTGCCATTGTTAAACGAAATAAGTGGAATTTCGTAGGTGTAAGCAGAATACAAGTCATAACACGCACAATATAGTGTTCTTCCCCCTTCCTACTGTATAAGAAAGAATAAAAAACGCATTAATTTGCAACGAGAACAGAGGTTATTTGTTGAGTTTATGTGTATTACAAAACCCTTGCAATAAATGTGTCTTAAATGAATGAAAAGCATACATGCTCTGGATACAGGTAGCATATATTGTGTGGGTGATATGACTTGTATTCTGCTTACAGAATTCCACTTATTTAGTTTTACAATGTCAAAGCCTTTTAAATATAAATCAAAACGTTCCCGTATTTCTGCAATCTATGCGCAAAATAATAACGAGTTGAGTTCTAACAAAGAACGTATTACATGCTGGGTAGGCTGATAAGAGTAAACTGTAAATGAAATAGCCTATAACATTATAAAGGATCATATGGGCTATAGCAGGGGTTCCCAACCTTTATTCCCCAGAGCCCCACGATTCCTTGGAGACATAGGAATCTGATATGATATAAGGTATACTGGTCCGTCGGCGAGGATAGCGAGGAGTCGGATAGCCATTAAATGCCATTTGAGAATATAGGCTATTAATGCAAAGCGATGGCCTATAGCCTATACATATTATTTAATGTTTTCATTAAAGTGTAAAGATACAACAGCTAGATTAATGATCAAGTTAGTTTACTGTGCAGGGTTCGCAGGGCTGTGCCATGTGCTATTATATATGCGCAAGTTACTGTTGCATAATGTAGGCTAGGGTGCTATTATATGAAATTCATATAGGCTACCTAATACCGACAACAAAATAGATTGCCTCTACAAATCATATTATACCCAGTAGCCAATCGAACTAAACAAATAAAGGCATTCATCATGGTTATAATGACACACCAACGCCAAACAGTGGTTAACGAACGGTCTTTATTAGTATTTTGAGCTGTCCAGGCAGAATTGCAGCAATAATGGTCTTAGGGAGCCGTTGATATCAGACATCACCGTGTACAAGTCCGCCAGCCTTTTATTTATCATATAACACGGGTTGTGTCTTCTTGGTTGACAGCGCCTCCGTGAACAATCTCGCTCGTGGAGTTTCTCAGAGTTCGCTGGGTTAGTCCATTATTTCACATCCCATGGGGGTGTTTCATCACTATATGGATAATCATGCACGAGCATTGACGGTAAGAACAAATGGTATTCATCAATACGGAGTGTGCGTAGGACCCGTGTATGCACGGTTGATGAATCCCGATATTTCTGTGCGTACACACATTCTAAATTCTGTGCTTAAGTACAAAAATAGAACACTTTCTAAGAATTGTTGATAAATGAGGGCCCTTGTGTACGCGCTGCTGGACTCCCAGAGCGACTCAACCTTCATTCTAAGGGAAGTCGCCGACACGTTGAAAGCCAACAAAGACCAGATCAAGTTACGACTCACCACAATGACTGCAACCTCGACAGTAAACTCCCTAAGAGTGAGCAATCTACAAGTCCGTGGCTACAATACAGGCAAGACAATATCCCTGCCATTAAGCTGTTTTGGCACTTACCCATTTTCTGCTTACCTTTACCCCGAAATAGGAGTTTTTTTTAATTTTGTCTTACATTTGAAAGAGATACTTACCTGGTGAATCCAATTGATCTTAGAGACATATCCTTTGAAGTATGCGCAATAAAAAATTCCACATTCTATTAGTATGCGCAATAAGAAATTCCACATTCTATTAGTATGTGTAATTGGTGGGAGTGTAACTGCAGCTATGGTTAACAGTTGGTTAATATAGTTATATTCGTTTACAATTTTATATGCTTATTTTTGCATATTAATAATAATACACATGATTGTATTTCATATGGGTTTATATAAGATATATGAGTGGCGCATGATTTCTCTTTGTTTGTGCAATTATCTTAGTCTCACGAGACTTGGTTCCACTTAATATCCGGTGACGTGTTTCCGCCTTCCTTCTCTGAGGGATGGATATATTGACTTTTCTGTCAATCCCAACAAGTAAAAGATAGTTGTCTACAAGACAATCTACCAAGACAAAGATTAAAGACACAACACCAGAACGTATCGATGTTCTCTTATACTGGCCAATAGGGTATTGATTGTTATGGATGATGATTTGTTATATGTGACGGTTGATGTTTTAGCTACGGTTTTGATGGACTTTCAATTGCTAATGGTATCATTTGTATGCATTTGTATGTTGTACAGATTTTACGGTTTGGATGGAGATTGGACAAAGCTTCATTAAAATCAGTTCAAGAAATCTACTTGTGTTAATTGCGTCGTGCCCGGAGGATGTCACAGATAATATAATCCTAAGTATTTTATTGAACGCTGATGAGATTGTTCTGTTTGCATTAAATTAAGCAAATTTACAAAACATGTTGAATATTATCAGTTCTTGGTGCAGGAAATGGAGACTTGCGATTCACAGTGAAAAAACACAGATTATGCACTTCAGGAAAAAACATGAACAGCAGAGTAACCATGAGTTTCAATTTGCACCAACGCCCCTGATTTACACATATTCTTATGAATATCTTGGTTTCATCTTTAATGAGTACATGAGCTTCATAGAAGGAAGGAAAATACTGTCTGAGTCAGCAGGAAGGGCGCTAGGGTGTGTGTTGAGTAAAATGAAAGTGTGCACTGACCTTGGGTTTTCAACATTTACACAATTATTTGATTTAATGGTGGGTTCTGTTTATGCTGCTGGAGTATGGGGTTTTGATGATGCACCTGAATGTAATGCTATCCAGAACCGTGCCATGAGATACTTCATGGGAGTCCATAAATATACACCAAAAGGGGCTACAGATGAAGCGTTTAGTTTTCCTGGGCGCTTTGCCGCGACGTGAGCACGGTTATATCACGTCGGAAATGAATTAGGAACCCAGGCTGCTGTTCTATTTTATGCCGCCAGGAGGCGCAAAGTCATTAGACGGACGCTACAACGTCCTACACAGTATACTGTATAACGATCTGTATGTAAATGTATATATATTAATTCATTTTGCGCGAATCCACACTTCATTATATAATAAGAATCCAACCAATAGAGCGACATTGTGCAATAAACAAGTAAACAAAGTATGGCATATTTTACAGTAGGGCACTTTGAAACAACCAATCACGTTGCGCGATAGCACGAGCGATGCATAGTCAGGAAGTAATGTTAGAGCTGAGTTCACTCATTCCGAACGGCGAAATGTAAAATGCTACCCAAGATTGTTGCGTTTCGTTATAAAAACTATGCGGTGATAAACAAAACGAATCGCAGTATGCAAAACGTGCGGTTCGAGGATCACAGTTGGAGATGCAATCATGCAACGTCCAACTTCGTTCGACACTTGAACTAAGAAGGTGCACAAAGATCGGTAAGTGAATGAACGAATGAATGAAAACTTTATTTAACAGATTGCAGAAT
This sequence comes from Notolepis coatsorum, assembly GCF_963971535.1. Taxonomy (NCBI): domain Eukaryota; kingdom Metazoa; phylum Chordata; class Actinopteri; order Aulopiformes; family Paralepididae; genus Notolepis; species Notolepis coatsorum. Next base: position 5,459,422 of record NC_140181.1, on the reverse strand, counting down.
GGGTACAATACAGTACAGCTCAATATACACAATTGTTAAGGGGATGCAGACCAGAGAAAGACTTTCGTCTTGTTTACATCAGGGTCCCCCGTAGTAACTTGGCTTGCTACTGTACAGTAGCTACAGTTAAATCAATGAGCCATCGACAGTGTGCTAACGTTATCATATACTCTCTTTTTTAGACTCTTTTTGTATCACAAACAGTACTGTATTTGTAAATCTGGTATGTCATAAATGTATAGATGTAGCAGTACTGTATGTCATGTTATGATGAATTGAAAATGGGGGACCCTGATGTAAACAAGACGAAAGTCTTTCTCTGGTCTGCATCCCTTTAACAATTGTGTTTATTGAGCTGTACTGTATTGTACCCATTCTGCAATCTGTTAATTTTTTTCAATCAATCAATCAATCAATCAATCAATCATTACATCCAAGATACACGGCTGCTGTAGTCTTGTCTTATAAAATACATAAACAATCAGCAATGTCTCGCTTGATGAATGGCCAGCAGTAGCCTAATTAATATTAATAAAAGTATTATCATTTTAATAATTGCGAAACGTGTTTAGTCCCTTGTTTGAGCCGAATCTGGGTTGAACATGATTTGTGGAACTCCCTCTGGTGTTGTGGTCGTGGTATTCACTGACCTTTGGGAAGTATTTCGACATGTACATGGGTATCTTAGTGGTGTAGTGTACAGTATCTTGTAGACCAGGCCCATTGCAAGTTGCTGTACTCTGTCGTCTACTCTAAGCCATCCTAGGTAGTCAAAGTGGGCAGGGGTGAGGTGGGTTCTAGGAGTAAGGTCAAGCAGTAGTCTGACCAGTTTGTTTTGTGATGTTTGTAATTTAGTTTTTAGCGCTTTTGAGGTGCTTTGGTACCATGAGGTGCAAGCATAGTCGTAATACCCTTGAATGAGTGCTCCTGCCAGAGTCTTCAGGGTATTCTTGTTTACCAGAGAGGAGATCCGGTACAAGAATCTTGTTCGTTGGTTGACTTTTTTTTATTACATTGGTTGCCATTTTGTCACAGGAAAGATTTGCCTCTAGGATGGAACCCAGGTAGGTAATTTCATCTTTCCTTGTGACAATATTGTCACCCACTGTAACAGAGAAGCCGTTGGCCTTGCTGAGTTTGTTATTTGATCCAAGAGTGTGTATTGAGCTGTACTGTATTGTACCCATTCTGCAATCTGTTAATAACGTTTTCATTCATTCATTCAGGAGCAAAGGTCAATGACCAAACACACCCAGACTACATACCTGTATTCCCTTCAACATCACAGTCTACACCATCTACGTCAACAAACATCAGTCGCCATGAGCGGCGTGAAAAAAGGAGAGTGATGCAGCCAAGGAGGATGGTGACCAACAGAGAACCAAGGTCGAGTCAAGCTCCTTGACCGCTTCATCTGTGGACAGCAACGACACCAAATGCAAGATGATGACAGGTGTTACCTGGCCAGTGCTTCAGCACTTGTTTTCTTTCTTGCACACAGAGAAGACAAGGAGCACCATAATCTCACCCATAGATCAGCTATTTATCACCCTTGTCAAACTGCGTCACGACATGTCCTTTGACCTCATCTCCCACATCAGAGGTGTGTCAAAGGCAACAGTCAGTGATGTGCCCAACGGATAATTTCAGTGAGTGAGCGATTCGATACACGCTCACGGCAATGAACCGATTCACTGATTCGACTCACGGTTCAGTGGCGCTTCCGGATCCCGCTGCGAATCAAAAACTATAAAAAAATTTGGCAGATGTTATACATACAATTATACATACAATTGTTAAGGGGATGCAAACCAGAGAAAGACTTTCATCTTGTTTACATCAGGATCCCCCTGTTTACATCAGTAATCATCGGTAACATTTAGAATTGATTTCAAGGTCCTCCTCCTTATATACAAAGTATAAACATTGCGATCATCTACTATTGAAGGTTCCGAGTCACAGTCTAAAGAAAATCAGTGATGCAGCCTTTGCTAACTAACTATGCACCAAAGTTATGGAACACACTATGGACATTAGGGAAGCTAGATCTCTTAATATTTTCAGAAATAAGCTAAAAACGTACCTCTTCACCATAGCCTTCTAATACACCCCGCTGTTGATTGTACTGTAGCACTATTTTACTCTGGCCATTCTATTGCATAATTTTACTATCTATTCTACTATTCTATTATTGCACTGTATTATTGGTGTGCAAACCAGTCAACTTACAAAAAAGAGCCTGTTGGAGGATTTCAACAAGATAAATGCGACAACATTGCAAAATATTTCACTATAATATTTCAAAGTGAAGTAAAAAATATTATAATAATTATTTGATCATGTTAAATAAGTGTGACTGACTGAGTCCACATTACAGTTCTACTTTTGTTTTGATGTGAAAAGTGATGCTGCATAAGAGGACTGCATTTAGCACTGACTGAGAAAGTACATATTACAGTTCTACTTTGCATTGCATGTAATTTAGAATACAGGCAAATAAAAGTATAGTTTAAAGTACAATCTTGGCTGTCTTTTTCTCTCAACGCTTCAATAGGTAGATGACTAAATGTAAATGTAATATCAAATTTTAACAGATTGCAGAATGGGTACAGTACAGTCCAGCTCAATACATACAATTGTTAAGGGGGTGCAGACCTGAGAAATACTTTTGTCTTGTTTACATCAGGGTCCCCCAACAATTAGCATTTCAATGGTGTGTTGCCAGTGCCACACCAATGGGGGGTTGCCAATCCAATGTCACACCTACTGTACACCTAAGTGAGAGAAGCTCTCTCATTTCATGGAAGAGTAGAAGACAACCAACAGTTGCACTTTCTACCTGCGAGGCAGGATACATGGCCTTAGCATCAGCCATACAGGAGTGTATGTATTTGCAACAGCTACTCAAGGGTATTGATGGATGTCAGTATGCACAAACCAAGGTTTATGATGATAACCAAGGAGCTATTGCACTAGCCAGGAATCCTGTAAACCGGCAAAGATGTAAACATATTGATATAAAATATCACTTCATAAGAGAAACTGTGAATAGTGGGAGGATATGTTTGGAATATTGTCCTACTGACAACATGATTGCTGATGTGATGACAAAACCAGCCACTAAGCTACAACTGAAGAAGTTTGCTCAGTATTTGTTTGGCACTTAGTTAGAGTGAAAGAAAAGCATGGATGTGCCAATATGTTTTTTTTGTTGTTGTTGTTTATTTTGTATTGAAGGCCAAAGAGGGAGAATATATATATATATATATTTTTGTTTTGTACCACAATATGGAGATGAGGGTGGAAGTAATTTGGCAGTCTGACATTAATTGAAAACTGTATTAACAGATTGCAGAATGGGTACAATACAGTACAGCTCAATACACACAATTGTTAAGGGGATGAATGAATGAAAACTTTATTAACAGATTGCAGAATGGGTACAGTACAGTACAGCTCCATCTATACATTTATGACATACCAGATTTGCAATTACAGTACTGTTTGTGATACAAAAAGAGTCCAGAAAGAAAAGAGTATATACATTAGGCATGGAAACTACATTGGATTGGGTAGGTGGGGGGGGACTGTACATTGGAGGTGGGGGGGGGGGGGGGGTTGGTTAGGAGTGGGGGGGGGGGTATGAGTGGGGGGGGGGGGTTGGGTAGGAGGGGGGACACTGTACAACTGTACAAACAACACTGTACATTGCAGACCAGAGAAAGACTTTCGTCTTGTTTACATCAGGGTCCCCCATTTTCAATTCATCAGGACATATATGACATACATGACATACAGATAGTCAGTACTGCTACATCTATACATTTATGACATACCAGATTTGCAAATACAGTGTACATTGGAGGAGGTTGGGTGGGGGTCAAAACCAGCCACTAAGCTACAACTAAAGAAGTTTGCTCAGTATTTGTTTGGCACTTAGTTAGAGTGAAAGAAAAGCATGGATGTGCCAATATGTTTTTTGTTGTTGTTGTTGTTGTTGTTGTTGTTGTTTATTTTGTATTGCAGGCCAAAGAGGGAGAATATATATATATATTTTTGTTTTGTACCACAATAAGCTAAGTTCGAGTGGGGGTGTTAAATATATTATTATTATGTGCGCCCTTGCTCATTTGTGTTCTACAGAGGGCGATGTAGTAAATCCAGTATGTGACGTCACTGTTATTGTTATTAAACACAACGTTACATACAAAACTGTCTGATTGGACAAGAGATAACAATTATTTGCATCTTTATTGTAACAAATGTATGAACAGTCAGCAATAGATGTCAAATGATTTACAGTAATATCAAGTAACAAGTTGTCAGTCAAGTCAAGAGTTCAGAATTGTATTAAAACACACACACACAAATTACAAGGTTACACGTTAACTGGCTTATTTACCACTTTGCCCTCCATTATTTGCTATGACTAGGGGCAACACTTTTGCCAAGCCAGCGATGAGATTGTTACATACATCCACTGTTAGTTTATTGCGCCAGTAAAACCTTATGGCCGCTACTAAAGCATCTTTCGTGAAAGGTTTCGCCTCTCTGCAAATATAATCTTTCATTAGGTGCCACACAATTTCAATGGGGTTCAAATCGGGCGACTCAGCCGGGGTTTTGACCCAATTGATTCCCTCTGCTGCAATGCAAACTCTGGCAGCGCTGTGTTTGGGGTCGTTATCCTGGAAGAAACGATGGCTCTTCCCAAAAGTAGCTCGTATGTACGGACCAGCGGCTGCTTTGATGATCGATTCTTCAAAAAAGACACGGTCCATTATTCCATCGAAAATAACAAGCGGGCCTGGACCGAGCTTGGAAATCGCGCCCCAAACATGCACTTTTAACGGATGCTTAGGGGCCGGTTTACCTTGACGAAAGCCTTTTTTCGTAAAGCTTTGTCTTGCAAAGTGTTCGAGTGCGACAGTGCTCTCATCTGTAAATATGACGTCATGCCATGTTTCACATGTATCGATCCACTGGTGCGCCTGTAGATGAATGAATGAAAACTTTATTTAACAGATTGCAGAATGGGTACAATACATGTAGTACGGCTCATATGAATGAATGAATGAATGAAAACTTTATTAACAGATTGCAGAATGGGTACAGTACAGTAGGGGGGGGTTGGGTAGGAGTGGGGGGGGGGTAGATAGATAGAACATAGATAGTGGGGGGGGGGGGGGTAGATAGATAGAACATAGATAGATAGATAGATAGATAGATAGATAGATAGATAGATAGATAAGATAGATAGATAGATAAGATAGATAGATAGATAGATAGATAGATAGATAGATAGATAGATAGATAGATAGATAGATAGATAGATAGATAGATAGATAGATAGATAGATAGATAGATAGATAGAAGAAGAAAACAAACCTGTGCGAGTCTTAATTCTTTATTTTTGTCACGGATCATTGGCCAGAACTTAGTTTGACCATATTTCCAGCCGAGGCCCCTACGTGCTGTACGGATAGCAGTCAGGCTGAGATGAATACCCAAATCGTCTTCGATGCACTTCTGGATTTGCCGTGCAACCATGCAATTGCGGGCCTTCGTCAGGTTGTCAATGGCGACCAGGACATTGCTATGGAAATGGAAGAGAAAGAAAGTGGAAATTAATTAACTGAGAGGGGGGTTAAAATATATATATTGTAAGAGTATATTTATGAGACAGTATATTTATTTTGTACAAGAATGTGAAACTTCCTATCACGTTTGAATAATGCTGTAACGTTAAGTAAAAATGCATTTCAACTTAATTCCAGCTCAATATGGGTTTTGCAGGTTAATACTCTCTCGTAACGCACAACACAACACAGACCTGCTAATCTGTTAAATAAAGTTTTCATTCATTCATTCATTCTGTACTCACTCAGACAGTTTACGTGGAGCACGGCGTCGTTGTATTTTCAGTTTGTAATGCCATTCAATAGTGCCCGCAGTAACGCAGATTCCTAACGATGCAAAATGTTGCCTAATGCGTCTCGTAGATATGCCCTGGGATCGTAACTGACGCACATCTCGAGAATGTTGTTTGTTGATTTTAGTCATTTTCACACTGACAACTGAACACGGTGATACAACACTTTATATAGAGGCGGGTCCCTCTATAGCCCCCTCCCATACTTCCAGACGCGTGTTGCTTAATGACAGCGGAAGAGTGCAAGGGCGCTTCCGCATTCTTCGCCGCGCATGCGCATGAGGTCCTCGCTTAGTTCAGACAACGCAATTCTGGTCACACAGTGGCTGAAAACCGCCAGTTCTTGCCCGACGGATGGGAGCCGAATTGGAATCCCAGTTTTCTGATGAAGCCCCAAAACATGGAGGTCGCGATTACATGTTTCGGAACCAATGTGTAACTAGACAGTTACAATATAACATTTATATTAATTAACCCAGTTAATGCCTTAAGAGAAAGAGTCTGGTGGTCAATTACTACGGAAATGTTGTGTCTTACTAATAATAACTAATTCCGCGGTCAATATACACACACACACACACACTGAAAAAAATCCTGTCATAACATTGAAATAAAGTGATTCTTACCTTGTATTTCAGTCAATATTCATTGTCTGCTTTCTCAACACACTTGTGGATGTCGAGATGGATCTTGGCAAGAACGATGCACTCCAATCCAGTAGTTTATCCATTGGTGCAGTTTGCTCTAGGAAGACATTTGACCACACCAGGTTTTGCAAACCGCACTAAAAAGTGAAATCCAGCCGGATGCACGCTCTGCTGGTCGGTCACTGTTTTAATGATCTCATAACTTATTATTAAAACGGACATTGATCAAATAATACAGAACTTTAAAACAAGACACATACACGTATATTTTAATGTTGAAATGTAAAATGTATTGTCATATATTTGGAACAGAGAGTGGGTTTTATATTTGTACCTCTGTGTTATTTTGTATAATTCTTCCTACAGTCCACACTCTAGCACTTGACCTAACACCCTACTAATAATAACTAATTCCTAATTAATAATTAACTCTGAATATAATAATGACGAAAAATAAACAGGGTAGGTAGGGTGACTCTACTCTATAGTATAGTGCACCTTGTAACTTCCTGGGGGGGGGGGTTGTGTATTTGCATCTCGTATTCATTCAGTCTGATTATTTTAAGTGTTCGTTTGTGTTTGTGTACCTGCATAAGCATAACAATAGCGTATGGAATGCAACCCATTTCATGGACATCATCATCACCATCATCATCATCATCATCATCATTGTTGTTGTCGCGTAAACCGGCCTTGTTTTGTGGAAAAGAATAAACTTCTGAGCGAAAGCTAAGATATTGTGTATGAAATGACAAAGCTAAAGAAATGGTTTGATGTAAATAAGCTATCACTGAATCTGAAAAAAACTAAATTTATGATTTTGAAAGCTAAGATATTGTGTATGAAATGACAAAGCTAAAGAAATGGTTTGATGTAAATAAGCTATCACTGAATCTGAAAAAAACTAAATTTATGATTTTTGGCAATCGAAAACTAGATGAAAATATTGTGAAAATTGTGATTTTAATCCATACATATTATGAAAATGATTTATATAATAGGCGAAACATAGTATTGTGAACTATGTGAACTGAGTTATGATAAGCCCATTTATATAAATCTATATATAATATACATATATAAATATACATATATATTTGGGATGTCCGATATTAAATTAAATAAAAAATAAAAATAAATCTTTACATTTATTTAACCTTTATTTACCCAGGTATTGAATTGAATTGAATTGAATTGAATTGAATTGAATACTTTATTTTGACACAAATCGTATGACCAAAAAAACATTTTAAAAGACAAGACAATAACAGTGTCAATAACGCAGGTCAAAAATGGTTGACCTAACACCCTACTAATAATAACTAATTCCTAATTAATAATTAACTCTGAATATAATAATGACGAAAAATAAACAGGGTAGGTACAGTAGGGTGACTCTACTCTATAGTATAGTGCACCTTGTAACTTCCTGGGGGGGGGGTTGTGTATTTGCATCTCGTATTCATTCAGTCTGATTATTTTAAGTGTTCGTTTGTGTTTGTGTACCTGCATAAGCATAACAATAGCGTATGGAATGCAACCCATTTCATGGACATCATCATCACCATCATCATCATCATCATCATCATTGTTGTTGTCGCGTAAACCGGCCTTGTTTTGTGGAAAAGAATAAACTTCTGAGCGAAAGCTAAGATATTGTGTATGAAATGACAAAGCTAAAGAAATGGTTTGATGTAAATAAGCTATCACTGAATCTGAAAAAAACTAAATTTATGATTTTTGGCAATCGAAAACTAGATGAAAATATTGTGAAAATTGTGATTTTAATCCATACATATTATGAAAATGATTTATATAATAGGCGAAACATAGTATTGTGAACTATGTGAACTGAGTTATGATAAGCCCATTTATATAAATCTATATATAATATACATATATAAATATACATATATATTTGGGATGTCCGATATTAAATTAAATAAAAAATAAAAATAAATCTTTACATTTATTTAACCTTTATTTACCCAGGTATTGAATTGAATTGAATTGAATTGAATTGAATTGAATACTTTATTTTGACACAAATCGTATGACCAAAAAAACATTTTAAAAGACAAGACAATAACAGTGTCAATAACGCAGGTCAAAAATGGTTGACCTAACACCCTACTAATAATAACTAATTCCTAATTAATAATTAACTCTGAATATAATAATGACGAAAAATAAACAGGGTAGGTACAGTAGGGTGACTCTACTCTATAGTATAGTGCACCTTGTAACTTCCTGGGGGGGGGGTTGTGTATTTGCATCTCGTATTCATTCAGTCTGATTATTTTAAGTGTTCGTTTGTGTTTGTGTACCTGCATAAGCATAACAATAGCGTATGGAATGCAACCCATTTCATGGACATCATCATCACCATCATCATCATCATCATCATCATTGTTGTTGTCGCGTAAACCGGCCTTGTTTTGTGGAAAAGAATAAACTTCTGAGCGAAAGCTAAGATATTGTGTATGAAATGACAAAGCTAAAGAAATGGTTTGATGTAAATAAGCTATCACTGAATCTGAAAAAAACTAAATTTATGATTTTTGGCAATCGAAAACTAGATGAAAATATTGTGAAAATTGTGATTTTAATCCATACATATTATGAAAATGATTTATATAATAGGCGAAACATAGTATTGTGAACTATGTGAACTGAGTTATGATAAGCCCATTTATATAAATCTATATATAATATACATATATAAATATACATATATATTTGGGATGTCCGATATTAAATTAAATAAAAAATAAAAATAAATCTTTACATTTATTTAACCTTTATTTACCCAGGTATTGAATTGAATTGAATTGAATTGAATTGAATACTTTATTTTGACACAAATCGTATGACCAAAAAAACATTTTAAAAGACAAGACAATAACAGTGTCAATAACGCAGGTCAAAAATGGTTGACCTAACACCCTACTAATAATAACTAATTCCTAATTAATAATTAACTGCATCCCCTTAACAATTGTATGTATTGAGCTGTACTGTACTGTACCCATTCTGCAATCTGTTAATAAAGTTTTCATTCATTCATTCAATAAACAATACACAAATTGAACATAGTTTTATTATTGTATAATCCCGTTGCTGTATCCTGATTGGTTTATCACTAGAGGTGTTTCGTTCACGCCCCCCCCCCCCCCCCCCCCCCCCCCCACCAAAGCGATTGTGTCCTTTGATACAGTATAAAAGTCATGTGTGAAATCTGTGGACCGGACAGTCGTGAGAGGGACAGAATGGCAACCTTTTACAGCACTAAACCATTGAAGGTATGTTTGTATTGTATCTCTCTCTCTCTCTCTCTCTATATACTTGCTTCCAGTTACGGGAATACCTTTCTCCAGTTACCGGGAATGCTTTACAGATACCTCTCTCTCATTTGAATTATTTATTTATGCATAATTTTTCTATTCTAGACATCCATCCCGAGTGTTGATCGACCAGGAATAACTCAAGTAAAGGCACCTCAAAGTAGCAAAAGAACAGGTCCCGTGATCCCCCCCAAAGCAAAACACCGGATGGTCAAAAAGAAAGCCGTAAGTAAAAAAATTTATTGCATTTTCCATTATTCAGACAATCTTTTTACATGGGTCCCCCCCACCTCAAATGTACACCCCCACCCAACCTCCTCCAATGTACAGTTTCTATGTCAAATGTATGTCAGTATTCAAATGTACAGTGTCCCCCCTTGTTTGAAATTGAAAATGGGGGACCCTGATGTAAACAAGACGAAAGTCTTTCTCTGGTCTGCATCCCCTTAACAATTGTATGTATTGAGCCGTACTGTTTTCCACATCACATCACAAAATGCTCCACACATTTTATGTTCTTTTACCAATTTATTTTATCAGTTTTATTATTCTATGTTTCTCTGCTATTTTATGTTTTAGTCTTGCCTATTTTTATATTCTTTCTTTCCTTTATTCTCGCTAGCTTTTAAGTCCCTTAACTGTAGCGCTCTGAGAGTTGCCCTGCAACTGTAAAGCGCATTACAAATGAAATCTATTATTATTATTATTATTATTGTGACACAAATCTTATCTTAACTTTCCCTCCCTTATTGCAGGCCGCTGTTATTGTTATGGACATCCTGCCACTCCCAGCTGAGGAAACACCAACATCAACCATTACTAACATTTGCAATACGATTGTACAGTCAACGGTTGGTATTGTTATTGAGCAAAACGTAAACAAGCATGTTACCAGGCTGGTGAAACAAGTGGAGGAGACTGAGAAATGCTTGGGGGAGAAGACTCAGATCTTGGGGGATCGTCAGGAGGCAGAGGTGGCCAGGCTGGAGGCGATTGTGAAACGCCTGGACGACCGCCTGGAGGCGAGTAAGAATCGACACAAGACAGAGCTGGCCAGGCTGGAGGCGATTGTGAAACGCATGGACGACCAGCTGGCCAGGCTGCTTAAACCCTCTGGCGTTACACCCTCCTCTCCACAACCTGCGGCTCAGCCATTCAATAGGCAGCTTCTGTTTTACACACCAACGAGAGATGAGAATGTACCATGGCGGCCTCTATCACCCTCTCTGTCCAGTCCATACCCATCCCAAGTGGGCGATGAGAATGTACCACCATGGTTGGCTCTATCACCCTCTCTGTCCCAAACGCCCCAGAATGATGATGATGATAATGATGATGATGAAGATGATGCATGTTTTTCGCCGCAACCGCTTTCTCCTCAAATGACACCCTTTAGAACGCCTCTGCCAGTACCTGCAGTTCCAGTGGCAAAACCACAGAAAAAAGCACAGCGACAGCGTCCAGCCCTGCCCAACATACAACTGGAAAGTATTTCAGCAGACGACGAGCAAAAGGCGTTCGATCATGCTCATGACGCACGAGGCAAACCACGGCCTGACGACTACGCAGGGCGAATGTTCATGCTGCTAGTGGACTTTGCAACCTACCAAAAGTGGGCTCACAAAGTCAATTGGAATGGCAAACGGGGGAAACATGCTTTACCTAAGAACCTCAGAGAGATGTTGATTGCTAAAGTTAAAGAACGCTATAGTGTAGTCTCCTGGGAGAAAGTTCGTGATCGAGTGAATGAACGTTTGCGGAACCCACGATCAGAGGATCCAAGGAAAAGGCTACCATACTGTTTGAATGAGTTTTGTATCTGAATCAGACAAGTCTTTCTCTGGTCTGCATTCCCTTAACAATTGTATGTATTGAGTTGTACTGTACCCATTCTGCAATCTGTTAATAAAGTTTTCAACCAATCAATTCAAAACCATGTATTATTTTGGCCATATAGTGGCGCTGTCAACATTCTAACCGTCATGCAACGCGCTATGTGTCGCTCTGTTTAGCTGGAGGTGTTTCCCCCCGGGAGATATAGGAGGACGGACCGCCGGCCGGGACCGGACGTTAGTTTGTCGTGAAGCGAGCGTATATATAATTAGCAGGTCTGTGTTGTGTGTTACGAGAGAGTATTAACCTGTAAAACCCATATTGAGCTGGAATTAAACCATCATATACGAATACAACCTCTCCTCATTCTTCCTGACATTACTGCAAGCCTGATCGCTACTTTACAGCATTATTCAAACGTGATAGGAAGTTTCACATTCTTGTACAAAATAAATATACTGTCTCATAAATATACTCTTACAATATATAAATAAACGTTTCGACCTTACCGGTCTTCCTCAAGCATGAATGAATGAAAACTTTATTTAACAGATTGCAGAATGGGTACAATACAGTACGGCTCAATACATACAATTGTTAAGGGGATGCAGACCTGAGAAAGACGTTTTGTCTTGTTTACATCAGGGTCCCCCATTTACAATTCATCATAACATAATGACATGCATGACATACAGATAGACAGTACTGCTACATCTATACATTTATGACATATCAGATTTGCAAATACAGTACTGTTTGTGATACGAAAAGAGTCCAGAAAAGAGAGTATACATTTGACATATTATTATTGTAACAAACAAGATTCTTGTGCCGGATCTCCTCTCTGGTAAAACAAGATTACAAACATCACAAAACAAACTGGTCAGACTACTGCTTAACCTCACTCCTAAAACCCACTTTACCCCTGCCCACATTCAAAACCGCTCTTAAAGAGCACCTACGGGAGGCTGCAATTAGAAACTGGGCACCGTAAATGTCCAAACCCCCCCCCCTCCTAATGTACAATCTCCTCCCCATCATATGTATATATTTTCTGTTAGGATCTCTGGGTAACAGTACTGTATATTTGCATATCGTATATGTCACAATTGTAACACTACAGTACTATATAGTATACCTGTATGTCATGTATGTCCCTATGCCATAAATGTCATGATGTCATGTATGTTGAGTGTCATAAATGTCATGTCACTATAATTGAAAATGGGGGACCCTGATGTAAACAAGACACACGTCTTTCTCTGGTCTGCATCCCCTTAACAATTGTGTGTATTGAGCCGTACTGTATTGTACCCATTCTGCAATCTGTTAAATAAAGTTTTCATTCATTCATCCAGTTGTTTTGTTTTTGTGGTTTTGGTTGAATGAATGAATACTTTGTTTAACAGATTGCAGAATGGGTACAATACAGTACGGCTCAATACACACAATTGTTAAGGGGATGCAGACCAGAGAAAGACGTTTGTCTTGTTTACATCAGGGTCCCCCATTTTCAATTCATAGTGACATTTATGACACTCAACATACATGACATTTATCAGGGGTGTAAAAAGTACCCAGAAATTATACTTAAGTGAAAGTATGGGTACCATCTCAAAATCTGACTCAAGTAAAAGTCAAAAGTATCTGGCTAAAAACACACTTGAGTAAAAGTCAAAAAGTCCTACTTTTAAATGTACTTAAGTACTAAAAAGTAAAAGTACATTTAAAAAAAAAAAGGGGATACACCAGGGGTCTCAAACTCAACCCATCGTGGGCCAAGTTTTCATTTTAACTATACATTGCACCAGGTGAGTTAGTTGAAGAGGTGAGCCAATTAGTGAAATCATCAGCTGGTGTTTAGGCAAGGCTGGAATGAAACCAAGCATACACTCTGCCCACAATGGAATGTGTTCTGCGATAGACAATGCTGAAATGAAAGAACAGAGGACACTTTTTTTGCATTAAAATTATTTAATGCACTTCTCCATTGAAGGTAAACTAACATGGACGGCATTCACATCACAGCATGAATATATCACAATATTAACCACAGTGAAAGAAAAATGACATGTGAACAAGTATGTTGTGTGCCAGGTTAATGTACTCGACTATTTTTGTATCACAAACAGTGCTGTATATGTACAGTTTATTCCCCCTCAAATGTATATACTCTATTATTACTATATGCGAGAGAGCCCCCCCCCCCCCCAACAATGCTGTATAATTGTAGACCTCTTCCAATGTACAGTTTATGTCCTTGATGCTGCTCTCCAGGACCGAGATCATGGCGTTCTTCTGCTCCAGGTCCCGCAGCAGCTGTGTTCTCCTTCAGCTCCTCGCACCTCTTGGCAGCCAGATATGGACACATGGAACGTAAACACTATTATTAGTACAATACATATGATAGGAGCTGGAGCACATAAGTACACACACACACACACAATCACATGCACAAGTACACAAACATAAACACAATGACCATCAGTCCATTAGTACATTAAAACCAGACACTGTCCGCAGACTCTTTACATCTTTACTACCGTAGGCTCCATCACCTTGGAACAGATAATACTTGTGCAGGCTCTATCACAACATTATAGAAAGATGTGTTTGTTATTAATCAAGCAGGCTTGGATTACATACATGTAGGTTTAACAATAGAGATCAGACTCAAGACAGTTTTCTGCTCTGTTGTGAGTCCTGTTTGTTTAAACGGAGAAAGATTTTAACCTCACACCTAAGTTTGGTTTATATACTAAAATTGCTAACAGATTAACAGAATGTGAAACAACTTATTAGTATTGGGTTAGAGTTGTTTGATTTCCACTAACGTAATGTTAGATTGCTATCTGAGAAAGTTACGTAACGTTACTCTACTGTATGTGAGCTGGCTGGCTGCGGCATTTGCCATGTATAATCTGTAGGCAAAACGGACTGCATATATAAACGGCTGATGACTCATAACTTCCTATCACGTTTGAATAATGCTGTAAAGTTAAGTAAAAATGCATTTCAATAGTAATGTATATAAATTAAGAGCTTACCGATTGCAATCCACTGCCGACAGAAGAGACGCAATATTTACTTCCTAGTTCATGACGGCACTCTCTCTCTGCCTCTCTCTCATTTTGCCGAGAGCGGAGCTCGTCCAGCACGTTGTCACCAGCTGTATAAGAGCGCCCCCGCTGGTCATTGTTAACATTAACCACACCAAAACGACTTCATAACGGCAGGCAAACAGCTGTTCCAGGACTTTTCACAGCTGTATCTGTATAAACGGGGACATGGGTTGGGGACTCATGCTTGGTCAAGCAAAAAGGTGAAATGGTTAGGTTATGTCAAGTCAAGTCAAGTCAAGAGGTTTATTTGTCACGGCATACAAACATACAGTGAAATGCGGGGGGTCATTTGGCAGCTGGAACCGCCTGGCAGCTGCCAAGTGACAGGGTGACAAAAAAGATATTTAACTGGGACAGAGCACACGGTCATCCCTGGTCAAGACAGATGTCCATGATTTCTTCTTTTGCTGACTTAAGTATGATTTTTATGAACAATCTGCAGTGTAAGATTCACATAATTAAAAACAAAATTATCAACAATAGTGGAAGGTGGAAATATGGAAAAAACCTAAACTTAGAAAATATGTTGTAATTAAAAATGAGTATTTTACTGAACCTTATGTAATTTTAAACTTAAAGAGAAGACAGAGGTCTCTGTGTGCCCAGTTGAGGTCTGGCACCCTGCCATTGGCTGTGGAAGTGGGTAGATTCCAAGGTAAACCTGAGGAGGAGCGGTTGTGTGTTCTATGTGATCTGGGAGTGGTGGAAGATGAATATCATTTTGTTTATTATTGCCCTTTGTAGACCGATTTAAGGAGGGCTTTATTTGAGAAAATTCTAATTGTAAATCCGGATTTGTTTTGGCAGTCTGTGTCGTGTATATGTATGTATTGTATATGAATTCCTCTTGTTTCTTTGTTTACATACAGTACATTGCTTACAGCTTGTGTTATATTACGTTTTATTGTATTTTCTTTTTTTTTGTGGCCATCTTGGTCTATATGTCATAATTTTTTAAGTAATTTGTCAAGTATACTATTATATACTTATTGTGTATGTGTCTTGTAAGCCCATATGGGCTGGGCATACGCCTGTATGTAATACACGAAAATAAACATCAAATCAAATCAAATCAAATCAAAATGTACTGAGTTGTATTATAGTACAACTCGGTACTACAACACTTTGGTTGCCTTGGGTTAAATTCATGATATACCATAGGTTGCCGGCTCTATTTGTCTATGGAGAAGTACCCCTTCTTTGCATGGCTATAACTTTTTAAATTCTATTGCTACATTGCCATTATTAGGGCCCATTCAAAGTCCTATATGTATTGTTCATTGTGTAGCAACGTTAAACTTTTTCATTCACATATTCATAGTAAAGTATGGTCTAATGCAGTGGTCACCAACCCGTCGATCTTGATCGACTGGTCGATCTTTGAGACTGTCCCAGTAGATCTTTCCATGAAAATTAAAAATTAATAAAATATTTTTTTTTTTTTTTTTTTTTTATAGACCTTACCCTGAGAGTCCACATTACAGTTCTACCTTTGTTTTGATGTGAAAAGTAATGCTGCACTTAGCACTGACTGAGAAAGTACACATTACAGTTCTACTTTATAAAATGCTAATTGTAAATATGTTTGTCAATGTTAATAATATGAGAAAGTCCACATTACAGTTCTACTTTTGTTTTGATGTGAAAAGTAATGCTGCGCTTAGCACTGACTGAGAAAGTACACATTACAGTTCTACTTTATAAAATGCTAATTGTAAATATGTTTGTCAATGTTAATAATATGAGAAAGTCCACATTACAGTTCTACTTTTGTTTTGATGTGAAAAGTGATGCTGCATAAGATGACTGCACTTAGCACTGACTGAGAAAGTACATAATAGTTCTACTTTGACGTTTTAATGTTGGACCAAAGCATTGCATGTAATTAGAATACAGGCAAATAAAAGTAATTTAGTTTAAAGTACAATCTTGGCTGTCTTTTTCTCTCAACGCTTCAATAGGTAGATCTTGCCTTCACCAAAAAAAAAAAAGTGATCTTGGGCTTAAAAAGGTTGGTGACCACTGGTCTAATGTATAAGTATGTTTTCATCTCTTTCTGCAGCTTTCTCCAGAACGTGATCTATAGCCCCAAATGCATTATATTGATGATGCAATACAGTTTTATGGCAATCAGCGCGATATAAAAAATTCCAACTAGACGTACTTCTAGAAGTTACTACACGTCATCTGATGTTGACCGGATGGGCTAGGGGGCGTTTATAATTCCGTGGGCAGCGTTATACCAATCATCTAATGTGGGTCAAATGTTGATAATAGCAGTTAGTATCGAAGACGGTAACGTTACACGCTAAAACTCACCCCAGTCTCCGCGCGCCGTTGGGCGATCATCGTAGAGTAGAAATCTTATCATTATGGGATGTAGATTTACCCGGTCCATCTCCAGCTTGTATAATGGTATATACGTCCAAATCATGTTGTTTATCGAGTTATTGGCAATCGATCACTGTGTATTGTGACGAGCTAGAATGCCGGGACCTATAGCGAGTGCCCGGAAGTAATACGGACGTCCAGCACAACCTCTATGCCACTTCCTGTTTAAGCGATTGCGCCGATCGGCCACCAGATGGCGCTCCTGAACCGCCAGAGAGCTCAGTGGGTCCTCCTGGTGGATCTCAGGCCAGCGGAGGGGACATATGAATCCGATCGCAGATTTTTGAAATATTGATATAAGGACGCTGTACAGCGTCCTCCGGCAACTTGAGCATGGCCGGCAATGACGTCTAAACACGTTTCATGGCAGCCAAAGTGTTAATTAATGTGTACAGTGATACAGGTATAAAGACACTAAGACACCCACCCACCCCCTCCTAATGTACAGTCTCCTCCCCATCATAATTATGTATATATTTTCTGTTAGGATCTCTGGGTAACAGTACTGTATATTTGCATATTGTATATCACTGTCACAAATGTAACAGTACTATATACCTGTATGTCATGTATGTCCCTATGTCATAAATGTCATGATGTCACGTATGTTGTGTATGTCATAAATGTCACTATGAATTGAAAATGGGGTACCCTGATGTAAACAAGGCGAAAGTCTTTCTCTGGTCTACATCCCCTTAACAATTGTGTGTAATGAGCCGTACTGTAATGTACCCATTCTGCAATCTGTTAAATAAAGTTTTCATTCATTCAAGTCGTACTAGCCAGCAGCATAACTAAGAGTAAGTAAGAGATATGTACAGATATAGATATAGTATTAATAGGTTGCAGGTAGTCCTACCTGAGATGGCGCAGCTGAGGTGGAGGCAGGGGCCGAAAAGAAATGTGAAATACTAGTTTGCAGGCGGGTTTAGAGGTATGCTTAGCGCTCAGCATGTGCGACTCGACTGCTTTCACTCCCATCGTCCCCAGTTTAAAATATTTTTTGCAGAGTTTGCAGTGGGCCTCGTAATGGTCTTTGACTGGGACCAACCATGATGCAAACACTGGGTTGTCGAGCCAGTTCTCGTTAAATTTGCACTTTCCCATAAGTAAACGTAACTTGCTAACGTTAGCTATAGACTCCGTTGCTGAAATAGTTCCCGGCAAACATAAGGACCTCTGTAGGTTCTGCTCCATTCCGGTCTGCGTGATGCTACAACACTGTAAATAAAAAGTCAGACTTTATCTCCCGTTACCCATTTTCCCCCAGATTTCATAATGAAACATAAGATGACATGGCATTTTATCATTCCTGTCTATGGCATGTTTAAGACCTCTGAATGATGGATTTAAGACATTTTAACCCTTTCACTGCCACACGACAGCCGGTTGTGCATCGCCGTCGGTTGTGTGATAGTAAAGGGTTAACCTTCTGTCATGTGGCAGTGAAAGGGTTAAGACAAATTAAGGCCTTAATTGTTGATAAACAAATGTAAGACTTTAACGCATTGTTCCCATCATTATACCCAATCTGCCACCATTGTAAGCCTATGGAGATGTTTACCTTCTTTGCAGGGCTATAACTTTTTAAATATTATAGCTATATTGACATTACTATGGCCCATTCAACATCGATTATCTATCGTTCAGGATGTGGGAACGTTATATATTTTTTCATTCATACATTGTTGTATGAATATAAGTATGTTTTTAAGCTTTTCTGCTGTAATTCCAAAAACGTTAGTTATAGGCCCTGACGCATATGATAGATTATCGATTGGCGTTTCTTTCCTATACACGCTATATAAAAAAATTCAAATGCATATGATCGGTATACATTAAGCTTCATCATGCGTGATGGAAAGGGGGGGGGGGGGGTCGTTTATAATTCCTTGATCGTCAGTAACGGCTTTATTTATTATGGGTTGATATATTGATCAGACTGATTGCAAACAAGGAAATGGACAATCGGGCTGAAAATAACGTTAGTGTCCTCTTACCGTTCGCCGATGAGACTGGAGGAAAAATATCCCAATTATTTGACGCCGATCTCCTAGATCCATTTCCGGTTTGTATGGCGCAATAAACGCCGAAATCATATCGATTATTGCGTTTCGAAAGCGATCCAAATGCACTCGAGTGTTTGTCTGGATCCACGTAACAAGATATGACTGCCGGAGGGATTTCCTCGACGCGCCGATCGCCACTTCCGGTTTGACGTGAGTGTAACTCGCCCGACCATCCACCAGGCGGCGGTATTGAGGCATTGCAATCTTAGACAGGGTGCCGCTGCAGTCCGGAGGGAGGCTGGATGAAGTTATGAATGCCATGGCGAAACATTTTAAGATTGATCCCAAAAACGATTTACGCCGTTGTTGGCGTTCAATGCATGGCGGGCAATAACGACTTACGCCGTTCTTGGCGGACAATGTGTTAAGACTTTTTAAGGATCCGCGGACACCCTGATTACAGGTGATTCCGCCCAGAGGGGGTGACAGAGACAGGCTCTTGCTACAAAGGGAAAGCTTTTATATTCACTTTCTGGATTGTTTAGAGCCTAGAGGCCTCAATGAGGAAAAAGTGTTGACTTGTTTCATTTGATTATTTCATTTCATTCGATTGTTTATTAATTATTTTTATTTTCATTTATCATTCTTAATATTTATAATTGAAAGACGGCTACTATGGGTCATGAGTGTTTATATTTCAGTAGTTTAAGATGTAGGCCTACTGTATAATATATATATAGATATATCTTTTTGATTTACATGCTTCTGAAAAGGTTGTGCTTGTAAGTAATTTCTCACTTTGTATGTTGCGTCTGTCCACTATGTTCGTTACTTTAGTTATTTTCCCACCTATGTAAAGCGACCTTGGGTCTTCTGAAAGGCGCTATATAAAACAAAGTTATTATTATTATTATTATTATTATTGTTATTATTTGTTAAAAAACTGAGTTTTTGCAAAATAAGTCTCCTGCCATATTTGTCTCCCCTTCATAGATTTGCAGGGCTGTACGCTAAGCTTTTTCACTAGGGGCACATTTAGGGGCAAAAAATATTTTTTAGGGGCAAATTTTTAAATAACAATTTTACCATTATTAAAAAAATATGTTCCTCCTGCCTCATTACTGTGGTCCTTTTATTTAACATTTAAGTGCGTTTGTTTTCAGGTTTGTATCTTTTATAATGAACCAACCGAGAAAGTGTGTAAATCACTAATAGAACAAAAACAACAAACTGTGTGTGTGTGTGTGTGTGGGTGTGTGTGTGTGTGTGTGTGCGCGCGCTTGTGTAGTGCTCCTTGAATGAGATCACCACAACACACACACACCATTGCATTAATAGGAGGACAAGAAACTCTGCATACCGCTGCTGTCGGGACAAAACCTCATAACTCCAAAAACCCAACTTTTCAGCAGATGAAAAAAACTAACACAGATTTGAGGGTGAATAGAGTTAGGAGGTTTAGACAGATGATCGGTTTAATGCTTTCCCATTGTTTAAACTTTGTAAAACCCACACACACATATGGAGGATGATCTACGGAGTTGATTTATATAATAAAAAAAAATTTAAAAAAAATGGAGTTATGAGGTTTTGGCCCGACAGCAGCGAACATTTGTTTCACAATGAAAAGTGCTTTAGAAATCAAATGAATTATTATTGTAAATAACCCCATGAAAGGTTTATTATTTGTATGGGTAATTACCTGCTTCATATTTGTGATGTTACTGGTTTCAGTGTGTGCCTAAAGTGATCAATGTGTTGGGCCGTTTATAGAGATCTATGCCAATTAATGTTTATGTATATCCGGGACTTTTTTTAGTAAGAATTGAGAGGTATTTGTATATGTGACCTTTATTTTGAAAACCGTGTTGCGACGCAACCTTATTTACATTTGCGCTTTTGACAGTGAAATGTTCAGTCCAACTTAGCTCGAAGGAAAGACTAATCAAAAAGGTTTAATTGACCCGTATGAGGCTCTTACGGTAGGACTTTGATTGTTTATAGAAGTGGAATGTAATACTATGCTAAACCAGAAATAAACAGTTTGTGACAGCCAGTAAAGTTGCAAGCCACTTTCATTTCATATACGGGGACACCGTGACAATTATTAGTATTATCTTATTTGCATATTGTCTCATTATTAGATAGATAGATAGGTTGATATTTTATAAATTTAAGTAGACAGTATTTCACGTCCTAATAGTGGGCTACTACTACTCACCTAATGCATGGCTGAACCTGAACGTTAGAAGTGTCCGTGTCCCCGTCAATCAATCATCACATCATCACGTCAATCATCATCATCTTATCATCTCTCCACATCGGACGTGGTTGTCATAAGATGGACTGATATCCACTCCGTTGTTCTTGCAGAGCAAAATTTGTATATTAAATGTATTGAAATGAGGTGCTTCTTTGGCGATGCAATAGTCCA
This sequence comes from Notolepis coatsorum, assembly GCF_963971535.1. Classification (NCBI taxonomy): domain Eukaryota; kingdom Metazoa; phylum Chordata; class Actinopteri; order Aulopiformes; family Paralepididae; genus Notolepis; species Notolepis coatsorum. The sequence goes on along the minus strand of NC_140181.1, from coordinate 5,437,710 downwards.
TATTGAAAGGAAGAGAGGCCACATTCAGTTTCGTTTTGCTAGGAATTATGGGATTTGGTGTTGGATGTATAGACTACGCAGATAGGGACATGGTCTTTAATCGCACGATAGACTACAAGTACCAAGTATATAGCGTGACCTAGATTCACTCCACACGCAAATCTTTTTTTTCACTCAGGCTATCTGTGATCGCAGTAAGTTCATTCATTGCCGACAGATTCTTTCATAGCACCACGACATTGTGTCGCACTGACAGCTCGCGTGAGTGGCGTCATCACACGCCTTGGATAATTTAGGAGTGAAATGCGAATGCAAGGCTTGAAAGCACTACTCGCAAGCCCGCCCCCAGATAATATTTACCAATCGCAACGGCCAATTAAAGGGGCAATTCGCGATCATATCATCGCAGTGTACAGGCCTGGGTTGGGTTGTCTGGGGACTACATTTACATTTACATTTAGTCATTTAGCTGACGCTTTTATCCAAAGCGACTTACAAGTTCTGTACGACAAGCCATCAGGAAGGGCACAACTCTATCAGCTGAGCAACAATGTTCATCAAAGTGTTGAGTGCTACAGTGTAGGTTAGTTTATTAGGACAAGTGCATGACAGTACGGTTAGTTAGGGTTAGATTTTTTTTTTTTTTTTTTTTTTTTTTTTTTTTTATTCAGATAATGGTTGAAGAAGTGCGTCTTTAGTCGACGGCGAAAGATTGGACGTGATTCGGCTGTCCTAACTGGGGTGGGTAGTTCATTCCACCATTGTGGGGCAAGGACTGAGAATAGGCGACTTCTCTTTGATGACCCTCCCGGAGCTTGGATAGGAGTAGGTCTGAGGCGGCCAGAAGATGCAGAGCGTAGGGGTCTTGAGGGTGTGTAGTTAGAGACCATTGACCGGAGGTAGGCGGGAGCGGTTCCCTTTGCCGCACGGTATGCTAGGTCGAGGGCCTAGAGACATCGCCATGCTAACATTTTATACGCCTGAGTCTCCTGAACACGTAGAGACAACTCCTGAGTCGATCGGACCTTCCTACACTGTGGTATCGTAACTTTAGTGCATCTACCCCCTACCGGTGAATGCCTCACTGTTGCGGTTTTTTGGAGGTATTATGCGGTAGGTGTGCGAAAGTTATGATAGCTCATCGTAGGAAGATCTGATCGACTCACGGGGTGTCTCTACGTGTTCGGAAGACTCAGGCGCACAATAACCTGATTACGATCATATCTCTACCTCAACCACAGCCCGAGCCGTGAGTGAATTATGCGAGGGGAGCAGAATATAGCAGGGGACTTTTCTTGGATCCACCTGAAAAGTTGAAAAGGGTAAAACATTTTACATAATAAATATCAGCACAAAGCGTTCCCAGTTCATTAATTACATTGAGACAATTATTTTCTGTGTAAAAGGTTTTTGGAAATGTTAAAACCTTTAAATATGCATTGTCTACATTACAATACATAAATATATGTTCATTTACATATATTTCCAGAACATTGGTCCACAGATTCAGCCAGTAATTAATTTTTTTTTTTATCTTTTTCCCCCTCCATTTTCCTCCGATTTTCTCCCATCCCAATGTTAGTCATATGCCAATTCCCAATCCCCTTCCTGGTCGCTGCGCACTTACCCCCCACAGTCAGATCATCTGGGAGAGTGGAGGCTATCACGTGCTTCCTCCGACACACGTCCAGCCAATCAACCGCTTCTTTTCACCTGGCAGTGCGGATCCTCCCTGAGAGGGCGTAGCGTGTGGAAGGATCACACTATCCCACTCAGGTCCTATCCGCGCTTAGCAGGCCCCCCGACCGAACTGTAGGAGTCGCTGTTTACAGCGACCCGGACCCACCCCGCCAGCTTCTCCCACCCTCTAATACAGCCAATTGTATTAGTGTGAACGGCCAGCCAAGCTGGTGACAACCCCGGAGCTAACACAGCTCCGGGGTTGGTGACGAACGCAATCTCCGCTACGCCACCTAACCGCCGCCAGTAATTCATTTCTATACATCCCTAGATTATCTTTTTATGCGATAGACCTTTTGGGAATTTTTTGTTGACAGTTTAATAGTAGTTAGCCCCTCTGGCAATAAAGACCTTTTGGATTCGGATTCTGATCTAATCTACAGACACAGAAACAGGGCTTGGGAACAGGACTGAAACAGAGGGGTATAGAATAGTTTAGTTTTAGTTTACTCAGTTTATTTGATCAGGGACAGTGCATATCAATCAATAGTTATACATTTATAGATGAATATGCCAACATTAGCAGGGTTGCTAGTTTTCAGTTGCAGTCCCTAGAATATACAGCTAGAATGCATCATCTAAAGACATGTTTAGTGGACCTCAAATTATATACCTCTTTACAGTTTTTTACGACTGCTTTGACGCATTTTGCACATCAGAGTTTCAATGAGCAAAACTCTTAACACAGAATGCTATACTGCTCATTTTGGGTTCAAAATGCAATATAGCATGCAAAATAAAAATACCAGTGTCAAATCAGAGAATAGTATATGCAAAAGCGTACAACAGCACCAAAACATTATATATTTCCAACAATTAAGTGAACAATTGAACCAAATTAGATTATATGTCCTGCAAAAGTGTATCATAGTGTCAGAACAGTGGATATGTTCCTCTTTGAAGTTTAATTATTGGTGCACTTTTCAAATACAATGGTCATTATCAAATAATGCGGTCAAAAACAATATACTTGTTACCAAAATAGACTATGCAATGGTGGTCATGTCCTCAACTCCTCATAACCCCTGCGATAGACTGTATAGTATAGTGCTTGTGTCTTTATGAAAGACAAACAAAATATATGATTACACTATTTGAAGTTGAATCATTACAGTAAAGAAAAATACATAAAGTAATGCTCTGTGTTGTACAGTAAAAACAAAAACAGTTACAGTAAACTAAACAAACTATTATAAAGTACAGTAAAAAAGGGTTACTTGGTGCTTTTTCAATGTTCACCCAATAGTCGTGAGGCTGATTGACTGGATATTTTCAAAGACTCCGTTATCAGCTATTACAGTAACACAGAATGCTATACTGCAAATGTTGGGTTCAAAATGTAATACAGCATGCAAAATTACCATAAAATACCAGAGAATCAGAGAATAGATCAGAGAATAGATTATGCAAAAGTTTACAGTATCACAGCACCAGAACAGTGGATATGTGCATTGTTAAAGGTTACTTATTGGTGCATTTTCAAATACAACGGCCATTATCAAATACAGTAATGCGGTCAAATACAGAATACTTGTTACCAAAAGAGACTATGCAATGATAATTTCCTCATACAGTAACCCCTGTGATAGACTGCAGTATAATGCTTGTGTTTTTATGAAAGATTATTTGATTAAAAGTTTACAGTAATTGTTACAGTAAAGAAAAATACATACAGTAAAGCTCTGTATTTTACAGTAAAAAACAAAAACAGTTACAGTAAACAAACTATTGTAAAAAAAATCGCCATTTGGCCAAATAATTTCATCTACGTCACATCTGACCGCCATGTCTACTAGTGCCCTCTCCGGCTGCACAGAGAGAAGACGGCCACCTCCTCCACCAAGTGGAGGAGGCACTAGTCTCCTTTCTTTTATGTAAAGGTGCACTCTTTTCAAATAGTTTGAAATGAGGACCATGTACACTCATGTAATAGTTTGAAATGAGGACCATGTAGACTCATGTAATAGTTTGAAATGAGGACCATGTAGGCGGTTAGGTGGCCGAGCGGAGATTGCGTTCGTCACCAACCCCGGAGCTCGCCTGTTCGAATCCAGCTCACAGCTCCGGGGTTGTCACCAGCTTGGCTGGCCGTCCACACTAATACAATTGGCTGTATTAGAGGGTGGGAGAAGCTGGCGGGGTGGGTCCGGGTCGTTGTAAACAGCGACTCCTACAGTTCGGTCGGGGCGCCTGCTAAGCGCGGATAGGACCTGAGGGGGATAGTGTGGTCCTCCCACACGCTACGCCCTCTCAGTGAGAATCCGTGCTGCCAGGTGAAAAGAAGCGGTGATTGGCTGGACGTGTGTCGGAGGAAGCACGTGGTAGCCTCCACTCTCCCAGATGATCTGACTGTGGTGGGTAAGTGCGCAGCGACCAGGAAGGGATTGGGAATTGGCATACGACTAACATTGGGATGGGAGAAAATCGGAGGAAAATGGAGGGGGAAAAAGATCCAAAAAAAAAAATGAGGACCATGTACACTCATGTAATAGTTTGAAATGAGGACCATGTAGACTCATGTAATAGTTTGGAATGAGGACCATGTAGACTCATGTAATAGTTTGGAATGAGGACCATGTAGAGGAGACAGGAGAGGACGCAGGCGTTTGTTGTTCGCCGCCTCTCCGTCTGATTTGACATCTTATTTATATACAAAGCCAACTTTTTAGATTAATAACTTTGAGAACGTTTATATCGTTTATATATGTTTTAACTTTTTGTGATTTTTACTCTGATCTCTATACGGATACATTTTTGTTTAATGTTTTTTTTCGACGACTGTTATCAACTACACGGGCCCATTGGCCTCCATTTGAATCCTATTCAACATCCACTGAGATATTTCTCCAAGTTCCATCTCCTTTCCTCGATGCCATGGATCATCTGACCAGCTCCATGGATCCAGCCCAGGGCTAATTCAACAAATAGCTCCTGGCTAACAACAACAGTTAAGTCCAGGGTTGTCTGATATGATGATTGTCTGGCTGTAGATACATGGCTAAACGTGGTGGTAATCTACACCAAGCTAAACGTTAGAGTGTTTCAAAGTGTCTTACCTTGGGATTATTGCACAGGTTTCGAATGATCTGACGGCTGTCAGAGCTTCTTCCTGCATCGCCCAAACTCCGTTGCTACCGAGCACCAGCTGACTGCCGTTAGCATTCGGCTAACTGTTTTCAGCGCCGGTATGCTGAAATACGTCATCCCGCAACTCCTGTGTCTCAACAACCACAACCTCCCAACGCTCGCCACAACAATAAAACAACTTGGACCTCTTCGCCGGCCTCGTTACATCCACAGAGGCACCCAGAGGAAGCTTGTTTACTCCCAACATGGACATGCAGCTATTCCCGCTATTCCATCAATCTGTTCTGCTGGTCGCCGTGTCGCAGATCTGACGCGTCATCGGAGCTATGTGAATGAATGAATGAATGAAAACTTTATTTAACAGATTGCAGAATGGGTACAATACAGTACGGCTCAATACATACAATTGTTAAGGGGATGCAGACCTGAGAAAGACGTTTGTCTTGTTTCCATCAGGGTCCCCCATTTTCAATTCATATAGACATATATGACATACATGACATACAGATAGTCAGTACTGCTACATCTATACATTTATGACATACCAGATTTGCAAATACAGTACTGTTTGTGATACAGAAGGAGTCAAGAAAAGGGAGTATATACATTTGACGTAGAAACTGTACATTGGAGGTTGGGTGGGGGGGGTTGGGTACATTGGGATATTGACAACCATACTGGGTAATTTACATTGGAGGTGGTTGGGGGGGGGGGGGGGGGGGCGGGGGGCATACTGTATAAACAAGTAACACTGTACATTGAGGGGGGGGGGGAGGAGACACTGTACAAACAAACACAATTGTACATTGAACTATTGACAAAACCATACTAGGTAAATGACTGTACATTGGAGGGGGTTGGAATGATTGGGTTAGGATATTTACAGGGGCCAGTGTTGAATTGCAGTCTCCCGTAGGTGTCCCTTGAGAGAGGTTTTGAAAGTGGGTAGTGATCCACATTCCTTTACAGCTTTGGGTAGGGCGTTCCACATTGATGTGGCATAATTGCGAAACGTGTTTAGTCCCTTATTTGAGCCGAATCTGGGTTTGACATGATTTGTGGAGCTCCCTCTGGTGTTGTGATCGTGGTATTCACTGACCTTTGGGAAGTATTTTGACATGTACATGGGTACCTTGGTCGTGTAGTGTATCTTGTAGACCAGGCCCATTGCAAGTTGTTGTACTCTGTCGTCTACTCTAAGCCATCCTAGGTTGTCGAAGTGGGCAGGGGTGAGGTGGGTTCTAGGAGTAAGGTCAAGCAGTAGTCTGACCAGTTTGTTTTGAGATGTTTGTAATTTTGTTTTTAGCGCCTTTGAGGTGCTTTGGTACCATGAGGTGCAAGCATAGTCGTAGTACCCCTGAATGAGTGCTCCTGCCAGAGTCTTCAGGGTGTTCTTGTTTACCAGAGAGGAGATCCGGTACAAGAATCGAGTTCGTTGGTTGACTTTTTTTATTACATTGGATGCCATTTTGTCACAGGAGAGATTAGCCTCTAGGATGGACCCCAGGTATATGACCCATAGATATATATATAGAACACTAGATGAGTAGGGTCGAGCTGCAGACTCGGAGCCTCGAGGTCCAGATTGGTACTTCCGGCCTGCCACAGGACTAATGCGGAAGTATCTCGAAGTACGTCTGACGTAATAGTCCTGTGGCAGGACTATGCGGAAGTATCTCGAAGTACGTCTGACGTATCTCGAATTACGTCTGACGTTTCTCTACGTTAGCTAAGCGAACATTAAACGTTGTATTCATAAAATAATAGAAAATCAGCAGCATGGGGAGGGCCGGGGGGAGGGGAGGTACAGGTAGTAGAATACATAGAGGTACAGGTCACATAATTATAGTACAGTGGAGAAGTAAAAATGGAATAAAAAGGCAGTGTAAACAATATACAATATTATTAACTCTAATAATAATAACACGCCTCGCGGGCTCATTATAATACGAGAGCCGTGGGTCTGCATTGTATAGAGCGGATCCCCCGGCCGTATTCAAGCGCTGGAGCGCTTTGCGATGGATCAAACTGTATTAATATAGTAGTAATAATAGTAGTTGGCTAGTTGCGCGCTTCTGGCCACCTCCCGCAGTGCGCGCATACACACATACTGTCTGTAGCTATACAGTACGTGCAAAATTAATTGTCAAGAGCCAATCGCACAGGTTGCCTAAGGGGATGCAGACCAGAGAAAGACTTTCGCCTTGGGGGGGGGGGTCGGGTAGGAGGGGTGGGGGACACTGTACAACTGTACAAGCAAAACTGTACATTGGAATATTGACAAAACCATACTTGGTCATTTACTGTACATTGGAGGGGGTTGGGTTACAACACAGGAGCAGAGTATAAACAACAGTACAGGAATGAGAAACATTCCTGTACTGTTGTTTATACTCTGCTCCTGTGTTGTAACCCAACCCCCTCCAATGTACAGTAAATGACCAAGTATGGTTGTCAATATTCCAATGTACAGTTTTGCTTGTACAGTTGTACAGTGCCCCCCCCCCACCCACCCCTCCTACCCGACCCCCCCCCCCCCCCCCCCAACCACCTCCGATGTACAGTCCCCCCCCCCCACCTACCCAACCTCCTCCAATGTACAGTTTCTACGTCAAATGTATATACTCTCTTTTCTGGACTCTTTTTGTATCACAAACAATACTGTATTTGCAAATCTGGTATGTCATATATGTCCTGATGAATTGAAAATGGGGGACCCTGATGTAAACAAGACGAAAGTCTTTCTCTGGTCTGCATCCCCTTAACAATTGTGTGTATTGAGCTGTACTGTACTGTACCCATTCTGCAATCTGTTAATAAAATGTTCAATCAAGAATGGAGTGATTGACAGTGTCAAAGGCCTTTTGTAGGTCCAGCATGATCTGTTAATACAATTTTCAATCAATCAATCAATCAATCAATCAATCAATCAATCAAGACCCTCGTCGCGGGCACTGCATTCCGTTCTCAGAATGGATTTGAGACGAGAGAGAGAGAGAGAGAGAGAGAGAGAGAGAGAGATCATCAGCAGGCTATTATATGATATTCAGACTCTAGATCTATTTGCAGAGCCAGATGAGATGAGGCAACCTGTGCGATTGGCTCTTGACAATTAATTTTGCACGTACTGTATAGCTACAGACAGTATGTGTGTATGCGCGCACTGCGGGAGGTGGCCAGAAGCGCGCAACTAGCCAACTACTATTATTACTACTATATTAATACAGTTTGATCCATCGCAAAGCGCTCCAGCGCTTGAATACGGCCGGGGGATCCGCTCTATACAATGCAGACCCACGGCTCTCGTATTATAATGAGCCCGCGAGGCGTGTTATTATTAGAGTTAATAATATTGTATATTGTTTACACTGCCTTTTTATTCCATTTTTACTTGAGCTTTTATACAACTGCCAGATTCATCCAACCTTATTTCTATACAATAAACACACATTAATCGAAGATTTATTGAAAAAACCATCCGCCAGAAAAAGTAGTTCCCACAACTCCATGTGGAAGCAGCTTGAAGTGCATCCAACCAAACTAACACATCCAACTGTGTATTATTGGAATGATTGAGAGAAGTTGCCTCATGTGGAAGCAGCTTGAAGTGCATCCAACCAACTAACACATCCAACTGTGTATTATTGGAATGATTGATTGAACATTTTATTACCAGATGCAGAATGGGTACAATACAATACGGCTCAATACACACAATTATAAAGTAGGTAAAACAAATTAAAACGTTTTCTTTGCCCTATAGGAAAAAAACGTTTTCTTCGCCCTATTTTTTTATTTATTTCTTTTAGCCTAAACTTAACCAGTTGGAAACCAGGGGTACAGTAATAAAATTAGCAATCAACCAATCAATCAATTCAATAGACCATGCTCACTTAAAACAGCGCTGCTTCTCTCTCAGTCTGACTCCCCCGCTGTTGCAGACAGGAGTGTGTGTGTGTGTGTGTGTGTGCGTGTGTGTGTGTGTGTGTGTGTCACAGTGTGTGTGTGCGTGTGTGTGTATGTGTGTGTGTGTGTGTGTGTGTGTGTGTGTGTGTGTGTGTGTATGTGTGTGTGTGTGTTTGTGGGTACGCCAGCGTCAAGTGAGAGAGAACGCTGCAGTCAGTAGAAAGTAGGAAGGAAGAAATTTAAATCAATCAATTAATCTATCAATCAATCCACGATTTTTCTTTTGTTCTAGATTGAGTCAAGACCCATCAATTACATCATCCAACATTGTTTAAACGACTAAGACATTCGCTGTGACAGAATCGCTTGATATTTAGTCGTTTAGTCGCCATTAACATATCCATTTGTAAATATTATTGGCCACCTTCTTGTGATCCGGCGGAGTGATGTGATGTGGGTCGGTTGTGGGCGGGTCCTGGGCCAGTAGCGTGGATTGTTGCCAATAAAGACGTGTAAAATGACTGTTTCAGCCAATCAGAATCGAGAAATTTGCATGCCGTTGTATAATTGGCAAGATATTTTGCGCACACACACACACACAGACATACACACACTCAGACAGAGGCAGCCAATCGTATAATCCCCACCAGGGGATCCACCTGGTGGACACAATAATTAACTGGTGATTGTGCAGCCCTACATTTCCAGTTTATGACTTGCAGTTGTGACCGAGTGGTTAAGGTGATGGACTCAAAATCCATTGGGGTTTCCCCGCACAGGTTCGAATCCTGCCAACTGCGAGCAAAAGCATAGTCCAAGATCTACCCTGTTGCAGAAGTGACCTTTACTGGAAATGATGCTGCATGGTGTTAAATGTACCACGTTCATTCCTCCTCAGTGGAAATCCCATCAACTTCGCCCATAGCTGAAGGGCATACTTTGTTGAATGTTTTTGTTGGTGAAAGTTGAACTAATTTGAACTTTTACAAAGCAAGGCACAGATTCTACATGCAGTTGTGACCGAGTGGTTAAGGTGATGGACTTGAAATCCATTGGGGTTCTCCCGCACAGGTTCGAATCCTGTCAACTGCGAACATTACTTTAGTCCAATGTTGCCCAGCTACTTGTATTCCTGCAACAATCCTCGCCATTGTTATCTTAGGAACTGGGCCATTTGAAATGGCACCAGGGCCTTGCCATGCACCCAGTGTGTTTTGTGTTGTCTTAGTCACTGGCTTAAGTGTCTCTGCCAGCATAGGTTCAAATTCCACCTCTCAAATATTGGTCATATGGAAATCATGTCCATTGTAAGTGTGCATTCAAATACTTAGTTATTGGTTAGTTTGTTCTCTACACTTGAGACACCTGAAGATAATTGGTATATTTCTCATTATATGATTATGAACAATAAACACATCTCTAAGCAAGCGTTGGTGGTATAGTGGTGAGCATATCTGCTTCCCAAGCAGTTGACCCGGGTTCGATTCCCGGCCAATGCAGGAGAGTTGTATTTTAAAACTACACTTTCCTAATCTTATGTGTAGAAAGTTATGTAATACCAAAGCAGCTGATCTGAAATAAATAAAGAGAGGAAAAAACAAACTTCAGTGAAGACAAGATAGAACACAGGATTTAAGTGACTAATTCCTATCCCCAGCCATTGCACTCACCACAAATGTTGTTAATACATTTAGGGTTGTCATTGAGGTGGAGTAAAAGGGTTTGGGTTATTCAGAAGGGAAGGGTAGCGTGGCCGAGTGGTCTAAGGCGCTGCATTTAGGCTCCAGTCTCTCTGGAGGCGTGGGTTCAAATCCCACCGCTGCCATATTGTTCCAGAAATGATTCTGTTCAACAGCAGTGTGAAACCAAAGGCTAAAGTGTTCCCTACCTGTGAGACTTAGGGGCAAAAAAAAACAATCCAAATACCTTAGAAGCATCTTGGTACCTTGGAAAAAGAAAACCTAATTTAATTTCACTACAATATCATTGGTGATGTGCATGTTAGGAAGCATGTGAAAGGTGATATGAACAATAGGAAGCTTTATAGAAAGTATAGGACGCATCTTTGGAAGCATATGAAGGATGGTAGGAAGCATGGGAAGGGTGATGCCCACTTATGTTTAAAAGGTGGAACTATCATTCTCAATCTACTATTTCTCAATGGACCTTGATGGAGATTTGTTAAAATAAAATACTTGTCGTTTACCGATTCGCAAAATATTCCATAATTCAGGCCCCTGGCCTGCTGTCAGCCTACGTGCAACGTTTCATCCAACCGGGTGTTGTATTTGGCAAGATATTTTGCGCACACACACACACACAGACATACACACACTCAGACAGAGGCAGCCAATCGTATAATCCCCACCAGGGGATCCACCTGGTGGACACAATAATAAACTGGTGATTGTGCAGCCCTACATTTCCAGTTTATGACTTGCAGTTGTGACCGAGTGGTTAAGGTGATGGACTCGAAATCCATTGGGGTTTCCCCGCGCAGGTTCGAATCCTGCCAACTGCGAGCAAAAGCGTAGTCCAAGATCTACCCTGTTGCAGAAGTGACCTTTACTGGAAATGATGCTGCATGGTGTTAAATGTACCACGTTCATTCCTCCTCAGTGGAAATCCCATCAACTTCGCCCATAGCTGAAGGGCATACTTTGTTGAATGTTTTTGTTGGTGAAAGTTGAACTAATTTGAACTTTTACAAAGCAAGGCACAGATTCTACATGCAGTTGTGACCGAGTGGTTAAGGTGATGGACTTGAAATCCATTGGGGTTCTCCCGCACAGGTTCGAATCCTGTCAACTGCGAACATTACTTTAGTCCAATGTTGCCCAGCTACTTGTATTCCTGCAACAATCCTCGCCATTGTTATCTTAGGAACTGGGCCATTTGAAATGGCACCAGGGCCTTGCCATGCACCCAGTGTGTTTTGTGTTGTCTTAGTCACTGGCTTAAGTGTCTCTGCCAGCATAGGTTCAAATTCCACCTCTCAAATATTGGTCATATGGAAATCATGTCCATTGTAAGTGTGCATTCAAATACTTAGTTATTGGTTAGTTTGTTCTCTACACTTGAGACACCTGAAGATAATTGGTATATTTCTCATTATATGATTATGAACAATAAACACATCTCTAAGCAAGCGTTGGTGGTATAGTGGTGAGCATATCTGCTTCCCAAGCAGTTGACCCGGGTTCGATTCCCGGCCAATGCAGGAGAGTTGTATTTTAAAACTACACTTTCCTAATCTTATGTGTAGAAAGTTATGTAATACCAAAGCAGCTGATCTGAAATAAATAAAGAGAGGAAAAAACAAACTTCAGTGAAGACAAGATAGAACACAGGATTTAAGTGACTAATTCCTATCCCCAGCCATTGCACTCACCACAAATGTTGTTAATACATTTAGGGTTGTCATTGAGGTGGAGTAAAAGGGTTTGGGTTATTCAGAAGGGAAGGGTAGCGTGGCCGAGTGGTCTAAGGCGCTGCATTTAGGCTCCAGTCTCTCTGGAGGCGTGGGTTCAAATCCCACCGCTGCCATATTGTTCCAGAAATGATTCTGTTCAACAGCAGTGTGAAACCAAAGGCTAAAGTGTTCCCTACCTGTGAGACTTAGGGGCAAAAAAAAACAATCCAAATACCTTAGAAGCATCTTGGTACCTTGGAAAAAGAAAACCTAATTTAATTTCACTACAATATCATTGGTGATGTGCATGTTAGGAAGCATGTGAAAGGTGATATGAACAATAGGAAGCTTTATAGAAAGTATAGGACGCATCTTTGGAAGCATATGAAGGATGGTAGGAAGCATGGGAAGGGTGATGCCCACTTATGTTTAAAAGGTGGAACTATCATTCTCAATCTACTATTTCTCAATGGACCTTGATGGAGATTTGTTAAAATAAAATACTTGTCGTTTACCGATTCGCAAAATATTCCATAATTCAGGCCCCTGGCCTGCTGTCAGCCTACGTGCAACGTTTCATCCAACCGGGTGTTGTATTTGGCAAGATATTTTGCGCACACACACACACACAGACATACACACACTCAGACAGAGGCAGCCAATCGTATAATCCCCACCAGGGGATCCACCTGGTGGACACAATAATAAACTGGTGATTGTGCAGCCCTACATTTCCAGTTTATGACTTGCAGTTGTGACCGAGTGGTTAAGGTGATGGACTCGAAATCCATTGGGGTTTCCCCGCGCAGGTTCGAATCCTGCCAACTGCGAGCAAAAGCGTAGTCCAAGATCTACCCTGTTGCAGAAGTGACCTTTACTGGAAATGATGCTGCATGGTGTTAAATGTACCACGTTCATTCCTCCTCAGTGGAAATCCCATCAACTTCGCCCATAGCTGAAGGGCATACTTTGTTCAATGTTTTTGTTGGTGAAAGTTGAACTAATTTGAACTTTTACAAAGCAAGGCACAGATTCTACATGCAGTTGTGACCGAGTGGTTAAGGTGATGGACTTGAAATCCATTGGGGTTCTCCCGCACAGGTTCGAATCCTGTCAACTGCGAACATTTCTTTAGTCCAAGGTTGCCCAGCTACTTGTATTCCTGCAACAATCCTCGCCATTGTTATCTCAGGAACTGGGCCATTTGAAATGGCACCAGGGCCTTGCCATGCACCCAGTGTGTTTTGTGTTGTCTTAGTCACTGGCTTAAGTGTCTCTGCCAGCATAGGTTCAAATTCCACCTCTCAAATATTGGTCATATGGAAATCATGTCCATTGTAAGTGTGCATTCAAATACTTAGTTATTGGTTAGTTTGTTCTCTACACTTGAGACACCTGAAGATAATTGGTATATTTCTCATTATATGATTATGAACAATAAACACATCTCTAAGCAAGCGTTGGTGGTATATTGGTGAGCATAGCTGCTTCCCAAGCAGTTGACCCGGGTTCGATTCCCGGCCAATGCAGGAGAGTTGTATTATAAAACTACACTTTCCTAATCTTATGTGTAGAAAGTTATGTAATACCAAAGCAGCTGATCTGAAATAAATAAAGAGAGGAAAAAACAAACTTCAGTGAAGACAAGATAGAACACAGGATTTAAGTGACTAATTCCTATCCCCAGCCATTGCACTCACCACAAATGTTGTTGATACATTTAGGGTTGTCATTGAGGTGGAGTAAAAGGGTTTGGGTTATTCAGAAGGGAAGGGTAGCGTGGCCGAGTGGTCTAAGGCGCTGGATTTAGGCTCCAGTCTCTCTGGAGGCGTGGGTTCAAATCCCACCGCTGCCATATTGTTCCAGAAATGATTCTGTTCAACAGCAGTGTGAAACCAAAGGCTAAAGTGTTCCCTACCTGTGAGACTTAGGGGCAAAAAAGAACAATCCAAATACCGTAGAAGCATCTTGGTACCTTGGAAAAAGAAAACCTAATTTAATTTCACTACAATATCATTGGTGATGTGCATGTTAGGAAGCATGTGAAAGGTGATATGAACAATAGGAAGCTTTATAGAAAGTATAGGACGCATCTTTGGAAGCATATGAAGGATGGTAGGAAGCATGGGAAGGGTGATGCCCACTTATGTTTAAAAGGTGGAACTATCATTCTCAATCTACTATTTCTCAATGGACCTTGATGGAGATTTGTTAAAATAAAATACTTGTCGTTTACCGATTCGCAAAATATTCCATAATTCAGGCCCCTGGCCTGCTGTCAGCCTACGTGCAACGTTTCATCCAACCGGGTGTTGTATTTGGCAAGATATTTTGCGCACACACACACACACAGACATACACACACTCAGACAGAGGCAGCCAATCGTATAATCCCCACCAGGGGATCCACCTGGTGGACACAATAATAAACTGGTGATTGTGCAGCCCTACATTTCCAGTTTATGACTTGCAGTTGTGACCGAGTGGTTAAGGTGTTGGACTCGAAATCCATTGGGGTTTCCCCGCGCAGGTTCGAATCCTGCCAACTGCGAGCAAAAGCGTAGTCCAAGATCTACCCTGTTGCAGAAGTGACCTTTACTGGAAATGATGCTGCATGGTGTTAAATGTACCACGTTCATTCCTCCTCAGTGGAAATCCCATCAACTTCGCCCATAGCTGAAGGGCATACTTTGTTCAATGCTTTTGTTGGTGAAAGTTGAACTAATTTGAACTTTTACAAAGCAAGGCACAGATTCTACATGCAGTTGTGACCGAGTGGTTAAGGTGATGGACTTGAAATCCATTGGGGTTCTCCCGCACAGGTTCGAATCCTGTCAACTGCGAACATTTCTTTAGTCCAAGGTTGCCCAGCTACTTGTATTCCTGCAACAATCCTCGCCATTGTTATCTCAGGAACTGGGCCATTTGAAATGGCACCAGGGCCTTGCCATGCACCCAGTGTGTTTTGTGTTGTCTTAGTCACTGGCTTAAGTGTCTCTGCCAGCATAGGTTCAAATTCCACCTCTCAAATATTGGTCATATGGAAATCATGTCCATTGTAAGTGTGCATTCAAATACTTAGTTATTGGTTAGTTTGTTCTCTACACTTGAGACACCTGAAGATAATTGGTATATTTCTCATTATATGATTATGAACAATAAACACATCTCTAAGCAAGCGTTGGTGGTATAGTGGTGAGCATAGCTGCTTCCCAAGCAGTTGACCCGGGTTCGATTCCCGGCCAATGCAGGAGAGTTGTATTATAAAACTACACTTTCCTAATCTTATGTGTAGAAAGTTATGTAATACCAAAGCAGCTGATCTGAAATAAATAAAGAGAGGAAAAAACAAACTTCAGTGAAGACAAGATAGAACACAGGATTTAAGTGACAAATTCCTATCCCCAGCCATTGCACTCACCACAAATGTTGTTGATACATTTAGGGTTGTCATTGAGGTGGAGTAAAAGGGTTTGGGTTATTCAGAAGGGAAGGGTAGCGTGGCCGAGTGGTCTAAGGCGCTGGATTTAGGCTCCAGTCTCTCTGGAGGCGTGGGTTCAAATCCCACCGCTGCCATATTGTTCCAGAAATGATTCTGTTCAACAGCAGTGTGAAACCAAAGGCTAAAGTGTTCCCTACCTGTGAGACTTAGGGGCAAAAAAGAACAATCCAAATACCGTAGAAGCATCTTGGTACCTTGGAAAAAGAAAACCTAATTTAATTTCACTACAATATCATTGGTGATGTGCATGTTAGGAAGCATGTGAAAGGTGATATGAACAATAGGAAGCTTTATAGAAAGTATAGGACGCATCTTTGGAAGCATATGAAGGATGGTAGGAAGCATGGGAAGGGTGATGCCCACTTATGTTTAAAAGGTGGAACTATCATTCTCAATCTACTATTTCTCAATGGACCTTGATGGAGATTTGTTAAAATAAAATACTTGTCGTTTACCGATTCGCAAAATATTCCATAATTCAGGCCCCTGGCCTGCTGTCAGCCTACGTGCAACGTTTCATCCAACCGGGTGTTGTATTTGGCAAGATATTTTGCGCACACACACACACACAGACATACACACACTCAGACAGAGGCAGCCAATCGTATAATCCCCACCAGGGGATCCACCTGGTGGACACAATAATAAACTGGTGATTGTGCAGCCCTACATTTCCAGTTTATGACTTGCAGTTGTGACCGAGTGGTTAAGGTGATGGACTCGAAATCCATTGGGGTTTCCCCGCGCAGGTTCGAATCCTGCCAACTGCGAGCAAAAGCGTAGTCCAAGATCTACCCTGTTGCAGAAGTGACCTTTACTGGAAATGATGCTGCATGGTGTTAAATGTACCACGTTCATTCCTCCTCAGTGGAAATCCCATCAACTTCGCCCATAGCTGAAGGGCATACTTTGTTGAATGTTTTTGTTGGTGAAAGTTGAACTAATTTGAACTTTTACAAAGCAAGGCACAGATTCTACATGCAGTTGTGACCGAGTGGTTAAGGTGATGGACTTGAAATCCATTGGGGTTCTCCCGCACAGGTTCGAATCCTGTCAACTGCGAACATTTCTTTAGTCCAATGTTGCCCAGCTACTTGTATTCCTGCAACAATCCTCGCCATTGTTATCTCAGGAACTGGGCCATTTGAAATGGCACCAGGGCCTTGCCATGCACCCAGTGTGTTTTGTGTTGTCTTAGTCACTGGCTTAAGTGTCTCTGCCAGCATAGGTTCAAATTCCACTTCTCAAATATTGGTCATATGGAAATCATGTCCATTGTAAGTGTGCATTCAAATACTTAGTTATTGGTTAGTTTGTTCTCTACACTTGAGACACCTGAAGATAATTGGTATATTTCTCATTATATGATTATGAACAATAAACACATCTCTAAGCAAGCGTTGGTGGTATAGTGGTGAGCATATCTGCTTCCCAAGCAGTTGACCCGGGTTCGATTCCCGGCCAATGCAGGAGAGTTGTATTTTAAAACTACACTTTCCTAATCTTATGTGTAGAAAGTTATGTAATACCAAAGCAGCTGATCTGAAATAAATAAAGAGAGGAAAAAACAAACTTCAGTGAAGACAAGATAGAACACAGGATTTAAGTGACTAATTCCTATCCCCAGCCATTGCACTCACCACAAATGTTGTTAATACATTTAGGGTTGTCATTGAGGTGGAGTAAAAGGGTTTGGGTTATTCAGAAGGGAAGGGTAGCGTGGCCGAGTGGTCTAAGGCGCTGCATTTAGGCTCCAGTCTCTCTGGAGGCGTGGGTTCAAATCCCACCGCTGCCATATTGTTCCAGAAATGATTCTGTTCAACAGCAGTGTGAAACCAAAGGCTAAAGTGTTCCCTACCTGTGAGACTTAGGGGCAAAAAAAAACAATCCAAATACCTTAGAAGCATCTTGGTACCTTGGAAAAAGAAAACCTAATTTAATTTCACTACAATATCATTGGTGATGTGCATGTTAGGAAGCATGTGAAAGGTGATATGAACAATAGGAAGCTTTATAGAAAGTATAGGACGCATCTTTGGAAGCATATGAAGGATGGTAGGAAGCATGGGAAGGGTGATGCCCACTTATGTTTAAAAGGTGGAACTATCATTCTCAATCTACTATTTCTCAATGGACCTTGATGGAGATTTGTTAAAATAAAATACTTGTCGTTTACCGATTCGCAAAATATTCCATAATTCAGGCCCCTGGCCTGCTGTCAGCCTACGTGCAACGTTTCATCCAACCGGGTGTTGTATTTGGCAAGATATTTTGCGCACACACACACACACAGACATACACACACTCAGACAGAGGCAGCCAATTGTATAATCCCCACCAGGGGATCCACCTGGTGGACACAATAATTAACTGGTGATTGTGCAGCCCTACATTTCCAGTTTATGACTTGCAGTTGTGACCGAGTGGTTAAGGTGATGGACTCAAAATCCATTGGGGTTTCCCCGCACAGGTTCGAATCCTGCCAACTGCGAGCAAAAGCATAGTCCAAGATCTACCCTGTTGCAGAAGTGACCTTTACTGGAAATGATGCTGCATGGTGTTAAATGTACCACGTTCATTCCTCCTCAGTGGAAATCCCATCAACTTCGCCCATAGCTGAAGGGCATACTTTGTTGAATGTTTTTGTTGGTGAAAGTTGAACTAATTTGAACTTTTACAAAGCAAGGCACAGATTCTACATGCAGTTGTGACCGAGTGGTTAAGGTGATGGACTTGAAATCCATTGGGGTTCTCCCGCACAGGTTCGAATCCTGTCAACTGCGAACATTTCTTTAGTCCAAGGTTGCCCAGCTACTTGTATTCCTGCAACAATCCTCGCCATTGTTATCTCAGGAACTGGGCCATTTGAAATGGCACCAGGGCCTTGCCATGCACCCAGTGTGTTTTGTGTTGTCTTAGTCACTGGCTTAAGTGTCTCTGCCAGCATAGGTTCAAATTCCACCTCTCAAATATTGGTCATATGGAAATCATGTCCATTGTAAGTGTGCATTCAAATACTTAGTTATTGGTTAGTTTGTTCTCTACACTTGAGACACCTGAAGATAATTGGTATATTTCTCATTATATGATTATGAACAATAAACACATCTCTAAGCAAGCGTTGGTGGTATAGTGGTGAGCATAGCTGCTTCCCAAGCAGTTGACCCGGGTTCGATTCCCGGCCAATGCAGGAGAGTTGTATTATAAAACTACACTTTCCTAATCTTATGTGTAGAAAGTTATGTAATACCAAAGCAGCTGATCTGAAATAAATAAAGAGAGGAAAAAACAAACTTCAGTGAAGACAAGATAGAACACAGGATTTAAGTGACTAATTCCTATCCCCAGCCATTGCACTCACCACAAATGTTGTTGATACATTTAGGGTTGTCATTGAGGTGGAGTAAAAGGGTTTGGGTTATTCAGAAGGGAAGGGTAGCGTGGCCGAGTGGTCTAAGGCGCTGGATTTAGGCTCCAGTCTCTCTGGAGGCGTGGGTTCAAATCCCACCGCTGCCATATTGTTCCAGAAATGATTCTGTTCAACAGCAGTGTGAAACCAAAGGCTAAAGTGTTCCCTACCTGTGAGACTTAGGGGCAAAAAAGAACAATCCAAATACCGTAGAAGCATCTTGGTACCTTGGAAAAAGAAAACCTAATTTAATTTCACTACAATATCATTGGTGATGTGCATGTTAGGAAGCATGTGAAAGGTGATATGAACAATAGGAAGCTTTATAGAAAGTATAGGACGCATCTTTGGAAGCATATGAAGGATGGTAGGAAGCATGGGAAGGGTGATGCCCACTTATGTTTAAAAGGTGGAACTATCATTCTCAATCTACTATTTCTCAATGGACCTTGATGGAGATTTGTTAAAATAAAATACTTGTCGTTTACCGATTCGCAAAATATTCCATAATTCAGGCCCCTGGCCTGCTGTCAGCCTACGTGCAACGTTTCATCCAACCGGGTGTTGTATTTGGCAAGATATTTTGCGCACACACACACACACAGACATACACACACTCAGACAGAGGCAGCCAATCGTATAATCCCCACCAGGGGATCCACCTGGTGGACACAATAATAAACTGGTGATTGTGCAGCCCTACATTTCCAGTTTATGACTTGCAGTTGTGACCGAGTGGTTAAGGTGATGGACTCGAAATCCATTGGGGTTTCCCCGCGCAGGTTCGAATCCTGCCAACTGCGAGCAAAAGCGTAGTCCAAGATCTACCCTGTTGCAGAAGTGACCTTTACTGGAAATGATGCTGCATGGTGTTAAATGTACCACGTTCATTCCTCCTCAGTGGAAATCCCATCAACTTCGCCCATAGCTGAAGGGCATACTTTGTTCAATGCTTTTGTTGGTGAAAGTTGAACTAATTTGAACTTTTACAAAGCAAGGCACAGATTCTACATGCAGTTGTGACCGAGTGGTTAAGGTGATGGACTTGAAATCCATTGGGGTTCTCCCGCACAGGTTCGAATCCTGTCAACTGCGAACATTTCTTTAGTCCAAGGTTGCCCAGCTACTTGTATTCCTGCAACAATCCTCGCCATTGTTATCTCAGGAACTGGGCCATTTGAAATGGCACCAGGGCCTTGCCATGCACCCAGTGTGTTTTGTGTTGTCTTAGTCACTGGCTTAAGTGTCTCTGCCAGCATAGGTTCAAATTCCACCTCTCAAATATTGGTCATATGGAAATCATGTCCATTGTAAGTGTGCATTCAAATACTTAGTTATTGGTTAGTTTGTTCTCTACACTTGAGACACCTGAAGATAATTGGTATATTTCTCATTATATGATTATGAACAATAAACACATCTCTAAGCAAGCGTTGGTGGTATAGTGGTGAGCATAGCTGCTTCCCAAGCAGTTGACCCGGGTTCGATTCCCGGCCAATGCAGGAGAGTTGTATTATAAAACTACACTTTCCTAATCTTATGTGTAGAAAGTTATGTAATACCAAAGCAGCTGATCTGAAATAAATAAAGAGAGGAAAAAACAAACTTCAGTGAAGACAAGATAGAACACAGGATTTAAGTGACAAATTCCTATCCCCAGCCATTGCACTCACCACAAATGTTGTTGATACATTTAGGGTTGTCATTGAGGTGGAGTAAAAGGGTTTGGGTTATTCAGAAGGGAAGGGTAGCGTGGCCGAGTGGTCTAAGGCGCTGGATTTAGGCTCCAGTCTCTCTGGAGGCGTGGGTTCAAATCCCACCGCTGCCATATTGTTCCAGAAATGATTCTGTTCAACAGCAGTGTGAAACCAAAGGCTAAAGTGTTCCCTACCTGTGAGACTTAGGGGCAAAAAAGAACAATCCAAATACCGTAGAAGCATCTTGGTACCTTGGAAAAAGAAAACCTAATTTAATTTCACTACAATATCATTGGTGATGTGCATGTTAGGAAGCATGTGAAAGGTGATATGAACAATAGGAAGCTTTATAGAAAGTATAGGACGCATCTTTGGAAGCATATGAAGGATGGTAGGAAGCATGGGAAGGGTGATGCCCACTTATGTTTAAAAGGTGGAACTATCATTCTCAATCTACTATTTCTCAATGGACCTTGATGGAGATTTGTTAAAATAAAATACTTGTCGTTTACCGATTCGCAAAATATTCCATAATTCAGGCCCCTGGCCTGCTGTCAGCCTACGTGCAACGTTTCATCCAACCGGGTGTTGTATTTGGCAAGATATTTTGCGCACACACACACACACAGACATACACACACTCAGACAGAGGCAGCCAATCGTATAATCCCCACCAGGGGATCCACCTGGTGGACACAATAATAAACTGGTGATTGTGCAGCCCTACATTTCCAGTTTATGACTTGCAGTTGTGACCGAGTGGTTAAGGTGATGGACTCGAAATCCATTGGGGTTTCCCCGCGCAGGTTCGAATCCTGCCAACTGCGAGCAAAAGCGTAGTCCAAGATCTACCCTGTTGCAGAAGTGACCTTTACTGGAAATGATGCTGCATGGTGTTAAATGTACCACGTTCATTCCTCCTCAGTGGAAATCCCATCAACTTCGCCCATAGCTGAAGGGCATACTTTGTTGAATGTTTTTGTTGGTGAAAGTTGAACTAATTTGAACTTTTACAAAGCAAGGCACAGATTCTACATGCAGTTGTGACCGAGTGGTTAAGGTGATGGACTTGAAATCCATTGGGGTTCTCCCGCACAGGTTCGAATCCTGTCAACTGCGAACATTTCTTTAGTCCAAGGTTGCCCAGCTACTTGTATTCCTGCAACAATCCTCGCCATTGTTATCTCAGGAACTGGGCCATTTGAAATGGCACCAGGGCCTTGCCATGCACCCAGTGTGTTTTGTGTTGTCTTAGTCACTGGCTTAAGTGTCTCTGCCAGCATAGGTTCAAATTCCACCTCTCAAATATTGGTCATATGGAAATCATGTCCATTGTAAGTGTGCATTCAAATACTTAGTTATTGGTTAGTTTGTTCTCTACACTTGAGACACCTGAAGATAATTGGTATATTTCTCATTATATGATTATGAACAATAAACACATCTCTAAGCAAGCGTTGGTGGTATGGTGGTGAGCATAGCTGCTTCCCAAGCAGTTGACCCGGGTTCGATTCCCGGCCAATGCAGGAGAGTTGTATTTTAAAACTACACTTTCCTAATCTTATGTGTAGAAAGTTATGTAATACCAAAGCAGCTGATCTGAAATAAATAAAGAGAGGAAAAAACAAACTTCAGTGAAGACAAGATAGAACACAGGATTTAAGTGACTAATTCCTATCCCCAGCCATTGCACTCACCACAAATGTTGTTAATACATTTAGGGTTGTCATTGAGGTGGAGTAAAAGGGTTTGGGTTATTCAGAAGGGAAGGGTAGCGTGGCCGAGTGGTCTAAGGCGCTGGATTTAGGCTCCAGTCTCTCTGGGGCGTGGGTTCAAATCCCACCGCTGCCATATTGTTCCAGAAATGATTCTGTTCAACAGCAGTGTGAAACCAAAGGCTAAAGTGTTCCCTACCTGTGAGACTTAGGGGCAAAAAAGAACAATCCAAATACCTTAGAAGCATCTTGGTACCTTGGAAAAAGAAAACCTAATTTAATTTCACTACAATATCATTGGTGATGTGCATGTTAGGAAGCATGTGAAAGGTGATATGAACAATAGGAAGCTTTATAGAAAGTATAGGACGCATCTTTGGAAGCATATGAAGGATGGTAGGAAGCATGGGAAGGGTGATGCCCACTTATGTTTAAAAGGTGGAACTATCATTCTCAATCTACTATTTCTCAATGGACCTTGATGGAGATTTGTTAAAATAAAATACTTGTCGTTTACCGATTTGCAAAATATTCCATAATTCAGGCCCCTGGCCTGCTGTCAGCCTACGTGCAACGTTTCATCCAACCGGGTGTTGTATTTGGCAAGATATTTTGCGCACACACACACAGACATACACACACTCAGACAGAGGCAGCCAATCGTATAATCCCCACCAGGGGATCCACCTGGTGGACACAATAATTAACTGGTGATTGTGCAGCCCTACATTTCCAGTTTATGACTTGCAGTTGTGACCGAGTGGTTAAGGTGATGGACTCGAAATCCATTGGGGTTTCCCCGCGCAGGTTCGAATCCTGCCAACTGCGAGCAAAAGCATAGTCCAAGATCTACCCTGTTGCAGAAGTGACCTTTACTGGAAATGATGCTGCATGGTGTTAAATGTACCACGTTCATTCCTCCTCAGTGGAAATCCCATCAACTTCGCCCATAGCTGAAGGGCATACTTTGTTCAATGTTTTTGTTGGTGAAAGTTGAACTAATTTGAACTTTTACAAAGCAAGGCACAGATTCTACATGCAGTTGTGACCGAGTGGTTAAGGTGATGGACTTGAAATCCATTGGGGTTCTCCCGCACAGGTTCGAATCCTGTCAACTGCAAACATTTCTTTAGTCCAAGGTTGCCCAGCTACTTGTATTCCTGCAACAATCCTCGCCATTGTTATCTCAGGAACTGGGCCATTTGAAATGGCACCAGGGCCTTGCCATGCACCCAGTGTGTTTTGTGTTGTCTTAGTCACTGGCTTAAGTGTCTCTGCCAGCATAGGTTCAAATTCCACCTCTCAAATATTGGTCATATGGAAATCATGTCCATTGTAAGTGTGCATTCAAATACTTAGTTATTGGTTAGTTTGTTCTCTACACTTGAGACACCTGAAGATAATTGGTATATTTCTCATTATATGATTATGAACAATAAACACATCTCTAAGCAAGCGTTGGTGGTATAGTGGTGAGCATAGCTGCTTCCCAAGCAGTTGACCCGGGTTCGATTCCCGGCCAATGCAGGAGAGTTGTATTATAAAACTACACTTTCCTAATCTTATGTGTAGAAAGTTATATAATACCAAAGCAGCTGATCTGAAATAAATAAAGAGAGGAAAAAACAAACTTCAGTGAAGACAAGATAGAACACAGGATTTAAGTGACTAATTCCTATCCCCAGCCATTGCACTCACCACAAATGTTTTTGATACATTTAGGGTTGTCATTGAGGTGGAGTAAAAGGTTTTGGGTTATTCAGAAGGGAAGGGTAGCGTGGCCGAGTGGTCTAAGGCGCTGGATTTAGGCTCCAGTCTCTCTGGAGGCGTGGGTTCAAATCCCACCGCTGCCATATTGTTCCAGAAATGATTCTGTTCAACAGCAGTGTGAAACCAAAGGCTAAAGTGTTCCCTACCTGTGAGACTTAGGGGCAAAAAAGAACAATCCAAATACCGTAGAAGCATCTTGGTACCTTGGAAAAAGAAAACCTAATTTAATTTCACTACAATATCATTGGTGATGTGCATGTTAGGAAGCATGTGAAAGGTGATATGAACAATAGGAAGCTTTATAGAAAGTATAGGACGCATCTTTGGAAGCATATGAAGGATGGTAGGAAGCATGGGAAGGGTGATGCCCACTTATGTTTAAAAGGTGGAACTATCATTCTCAATCTACTATTTCTCAATGGACCTTGATGGAGATTTGTTAAAATAAAATACTTGTCGTTTACCGATTCGCAAAATATTCCATAATTCAGGCCCCTGGCCTGCTGTCAGCCTACGTGCAACGTTTCATCCAACCGGGTGTTGTATTTGGCAAGATATTTTGCGCACACACACACACACAGACATACACACACTCAGACAGTGGCAGCCAATCGTATAATCCCCACCAGGGGATCCACCTGGTGGACACAATAATTAACTGGTGATTGTGCAGCCCTACATTTCCAGTTTATGACTTGCAGTTGTGACCGAGTGGTTAAGGTGATGGACTCAAAATCCATTGGGGTTTCCCCGCACAGGTTCGAATCCTGCCAACTGCGAGCAAAAGCATAGTCCAAGATCTACCCTGTTGCAGAAGTGACCTTTACTGGAAATGATGCTGCATGATGCTGCATGGTGTTAAATGTACCACGTTCATTCCTCCTCAGTGGAAATCCCATCAACTTCGCCCATAGCTGAAGGGCATACTTTGTTGAATGTTTTTGTTGGTGAAAGTTGAACTAATTTGAACTTTTACAAAGCAAGGCACAGATTCTACATGCAGTTGTGACCGAGTGGTTAAGGTGATGGACTTGAAATCCATTGGGGTTCTCCCGCACAGGTTCGAATCCTGTCAACTGCGAACATTTCTTTAGTCCAATGTTGCCCAGCTACTTGTATTCCTGCAACAATCCTCGCCATTGTTATCTCAGGAACTGGGCCATTTGAAATGGCACCAGGGCCTTGCCATGCACCCAGTGTGTTTTGTGTTGTCTTAGTCACTGGCTTAAGTGTCTCTGCCAGCATAGGTTCAAATTCCACTTCTCAAATATTGGTCATATGGAAATCATGTCCATTGTAAGTGTGCATTCAAATACTTAGTTATTGGTTAGTTTGTTCTCTACACTTGAGACACCTGAAGATAATTGGTATATTTCTCATTATATGATTATGAACAATAAACACATCTCTAAGCAAGCGTTGGTGGTATAGTGGTGAGCATATCTGCTTCCCAAGCAGTTGACCCGGGTTCGATTCCCGGCCAATGCAGGAGAGTTGTATTTTAAAACTACACTTTCCTAATCTTATGTGTAGAAAGTTATGTAATACCAAAGCAGCTGATCTGAAATAAATAAAGAGAGGAAAAAACAAACTTCAGTGAAGACAAGATAGAACACAGGATTTAAGTGACTAATTCCTATCCCCAGCCATTGCACTCACCACAAATGTTGTTAATACATTTAGGGTTGTCATTGAGGTGGAGTAAAAGGGTTTGGGTTATTCAGAAGGGAAGGGTAGCGTGGCCGAGTGGTCTAAGGCGCTGCATTTAGGCTCCAGTCTCTCTGGAGGCGTGGGTTCAAATCCCACCGCTGCCATATTGTTCCAGAAATGATTCTGTTCAACAGCAGTGTGAAACCAAAGGCTAAAGTGTTCCCTACCTGTGAGACTTAGGGGCAAAAAAAAACAATCCAAATACCTTAGAAGCATCTTGGTACCTTGGAAAAAGAAAACCTAATTTAATTTCACTACAATATCATTGGTGATGTGCATGTTAGGAAGCATGTGAAAGGTGATATGAACAATAGGAAGCTTTATAGAAAGTATAGGACGCATCTTTGGAAGCATATGAAGGATGGTAGGAAGCATGGGAAGGGTGATGCCCACTTATGTTTAAAAGGTGGAACTATCATTCTCAATCTACTATTTCTCAATGGACCTTGATGGAGATTTGTTAAAATAAAATACTTGTCGTTTACCGATTCGCAAAATATTCCATAATTCAGGCCCCTGGCCTGCTGTCAGCCTACGTGCAACGTTTCATCCAACCGGGTGTTGTATTTGGCAAGATATTTTGCGCACACACACACACACAGACATACACACACTCAGACAGAGGCAGCCAATTGTATAATCCCCACCAGGGGATCCACCTGGTGGACACAATAATTAACTGGTGATTGTGCAGCCCTACATTTCCAGTTTATGACTTGCAGTTGTGACCGAGTGGTTAAGGTGATGGACTCAAAATCCATTGGGGTTTCCCCGCACAGGTTCGAATCCTGCCAACTGCGAGCAAAAGCATAGTCCAAGATCTACCCTGTTGCAGAAGTGACCTTTACTGGAAATGATGCTGCATGGTGTTAAATGTACCACGTTCATTCCTCCTCAGTGGAAATCCCATCAACTTCGCCCATAGCTGAAGGGCATACTTTGTTGAATGTTTTTGTTGGTGAAAGTTGAACTAATTTGAACTTTTACAAAGCAAGGCACAGATTCTACATGCAGTTGTGACCGAGTGGTTAAGGTGATGGACTTGAAATCCATTGGGGTTCTCCCGCACAGGTTCGAATCCTGTCAACTGCGAACATTTCTTTAGTCCAAGGTTGCCCAGCTACTTGTATTCCTGCAACAATCCTCGCCATTGTTATCTCAGGAACTGGGCCATTTGAAATGGCACCAGGGCCTTGCCATGCACCCAGTGTGTTTTGTGTTGTCTTAGTCACTGGCTTAAGTGTCTCTGCCAGCATAGGTTCAAATTCCACCTCTCAAATATTGGTCATATGGAAATCATGTCCATTGTAAGTGTGCATTCAAATACTTAGTTATTGGTTAGTTTGTTCTCTACACTTGAGACACCTGAAGATAATTGGTATATTTCTCATTATATGATTATGAACAATAAACACATCTCTAAGCAAGCGTTGGTGGTATGGTGGTGAGCATAGCTGCTTCCCAAGCAGTTGACCCGGGTTCGATTCCCGGCCAATGCAGGAGAGTTGTATTTTAAAACTACACTTTCCTAATCTTATGTGTAGAAAGTTATGTAATACCAAAGCAGCTGATCTGAAATAAATAAAGAGAGGAAAAAACAAACTTCAGTGAAGACAAGATAGAACACAGGATTTAAGTGACTAATTCCTATCCCCAGCCATTGCACTCACCACAAATGTTGTTAATACATTTAGGGTTGTCATTGAGGTGGAGTAAAAGGGTTTGGGTTATTCAGAAGGGAAGGGTAGCGTGGCCGAGTGGTCTAAGGCGCTGGATTTAGGCACCAGTCTCTCTGGGGCGTGGGTTCAAATCCCACCGCTGCCATATTGTTCCAGAAATGATTCTGTTCAACAGCAGTGTGAAACCAAAGGCTAAAGTGTTCCCTACCTGTGAGACTTAGGGGCAAAAAAGAACAATCCAAATACCTTAGAAGCATCTTGGTACCTTGGAAAAAGAAAACCTAATTTAATTTCACTACAATATCATTGGTGATGTGCATGTTAGGAAGCATGTGAAAGGTGATATGAACAATAGGAAGCTTTATAGAAAGTATAGGACGCATCTTTGGAAGCATATGAAGGATGGTAGGAAGCATGGGAAGGGTGATGCCCACTTATGTTTAAAAGGTGGAACTATCATTCTCAATCTACTATTTCTCAATGGACCTTGATGGAGATTTGTTAAAATAAAATACTTGTCGTTTACCGATTTGCAAAATATTCCATAATTCAGGCCCCTGGCCTGCTGTCAGCCTACGTGCAACGTTTCATCCAACCGGGTGTTGTATTTGGCAAGATATTTTGCGCACACACACACAGACATACACACACTCAGACAGAGGCAGCCAATCGTATAATCCCCACCAGGGGATCCACCTGGTGGACACAATAATTAACTGGTGATTGTGCAGCCCTACATTTCCAGTTTATGACTTGCAGTTGTGACCGAGTGGTTAAGGTGATGGACTCGAAATCCATTGGGGTTTCCCCGCGCAGGTTCGAATCCTGCCAACTGCGAGCAAAAGCATAGTCCAAGATCTACCCTGTTGCAGAAGTGACCTTTACTGGAAATGATGCTGCATGGTGTTAAATGTACCACGTTCATTCCTCCTCAGTGGAAATCCCATCAACTTCGCCCATAGCTGAAGGGCATACTTTGTTCAATGTTTTTGTTGGTGAAAGTTGAACTAATTTGAACTTTTACAAAGCAAGGCACAGATTCTACATGCAGTTGTGACCGAGTGGTTAAGGTGATGGACTTGAAATCCATTGGGGTTCTCCCGCACAGGTTCGAATCCTGTCAACTGCAAACATTTCTTTAGTCCAAGGTTGCCCAGCTACTTGTATTCCTGCAACAATCCTCGCCATTGTTATCTCAGGAACTGGGCCATTTGAAATGGCACCAGGGCCTTGCCATGCACCCAGTGTGTTTTGTGTTGTCTTAGTCACTGGCTTAAGTGTCTCTGCCAGCATAGGTTCAAATTCCACCTCTCAAATATTGGTCATATGGAAATCATGTCCATTGTAAGTGTGCATTCAAATACTTAGTTATTGGTTAGTTTGTTCTCTACACTTGAGACACCTGAAGATAATTGGTATATTTCTCATTATATGATTATGAACAATAAACACATCTCTAAGCAAGCGTTGGTGGTATAGTGGTGAGCATAGCTGCTTCCCAAGCAGTTGACCCGGGTTCGATTCCCGGCCAATGCAGGAGAGTTGTATTATAAAACTACACTTTCCTAATCTTATGTGTAGAAAGTTATGTAATACCAAAGCAGCTGATCTGAAATAAATAAAGAGAGGAAAAAACAAACTTCAGTGAAGACAAGATAGAACACAGGATTTAAGTGACTAATTCCTATCCCCAGCCATTGCACTCACCACAAATGTTGTTGATACATTTAGGGTTGTCATTGAGGTGGAGTAAAAGGGTTTGGGTTATTCAGAAGGGAAGGGTAGCGTGGCCGAGTGGTCTAAGGCGCTGGATTTAGGCTCCAGTCTCTCTGGAGGCGTGGGTTCAAATCCCACCGCTGCCATATTGTTCCAGAAATGATTCTGTTCAACAGCAGTGTGAAACCAAAGGCTAAAGTGTTCCCTACCTGTGAGACTTAGGGGCAAAAAAGAACAATCCAAATACCGTAGAAGCATCTTGGTACCTTGGAAAAAGAAAACCTAATTTAATTTCACTACAATATCATTGGTGATGTGCATGTTAGGAAGCATGTGAAAGGTGATATGAACAATAGGAAGCTTTATAGAAAGTATAGGACGCATCTTTGGAAGCATATGAAGGATGGTAGGAAGCATGGGAAGGGTGATGCCCACTTATGTTTAAAAGGTGGAACTATCATTCTCAATCTACTATTTCTCAATGGACCTTGATGGAGATTTGTTAAAATAAAATACTTGTCGTTTACCGATTCGCAAAATATTCCATAATTCAGGCCCCTGGCCTGCTGTCAGCCTACGTGCAACGTTTCATCCAACCGGGTGTTGTATTTGGCAAGATATTTTGCGCACACACACACACACAGACATACACACACTC
Source organism: Notolepis coatsorum (assembly GCF_963971535.1). Lineage (NCBI taxonomy): Eukaryota > Metazoa > Chordata > Actinopteri > Aulopiformes > Paralepididae > Notolepis > Notolepis coatsorum. The sequence goes on along the minus strand of NC_140181.1, from coordinate 5,407,709 downwards.
AGACAGTGGCAGCCAATCGTATAATCCCCACCAGGGGATCCACCTGGTGGACACAATAATTAACTGGTGATTGTGCAGCCCTACATTTCCAGTTTATGACTTGCAGTTGTGACCGAGTGGTTAAGGTGATGGACTCAAAATCCATTGGGGTTTCCCCGCACAGGTTCGAATCCTGCCAACTGCGAGCAAAAGCATAGTCCAAGATCTACCCTGTTGCAGAAGTGACCTTTACTGGAAATGATGCTGCATGATGCTGCATGGTGTTAAATGTACCACGTTCATTCCTCCTCAGTGGAAATCCCATCAACTTCGCCCATAGCTGAAGGGCATACTTTGTTGAATGTTTTTGTTGGTGAAAGTTGAACTAATTTGAACTTTTACAAAGCAAGGCACAGATTCTACATGCAGTTGTGACCGAGTGGTTAAGGTGATGGACTTGAAATCCATTGGGGTTCTCCCGCACAGGTTCGAATCCTGTCAACTGCGAACATTTCTTTAGTCCAATGTTGCCCAGCTACTTGTATTCCTGCAACAATCCTCGCCATTGTTATCTCAGGAACTGGGCCATTTGAAATGGCACCAGGGCCTTGCCATGCACCCAGTGTGTTTTGTGTTGTCTTAGTCACTGGCTTAAGTGTCTCTGCCAGCATAGGTTCAAATTCCACTTCTCAAATATTGGTCATATGGAAATCATGTCCATTGTAAGTGTGCATTCAAATACTTAGTTATTGGTTAGTTTGTTCTCTACACTTGAGACACCTGAAGATAATTGGTATATTTCTCATTATATGATTATGAACAATAAACACATCTCTAAGCAAGCGTTGGTGGTATGGTGGTGAGCATAGCTGCTTCCCAAGCAGTTGACCCGGGTTCGATTCCCGGCCAATGCAGGAGAGTTGTATTTTAAAACTACACTTTCCTAATCTTATGTGTAGAAAGTTATGTAATACCAAAGCAGCTGATCTGAAATAAATAAAGAGAGGAAAAAACAAACTTCAGTGAAGACAAGATAGAACACAGGATTTAAGTGACTAATTCCTATCCCCAGCCATTGCACTCACCACAAATGTTGTTAATACATTTAGGGTTGTCATTGAGGTGGAGTAAAAGGGTTTGGGTTATTCAGAAGGGAAGGGTAGCGTGGCCGAGTGGTCTAAGGCGCTGGATTTAGGCACCAGTCTCTCTGGGGCGTGGGTTCAAATCCCACCGCTGCCATATTGTTCCAGAAATGATTCTGTTCAACAGCAGTGTGAAACCAAAGGCTAAAGTGTTCCCTACCTGTGAGACTTAGGGGCAAAAAAGAACAATCCAAATACCTTAGAAGCATCTTGGTACCTTGGAAAAAGAAAACCTAATTTAATTTCACTACAATATCATTGGTGATGTGCATGTTAGGAAGCATGTGAAAGGTGATATGAACAATAGGAAGCTTTATAGAAAGTATAGGACGCATCTTTGGAAGCATATGAAGGATGGTAGGAAGCATGGGAAGGGTGATGCCCACTTATGTTTAAAAGGTGGAACTATCATTCTCAATCTACTATTTCTCAATGGACCTTGATGGAGATTTGTTAAAATAAAATACTTGTCGTTTACCGATTTGCAAAATATTCCATAATTCAGGCCCCTGGCCTGCTGTCAGCCTACGTGCAACGTTTCATCCAACCGGGTGTTGTATTTGGCAAGATATTTTGCGCACACACACACAGACATACACACACTCAGACAGAGGCAGCCAATCGTATAATCCCCACCAGGGGATCCACCTGGTGGACACAATAATTAACTGGTGATTGTGCAGCCCTACATTTCCAGTTTATGACTTGCAGTTGTGACCGAGTGGTTAAGGTGATGGACTCGAAATCCATTGGGGTTTCCCCGCGCAGGTTCGAATCCTGCCAACTGCGAGCAAAAGCATAGTCCAAGATCTACCCTGTTGCAGAAGTGACCTTTACTGGAAATGATGCTGCATGGTGTTAAATGTACCACGTTCATTCCTCCTCAGTGGAAATCCCATCAACTTCGCCCATAGCTGAAGGGCATACTTTGTTGAATGTTTTTGTTGGTGAAAGTTGAACTAATTTGAACTTTTACAAAGCAAGGCACAGATTCTACATGCAGTTGTGACCGAGTGGTTAAGGTGATGAACTTGAAATCCATTGGGGTTCTCCCGCACAGGTTCGAATCCTGTGAACTGCGAACATGTCTTTAGTCCAAGGTTGCCCAGCTACTTGTATTCCTGCAACAATCCTCGCCATTGTTAACTCAGGAACTGGGCCATTTGAAATGGCACCAGGGCCTTGCCATGCACCCAGTGTGTTTTGTGTTGTCTTAGTCACTGGCTTAAGTGTCTCTGCCAGCATAGGTTCAAATTCCACCTCTCAAATATTGGTCATATGGAAATCATGTCCATTGTAAGTGTGCATTCAAATACTTAGTTATTGGTTAGTTTGTTCTCTACACTTGAGACACCTGAAGATAATTGGTATATTTCTCATTATATGATTATGAACAATAAACACATCTCTAAGCAAGCGTTGGTGGTATAGTGGTGACCACAGCTGCTTCCCAAGCAGTTGACCCGGGTTCGATTCCCGGCCAATGCAGGAGAGTTGTATTTTAAAACTACACTTTCCTAATCTTATGTGTAGAAAGTTATGTAATACCAAAGCAGCTGATCTGAAATAAATAAAGAGAGGAAAAAACAAACTTCAGTGAAGACAAGATAGAACACAGGATTTAAGTGACTAATTCCTATCCCCAGCCATTGCACTCACCACAAATGTTGTTGATACATTTAGGGTTGTCATTGAGGTGGAGTAAAAGGGTTTGGGTTATTCAGAAGGGAAGGGTAGCGTGGCCGAGTGGTCTAAGGCGCTGGATTTAGGCTCCAGTCTCTCTGGAGGCGTGGGTTCAAATCCCACCGCTGCCATATTGTTCCAGAAATGATTCTGTTCAACAGCAGTGTGAAACCAAAGGCTAAAGTGTTCCCTACCTGTGAGACATAGGGGCAAAAAAGAACAATCCAAATACCGTAGAAGCATCTTGGTACCTTGGAAAAAGAAAACCTAATTTAATTTCACTACAATATCATTGGTGATGTGCATGTTAGGAAGCATGTGAAAGGTGATATGAACAATAGGAAGCTTTATAGAAAGTATAGGACGCATCTTTGGAAGCATATGAAGGATGGTAGGAAGCATGGGAAGGGTGATGCCCACTTATGTTTAAAAGGTGGAACTATCATTCTCAATCTACTATTTCTCAATGGACCTTGATGGAGATTTGTTAAAATAAAATACTTGTCGTTTACCGATTCGCAAAATATTCCATAATTAAGGCCCCTGGCCTGCTGTCAGCCTACGTGCCATGTTTCATCCAACCGGGTGTTGTATTTGGCAAGATATTTTGCGCACACACACACACACAGACATACACACACTCAGACAGAGGCAGCCAATCGTATAATCCCCACCAGGGGATCCACCTGGTGGACACAATAATTAACTGGTGATTGTGCAGCCCTACATTTCCAGTTTATGACTTGCAGTTGTGACCGAGTGGTTAAGGTGATGGACTCAAAATCCATTGGGGTTTCCCCGCACAGGTTCGAATCCTGCCAACTGCGAGCAAAAGCATAGTCCAAGATCTACCCTGTTGCAGAAGTGACCTTTACTGGAAATGATGCTGCATGGTGTTAAATGTACCACGTTCATTCCTCCTCAGTGGAAATCCCATCAACTTCGCCCATAGCTGAAGGGCATACTTTGTTGAATGTTTTTGTTGGTGAAAGTTGAACTAATTTGAACTTTTACAAAGCAAGGCACAGATTCTACATGCAGTTGTGACCGAGTGGTTAAGGTGATGGACTTGAAATCCATTGGGGTTCTCCCGCACAGGTTCGAATCCTGTCAACTGCGAACATTTCTTTAGTCCAATGTTGCCCAGCTACTTGTATTCCTGCAACAATCCTCGCCATTGTTATCTCAGGAACTGGGCCATTTGAAATGGCACCAGGGCCTTGCCATGCACCCAGTGTGTTTTGTGTTGTCTTAGTCACTGGCTTAAGTGTCTCTGCCAGCATAGGTTCAAATTCCACCTCTCAAATATTGGTCATATGGAAATCATGTCCATTGTAAGTGTGCATTCAAATACTTAGTTATTGGTTAGTTTGTTCTCTACACTTGAGACACCTGAAGATAATTGGTATATTTCTCATTATATGATTATGAACAATAAACACATCTCTAAGCAAGCGTTGGTGGTATAGTGGTGAGCATAGCTGCTTCCCAAGCAGTTGACCCGGGTTCGATTCCCGGCCAATGCAGGAGAGTTGTATTTTAAAACTACACTTTCCTAATCTTATGTGTAGAAAGTTATGTAATACCAAAGCAGCTGATCTGAAATAAATAAAGAGAGGAAAAAACAAACTTCAGTGAAGACAAGATAGAACACAGGATTTAAGTGACTAATTCCTATCCCCAGCCATTGCACTCACCACAAATGTTGTTAATACATTTAGGGTTGTCATTGAGGTGGAGTAAAAGGGTTTGGGTTATTCAGAAGGGAAGGGTAGCGTGGCCGAGTGGTCTAAGGCGCTGGATTTAGGCTCCAGTCTCTCTGGAGGCGTGGGTTCAAATCCCACCGCTGCCATATTGTTCCAGAAATGATTCTGTTCAACAGCAGTGTGAAACCAAAGGCTAAAGTGTTCCCTACCTGTGAGACTTAGGGGCAAAAAAAAACAATCCAAATACCGTAGAAGCATCTTGGTACCTTGGAAAAAGAAAACCTAATTTAATTTCACTACAATATCATTGGTGATGTGCATGTTAGGAAGCATGTGAAAGGTGATATGAACAATAGGAAGCTTTATAGAAAGTATAGGATGCATCTTTGGAAGCATATGAAGGATGGTAGGAAGCATGGGAAGGGTGATGCCCACTTATGTTTAAAAGGTGGAACTATCATTCTCAATCTACTATTTCTCAATGGACCTTGATGGAGATTTGTTAAAATAAAATACTTGTCGTTTACCGATTTGCAAAATATTCCATAATTCAGGCCCCTGGCCTGCTGTCAGCCTACGTGCAACGTTTCATCCAACCGGGTGTTGTATTTGGCAAGATATTTTGCGCACACACACACAGACATACACACACTCAGACAGAGGCAGCCAATCGTATAATCCCCACCAGGGGATCCACCTGGTGGACACAATAATTAACTGGTGATTGTGCAGCCCTACATTTCCAGTTTATGACTTGCAGTTGTGACCGAGTGGTTAAGGTGATGGACTCGAAATCCATTGGGGTTTCCCCGCGCAGGTTCGAATCCTGCCAACTGCGAGCAAAAGCATAGTCCAAGATCTACCCTGTTGCAGAAGTGGCCTTTACTGGAAATGATGCTGCATGGTGTTAAATGTACCACGTTCATTCCTCCTCAGTGGAAATCCCATCAACTTCGCCCATAGCTGAAGGGCATACTTTGTTGAATGTTTTTGTTGGTGAAAGTTGAACTAATTTGAACTTTTACAAAGCAAGGCACAGATTCTACATGCAGTTGTGACCGAGTGGTTAAGGTGATGAACTTGAAATCCATTGGGGTTCTCCCGTGCAGGTTCGAATCCTGTGAACTGCGAACATGTCTTTAGTCCAAGGTTGCCCAGCTACTTGTATTCCTGCAACAATCCTCGCCATTGTTAACTCAGGAACTGGGCCATTTGAAATGGCACCAGGGCCTTGCCATGCACCCAGTGTGTTTTGTGTTGTCTTAGTCACTGGCTTAAGTGTCTCTGCCAGCATAGGTTCAAATTCCACCTCTCAAATATTGGTCATATGGAAATCATGTCCATTGTAAGTGTGCATTCAAATACTTAGTTATTGGTTAGTTTGTTCTCTACACTTGAGACACCTGAAGATAATTGGTATATTTCTCATTATATGATTATGAACAATAAACACATCTCTAAGCAAGCGTTGGTGGTATAGTGGTGAGCATAGCTGCTTCCCAAGCAGTTGACCCGGGTTCGATTCCCGGCCAATGCAGGAGAGTTGTATTTTAAAACTACACTTTCCTAATCTTATGTGTAGAAAGTTATGTAATACCAAAGCAGCTGATCTGAAATAAATAAAGAGAGGAAAAAACAAACTTCAGTGAAGACAAGATAGAACACAGGATTTAAGTGACTAATTCCTATCCCCAGCCATTGCACTCACCACAAATGTTGTTGATACATTTAGGGTTGTCATTGAGGTGGAGTAAAAGGGTTTGGGTTATTCAGAAGGGAAGGGTAGCGTGGCCGAGTGGTCTAAGGCGCTGGATTTAGGCTCCAGTCTCTCTGGAGGCGTGGGTTCAAATCCCACCGCTGCCACATTGTTCCAGAAATGATTCTGTTCAACAGCAGTGTGAAACCAAAGGCTAAAGTGTTCCCTACCTGTGAGACTTAGGGGCAAAAAAGAACAATCCAAATACCGTAGAAGCATCTTGGTACCTTGGAAAAAGAAAACCTAATTTAATTTCACTACAATATCATTGGTGATGTGCATGTTAGGAAGCATGTGAAAGGTGATATGAACAATAGGAAGCTTTATAGAAAGTATAGGACGCATCTTTGGAAGCATATGAAGGATGGTAGGAAGCATGGGAAGGGTGATGCCCACTTATGTTTAAAAGGTGGAACTATCATTCTCAATCTACTATTTCTCAATGGACCTTGATGGAGATTTGTTAAAATAAAATACTTGTCGTTTACCGATTTGCAAAATATTCCATAATTCAGGCCCCTGGCCTGCTGTCAGCCTACGTGCAACGTTTCATCCAACCGGGTGTTGTATTTGGCAAGATATTTTGCGCACACACACACAGACATACACACACTCAGACAGAGGCAGCCAATCGTATAATCCCCACCAGGGGATCCACCTGGTGGACACAATAATTAACTGGTGATTGTGCAGCCCTACATTTCCAGTTTATGACTTGCAGTTGTGACCGAGTGGTTAAGGTGATGGACTCGAAATCCATTGGGGTTTCCCCGCGCAGGTTCGAATCCTGCCAACTGCGAGCAAAAGCATAGTCCAAGATCTACCCTGTTGCAGAAGTGACCTTTACTGGAAATGATGCTGCATGGTGTTAAATGTACCACGTTCATTCCTCCTCAGTGGAAATCCCATCAACTTCGCCCATAGCTGAAGGGCATACTTTGTTGAATGTTTTTGTTGGTGAAAGTTGAACTAATTTGAACTTTTACAAAGCAAGGCACAGATTCTACATGCAGTTGTGACCGAGTGGTTAAGGTGATGAACTTGAAATCCATTGGGGTTCTCCCGCACAGGTTCGAATCCTGTGAACTGCGAACATGTCTTTAGTCCAAGGTTGCCCAGCTACTTGTATTCCTGCAACAATCCTCGCCATTGTTAACTCAGGAACTGGGCCATTTGAAATGGCACCAGGGCCTTGCCATGCACCCAGTGTGTTTTGTGTTGTCTTAGTCACTGGCTTAAGTGTCTCTGCCAGCATAGGTTCAAATTCCACCTCTCAAATATTGGTCATATGGAAATCATGTCCATTGTAAGTGTGCATTCAAATACTTAGTTATTGGTTAGTTTGTTCTCTACACTTGAGACACCTGAAGATAATTGGTATATTTCTCATTATATGATTATGAACAATAAACACATCTCTAAGCAAGCGTTGGTGGTATAGTGGTGACCACAGCTGCTTCCCAAGCAGTTGACCCGGGTTCGATTCCCGGCCAATGCAGGAGAGTTGTATTTTAAAACTACACTTTCCTAATCTTATGTGTAGAAAGTTATGTAATACCAAAGCAGCTGATCTGAAATAAATAAAGAGAGGAAAAAACAAACTTCAGTGAAGACAAGATAGAACACAGGATTTAAGTGACTAATTCCTATCCCCAGCCATTGCACTCACCACAAATGTTGTTGATACATTTAGGGTTGTCATTGAGGTGGAGTAAAAGGGTTTGGGTTATTCAGAAGGGAAGGGTAGCGTGGCCGAGTGGTCTAAGGCGCTGGATTTAGGCTCCAGTCTCTCTGGAGGCGTGGGTTCAAATCCCACCGCTGCCATATTGTTCCAGAAATGATTCTGTTCAACAGCAGTGTGAAACCAAAGGCTAAAGTGTTCCCTACCTGTGAGACATAGGGGCAAAAAAGAACAATCCAAATACCGTAGAAGCATCTTGGTACCTTGGAAAAAGAAAACCTAATTTAATTTCACTACAATATCATTGGTGATGTGCATGTTAGGAAGCATGTGAAAGGTGATATGAACAATAGGAAGCTTTATAGAAAGTATAGGACGCATCTTTGGAAGCATATGAAGGATGGTAGGAAGCATGGGAAGGGTGATGCCCACTTATGTTTAAAAGGTGGAACTATCATTCTCAATCTACTATTTCTCAATGGACCTTGATGGAGATTTGTTAAAATAAAATACTTGTCGTTTACCGATTCGCAAAATATTCCATAATTCAGGCCCCTGGCCTGCTGTCAGCCTACGTGCCATGTTTCATCCAACCGGGTGTTGTATTTGGCAAGATATTTTGCGCACACACACACACACAGACATACACACACTCAGACAGAGGCAGCCAATCGTATAATCCCCACCAGGGGATCCACCTGGTGGACACAATAATTAACTGGTGATTGTGCAGCCCTACATTTCCAGTTTATGACTTGCAGTTGTGACCGAGTGGTTAAGGTGATGGACTCAAAATCCATTGGGGTTTCCCCGCACAGGTTCGAATCCTGCCAACTGCGAGCAAAAGCATAGTCCAAGATCTACCCTGTTGCAGAAGTGACCTTTACTGGAAATGATGCTGCATGGTGTTAAATGTACCACGTTCATTCCTCCTCAGTGGAAATCCCATCAACTTCGCCCATAGCTGAAGGGCATACTTTGTTGAATGTTTTTGTTGGTGAAAGTTGAACTAATTTGAACTTTTACAAAGCAAGGCACAGATTCTACATGCAGTTGTGACCGAGTGGTTAAGGTGATGGACTTGAAATCCATTGGGGTTCTCCCGCACAGGTTCGAATCCTGTCAACTGCGAACATTTCTTTAGTCCAATGTTGCCCAGCTACTTGTATTCCTGCAACAATCCTCGCCATTGTTATCTCAGGAACTGGGCCATTTGAAATGGCACCAGGGCCTTGCCATGCACCCAGTGTGTTTTGTGTTGTCTTAGTCACTGGCTTAAGTGTCTCTGCCAGCATAGGTTCAAATTCCACCTCTCAAATATTGGTCATATGGAAATCATGTCCATTGTAAGTGTGCATTCAAATACTTAGTTATTGGTTAGTTTGTTCTCTACACTTGAGACACCTGAAGATAATTGGTATATTTCTCATTATATGATTATGAACAATAAACACATCTCTAAGCAAGCGTTGGTGGTATAGTGGTGAGCATAGCTGCTTCCCAAGCAGTTGACCCGGGTTCGATTCCCGGCCAATGCAGGAGAGTTGTATTTTAAAACTACACTTTCCTAATCTTATGTGTAGAAAGTTATGTAATACCAAAGCAGCTGATCTGAAATAAATAAAGAGAGGAAAAAACAAACTTCAGTGAAGACAAGATAGAACACAGGATTTAAGTGACTAATTCCTATCCCCAGCCATTGCACTCACCACAAATGTTGTTAATACATTTAGGGTTGTCATTGAGGTGGAGTAAAAGGGTTTGGGTTATTCAGAAGGGAAGGGTAGCGTGGCCGAGTGGTCTAAGGCGCTGGATTTAGGCTCCAGTCTCTCTGGAGGCGTGGGTTCAAATCCCACCGCTGCCATATTGTTCCAGAAATGATTCTGTTCAACAGCAGTGTGAAACCAAAGGCTAAAGTGTTCCCTACCTGTGAGACTTAGGGGCAAAAAAAAACAATCCAAATACCGTAGAAGCATCTTGGTACCTTGGAAAAAGAAAACCTAATTTAATTTCACTACAATATCATTGGTGATGTGCATGTTAGGAAGCATGTGAAAGGTGATATGAACAATAGGAAGCTTTATAGAAAGTATAGGATGCATCTTTGGAAGCATATGAAGGATGGTAGGAAGCATGGGAAGGGTGATGCCCACTTATGTTTAAAAGGTGGAACTATCATTCTCAATCTACTATTTCTCAATGGACCTTGATGGAGATTTGTTAAAATAAAATACTTGTCGTTTACCGATTTGCAAAATATTCCATAATTCAGGCCCCTGGCCTGCTGTCAGCCTACGTGCAACGTTTCATCCAACCGGGTGTTGTATTTGGCAAGATATTTTGCGCACACACACACAGACATACACACACTCAGACAGAGGCAGCCAATCGTATAATCCCCACCAGGGGATCCACCTGGTGGACACAATAATTAACTGGTGATTGTGCAGCCCTACATTTCCAGTTTATGACTTGCAGTTGTGACCGAGTGGTTAAGGTGATGGACTCGAAATCCATTGGGGTTTCCCCGCGCAGGTTCGAATCCTGCCAACTGCGAGCAAAAGCATAGTCCAAGATCTACCCTGTTGCAGAAGTGGCCTTTACTGGAAATGATGCTGCATGGTGTTAAATGTACCACGTTCATTCCTCCTCAGTGGAAATCCCATCAACTTCGCCCATAGCTGAAGGGCATACTTTGTTGAATGTTTTTGTTGGTGAAAGTTGAACTAATTTGAACTTTTACAAAGCAAGGCACAGATTCTACATGCAGTTGTGACCGAGTGGTTAAGGTGATGAACTTGAAATCCATTGGGGTTCTCCCGTGCAGGTTCGAATCCTGTGAACTGCGAACATGTCTTTAGTCCAAGGTTGCCCAGCTACTTGTATTCCTGCAACAATCCTCGCCATTGTTAACTCAGGAACTGGGCCATTTGAAATGGCACCAGGGCCTTGCCATGCACCCAGTGTGTTTTGTGTTGTCTTAGTCACTGGCTTAAGTGTCTCTGCCAGCATAGGTTCAAATTCCACCTCTCAAATATTGGTCATATGGAAATCATGTCCATTGTAAGTGTGCATTCAAATACTTAGTTATTGGTTAGTTTGTTCTCTACACTTGAGACACCTGAAGATAATTGGTATATTTCTCATTATATGATTATGAACAATAAACACATCTCTAAGCAAGCGTTGGTGGTATAGTGGTGAGCATAGCTGCTTCCCAAGCAGTTGACCCGGGTTCGATTCCCGGCCAATGCAGGAGAGTTGTATTTTAAAACTACACTTTCCTAATCTTATGTGTAGAAAGTTATGTAATACCAAAGCAGCTGATCTGAAATAAATAAAGAGAGGAAAAAACAAACTTCAGTGAAGACAAGATAGAACACAGGATTTAAGTGACTAATTCCTATCCCCAGCCATTGCACTCACCACAAATGTTGTTAATACATTTAGGGTTGTCATTGAGGTGGAGTAAAAGGGTTTGGGTTATTCAGAAGGGAAGGGTAGCGTGGCCGAGTGGTCTAAGGCGCTGGATTTAGGCTCCAGTCTCTCTGGAGGCGTGGGTTCAAATCCCACCGCTGCCATATTGTTCCAGAAATGATTCTGTTCAACAGCAGTGTGAAACCAAAGGCTAAAGTGTTCCCTACCTGTGAGACTTAGGGGCAAAAAAGAACAATCCAAATACCGTAGAAGCATCTTGGTACCTTGGAAAAAGAAAACCTAATTTAATTTCACTACAATATCATTGGTGATGTGCATGTTAGGAAGCATGTGAAAGGTGATATGAACAATAGGAAGCTTTATAGAAAGTATAGGACGCATCTTTGGAAGCATATGAAGGATGGTAGGAAGCATGGGAAGGGTGATGCCCACTTATGTTTAAAAGGTGGAACTATCATTCTCAATCTACTATTTCTCAATGGACCTTGATGGAGATTTGTTAAAATAAAATACTTGTCGTTTACCGATTCGCAAAATATTCCATAATTCAGGCCCCTGGCCTGCTGTCAGCCTACGTGCAACGTTTCATCCAACCGGGTGTTGTATTTGGCAAGATATTTTGCGCACACACACACACACAGACATACACACACTCAGACAGAGGCAGCCAATCGTATAATCCCCACCAGGGGATCCACCTGGTGGACACAATAATTAACTGGTGATTGTGCAGCCCTACATTTCCAGTTTATGACTTGCAGTTGTGACCGAGTGGTTAAGGTGATGGACTCAAAATCCATTGGGGTTTCCCCGCACATGTTCGAATCCTGCCAACTGCGAGCAAAAGCATAGTCCAAGATCTACCCTGTTGCAGAAGTGACATTTACTGGAAATGATGCTGCATGGTGTTAAATGTACCACGTTCATTCCTCCTCAGTGGAAATCCCATCAACTTCGCCCATAGCTGAAGGGCATACTTTGTTGAATGTTTTTGTTGGTGAAAGTTGAACTAATTTGAACTTTTACAAAGCAAGGCACAGATTCTACATGCAGTTGTGACCGAGTGGTTAAGGTGATGGACTTGAAATCCATTGGGGTTCTCCCGCACAGGTTCGAATCCTGTCAACTGCGAACATTACTTTAGTCCAATGTTGCCCAGCTACTTGTATTCCTGCAACAATCCTCGCCATTGTTATCTCAGGAACTGGGCCATTTGAAATGGCACCAGGGCCTTGCCATGCACCCAGTGTGTTTTGTGTTGTCTTAGTCACTGGCTTAAGTGTCTCTGCCAGCATAGGTTCAAATTCCACCTCTCAAATATTGGTGATATGGAAATCATGTCCATTGTAAGTGTGCATTCAAATACTTAGTTATTGGTTAGTTTGTTCTCTACACTTGAGACACCTGAAGATAATTGGTATATTTCTCATTATATGATTATGAACAATAAACACATCTCTAAGCAAGCGTTGGTGGTATAGTGGTGAGCATATCTGCTTCCCAAGCAGTTGACCCGGGTTCGATTCCCGGCCAATGCAGGAGAGTTGTATTTTAAAACTACACTTTCCTAATCTTATGTGTAGAAAGTTATGTAATACCAAAGCAGCTGATCTGAAATAAATAAAGAGAGGAAAAAACAAACTTCAGTGAAGACAAGATAGAACACAGGATTTAAGTGACTAATTCCTATCCCCAGCCATTGCACTCACCACAAATGTTGTTAATACATTTAGGGTTGTCATTGAGGTGGAGTAAAAGGGTTTGGGTTATTCAGAAGGGAAGGGTAGCGTGGCCGAGTGGTCTAAGGCGCTGCATTTAGGCTCCAGTCTCTCTGGAGGCGTGGGTTCAAATCCCACCGCTGCATTATTGTTCCAGAAATGATTCTGTTCAACAGCAGTGTGAAACCAAAGGCTAAAGTGTTCCCTACCTGTGAGACTTAGGGGCAAAAAAAAACAATCCAAATACCTTAGAAGCATCTTGGTACCTTGGAAAAAGAAAACCTAATTTAATTTCACTACAATATCATTGGTGATGTGCATGTTAGGAAGCATGTGAAAGGTGATATGAACAATAGGAAGCTTTATAGAAAGTATAGGACGCATCTTTGGAAGCATATGAAGGATGGTAGGAAGCATGGGAAGGGTGATGCCCACTTATGTTTAAAAGGTGGAACTATCATTCTCAATCTACTATTTCTCAATGGACCTTGATGGAGATTTGTTAAAATAAAATACTTGTCGTTTACCGATTCGCAAAATATTCCATAATTCAGGCCCCTGGCCTGCTGTCAGCCTACGTGCAACGTTTCATCCAACCGGGTGTTGTATTTGGCAAGATATTTTGCGCACACACACACACACAGACATACACACACTCAGACAGAGGCAGCCAATCGTATAATCCCCACCAGGGGATCCACCTGGTGGACACAATAATTAACTGGTGATTGTGCAGCCCTACATTTCCAGTTTATGACTTGCAGTTGTGACCGAGTGGTTAAGGTGATGGACTCAAAATCCATTGGGGTTTCCCCGCACAGGTTCGAATCCTGCCAACTGCGAGCAAAAGCATAGTCCAAGATCTACCCTGTTGCAGAAGTGACCTTTACTGGAAATGATGCTGCATGGTGTTAAATGTACCACGTTCATTCCTCCTCAGTGGAAATCCCATCAACTTCGCCCATAGCTGAAGGGCATACTTTGTTGAATGTTTTTGTTGGTGAAAGTTGAACTAATTTGAACTTTTACAAAGCAAGGCACAGATTCTACATGCAGTTGTGACCGAGTGGTTAAGGTGATGGACTTGAAATCCATTGGGGTTCTCCCGCACAGGTTCGAATCCTGTCAACTGCGAACATTTCTTTAGTCCAATGTTGCCCAGCTACTTGTATTCCTGCAACAATCCTCGCCATTGTTATCTCAGGAACTGGGCCATTTGAAATGGCACCAGGGCCTTGCCATGCACCCAGTGTGTTTTGTGTTGTCTTAGTCACTGGCTTAAGTGTCTCTGCCAGCATAGGTTCAAATTCCACCTCTCAAATATTGGTCATATGGAAATCATGTCCATTGTAAGTGTGCATTCAAATACTTAGTTATTGGTTAGTTTGTTCTCTACACTTGAGACACCTGAAGATAATTGGTATATTTCTCATTATATGATTATGAACAATAAACACATCTCTAAGCAAGCGTTGGTGGTATAGTGGTGAGCATATCTGCTTCCCAAGCAGTTGACCCGGGTTCGATTCCCGGCCAATGCAGGAGAGTTGTATTTTAAAACTACACTTTCCTAATCTTATGTGTAGAAAGTTATGTAATACCAAAGCAGCTGATCTGAAATAAATAAAGAGAGGAAAAAACAAACTTCAGTGAAGACAAGATAGAACACAGGATTTAAGTGACTAATTCCTATCCCCAGCCATTGCACTCACCACAAATGTTGTTGATACATTTAGGGTTGTCATTGAGGTGGAGTAAAAGGGTTTGGGTTATTCAGAAGGGAAGGGTAGCGTGGCCGAGTGGTCTAAGGCGCTGGATTTAGGCTCCAGTCTCTCTGGAGGCGTGGGTTCAAATCCCACCGCTGCCACATTGTTCCAGAAATGATTCTGTTCAACAGCAGTGTGAAACCAAAGGCTAAAGTGTTCCCTACCTGTGAGACTTAGGGGCAAAAAAGAACAATCCAAATACCGTAGAAGCATCTTGGTACCTTGGAAAAAGAAAACCTAATTTAATTTCACTACAATATCATTGGTGATGTGCATGTTAGGAAGCATGTGAAAGGTGATATGAACTATAGGACGCATCTTTGGAAGCATATGAAGGATGGTAGGAAGCATGGGAAGGGTGATGCCCACTTATGTTTAAAAGGTGGAACTATCATTCTCAATCTACTATTTCTCAATGGACCTTGATGGAGATTTGTTAAAATAAAATACTTGTCGTTTACCGATTCGCAAAATATTCCATAATTCAGGCCCCTGGCCTGCTGTCAGCCTACGTGCAACGTTTCATCCAACCGGGTGTTGTATTTGGCAAGATATTTTGCGCACACACACACACACAGACATACACACACTCAGACAGAGGCAGCCAATCGTATAATCCCCACCAGGGGATCCACCTGGTGGACACAATAATAAACTGGTGATTGTGCAGCCCTACATTTCCAGTTTATGACTTGCAGTTGTGACCGAGTGGTTAAGGTGATGGACTCGAAATCCATTGGGGTTTCCCCGCGCAGGTTCGAATCCTGCCAACTGCGAGCAAAAGCATAGTCCAAGATCTACCCTGTTGCAGAAGTGACCTTTACTGGAAATAATGCTGCATGGTGTTAAATGTACCACGTTCATTCCTCCTCAGTGGAAATCCCATCAACTTCGCCCATAGCTGAAGGGCATACTTTGTTGAATGTTTTTGTTGGTGAAAGTTGAACTAATTTGAACTTTTACAAAGCAAGGCACAGATTCTACATGCAGTTGTGACCGAGTGGTTAAGGTGATGAACTTGAAATCCATTGGGGTTCTCCCGTGCAGGTTCGAATCCTGTGAACTGCGAACATTTCTTTAGTCCAAGGTTGCCCAGCTACTTGTATTCCTGCAACAATCCTCGCCATTGTTAACTCAGGAACTGGGCCATTTGAAATGGCACCAGGGCCTTGCCATGCACCCAGTGTGTTTTGTGTTGTCTTAGTCACTGGCTTAAGTGTCTCTGCCAGCATAGGTTCAAATTCCACCTCTCAAATATTGGTCATATGGAAATCATGTCCATTGTAAGTGTGCATTCAAATACTTAGTTATTGGTTAGTTTGTTCTCTACACTTGAGACACCTGAAGATAATTGGTATATTTCTCATTATATGATTATGAACAATAAACACATCTCTAAGCAAGCGTTGGTGGTATAGTGGTGAGCATAGCTGCTTCCCAAGCAGTTGACCCGGGTTCGATTCCCGGCCAATGCAGGAGAGTTGTATTTTAAAACTACACTTTCCTAATCTTATGTGTAGAAAGTTATGTAATACCAAAGCAGCTGATCTGAAATAAATAAAGAGATGAAAAAACAAACTTCAGTGAAGACAAGATAGAACACAGGATTGAAGTGACTAATTCCTATCCCCAGCCATTGCACTCACCACAAATGTTGTTAATACATTTAGGGTTGTCATTGAGGTGGAGTAAAAGGGTTTGGGTTATTCAGAAGGGAAGGGTAGCGTGGCCGAGTGGTCTAAGGCGCTTGATTTAGGCTCCAGTCTCTCTGGAGGCGTGGGTTCAAATCCCACCGCTGCCATATTGTTCCAGAAATGATTCTGTTCAACAGCAGTGTGAAACCAAAGGCTAAAGTGTTCCCTACCTGTGAGACTTAGGGGCAAAAAAGAACAATCCAAATACCGTAGAAGCATCTTGGTACCTTGGAAAAAGAAAACCTAATTTAATTTCACTACAATATCATTGGTGATGTGCATGTTAGGAAGCATGTGAAAGGTGATATGAACAATAGGAAGCTTTATAGAAAGTATAGGACGCATCTTTGGAAGCATATGAAGGATGGTAGGAAGCATGGGAAGGGTGATGCCCACTTATGTTTAAAAGGTGGAACTATCATTCTCAATCTACTATTTCTCAATGGACCTTGATGGAGATTTGTTAAAATAAAATACTTGTCGTTTACCGATTCGCAAAATATTCCATAATTCAGGCCCCTGGCCTGCTGTCAGCCTACGTGCAACGTTTCATCCAACCGGGTGTTGTATTTGGCAAGATATTTTGCGCACACACACACACACAGACATACACACACTCAGACAGAGGCAGCCAATCGTATAATCCCCACCAGGGGATCCACCTGGTGGACACAATAATAAACTGGTGATTGTGCAGCCCTACATTTCCAGTTTATGACTTGCAGTTGTGACCGAGTGGTTAAGGTGATGGACTCGAAATCCATTGGGGTTTCCCCGCGCAGGTTCGAATCCTGCCAACTGCGAGCAAAAGCGTAGTCCAAGATCTACCCTGTTGCAGAAGTGACCTTTACTGGAAATGATGCTGCATGGTGTTAAATGTACCACGTTCATTCCTCCTCAGTGGAAATCCCATCAACTTCGCCCATAGCTGAAGGGCATACTTTGTTCAATGTTTTTGTTGGTGAAAGTTGAACTAATTTGAACTTTTACAAAGCAAGGCACAGATTCTACATGCAGTTGTGACCGAGTGGTTAAGGTGATGGACTTGAAATCCATTGGGGTTCTCCCGCACAGGTTCGAATCCTGTCAACTGCGAACATTTCTTTAGTCCAAGGTTGCCCAGCTACTTGTATTCCTGCAACAATCCTCGCCATTGTTATCTCAGGAACTGGGCCATTTGAAATGGCACCAGGGCCTTGCCATGCACCCAGTGTGTTTTGTGTTGTCTTAGTCACTGGCTTAAGTGTCTCTGCCAGCATAGGTTCAAATTCCACCTCTCAAATATTGGTCATATGGAAATCATGTCCATTGTAAGTGTGCATTCAAATACTTAGTTATTGGTTAGTTTGTTCTCTACACTTGAGACACCTGAAGATAATTGGTATATTTCTCATTATATGATTATGAACAATAAACACATCTCTAAGCAAGCGTTGGTGGTATAGTGGTGAGCATAGCTGCTTCCCAAGCAGTTGACCCGGGTTCGATTCCCGGCCAATGCAGGAGAGTTGTATTTTAAAACTACACTTTCCTAATCTTATGTGTAGAAAGTTATGTAATACCAAAGCAGCTGATCTGAAATAAATAAAGAGAGGAAAAAACAAACTTCAGTGAAGACAAGATAGAACACAGGATTTAAGTGACTAATTCCTATCCCCAGCCATTGCACTCACCACAAATGTTGTTAATACATTTAGGGTTGTCATTGAGGTGGAGTAAAAGGGTTTGGGTTATTCAGAAGGGAAGGGTAGCGTGGCCGAGTGGTCTAAGGCGCTGGATTTAGGCTCCAGTCTCTCTGGGGCGTGGGTTCAAATCCCACCGCTGCCATATTGTTCCAGAAATGATTCTGTTCAACAGCAGTGTGAAACCAAAGGCTAAAGTGTTCCCTACCTGTGAGACTTAGGGGCAAAAAAGAACAATCCAAATACCTTAGAAGCATCTTGGTACCTTGGAAAAAGAAAACCTAATTTAATTTCACTACAATATCATTGGTGATGTGCATGTTAGGAAGCATGTGAAAGGTGATATGAACAATAGGAAGCTTTATAGAAAGTATAGGACGCATCTTTGGAAGCATATGAAGGATGGTAGGAAGCATGGGAAGGGTGATGCCCACTTATGTTTAAAAGGTGGAACTATCATTCTCAATCTACTATTTCTCAATGGACCTTGATGGAGATTTGTTAAAATAAAATACTTGTCGTTTACCGATTTGCAAAATATTCCATAATTCAGGCCCCTGGCCTGCTGTCAGCCTACGTGCAACGTTTCATCCAACCGGGTGTTGTATTTGGCAAGATATTTTGCGCACACACACACAGACATACACACACTCAGACAGAGGCAGCCAATCGTATAATCCCCACCAGGGGATCCACCTGGTGGACACAATAATTAACTGGTGATTGTGCAGCCCTACATTTCCAGTTTATGACTTGCAGTTGTGACCGAGTGGTTAAGGTGATGGACTTGAAATCCATTGGGGTTTCCCCGCGCAGGTTCGAATCCTGCCAACTGCGAGCAAAAGCATAGTCCAAGATCTACCCTGTTGCAGAAGTGACCTTTACTGGAAATAATGCTGCATGGTGTTAAATGTACCACGTTCATTCCTCCTCAGTGGAAATCCCATCAACTTCGCCCATAGCTGATGGGCATACTTTGTTGAATGTTTTTGTTGGTGAAAGTTGAACTAATTTGAACTTTTACAAAGCAAGGCACAGATTCTACATGCAGTTGTGACCGAGTGGTTAAGGTGATGAACTTGAAATCCATTGGGGTTCTCCCGTGCAGGTTCGAATCCTGTGAACTGCGAACATTTCTTTAGTCCAAGGTTGCCCAGCTACTTGTATTCCTGCAACAATCCTCGCCATTGTTAACTCAGGAACTGGGCCATTTGAAATGGCACCAGGGCCTTGCCATGCACCCAGTGTGTTTTGTGTTGTCTTAGTCACTGGCTTAAGTGTCTCTGCCAGCATAGGTTCAAATTCCACCTCTCAAATATTGGTCATATGGAAATCATGTCCATTGTAAGTGTGCATTCAAATACTTAGTTATTGGTTAGTTTGTTCTCTACACTTGAGACACCTGAAGATAATTGGTATATTTCTCATTATATGATTATGAACAATAAACACATCTCTAAGCAAGCGTTGGTGGTATAGTGGTGAGCATAGCTGCTTCCCAAGCAGTTGACCCGGGTTCGATTCCCGGCCAATGCAGGAGAGTTGTATTTTAAAACTACACTTTCCTAATCTTATGTGTAGAAAGTTATGTAATACCAAAGCAGCTGATCTGAAATAAATAAAGAGATGAAAAAACAAACTTCAGTGAAGACAAGATAGAACACAGGATTGAAGTGACTAATTCCTATCCCCAGCCATTGCACTCACCACAAATGTTGTTAATACATTTAGGGTTGTCATTGAGGTGGAGTAAAAGGGTTTGGGTTATTCAGAAGGGAAGGGTAGCGTGGCCGAGTGGTCTAAGGCGCTTGATTTAGGCTCCAGTCTCTCTGGAGGCGTGGGTTCAAATCCCACCGCTGCCATATTGTTCCAGAAATGATTCTGTTCAACAGCAGTGTGAAACCAAAGGCTAAAGTGTTCCCTACCTGTGAGACTTAGGGGCAAAAAAGAACAATCCAAATACCTTAGAAGCATCTTGGTACCTTGGAAAAAGAAAACCTAATTTAATTTCACTACAATATCATTGGTGATGTGCATGTTAGGAAGCATGTGAAAGGTGATATGAACAATAGAAAGTATAGGACGCATCTTTGGAAGCATATGAAGGATGGTAGGAAGCATGGGAAGGGTGATGCCCACTTATGTTTAAAAGGTGGAACTATCATTCTCAATCTACTATTTCTCAATGGACCTTGATGGAGATTTGTTAAAATAAAATACTTGTCGTTTACCGATTCGCAAAATATTCCATAATTCAGGCCCCTGGCCTGCTGTCAGCCTACGTGCAACGTTTCATCCAACCGGGTGTTGTATTTGGCAAGATATTTTGCGCACACACACACACACAGACATACACACACTCAGACAGAGGCAGCCAATCGTATAATCCCCACCAGGGGATGCACCTGGTGGACACAATAATTAACTGGTGATTGTGCAGCCCTACATTTCCAGTTTATGACTTGCAGTTGTGACCGAGTGGTTAAGGTGATGGACTCGAAATCCATTGGGGTTTCCCCGCGCAGGTTCGAATCCTGCCAACTGCGAGCAAAAGCGTAGTCCAAGATCTACCCTGTTGCAGAAGTGACCTTTACTGGAAATGATGCTGCATGGTGTTAAATGTACCACGTTCATTCCTCCTCAGTGGAAATCCCATCAACTTCGCCCATAGCTGAAGGGCATACTTTGTTCAATGTTTTTGTTGGTGAAAGTTGAACTAATTTGAACTTTTACAAAGCAAGGCACAGATTCTACATGCAGTTGTGACCGAGTGGTTAAGGTGATGGACTTGAAATCCATTGGGGTTCTCCCGCACAGGTTCGAATCCTGTCAACTGCGAACATTTCTTTAGTCCAAGGTTGCCCAGCTACTTGTATTCCTGCAACAATCCTCGCCATTGTTATCTCAGGAACTGGGCCATTTGAAATGGCACCAGGGCCTTGCCATGCACCCAGTGTGTTTTGTGTTGTCTTAGTCACTGGCTTAAGTGTCTCTGCCAGCATAGGTTCAAATTCCACCTCTCAAATATTGGTCATATGGAAATCATGTCCATTGTAAGTGTGCATTCAAATACTTAGTTATTGGTTAGTTTGTTCTCTACACTTGAGACACCTGAAGATAATTGGTATATTTCTCATTATATGATTATGAACAATAAACACATCTCTAAGCAAGCGTTGGTGGTATAGTGGTGAGCATAGCTGCTTCCCAAGCAGTTGACCCGGGTTCGATTCCCGGCCAATGCAGGAGAGTTGTATTTTAAAACTACACTTTCCTAATCTTATGTGTAGAAAGTTATGTAATACCAAAGCAGCTGATCTGAAATAAATAAAGAGAGGAAAAAACAAACTTCAGTGAAGACAAGATAGAACACAGGATTTAAGTGACTAATTCCTATCCCCAGCCATTGCACTCACCACAAATGTTGTTAATACATTTAGGGTTGTCATTGAGGTGGAGTAAAAGGGTTTGGGTTATTCAGAAGGGAAGGGTAGCGTGGCCGAGTGGTCTAAGGCGCTGGATTTAGGCTCCAGTCTCTCTGGGGCGTGGGTTCAAATCCCACCGCTGCCATATTGTTCCAGAAATGATTCTGTTCAACAGCAGTGTGAAACCAAAGGCTAAAGTGTTCCCTACCTGTGAGACTTAGGGGCAAAAAAGAACAATCCAAATACCTTAGAAGCATCTTGGTACCTTGGAAAAAGAAAACCTAATTTAATTTCACTACAATATCATTGGTGATGTGCATGTTAGGAAGCATGTGAAAGGTGATATGAACAATAGGAAGCTTTATAGAAAGTATAGGACGCATCTTTGGAAGCATATGAAGGATGGTAGGAAGCATGGGAAGGGTGATGCCCACTTATGTTTAAAAGGTGGAACTATCATTCTCAATCTACTATTTCTCAATGGACCTTGATGGAGATTTGTTAAAATAAAATACTTGTCGTTTACCGATTTGCAAAATATTCCATAATTCAGGCCCCTGGCCTGCTGTCAGCCTACGTGCAACGTTTCATCCAACCGGGTGTTGTATTTGGCAAGATATTTTGCGCACACACACACAGACATACACACACTCAGACAGAGGCAGCCAATCGTATAATCCCCACCAGGGGATCCACCTGGTGGACACAATAATTAACTGGTGATTGTGCAGCCCTACATTTCCAGTTTATGACTTGCAGTTGTGACCGAGTGGTTAAGGTGATGGACTTGAAATCCATTGGGGTTTCCCCGCGCAGGTTCGAATCCTGCCAACTGCGAGCAAAAGCATAGTCCAAGATCTACCCTGTTGCAGAAGTGACCTTTACTGGAAATAATGCTGCATGGTGTTAAATGTACCACGTTCATTCCTCCTCAGTGGAAATCCCATCAACTTCGCCCATAGCTGATGGGCATACTTTGTTGAATGTTTTTGTTGGTGAAAGTTGAACTAATTTGAACTTTTACAAAGCAAGGCACAGATTCTACATGCAGTTGTGACCGAGTGGTTAAGGTGATGAACTTGAAATCCATTGGGGTTCTCCCGTGCAGGTTCGAATCCTGTGAACTGCGAACATTTCTTTAGTCCAAGGTTGCCCAGCTACTTGTATTCCTGCAACAATCCTCGCCATTGTTAACTCAGGAACTGGGCCATTTGAAATGGCACCAGGGCCTTGCCATGCACCCAGTGTGTTTTGTGTTGTCTTAGTCACTGGCTTAAGTGTCTCTGCCAGCATAGGTTCAAATTCCACCTCTCAAATATTGGTCATATGGAAATCATGTCCATTGTAAGTGTGCATTCAAATACTTAGTTATTGGTTAGTTTGTTCTCTACACTTGAGACACCTGAAGATAATTGGTATATTTCTCATTATATGATTATGAACAATAAACACATCTCTAAGCAAGCGTTGGTGGTATAGTGGTGAGCATAGCTGCTTCCCAAGCAGTTGACCCGGGTTCGATTCCCGGCCAATGCAGGAGAGTTGTATTTTAAAACTACACTTTCCTAATCTTATGTGTAGAAAGTTATGTAATACCAAAGCAGCTGATCTGAAATAAATAAAGAGATGAAAAAACAAACTTCAGTGAAGACAAGATAGAACACAGGATTGAAGTGACTAATTCCTATCCCCAGCCATTGCACTCACCACAAATGTTGTTAATACATTTAGGGTTGTCATTGAGGTGGAGTAAAAGGGTTTGGGTTATTCAGAAGGGAAGGGTAGCGTGGCCGAGTGGTCTAAGGCGCTTGATTTAGGCTCCAGTCTCTCTGGAGGCGTGGGTTCAAATCCCACCGCTGCCATATTGTTCCAGAAATGATTCTGTTCAACAGCAGTGTGAAACCAAAGGCTAAAGTGTTCCCTACCTGTGAGACTTAGGGGCAAAAAAGAACAATCCAAATACCTTAGAAGCATCTTGGTACCTTGGAAAAAGAAAACCTAATTTAATTTCACTACAATATCATTGGTGATGTGCATGTTAGGAAGCATGTGAAAGGTGATATGAACA
Organism: Notolepis coatsorum; assembly: GCF_963971535.1. NCBI lineage: Eukaryota > Metazoa > Chordata > Actinopteri > Aulopiformes > Paralepididae > Notolepis > Notolepis coatsorum. Next base: position 5,383,971 of record NC_140181.1, on the reverse strand, counting down.
ATAGGAAGCTTTATAGAAAGTATAGGACGCATCTTTGGAAGCATATGAAGGATGGTAGGAAGCATGGGAAGGGTGATGCCCACTTATGTTTAAAAGGTGGAACTATCATTCTCAATCTACTATTTCTCAATGGACCTTGGTGGAGATTTGTTAAAATAAAATACTTGTCGTTTACCGATTCGCAAAATATTCCATAATTCAGGCCCCTGGCCTGCTGTCAGCCTACGTGCAACGTTTCATCCAACCGGGTGTTGTATTTGGCAAGATATTTTGCGCACACACACACACACACAGACATACACACACTCAGACAGAGGCAGCCAATCGTATAATCCCCACCAGGGGATCCACCTGGTGGACACAATAATTAACTGGTGATTGTGCAGCCCTACATTTCCAGTTTATGACTTGCAGTTGTGACCGAGTGGTTAAGGTGATGCACTCAAAATCCATTGGGGTTTCCCCGCACAGGTTCGAATCCTGCCAACTGCGAGCAAAAGCATAGTCCAAGATCTACCCTGTTGCAGAAGTGACCTTTACTGGAAATGATGCTGCATGGTGTTAAATGTACCACGTTCATTCCTCCTCAGTGGAAATCCCATCAACTTCGCCCATAGCTGAAGGGCATACTTTGTTGAATGTTTTTGTTGGTGAAAGTTGAACTAATTTGAACTTTTACAAAGCAAGGCACAGATTCTACCTGCAGTTGTGACCGAGTGGTTAAGGTGATGGACTTGAAATCCATTGGGGTTCTCCCGCACAGGTTCGAATCCTGTCAACTGCGAACATTTCTTTAGTCCAATGTTGCCCAGCTACTTGTATTCCTGCAACAATCCTCGCCATTGTTATCTCAGGAACTGGGCCATTTGAAATGGCACCAGGGCCTTGCCATGCACCCAGTGTGTTTTGTGTTGTCTTAGTCACTGGCTTAAGTGTCTCTGCCAGCATAGGTTCAAATTCCACCTCTCAAATATTGGTCATATGGAAATCATGTCCATTGTAAGTGTGCATTCAAATACTTAGTTATTGGTTAGTTTGTTCTCTACACTTGAGACACCTGAAGATAATTGGTATATTTCTCATTATATGATTATGAACAATAAACACATCTTTAAGCAAGCGTTGGTGGTATAGTGGTGAGCATAGCTGCTTCCCAAGCAGTTGACCCGGGTTCGATTCCCGGCCAATACAGGAGAGTTGTATTTTAAAACTACACTTTCCTAATCTTATGTGTAGAAAGTTATGTAATACCAAAGCAGCTGATCTGAAATAAATAAAGAGAGGAAAAAACAAACTTCAGTGAAGACAAGATAGAACACAGGATTTAAGTGACTAATTCCTATCCCCAGCCATTGCACTCACCACAAATGTTGTTGATACATTTAGGGTTGTCATTGAGGTGGAGTAAAAGGGTTTGGGTTATTCAGAAGGGAAGGGTAGCGTGGCCGAGTGGTCTAAGGCGCTGGATTTAGGCTCCAGTCTCTCTGGAGGCGTGGGTTCAAATCCCACCGCTGCCATATTGTTCCAGAAATGATTCTGTTCAACAGCAGTGTGAAACCAAAGGCTAAAGTGTTCCCTACCTGTGAGACTTAGGGGCAAAAAAGAACAATCCAAATACCGTAGAAGCATCTTGGTACCTTGGAAAAAGAAAACCTAATTTAATTTCACTACAATATCATTGGTGATGTGCATGTGAAAGGTGATATGAACAATAGGAAGCTTTATAGAAAGTATAGGACGCATCTTTGGAAGCATATGAAGGATGGTAGGAAGCATGGGAAGGGTGATGCCCACTTATGTTTAAAAGGTGGAACTATCATTCTCAATCTACTATTTCTCAATGGACCTTGATGGAGATTTGTTAAAATAAAATACTTGTCGTTTACCGATTCGCAAAATATTCCATAATTCAGGCCCCTGGCCTGCTGTCAGCCTACGTGCAACGTTTCATCCAACCGGGTGTTGTATTTGGCAAGATATTTTGCGCACACACACACACACAGACATACACACACTCAGACAGAGGCAGCCAATCGTATAATCCCCACCAGGGGATCCACCTGGTGGACACAATAATTAACTGGTGATTGTGCAGCCCTACATTTCCAGTTTATGACTTGCAGTTGTGACCGAGTGGTTAAGGTGATGGACTCAAAATCCATTGGGGTTTCCCCGCACAGGTTCGAATCCTGCCAACTGCGAGCAAAAGCATAGTCCAAGATCTACCCTGTTGCAGAAGTGACCTTTACTGGAAATGATGCTGCATGGTGTTAAATGTACCACGTTCATTCCTCCTCAGTGGAAATCCCATCAACTTCGCCCATAGCTGAAGGGCATACTTTGTTGAATGTTTTTGTTGGTGAAAGTTGAACTAATTTGAACTTTTACAAAGCAAGGCACAGATTCTACATGCAGTTGTGACCGAGTGGTTAAGGTGATGGACTTGAAATCCATTGGGGTTCTCCCGCACAGGTTCGAATCCTGTCAACTGCGAACATTTCTTTAGTCCAATGTTGCCCAGCTACTTGTATTCCTGCAACAATCCTCGCCATTGTTATCTCAGGAACTGGGCCATTTGAAATGGCACCAGGGCCTTGCCATGCACCCAGTGTGTTTTGTGTTGTCTTAGTCACTGGCTTAAGTGTCTCTGCCAGCATAGGTTCAAATTCCACCTCTCAAATATTGGTCATATGGAAATCATGTCCATTGTAAGTGTGCATTCAAATACTTAGTTATTGGTTAGTTTGTTCTCTACACTTGAGACACCTGAAGATAATTGGTATATTTCTCATTATATGATTATGAACAATAAACACATCTCTAAGCAAGCGTTGGTGGTATAGTGGTGAGCATAGCTGCTTCCCAAGCAGTTGACCCGGGTTCGATTCCCGGCCAATGCAGGAGAGTTGTATTTTAAAACTACACTTTCCTAATCTTATGTGTAGAAAGTTATGTAATACCAAAGCAGCTGATCTGAAATAAATAAAGAGAGGAAAAAACAAACTTCAGTGAAGACAAGATAGAACACAGGATTTAAGTGACTAATTCCTATCCCCAGCCATTGCACTCACCACAAATGTTGTTAATACATTTAGGGTTGTCATTGAGGTGGAGTAAAAGGGTTTGGGTTATTCAGAAGGGAAGGGTAGCGTGGCCGAGTGGTCTAAGGCGCTGGATTTAGGCTCCAGTCTCTCTGGAGGCGTGGGTTCAAATCCCACCGCTGCCATATTGTTCCAGAAATGATTCTGTTCAACAGCAGTGTGAAACCAAAGGCTAAAGTGTTCCCTACCTGTGAGACTTAGGGGCAAAAAAAAACAATCCAAATGCCTTAGAAGCATCTTGGTACCTTGGAAAAAGAAAACCTAATTTAATTTCACTACAATATCATTGGTGATGTGCATGTTAGGAAGCATGTGAAAGGTGATATGAACAATAGGAAGCTTTATAGAAAGTATAGGACGCATCTTTGGAAGCATATGAAGGATGGTAGGAAGCATGGGAAGGGTGATGCCCACTTATGTTTAAAAGGTGGAACTATCATTCTCAATCTACTATTTCTCAATGGACCTTGATGGAGATTTGTTAAAATAAAATACTTGTCTTTTACCGATTTGCAAAATATTCCATAATTCAGGCCCCTGGCCTGCTGTCAGCCTACGTGCAACGTTTCATCCAACCGGGTGTTGTATTTGGCAAGATATTTCGCGCACACACACACAGACATACACACACTCAGACAGAGGCAGCCAATCGTATAATCCCCACCAGGGGATCCACCTGGTGGACACAATAATTAACTGGTGATTGTGCAGCCCTACATTTCCAGTTTATCACTTGCAGTTGTGACCGAGTGGTTAAGGTGATGGACTCGAAATCCATTGGGGTTTCCCCGCGCAGGTTCGAATCCTGCCAACTGCGAGCAAAAGCATAGTCCAAGATCTACCCTGTTGCAGAAGTGACCTTTACTGGAAATGATGCTGCATGGTGTTAAATGTACCACGTTCATTCCTCCTCAGTGGAAATCCCATCAACTTCGCCCATAGCTGAAGGGCATACTTTGTTGAATGTTTTTGTTGGTGAAAGTTGAACTAATTTGAACTTTTACAAAGCAAGGCACAGATTCTACATGCAGTTGTGACCGAGTGGTTAAGGTGATGAACTTGAAATCCATTGGGGTTCTCCCATGCAGGTTCGAATCCTGTGAACTGCGAACATTTCTTTAGTCCAAGGTTGCCCAGCTACTTGTATTCCTGCAACAATCCTCGCCATTGTTAACTCAGGAACTGGGCCATTTGAAATGGCACCAGGGCCTTGCCATGCACCCAGTGTGTTTTGTGTTGTCTTAGTCACTGGCTTAAGTGTCTCTGCCAGCATAGGTTCAAATTCCACCTCTCAAATATTGGTCATATGGAAATCATGTCCATTGTAAGTGTGCATTCAAATACTTAGTTATTGGTTAGTTTGTTCTCTACACTTGAGACACCTGAAGATAATTGGTATATTTCTCATTATATGATTATGAACAATAAACACATCTCTAAGCAAGCGTTGGTGGTATAGTGGTGAGCATAGCTGCTTCCCAAGCAGTTGACCCGGGTTCGATTCCCGGCCAATGCAGGAGAGTAGTATTTTAAAACTACACTTTCCTAATCTTATGTGTAGAAAGTTATGTAATACCAAAGCAGCTGATCTGAAATAAATAAAGAGAGGAAAAAACAAACTTCAGTGAAGACAAGATAGAACACAGGATTGAAGTGACTAATTCCTATCCCCAGCCATTGCACTCACCACAAATGTTGTTAATACATTTAGGGTTGTCATTGAGGTGGAGTAAAAGGGTTTGGGTTATTCAGAAGGGAAGGGTAGCATGGCCGAGTTGTCTAAGGCGCTTGATTTAGGCTCCAGTCTCTCTGGAGGCGTGGGTTCAAATCCCACCGCTGCCATATTGTTCCAGAAATGATTCTGTTCAACAGCAGTGTGAAACCAAAGGCTAAAGTGTTCCCTACCTGTGAGACTTAGGGGCAAAAAAGAACAATCCAAATACCTTAGAAGCATCTTGGTACCTTGGAAAAAGAAAACCTAATTTAATTTCACTACAATATCATTGGTGATGTGCATGTTAGGAAGCATGTGAAAGGTGATATGAACAATAGGAAGCTTTATAGAAAGTATAGGACGCATCTTTGGAAGCATATGAAGGATGGTAGGAAGCATGGGAAGGGTGATGCCCACTTATGTTTAAAAGGTGGAACTATCATTCTCAATCTACTATTTCTCAATGGACCTTGATGGAGATTTGTTAAAATAAAATACTTGTCTTTTACCGATTTGCAAAATATTCCATAATTCAGGCCCCTGGCCTGCTGTCAGCCTACGTGCAACGTTTCATCCAACCGGGTGTTGTATTTGGCAAGATATTTCGCGCACACACACACAGACATACACACACTCAGACAGAGGCAGCCAATCGTATAATCCCCACCAGGGGATCCACCTGGTGGACACAATAATTAACTGGTGATTGTGCAGCCCTACATTTCCAGTTTATCACTTGCAGTTGTGACCGAGTGGTTAAGGTGATGGACTCGAAATCCATTGGGGTTTCCCCGCGCAGGTTCGAATCCTGCCAACTGCGAGCAAAAGCATAGTCCAAGATCTACCCTGTTGCAGAAGTGACCTTTACTGGAAATGATGCTGCATGATGCTGCATGGTGTTAAATGTACCACGTTCATTCCTCCTCAGTGGAAATCCCATCAACTTCGCCCATAGCTGAAGGGCATACTTTGTTGAATGTTTTTGTTGGTGAAAGTTGAACTAATTTGAACTTTTACAAAGCAAGGCACAGATTCTACATGCAGTTGTGACCGAGTGGTTAAGGTGATGAACTTGAAATCCATTCGGGTTCTCCCATGCAGGTTCGAATCCTGTGAACTGCGAACATTTCTTTAGTCCAAGGTTGCCCAGCTACTTGTATTCCTGCAACAATCCTCGCCATTGTTAACTCAGGAACTGGGCCATTTGAAATGGCACCAGGGCCTTGCCATGCACCCAGTGTGTTTTGTGTTGTCTTAGTCACTGGCTTAAGTGTCTCTGCCAGCATAGGTTCAAATTCCACCTCTCAAATATTGGTCATATGGAAATCATGTCCATTGTAAGTGTGCATTCAAATACTTAGTTATTGGTTAGTTTGTTCTCTACACTTGAGACACCTGAAGATAATTGGTATATTTCTCATTATATGATTATGAACAATAAACACATCTCTAAGCAAGCGTTGGTGGTATAGTGGTGAGCATAGCTGCTTCCCAAGCAGTTGACCCGGGTTCGATTCCCGGCCAATGCAGGAGAGTTTTATTTTAAAACTACACTTTCCTAATCTTATGTGTAGAAAGTTATGTAATACCAAAGCAGCTGATCTGAAATAAATAAAGAGAGGAAAAAACAAACTTCAGTGAAGACAAGATAGAACACAGGATTTAAGTGACTAATTCCTATCCCCAGCCATTGCACTCACCACAAATGTTGTTAATACATTTAGGGTTGTCATTGAGGTGGAGTAAAAGGGTTTGGGTTATTCAGAAGGGAAGGGTAGCGTGGCCGAGTGGTCTAAGGCGCTGGATTTAGGCTCCAGTCTCTCTGGAGGCGTGGGTTCAAATCCCACCGCTGCCATATTGTTCCAGAAATGATTCTGTTCAACAGCAGTGTGAAACCAAAGGCTAAAGTGTTCCCTACCTGTGAGACTTAGGGGCATAAAAAAACAATCCAAATACCTTAGAAGCATCTTGGTACCTTGGAAAAAGAAAACCTAATTTAATTTCACTACAATATCATTGGTGATGTGCATGTTAGGAAGCATGTGAAAGGTGATATGAACAATAGGAAGCTTTATAGAAAGTATAGGACGCATCTTTGGAAGCATATGAAGGATGGTAGGAAGCATGGGAAGGGTGATGCCCACTTATGTTTAAAAGGTGGAACTATCATTCTCAATCTACTATTTCTCAATGGACCTTGATGGAGATTTGTTAAAATAAAATACTTGTCGTTTACCGATTCGCAAAATATTCCATAATTCAGGCCCCTGGCCTGCTGTCAGCCTACGTGCAACGTTTCATCCAACCGGGTGTTGTATTTGGCAAGATATTTTGCGCACACACACACACACAGACATACACACACTCAGACAGAGGCAGCCAATCGTATAATCCCCACCAGGGGATCCACCTGGTGGACACAATAATTAACTGGTGATTGTGCAGCCCTACATTTCCAGTTTATCACTTGCAGTTGTGACCGAGTGGTTAAGGTGATGGACTCGAAATCCATTGGGGTTTCCCCGCGCAGGTTCGAATCCTGCCAACTGCGAGCAAAAGCATAGTCCAAGATCTACCCTGTTGCAGAAGTGACCTTTACTGGAAATGATGCTGCATGGTGTTAAATGTACCACGTTCATTCCTCCTCAGTGGAAATCCCATCAACTTCGCCCATAGCTGAAGGGCATACTTTGTTGAATGTTTTTGTTGGTGAAAGTTGAACTAATTTGAACTTTTACAAAGCAAGGCACAGATTCTACATGCAGTTGTGACCGAGTGGTTAAGGTGATGAACTTGAAATCCATTGGGGTTCTCCCATGCAGGTTCGAATCCTGTGAACTGCGAACATTTCTTTAGTCCAAGGTTGCCCAGCTACTTGTATTCCTGCAACAATCCTCGCCATTGTTAACTCAGGAACTGGGCCATTTGAAATGGCACCAGGGCCTTGCCATGCACCCAGTGTGTTTTGTGTTGTCTTAGTCACTGGCTTAAGTGTCTCTGCCAGCATAGGTTCAAATTCCACCTCTCAAATATTGGTCATATGGAAATCATGTCCATTGTAAGTGTGCATTCAAATACTTAGTTATTGGTTAGTTTGTTCTCTACACTTGAGACACCTGAAGATAATTGGTATATTTCTCATTATATGATTATGAACAATAAACACATCTCTAAGCAAGCGTTGGTGGTATAGTGGTGAGCATAGCTGCTTCCCAAGCAGTTGACCCGGGTTCGATTCCCGGCCAATGCAGGAGAGTAGTATTTTAAAACTACACTTTCCTAATCTTATGTGTAGAAAGTTATGTAATACCAAAGCAGCTGATCTGAAATAAATAAAGAGAGGAAAAAACAAACTTCAGTGAAGACAAGATAGAACACAGGATTGAAGTGACTAATTCCTATCCCCAGCCATTGCACTCACCACAAATGTTGTTAATACATTTAGGGTTGTCATTGAGGTGGAGTAAAAGGGTTTGGGTTATTCAGAAGGGAAGGGTAGCATGGCCGAGTTGTCTAAGGCGCTTGATTTAGGCTCCAGTCTCTCTGGAGGCGTGGGTTCAAATCCCACCGCTGCCATATTGTTCCAGAAATGATTCTGTTCAACAGCAGTGTGAAACCAAAGGCTAAAGTGTTCCCTACCTGTGAGACTTAGGGGCAAAAAAGAACAATCCAAATACCTTAGAAGCATCTTGGTACCTTGGAAAAAGAAAACCTAATTTAATTTCACTACAATATCATTGGTGATGTGCATGTTAGGAAGCATGTGAAAGGTGATATGAACAATAGGAAGCTTTATAGAAAGTATAGGACGCATCTTTGGAAGCATATGAAGGATGGTAGGAAGCATGGGAAGGGTGATGCCCACTTATGTTTAAAAGGTGGAACTATCATTCTCAATCTACTATTTCTCAATGGACCTTGATGGAGATTTGTTAAAATAAAATACTTGTCTTTTACCGATTTGCAAAATATTCCATAATTCAGGCCCCTGGCCTGCTGTCAGCCTACGTGCAACGTTTCATCCAACCGGGTGTTGTATTTGGCAAGATATTTCGCGCACACACACACAGACATACACACACTCAGACAGAGGCAGCCAATCGTATAATCCCCACCAGGGGATCCACCTGGTGGACACAATAATTAACTGGTGATTGTGCAGCCCTACATTTCCAGTTTATCACTTGCAGTTGTGACCGAGTGGTTAAGGTGATGGACTCGAAATCCATTGGGGTTTCCCCGCGCAGGTTCGAATCCTGCCAACTGCGAGCAAAAGCATAGTCCAAGATCTACCCTGTTGCAGAAGTGACCTTTACTGGAAATGATGCTGCATGATGCTGCATGGTGTTAAATGTACCACGTTCATTCCTCCTCAGTGGAAATCCCATCAACTTCGCCCATAGCTGAAGGGCATACTTTGTTGAATGTTTTTGTTGGTGAAAGTTGAACTAATTTGAACTTTTACAAAGCAAGGCACAGATTCTACATGCAGTTGTGACCGAGTGGTTAAGGTGATGAACTTGAAATCCATTCGGGTTCTCCCATGCAGGTTCGAATCCTGTGAACTGCGAACATTTCTTTAGTCCAAGGTTGCCCAGCTACTTGTATTCCTGCAACAATCCTCGCCATTGTTAACTCAGGAACTGGGCCATTTGAAATGGCACCAGGGCCTTGCCATGCACCCAGTGTGTTTTGTGTTGTCTTAGTCACTGGCTTAAGTGTCTCTGCCAGCATAGGTTCAAATTCCACCTCTCAAATATTGGTCATATGGAAATCATGTCCATTGTAAGTGTGCATTCAAATACTTAGTTATTGGTTAGTTTGTTCTCTACACTTGAGACACCTGAAGATAATTGGTATATTTCTCATTATATGATTATGAACAATAAACACATCTCTAAGCAAGCGTTGGTGGTATAGTGGTGAGCATAGCTGCTTCCCAAGCAGTTGACCCGGGTTCGATTCCCGGCCAATGCAGGAGAGTTTTATTTTAAAACTACACTTTCCTAATCTTATGTGTAGAAAGTTATGTAATACCAAAGCAGCTGATCTGAAATAAATAAAGAGAGGAAAAAACAAACTTCAGTGAAGACAAGATAGAACACAGGATTTAAGTGACTAATTCCTATCCCCAGCCATTGCACTCACCACAAATGTTGTTAATACATTTAGGGTTGTCATTGAGGTGGAGTAAAAGGGTTTGGGTTATTCAGAAGGGAAGGGTAGCGTGGCCGAGTGGTCTAAGGCGCTGGATTTAGGCTCCAGTCTCTCTGGAGGCGTGGGTTCAAATCCCACCGCTGCCATATTGTTCCAGAAATGATTCTGTTCAACAGCAGTGTGAAACCAAAGGCTAAAGTGTTCCCTACCTGTGAGACTTAGGGGCATAAAAAAACAATCCAAATACCTTAGAAGCATCTTGGTACCTTGGAAAAAGAAAACCTAATTTAATTTCACTACAATATCATTGGTGATGTGCATGTTAGGAAGCATGTGAAAGGTGATATGAACAATAGGAAGCTTTATAGAAAGTATAGGACGCATCTTTGGAAGCATATGAAGGATGGTAGGAAGCATGGGAAGGGTGATGCCCACTTATGTTTAAAAGGTGGAACTATCATTCTCAATCTACTATTTCTCAATGGACCTTGATGGAGATTTGTTAAAATAAAATACTTGTCGTTTACCGATTCGCAAAATATTCCATAATTCAGGCCCCTGGCCTGCTGTCAGCCTACGTGCAACGTTTCATCCAACCGGGTGTTGTATTTGGCAAGATATTTTGCGCACACACACACACACAGACATACACACACTCAGACAGAGGCAGCCAATCGTATAATCCCCACCAGGGGATCCACCTGGTGGACACAATAATAAACTGGTGATTGTGCAGCCCTACATTTCCAGTTTATGACTTGCAGTTGTGACCGAGTGGTTAAGGTGATGGACTCGAAATCCATTGGGGTTTCCCTGCGCAGGTTCGAATCCTGCCAACTGCGAGCAAAAGCGTAGTCCAAGATCTACCCTGTTGCAGAAGTGACCTTTACTGGAAATGATGCTGCATGGTGTTAAATGTACCACGTTCATTCCTCCTCAGTGGAAATCCCATCAACTTCGCCCATAGCTGAAGGGCATACTTTGTTGAATGTTTTTGTTGGTGAAAGTTGAACTAATTTGAACTTTTACAAAGCAAGGCACAGATTCTACATGCAGTTGTGACCGAGTGGTTAAGGTGATGGACTTGAAATCCATTGGGGTTCTCCCGCACAGGTTCGAATCCTGTCAACTGCGAACATTTCTTTAGTCCAATGTTGCCCAGCTACTTGTATTCCTGCAACAATCCTCGCCATTGTTATCTCAGGAACTGGGCCATTTGAAATGGCACCAGGGCCTTGCCATGCACCCAGTGTGTTTTGTGTTGTCTTAGTCACTGGCTTAAGTGTCTCTGCCAGCATAGGTTCAAATTCCACCTCTCAAATATTGGTCATATGGAAATCATGTCCATTGTAAGTGTGCATTCAAATACTTAGTTATTGGTTAGTTTGTTCTCTACACTTGAGACACCTGAAGATAATTGGTATATTTCTCATTATATGATTATGAACAATAAACACATCTCTAAGCAAGCGTTGGTGGTATAGTGGTGAGCATAGCTGCTTCCCAAGCAGTTGACCCGGGTTCGATTCCCGGCCAATGCAGGAGAGTTGTATTTTAAAACTACACTTTCCTAATCTTATGTGTAGAAAGTTATGTAATACCAAAGCAGCTGATCTGAAATAAATAAAGAGAGGAAAAAACAAACTTCAGTGAAGACAAGATAGAACACAGGATTTAAGTGACTAATTCCTATCCCCAGCCATTGCACTCACCACAAATGTTGTTGATACATTTAGGGTTGTCATTGAGGTGGAGTAAAAGGGTTTGGGTTATTCAGAAGGGAAGGGTAGTGTGGCCGAGTGGTCTAAGGCGCTGGATTTAGGCTCCAGTCTCTCTGGAGGCGTGGGTTCAAATCCCACCGCTGCCATATTGTTCCAGAAATGATTCTGTTCAACAGCAGTGTGAAACCAAAGGCTAAAGTGTTCCCTACCTGTGAGACTTAGGGGCAAAAAAGAACAATCCAAATACCGTAGAAGCATCTTGGTACCTTGGAAAAAGAAAACCTAATTTAATTTCACTACAATATCATTGGTGATGTGCATGTTAGGAAGCATGTGAAAGGTGATATGAACAATAGGAAGCTTTATAGAAAGTATAGGACGCATCTTTGGAAGCATATGAAGGATGGTAGGAAGCATGGGAAGGGTGATGCCCACTTATGTTTAAAAGGTGGAACTATCATTCTCAATCTACTATTTCTCAATGGACCTTGATGGAGATTTGTTAAAATAAAATACTTGTCGTTTACCGATTCGCAAAATATTCCATAATTCAGGCCCCTGGCCTGCTGTCAGCCTACGTGCAACGTTTCATCCAACCGGGTGTTGTATTTGGCAAGATATTTTGCGCACACACACACACACAGACATACACACACTCAGACAGAGGCAGCCAATCGTATAATCCCCACCAGGGGATCCACCTGGTGGACACAATAATTAACTGGTGATTGTGCAGCCCTACATTTCCAGTTTATGACTTGCAGTTGTGACCGAGTGGTTAAGGTGATGGACTCAAAATCCATTGGGGTTTCCCCGCACAGGTTCGAATCCTGCCAACTGCGAGCAAAAGCATAGTCCAAGATCTACCCTGTTGCAGAAGTGACCTTTACTGGAAATGATGCTGCATGGTGTTAAATGTACCACGTTCATTCCTCCTCAGTGGAAATCCCATCAACTTCGCCCATAGCTGAAGGGCATACTTTGTTGAATGTTTTTGTTGGTGAAAGTTGAACTAATTAGAACTTTTACAAAGCAAGGCACAGATTCTACATGCAGTTGTGACCGAGTGGTTAAGGTGATGGACTTGAAATCCATTGGGGTTCTCCTGCACAGGTTCGAATCCTGTCAACTGCGAACATTTCTTTAGTCCAACGTTGCCCAGCTACTTGTATTCCTGCAACAATCCTCGCCATTGTTATCTCAGGAACTGGGCCATTTGAAATGGCACCAGGGCCTTGCCATGCACCCAGTGTGTTTTGTGTTGTCTTAGTCACTGGCTTAAGTGTCTCTGCCAGCATAGGTTCAAATTCCACCTCTCAAATATTGGTCATATGGAAATCATGTCCATTGTAAGTGTGCATTCAAATACTTAGTTATTGGTTAGTTTGTTCTCTACACTTGAGACACCTGAAGATAATTGGTATATTTCTCATTATATGATTATGAACAATAAACACATCTCTAAGCAAGCGTTGGTGGTATAGTGGTGAGCATAGCTGCTTCCCAAGCAGTTGACCCGGGTTCGATTCCCGGCCAATGCAGGAGAGTTGTATTTTAAAACTACACTTTCCTAATCTTATGTGTAGAAAGTTATGTAATACCAAAGCAGCTGATCTGAAAAAAATAAAGAGAGGAAAAAACAAACTTCAGTGAAGACAAGATAGAACACAGGATTTAAGTGACTAATTCCTATCCCCAGCCATTGCACTCACCACAAATGTTGTTAATACATTTAGGGTTGTCATTGAGGTGGAGTAAAAGGGTTTGGGTTATTCAGAAGGGAAGGGTAGCGTGGCCGAGTGGTCTAAGGCGCTGGATTTAGGCTCCAGTCTCTCTGGAGGCGTGGGTTCAAATCCCACCGCTGCCATATTGTTCCAGAAATGATTCTGTTCAACAGCAGTGTGAAACCAAAGGCTAAAGTGTTCCCTACCTGTGAGACTTAGGGGCAAAAAAGAACAATCCAAATACCGTAGAAACATCTTGGTACCTTGGAAAAAGAAAACCTAATTTAATTTCACTACAATATCATTGGTGATGTGCATGTTAGGAAGCATGTGAAAGGTGATATGAACAATAGGAAGCTTTATAGAAAGTATAGGACGCATCTTTGGAAGCATATGAAGGATGGTAGGAAGCATGGGAAGGGTGATGCCCACTTATGTTTAAAAGGTGGAACTATCATTCTCAATCTACTATTTCTCAATGGACCTTGATGGAGATTTGTTAAAATAAAATACTTGTCGTTTACCGATTCGCAAAATATTCCATAATTCAGGCCCCTGGCCTGCTGTCAGCCTACGTGCAACGTTTCATCCAACCGGGTGTTGTATTTGGCAAGATATTTTGCGCACACACACACACACAGACATACACACACTCAGACAGAGGCAGCCAATCGTATAATCCCCACCAGGGGATCCACCTGGTGGACACAATAATAAACTGGTAATTGTGCAGCCCTACATTTCCAGTTTATGACTTGCAGTTGTGACCGAGTGGTTAAGGTGATGGACTCGAAATCCATTGGGGTTTCCCCGCGCAGGTTCGAATCCTGCCAACAGCGAGCAAAAGCGTAGTCCAAGATCTACCCTGTTGCAGAAGTGACCTTTACTGGAAATGATGCTGCATGGTGTTAAATGTACCACGTTCATTCCTCCTCAGTGGAAATCCCATCAACTTCGCCCATAGCTGAAGGGCATACTTTGTTGAATGTTTTTGTTGGTGAAAGTTGAACTAATTTGAACTTTTACAAAGCAAGGCACAGATTCTACATGCAGTTGTGACCGAGTGGTTAAGGTGATGGACTTGAAATCCATTGGGGTTCTCCCGCACAGGTTCGAATCCTGTCAACTGCGAACATTTCTTTAGTCCAATGTTGCCAAGCTACTTGTATTCCTGCAACAATCCTCGCCATTGTTATCTCAGGAACTGGGCCATTTGAAATGGCACCAGGGCCTTGCCATGCACCCAGTGTGTTTTGTGTTGTCTTAGTCACTGGCTTAAGTGTCTCTGCCAGCATAGGTTCAAATTCCACCTCTCAAATATTGGTCATATGGAAATCATGTCCATTGTAAGTGTGCATTCAAATACTTAGTTATTGGTTAGTTTGTTCTCTACACTTGAGACACCTGAAGATAATTGGTATATTTCTCATTATATGATTATGAACAATAAACACATCTCTAAGCAAGCGTTGGTGGTATAGTGGTGAGCATAGCTGCTTCCCAAGCAGTTGACCCGGGTTCGATTCCCGTCCAATGCAGGAGAGTTGTATTTTAAAACTACACTTTCCTAATCTTATGTGTAGAAAGTTATGTAATACCAAAGCAGCTGATCTGAAATAAATAAAGAGAGGAAAAAACAAACTTCAGTGAAGACAAGATAGAACACAGGATTTAAGTGACTAATTCCTATCCCCAGCCACTGCACTCACCACAAATGTTGTTGATACATTTAGGGTTGTCATTGAGGTGGAGTAAAAGGGTTTGGGTTATTCAGAAGGGAAGGGTAGCGTGGCCGAGTGGTCTAAGGCGCTGGATTTAGGCTCCAGTCTCTCTGGAGGCGTGGGTTCAAATCCCACCGCTGCCATATTGTTCCAGAAATGATTCTGTTCAACAGCAGTGTGAAACCAAAGGCTAAAGTGTTCCCTACCTGTGAGACTTAGGGGCAAAAAAGAACAATCCAAATACCGTAGAAGCATTTTGGTACCTTGGAAAAAGAAAACCTAATTTAATTTCACTACAATATCATTGGTGATGTGCATGTTAGGAAGCATGTGAAAGGTGATATGAACAATAGGAAGCTTTATAGAAAGTATAGGACGCATCTTTGGAAGCATATGAAGGATGGTAGGAAGCATGGGAAGGGTGATGCCCACTTATGTTTAAAAGGTGGAACTATCATTCTCAATCTACTATTTCTCAATGGACCTTGATGGAGATTTGTTAAAATAAAATACTTGTCGTTTACCGATTCGCAAAATATTCCATAATTCAGGCCCCTGGCCTGCTGTCAGCCTACGTGCAACGTTTCATCCAACCGGGTGTTGTATTTGGCAAGATATTTTGCGCACACACACACACACAGACATACACACACTCAGACAGAGGCAGCCAATCGTATAATCCCCACCAGGGGATCCACCTGGTGGACACAATAATTAACTGGTGATTGTGCAGCCCTACATTTCCAGTTTATGACTTGCAGTTGTGACCGAGTGGTTAAGGTGATGGACTCAAAATCCATTGGGGTTTCCCCGCACAGGTTCGAATCCTGCGAACTGCGAGCAAAAGCATAGTCCAAGATCTACCCTGTTGCAGAAGTGACCTTTACTGGAAATGATGCTGCATGGTGTTAAATGTACCACGTTCATTCCTCCTCAGTGGAAATCCCATCAACTTCGCCCATAGCTGAAGGGCATACTTTGTTGAATGTTTTTGTTGGTGAAAGTTGAACTAATTTGAACTTTTACAAAGCAAGGCACAGATTCCTGCAACAATCCTCGCCATTGTTATCTCAGGAACTGGGCCATTTGAAATGGCACCAGGGCCTTGCCATGCACCCAGTGTGTTTTGTGTTGTCTTAGTCACTGGCTTAAGTGTCTCTGCCAGCATAGGTTCAAATTCCACCTCTCAAATATTGGTCATATGGAAATCATGTCCATTGTAAGTGTGCATTCAAATACTTAGTTATTGGTTAGTTTGTTCTCTACACTTGAGACACCTGAAGATAATTGGTATATTTCTCATTATATGATTATGAACAATAAACACATCTCTAAGCAAGCGTTGGTGGTATAGTGGTGAGCATAGCTGCTTCCCAAGCAGTTGACCCGGGTTCGATTCCCGGCCAATGCAGGAGAGTTGTATTTTAAAACTACACTTTCCTAATCTTATGTGTAGAAAGTTATGTAATACCAAAGCAGCTGATCTGAAATAAATAAAGAGA
This sequence comes from Notolepis coatsorum, assembly GCF_963971535.1. Taxonomy (NCBI): domain Eukaryota; kingdom Metazoa; phylum Chordata; class Actinopteri; order Aulopiformes; family Paralepididae; genus Notolepis; species Notolepis coatsorum. Next base: position 5,367,331 of record NC_140181.1, on the reverse strand, counting down.
GGAAAAAACAAACTTCAGTGAAGACAAGATAGAACACAGGATTTAAGTGACTAATTCCTATCCCCAGCCACTGCACTCACCACAAATGTTGTTGATACATTTAGGGTTGTCATTGAGGTGGAGTAAAAGGGTTTGGGTTATTCAGAAGGGAAGGGTAGCGTGGCCGAGTGGTCTAAGGCGCTGGATTTAGGCTCCAGTCTCTCTGGAGGCGTGGGTTCAAATCCCACCGCTGCCATATTGTTCCAGAAATGATTCTGTTCAACAGCAGTGTGAAACCAAAGGCTAAAGTGTTCCCTACCTGTGAGACTTAGGGGCAAAAAAGAACAATCCAAATACCGTAGAAGCATCTTGGTACCTTGGAAAAAGAAAACCTAATTTAATTTCACTACAATATCATTGGTGATGTGCATGTTAGGAAGCATGTGAAAGGTGATATGAACAATAGGAAGCTTTATAGAAAGTATAGGACGCATCTTTGGAAGCATATGAAGGATGGTAGGAAGCATGGGAAGGGTGATGCCCACTTATGTTTAAAAGGTGGAACTATCATTCTCAATCTACTATTTCTCAATGGACCTTGATGGAGATTTGTTAAAATAAAATACTTGTCGTTTACCGATTCGCAAAATATTCCATAATTCAGGCCCCTGGCCTGCTGTCAGCCTACGTGCAACGTTTCATCCAACCGGGTGTTGTATTTGGCAAGATATTTTGCGCACACACACACACACAGACATACACACACTCAGACAGAGGCAGCCAATCGTATAATCCCCACCAGGGGATCCACCTGGTGGACACAATAATTAACTGGTGATTGTGCAGCCCTACATTTCCAGTTTATGACTTGCAGTTGTGACCGAGTGGTTAAGGTGATGGACTCAAAATCTATTGGGGTTTCCCCGCACAGGTTCGAATCCTGCGAACTGCGAGCAAAAGCATAGTCCAAGATCTACCCTGTTGCAGAAGTGACCTTTACTGGAAATGATGCTGCATGGTGTTAAATGTACCACGTTCATTCCTCCTCAGTGGAAATCCCATCAACTTCGCCCATAGCTGAAGGGCATACTTTGTTGAATGTTTTTGTTGGTGAAAGTTGAACTAATTTGAACTTTTACAAAGCAAGGCACAGATTCCTGCAACAATCCTCGCCATTGTTATCTCAGGAACTGGGCCATTTGAAATGGCACCAGGGCCTTGCCATGCACCCAGTGTGTTTTGTGTTGTCTTAGTCACTGGCTTAAGTGTCTCTGCCAGCATAGGTTCAAATTCCACCTCTCAAATATTGGTCATATGGAAATCATGTCCATTGTAAGTGTGCATTCAAATACTTAGTTATTGGTTAGTTTGTTCTCTACACTTGAGACACCTGAAGATAATTGGTATATTTCTCATTATATGATTATGAACAATAAACACATCTCTAAGCAAGCGTTGGTGGTATAGTGGTGAGCATAGCTGCTTCCCAAGCAGTTGACCTGGGTTCGATTCCCGGCCAATGCAGGAGAGTTGTATTTTAAAACTACACTTTCCTAATCTTATGTGTAGAAAGTTATGTAATACCAAAGCAGCTCATCTGAAAAAAATAAAGAGAGGAAAAAACAAACTTCAGTGAAGACAAGATAGAACACAGGATTTAAGTGACTAATTCCTATCCCCAGCCATTGCACTCACCACAAATGTTGTTAATACATTTAGGGTTGTCATTGAGGTGGAGTAAAAGGGTTTGGGTTATTCAGAAGGGAAGGGTAGCGTGGCCGAGTGGTCTAAGGCGCTGGATTTAGGCTCCAGTCTCTCTGGAGGCGTGGGTTCAAATCCCACCGCTGCCATATTGTTCCAGAAATGATTCTGTTCAACAGCAGTGTGAAACCAAAGGCTAAAGTGTTCCCTACCTGTGAGACTTAGGGGCAAAAAAAAACAATCCAAATACCTTAGAAGCATCTTGGTACCTTGGAAAAAGAAAACCTAATTTAATTTCACTACAATATCATTGGTGATGTGCATGTTAGGAAGCATGTGAAAGGTGATATGAACAATAGGAAGCTTTATAGAAAGTATAGGACGCATCTTTGGAAGCATATGAAGGATGGTAGGAAGCATGGGAAGGGTGATGCCCACTTATGTTTAAAAGGTGGAACTATCATTCTCAATCTACTATTTCTCAATGGACCTTGATGGAGATTTGTTAAAATAAAATACTTGTCGTTTACCGATTCGCAAAATATTCCATAATTCAGGCCCCTGGCCTGCTGTCAGCCTACGTGCAACGTTTCATCCAACCGGGTGTTGTATTTGGCAAGATATTTTGCGCACACACACACACACAGACATACACACACTCAGACAGAGGCAGCCAATCGTATAATCCCCACCAGGGGATCCACCTGGTGGACACAATAATAAACTGGTAATTGTGCAGCCCTACATTTCCAGTTTATGACTTGCAGTTGTGACCGAGTGGTTAAGGTGATGGACTCGAAATCCATTGGGGTTTCCCCGCGCAGGTTCGAATCCTGCCAACAGCGAGCAAAAGCGTAGTCCAAGATCTACCCTGTTGCAGAAGTGACCTTTACTGGAAATGATGCTGCATGGTGTTAAATGTACCACGTTCATTCCTCCTCAGTGGAAATCCCATCAACTTCGCCCATAGCTGAAGGGCATACTTTGTTGAATGTTTTTGTTGGTGAAAGTTGAACTAATTTGAACTTTTACAAAGCAAGGCACAGATTCTACATGCAGTTGTGACCGAGTGGTTAAGGTGATGGACTTGAAATCCATTGGGGTTCTCCCGCACAGGTTCGAATCCTGTCAACTGCGAACATTACTTTAGTCCAATGTTGCCAAGCTACTTGTATTCCTGCAACAATCCTCGCCATTGTTATCTCAGGAACTGGGCCATTTGAAATGGCACCAGGGCCTTGCCATGCACCCAGTGTGTTTTGTGTTGTCTTAGTCACTGGCTTAAGTGTCTCTGCCAGCATAGGTTCAAATTCCACCTCTCAAATATTGGTCATATGGAAATCATGTCCATTGTAAGTGTGCATTCAAATACTTAGTTATTGGTTAGTTTGTTCTCTACACTTGAGACACCTGAAGATAATTGGTATATTTCTCATTATATGATTATGAACAATAAACACATCTCTAAGCAAGCGTTGGTGGTATAGTGGTGAGCATAGCTGCTTCCCAAGCAGTTGACCCGGGTTCGATTCCCGTCCAATGCAGGAGAGTTGTATTTTAAAACTACACTTTCCTAATCTTATGTGTAGAAAGTTATGTAATACCAAAGCAGCTGATCTGAAATAAATAAAGAGAGGAAAAAACAAACTTCAGTGAAGACAAGATAGAACACAGGATTTAAGTGACTAATTCCTATCCCCAGCCACTGCACTCACCACAAATGTTGTTGATACATTTAGGGTTGTCATTGAGGTGGAGTAAAAGGGTTTGGGTTATTCAGAAGGGAAGGGTAGCGTGGCCGAGTGGTCTAAGGCGCTGGATTTAGGCTCCAGTCTCTCTGGAGGCGTGGGTTCAAATCCCACCGCTGCCATATTGTTCCAGAAATGATTCTGTTCAACAGCAGTGTGAAACCAAAGGCTAAAGTGTTCCCTACCTGTGAGACTTAGGGGCAAAAAAGAACAATCCAAATACCGTAGAAGCATCTTGGTACCTTGGAAAAAGAAAACCTAATTTAATTTCACTACAATATCATTGGTGATGTGCATGTTAGGAAGCATGTGAAAGGTGATATGAACAATAGGAAGCTTTATAGAAAGTATAGGACGCATCTTTGGAAGCATATGAAGGATGGTAGGAAGCATGGGAAGGGTGATGCCCACTTATGTTTAAAAGGTGGAACTATCATTCTCAATCTACTATTTCTCAATGGACCTTGATGGAGATTTGTTAAAATAAAATACTTGTCGTTTACCGATTCGCAAAATATTCCATAATTCAGGCCCCTGGCCTGCTGTCAGCCTACGTGCAACGTTTCATCCAACCGGGTGTTGTATTTGGCAAGATATTTTGCGCACACACACAGACATACACACACTCAGACAGAGGCAGCCAATCGTATAATCCCCACCAGGGGATCCACCTGGTGGACACAATAATTAACTGGTGATTGTGCAGCCCTACATTTCCAGTTTATGACTTGCAGTTGTGACCGAGTGGTTAAGGTGATGGACTCAAAATCCATTGGGGTTTCCCCGCACAGGTTCGAATCCTGCGAACTGCGAGCAAAAGCATAGTCCAAGATCTACCCTGTTGCAGAAGTGACCTTTACTGGAAATGATGCTGCATGGTGTTAAATGTACCACGTTCATTCCTCCTCAGTGGAAATCCCATCAACTTCGCCCATAGCTGAAGGGCATACTTTGTTGAATGTTTTTGTTGGTGAAAGTTGAACTAATTTGAACTTTTACAAAGCAAGGCACAGATTCCTGCAACAATCCTCGCCATTGTTATCTCAGGAACTGGGCCATTTGAAATGGCACCAGGGCCTTGCCATGCACCCAGTGTGTTTTGTGTTGTCTTAGTCACTGGCTTAAGTGTCTCTGCCAGCATAGGTTCAAATTCCACCTCTCAAATATTGGTCATATGGAAATCATGTCCATTGTAAGTGTGCATTCAAATACTTAGTTATTGGTTAGTTTGTTCTCTACACTTGAGACACCTGAAGATAATTGGTATATTTCTCATTATATGATTATGAACAATAAACACATCTCTAAGCAAGCGTTGGTGGTATAGTGGTGAGCATAGCTGCTTCCCAAGCAGTTGACCCGGGTTCGATTCCCGGCCAATGCAGGAGAGTTGTATTTTAAAACTACACTTTCCTAATCTTATGTGTAGAAAGTTATGTAATACCAAAGCAGCTGATCTGAAATAAATAAAGAGAGGAAAAAACAAACTTCAGTGAAGACAAGATAGAACACAGGATTTAAGTGACTAATTCCTATCCCCAGCCACTGCACTCACCACAAATGTTGTTGATACATTTAGGGTTGTCATTGAGGTGGAGTAAAAGGGTTTGGGTTATTCAGAAGGGAAGGGTAGCGTGGCCGAGTGGTCTAAGGCGCTGGATTTAGGCTCCAGTCTCTCTGGAGGCGTGGGTTCAAATCCCACCGCTGCCATATTGTTCCAGAAATGATTCTGTTCAACAGCAGTGTGAAACCAAAGGCTAAAGTGTTCCCTACCTGTGAGACTTAGGGGCAAAAAAGAACAATCCAAATACCGTAGAAGCATCTTGGTACCTTGGAAAAAGAAAACCTAATTTAATTTCACTACAATATCATTGGTGATGTGCATGTTAGGAAGCATGTGAAAGGTGATATGAACAATAGGAAGCTTTATAGAAAGTATAGGACGCATCTTTGGAAGCATATGAAGGATGGTAGGAAGCATGGGAAGGGTGATGCCCACTTATGTTTAAAAGGTGGAACTATCATTCTCAATCTACTATTTCTCAATGGACCTTGATGGAGATTTGTTAAAATAAAATACTTGTCGTTTACCGATTCGCAAAATATTCCATAATTCAGGCCCCTGGCCTGCTGTCAGCCTACGTGCAACGTTTCATCCAACCGGGTGTTGTATTTGGCAAGATATTTTGCGCACACACACACACACAGACATACACACACTCAGACAGAGGCAGCCAATCGTATAATCCCCACCAGGGGATCCACCTGGTGGACACAATAATTAACTGGTGATTGTGCAGCCCTACATTTCCAGTTTATGACTTGCAGTTGTGACCGAGTGGTTAAGGTGATGGACTCAAAATCCATTGGGGTTTCCCCGCACAGGTTCGAATCCTGCGAACTGCGAGCAAAAGCATAGTCCAAGATCTACCCTGTTGCAGAAGTGACCTTTACTGGAAATGATGCTGCATGGTGTTAAATGTACCACGTTCATTCCTCCTCAGTGGAAATCCCATCAACTTCGCCCATAGCTGAAGGGCATACTTTGTTGAATGTTTTTGTTGGTGAAAGTTGAACTAATTTGAACTTTTACAAAGCAAGGCACAGATTCCTGCAACAATCCTCGCCATTGTTATCTCAGGAACTGGGCCATTTGAAATGGCACCAGGGCCTTGCCATGCACCCAGTGTGTTTTGTGTTGTCTTAGTCACTGGCTTAAGTGTCTCTGCCAGCATAGGTTCAAATTCCACCTCTCAAATATTGGTCATATGGAAATCATGTCCATTGTAAGTGTGCATTCAAATACTTAGTTATTGGTTAGTTTGTTCTCTACACTTGAGACACCTGAAGATAATTGGTATATTTCTCATTATATGATTATGAACAATAAACACATCTCTAAGCAAGCGTTGGTGGTATAGTGGTGAGCATAGCTGCTTCCCAAGCAGTTGACCCGGGTTCGATTCCCGGCCAATGCAGGAGAGTTGTATTTTAAAACTACACTTTCCTAATCTTATGTGTAGAAAGTTATGTAATACCAAAGCAGCTGATCTGAAATAAATAAAGAGAGGAAAAAACAAACTTCAGTGAAGACAAGATAGAACACAGGATTTAAGTGACTAATTCCTATCCCCAGCCATTGCACTCACCACAAATGTTGTTAATACATTTAGGGTTGTCATTGAGGTGGAGTAAAAGGGTTTGGGTTATTCAGAAGGGAAGGGTAGCGTGGCCGAGTGGTCTAAGGCGCTGGATTTAGGCTCCAGTCTCTCTGGAGGCGTGGGTTCAAATCCCACCGCTGCCATATTGTTCCAGAAATGATTCTGTTCAACAGCAGTGTGAAACCAAAGGCTAAAGTGTTCCCTATCTGTGAGACTTAGGGGCAAAAAAAAACAATCCAAATACCTTAGAAGCATCTTGGTACCTTGGAAAAAGAAACCCTAATTTAATTTCACTACAATATCATTGGTGATGTGCATGTTAGGAAGCATGTGAAAGGTGATATGAACAATAGGAAGCTTTATAGAAAGTATAGGACGCATCTTTGAAAGCATATGAAGGATGGTAGGAAGCATGGGAAGGGTGATGCCCACTTATGTTTAAAAGGTGGAACTATCATTCTCAATCTACTATTTCTCAATGGACCTTGATGGAGATTTGTTAAAATAAAATACTTGTCGTTTACCGATTCGCAAAATATTCCATAATTCAGGCCCCTGGCCTGCTGTCAGCCTACGTGCAACGTTTCATCCAACCGGGTGTTGTATTTGGCAAGATATTTTGCGCACACACACACACACACAGACATACACACACTCAGACAGAGGCAGCCAATCGTATAATCCCCACCAGGGGATCCACCTGGTGGACACAATAATAAACTGGTGATTGTGCAGCCCTACATTTCCAGTTTATGACTTGCAGTTGTGACCGAGTGGTTAAGGTGATGGACTCGAAATCCATTGGGGTTTCCCCGCGCAGGTTCGAATCCTGCCAACTGCGAGCAAAAGCGTAGTCCAAGATCTACCCTGTTGCAGAAGTGACCTTTACTGGAAATGATGCTGCATGGTGTTAAATGTACCACGTTCATTCCTCCTCAGTGGAAATCCCATCAACTTCGCCCATAGCTGAAGGGCATACTTTGTTGAATGTTTTTGTTGGTGAAAGTTGAACTAATTTGAACTTTTACAAAGCAAGGCACAGATTCCTGCAACAATCCTCGCCATTGTTATCTCAGGAACTGGGCCATTTGAAATGGCACCAGGGCCTTGCCATGCACCCAGTGTGTTTTGTGTTGTCTTAGTCACTGGCTTAAGTGTCTCTGCCAGCATAGGTTCAAATTCCACCTCTCAAATATTGGTCATATGGAAATCATGTCCATTGTAAGTGTGCATTCAAATACTTAGTTATTGGTTAGTTTGTTCTCTACACTTGAGACACCTGAAGATAATTGGTATATTTCTCATTATATGATTATGAACAATAAACACATCTCTAAGCAAGCGTTGGTGGTATAGTGGTGAGCATAGCTGCTTCCCAAGCAGTTGACCCGGGTTCGATTCCCGGCCAATGCAGGAGAGTTGTATTTTAAAACTACACTTTCCTAATCTTATGTGTAGAAAGTTATGTAATACCAAAGCAGCTGATCTGAAATAAATAAAGAGAGGAAAAAACAAACTTCAGTGAAAACAAGATAGAACACAGGATTTAAGTGACTAATTCCTATCCCCAGCCATTGCACTCACCACATATGTTGTTAATACATTTAGGGTTGTCATTGAGGTGGAGTAAAAGGGTTTGGGTTATTCAGAAGGGAAGGGTAGCGTGGCCGAGTGGTCTAAGGCGCTGGATTTAGGCTCCAGTCTCTCTGGAGGCGTGGGTTCAAATCCCACCGCTGCCATATTGTTCCAGAAATGATTCTGTTCAACAGCAGTGTGAAACCAAAGGCTAAAGTGTTCCCTATCTGTGAGACTTAGGGGCAAAAAAAAACAATCCAAATACCTTAGAAGCATCTTGGTACCTTGGAAAAAGAAAACCTAATTTAATTTCACTACAATATCATTGGTGATGTGCATGTTAGGAAGCATGTGAAAGGTGATATGAACAATAGGAAGCTTTATAGAAAGTATAGGACGCATCTTTGAAAGCATATGAAGGATGGTAGGAAGCATGGGAAGGGTGATGCCCACTTATGTTTAAAAGGTGGAACTATCATTCTCAATCTACTATTTCTCAATGGACCTTGATGGAGATTTGTTAAAATAAAATACTTGTCGTTTACCGATTCGCAAAATATTCCATAATTCAGGCCCCTGGCCTGCTGTCAGCCTACGTGCAACGTTTCATCCAACCGGGTGTTGTATTTGGCAAGATATTTTGCGCACACACACACACACAGACATACACACACTCAGACAGAGGCAGCCAATCGTATAATCCCCACCAGGGGATCCACCTGGTGGACACAATAATAAACTGGTGATTGTGCAGCCCTACATTTCCAGTTTATGACTTGCAGTTGTGACCGAGTGGTTAAGGTGATGGACTCGAAATCCATTGGGGTTTCCCCGCGCAGGTTCGAATCCTGCCAACTGCGAGCAAAAGCGTAGTCCAAGATCTACCCTGTTGCAGAAGTGACCTTTACTGGAAATTATGCTGCATGGTGTTAAATGTACCACGTTCATTCCTCCTCAGTGGAAATCCCATCAACTTCGCCCATAGCTGAAGGGCATACTTTGTTCAATGTTTCTGTTGGTGAAAGTTGAACTAATTTGAACTTTTACAAAGCAAGGCACAGATTCTACATGCAGTTGTGACCGAGTGGTTAAGGTGATGGACTTGAAATCCATTGGGGTTCTCCCGCACAGGTTCGAATCCTGTCAACTGCGAACATTTCTTTAGTCCAATGTTGCCCAGCTACTTGTATTCCTGCAACAATCCTCGCCATTGTTATCTCAGGAACTGGGCCATTTGAAATGGCACCAGGGCCTTGCCATGCACCCAGTGTGTTTTGTGTTGTCTTAGTCACTGGCTTAAGTGTCTCTGCCAGCATAGGTTCAAATTCCACCTCTCAAATATTGGTCATATGGAAATCATGTCCATTGTAAGTGTGCATTCAAATACTTAGTTATTGGTTAGTTTGTTCTCTACACTTGAGACACCTGAAGATAATTGGTATATTTCTCATTATATGATTATGAACAATAAACACATCTCTAAGCAAGCGTTGGTGGTATAGTGGTGAGCATAGCTGCTTCCCAAGCAGTTGACCCGTGTTCGATTCCCGGCCAATGCAGGAGAGTTGTATTTTAAAACTACACTTTCCTAATCTTATGTGTAGAAAGTTATGTAATACCAAAGCAGCTGATCTGAAATAAATAAAGAGAGGAAAAAACAAACTTCAGTGAAGACAAGATAGAACACAGGATTTAAGTGACTAATTCCTATCCCCAGCCATTGCACTCACCACAAATGTTGTTAATACATTTAGGGTTGTCATTGAGGTGGAGTAAAAGGGTTTGGGTTATTCAGAAGGGAAGGGTAGCGTGGCCGAGTGGTATAAGGCGCTGGATTTAGGCTCCAGTCTCTCTGGAGGCGTGGGTTCAAATCCCACCGCTGCCATATTGTTCCAGAAATGATTCTGTTCAACAGCAGTGTGAAACCAAAGGCTAAAGTGTTCCCTACCTGTGAGACTTAGGGGCAAAAAAGAACAATCCAAATACCTTAGAAGCATCTTGGTACCTTGGAAAAAGAAAACCTAATTTAATTTCACTACAATATCATTGGTGATGTGCATGTTAGGAAGCATGTGAAAGGTGATATGAACAATAGGAAGCTTTATAGAAAGTATAGGACGCATCTTTGGAAGCATATGAAGGATGGTAGGAAGCATGGGAAGGGTGATGCCCACTTATGTTTAAAAGGTGGAACTATCATTCTCAATCTACTATTTCTCAATGGACCTTGATGGAGATTTGTTAAAATAAAATACTTGTCGTTTACCGATTTGCAAAATATTCCATAATTCAGGCCCCTGGCCTGCTGTCAGCCTACGTGCAACGTTTCATCCAACCGGGTGTTGTATTTGGCAAGATATTTTGCGCACACACACACAGACATACACACACTCAGACAGAGGCAGCCAATCGTATAATCCCCACCAGGGGATCCACCAACTGGTGATTGTGCAGCCCTACATTTCCAGTTTATGACTTGCAGTTGTGACCGAGTGGTTAAGGTGATGGACTCGAAATCCATTGGGGTTTCCCCGCGCAGGTTCGAATCCTGCCAACTGCGAGCAAAAGCGTAGTCCAAGATCTACCCTGTTGCAGAAGTGACCTTTACTGGAAATGATGCTGCATGGTGTTAAATGTACCACGTTCATTCCTCCTCAGTGGAAATCCCATCAACTTCGCCCATAGCTGAAGGGCATACTTTGTTGAATGTTTTTGTTGGTGAAAGTTGAACTAATTTGAACTTTTACAAAGCAAGGCACAGATTCTACATGCAGTTGTGACCGAGTGGTTAAGGTGATGGACTTGAAATCCATTGGGGTTCTCCCGCACAGGTTCGAATCCTGTCAACTGCGAAAATTTCTTTAGTCCAATGTTGCCCAGCTACTTGTATTCCTGCAACAATCCTCGCCATTGTTATCTCAGGAACTGGGCCATTTGAAATGGCACCAGGGCCTTGCCATGCACCCAGTGTGTTTTGTGTTGTCTTAGTCACTGGCTTAAGTGTCTCTGCCAGCATAGGTTCAAATTCCACCTCTCAAATATTGGTCATATGGAAATCATGTCCATTGTAAGTGTGCATTCAAATACTTAGTTATTGGTTAGTTTGTTCTCTACACTTGAGACACCTGAAGATAATTGGTATATTTCTCATTATATGATTATGAACAATAAACACATCTCTAAGCAAGCGTTGGTGGTATAGTGGTGAGCATAGCTGCTTCCCAAGCAGTTGACCCGGGTTCGATTCCCGGCCAATGCAGGAGAGTTGTATTTTAAAACTACACTTTCCTAATCTTATGTGTAGAAAGTTATGTAATACCAAAGCAGCTGATCTGAAAAAAATAAAGAGAGGAAAAAACAAACTTCAGTGAAGACAAGATAGAACACAGGATTTAAGTGACTAATTCCTATCCCCAGCCATTGCACTCACCACAAATGTTGTTAATACATTTAGGGTTGTCATTGAGGTGGAGTAAAAGGGTTTGGGTTATTCAGAAGGGAAGGGTAGCGTGGCCGAGTGGTCTAAGGCGCTGGATTTAGGCTCCAGTCTCTCTGGAGGCGTGGGTTCAAATCCCACCGCTGCCATATTGTTCCAGAAATGATTCTGTTCAACAGCAGTGTGAAACCAAAGGCTAAAGTGTTCCCTACCTGTGAGACTTAGGGGCAAAAAAAAACAATCCAAATACCTTAGAAGCATCTTGGTACCTTGGAAAAAGAAAACCTAATTTAATTTCACTACAATATCATTGGTGATGTGCATGTTAGGAAGCATGTGAAAGGTGATATGAACAATAGGAAGCTTTATAGAAAGTATAGGACGCATCTTTGGAAGCATATGAAGGATGGTAGGAAGCATGGGAAGGGTGATGCCCACTTATGTTTAAAAGGTGGAACTATCATTCTCAATCTACTATTTCTCAATGGACCTTGATGGAGATTTGTTAAAATAAAATACTTGTCGTTTACCGATTCGCAAAATATTCCATAATTCAGGCCCCTGGCCTGCTGTCAGCCTACGTGCAACGTTTCATCCAACCGGGTGTTGTATTTGGCAAGATATTTTGCGCACACACACACACACAGACATACACACACTCAGACAGAGGCAGCCAATCGTATAATCCCCACCAGGGGATCCACCTGGTGGACACAATAATAAACTGGTAATTGTGCAGCCCTACATTTCCAGTTTATGACTTGCAGTTGTGACCGAGTGGTTAAGGTGATGGACTCGAAATCCATTGGGGTTTCCCCGCGCAGGTTCGAATCCTGCCAACAGCGAGCAAAAGCGTAGTCCAAGATCTACCCTGTTGCAGAAGTGACCTTTACTGGAAATGATGCTGCATGGTGTTAAATGTACCACGTTCATTCCTCCTCAGTGGAAATCCCATCAACTTCGCCCATAGCTGAAGGGCATACTTTGTTGAATGTTTTTGTTGGTGAAAGTTGAACTAATTTGAACTTTTACAAAGCAAGGCACAGATTCTACATGCAGTTGTGACCGAGTGGTTAAGGTGATGGACTTGAAATCCATTGGGGTTCTCCCGCACAGGTTCGAATCCTGTCAACTGCGAACATTTCTTTAGTCCAATGTTGCCAAGCTACTTGTATTCCTGCAACAATCCTCGCCATTGTTATCTCAGGAACTGGGCCATTTGAAATGGCACCAGGGCCTTGCCATGCACCCAGTGTGTTTTGTGTTGTCTTAGTCACTGGCTTAAGTGTCTCTGCCAGCATAGGTTCAAATTCCACCTCTCAAATATTGGTCATATGGAAATCATGTCCATTGTAAGTGTGCATTCAAATACTTAGTTATTGGTTAGTTTGTTCTCTACACTTGAGACACCTGAAGATAATTGGTATATTTCTCATTATATGATTATGAACAATAAACACATCTCTAAGCAAGCGTTGGTGGTATAGTGGTGAGCATAGCTGCTTCCCAAGCAGTTGACCCGGGTTCGATTCCCGTCCAATGCAGGAGAGTTGTATTTTAAAACTACACTTTCCTAATCTTATGTGTAGAAAGTTATGTAATACCAAAGCAGCTGATCTGAAATAAATAAAGAGAGGAAAAAACAAACTTCAGTGAAGACAAGATAGAACACAGGATTTAAGTGACTAATTCCTATCCCCAGCCACTGCACTCACCACAAATGTTGTTGATACATTTAGGGTTGTCATTGAGGTGGAGTAAAAGGGTTTGGGTTATTCAGAAGGGAAGGGTAGCGTGGCCGAGTGGTCTAAGGCGCTGGATTTAGGCTCCAGTCTCTCTGGAGGCGTGGGTTCAAATCCCACCGCTGCCATATTGTTCCAGAAATGATTCTGTTCAACAGCAGTGTGAAACCAAAGGCTAAAGTGTTCCCTACCTGTGAGACTTAGGGGCAAAAAAGAACAATCCAAATACCGTAGAAGCATCTTGGTACCTTGGAAAAAGAAAACCTAATTTAATTTCACTACAATATCATTGGTGATGTGCATGTTAGGAAGCATGTGAAAGGTGATATGAACAATAGGAAGCTTTATAGAAAGTATAGGACGCATCTTTGGAAGCATATGAAGGATGGTAGGAAGCATGGGAAGGGTGATGCCCACTTATGTTTAAAAGGTGGAACTATCATTCTCAATCTACTATTTCTCAATGGACCTTGATGGAGATTTGTTAAAATAAAATACTTGTCGTTTACCGATTCGCAAAATATTCCATAATTCAGGCCCCTGGCCTGCTGTCAGCCTACGTGCAACGTTTCATCCAACCGGGTGTTGTATTTGGCAAGATATTTTGCGCACACACACACACACAGACATACACACACTCAGACAGAGGCAGCCAATCGTATAATCCCCACCAGGGGATCCACCTGGTGGACACAATAATTAACTGGTGATTGTGCAGCCCTACATTTCCAGTTTATGACTTGCAGTTGTGACCGAGTGGTTAAGGTGATGGACTCAAAATCCATTGGGGTTTCCCCGCACAGGTTCGAATCCTGCGAACTGCGAGCAAAAGCATAGTCCAAGATCTACCCTGTTGCAGAAGTGACCTTTACTGGAAATGATGCTGCATGGTGTTAAATGTACCACGTTCATTCCTCCTCAGTGGAAATCCCATCAACTTCGCCCATAGCTGAAGGGCATACTTTGTTGAATGTTTTTGTTGGTGAAAGTTGAACTAATTTGAACTTTTACAAAGCAAGGCACAGATTCCTGCAACAATCCTCGCCATTGTTATCTCAGGAACTGGGCCATTTGAAATGGCACCAGGGCCTTGCCATGCACCCAGTGTGTTTTGTGTTGTCTTAGTCACTGGCTTAAGTGTCTCTGCCAGCATAGGTTCAAATTCCACCTCTCAAATATTGGTCATATGGAAATCATGTCCATTGTAAGTGTGCATTCAAATACTTAGTTATTGGTTAGTTTGTTCTCTACACTTGAGACACCTGAAGATAATTGGTATATTTCTCATTATATGATTATGAACAATAAACACATCTCTAAGCAAGCGTTGGTGGTATAGTGGTGAGCATAGCTGCTTCCCAAGCAGTTGACCCGGGTTCGATTCCCGGCCAATGCAGGAGAGTTGTATTTTAAAACTACACTTTCCTAATCTTATGTGTAGAAAGTTATGTAATACCAAAGCAGCTGATCTGAAATAAATAAAGAGAGGAAAAAACAAACTTCAGTGAAGACAAGATAGAACACAGGATTTAAGTGACTAATTCCTATCCCCAGCCATTGCACTCACCACAAATGTTGTTAATACATTTAGGGTTGTCATTGAGGTGGAGTAAAAGGGTTTGGGTTATTCAGAAGGGAAGGGTAGCGTGGCCGAGTGGTCTAAGGCGCTCGATTTAGGCTCCAGTCTCTCTGGAGGCGTGGGTTCAAATCCCACCGCTGCCATATTGTTCCAGAAATGATTCTGTTCAACAGCAGTGTGAAACCAAAGGCTAAAGTGTTCCCTATCTATGAGACTTAGGGGCAAAAAAAAACAATCCAAATACCTTAGAAGCATCTTGGTACCTTGGAAAAAGAAAACCTAATTTAATTTCACTACAATATCATTGGTGATGTGCATGTTAGGAAGCATGTGAAAGGTGATATGAACAATAGGAAGCTTTATAGAAAGTATAGGACGCATCTTTGAAAGCATATGAAGGATGGTAGGAAGCATGGGAAGGGTGATGCCCACTTATGTTTAAAAGGTGGAACTATCATTCTCAATCTACTATTTCTCAATGGACCTTGATGGAGATTTGTTAAAATAAAATACTTGTCGTTTACCGATTCGCAAAATATTCCATAATTCAGGCCCCTGGCCTGCTGTCAGCCTACGTGCAACGTTTCATCCAACCGGGTGTTGTATTTGGCAAGATATTTTGCGCACACACACACACACAGACATACACACACTCAGACAGAGGCAGCCAATCGTATAATCCCCACCAGGGGATCCACCTGGTGGACACAATAATAAACTGGTGATTGTGCAGCCCTACATTTCCAGTTTATGACTTGCAGTTGTGACCGAGTGGTTAAGGTGATGGACTCGAAATCCATTGGGGTTTCCCCGCGCAGGTTCGAATCCTGCCAACTGCGAGCAAAAGCGTAGTCCAAGATCTACCCTGTTGCAGAAGTGACCTTTACTGGAAATGATGCTGCATGGTGTTAAATGTACCACGTTCATTCCTCCTCAGTGGAAATCCCATCAACTTCGCCCATAGCTGAAGGGCATACTTTGTTGAATGTTTTTGTTGGTGAAAGTTGAACTAATTTGAACTTTTACAAAGCAAGGCACAGATTCTACATGCAGTTGTGACCGAGTGGTTAAGGTGATGGACTTGAAATCCATTGGGGTTCTCCCGCACAGGTTCGAATCCTGTCAACTGCGAAAATTTCTTTAGTCCAATGTTGCCCAGCTACTTGTATTCCTGCAACAATCCTCGCCATTGTTATCTCAGGAACTGGGCCATTTGAAATGGCACCAGGGCCTTGCCATGCACCCAGTGTGTTTTGTGTTGTCTTAGTCACTGGCTTAAGTGTCTCTGCCAGCATAGGTTCAAATTCCACCTCTCAAATATTGGTCATATGGAAATCATGTCCATTGTAAGTGTGCATTCAAATACTTAGTTATTGGTTAGTTTGTTCTCTACACTTGAGACACCTGAAGATAATTGGTATATTTCTCATTATATGATTATGAACAATAAACACATCTCTAAGCAAGCGTTGGTGGTATAGTGGTGAGCATAGCTGCTTCCCAAGCAGTTGACCCGGGTTCGATTCACGGCCAATGCAGGAGAGTTGTATTTTAAAACTACACTTTCCTAATCTTATGTGTAGAAAGTTATGTAATACCAAAGCAGCTGATCTGAAAAAAATAAAGAGAGGAAAAAACAAACTTCAGTGAAGACAAGATAGAACACAGGATTTAAGTGACTAATTCCTATCCCCAGCCATTGCACTCACCACAAATGTTGTTAATACATTTAGGGTTGTCATTGAGGTGGAGTAAAAGGGTTTGGGTTATTCAGAAGGGAAGGGTAGCGTGGCCGAGTGGTCTAAGGCGCTGGATTTAGGCTCCAGTCTCTCTGGAGGCGTGGGTTCAAATCCCACCGCTGCCATATTGTTCCAGAAATGATTCTGTTCAACAGCAGTGTGAAACCAAAGGCTAAAGTGTTCCCTACCTGTGAGACTTAGGGGCAAAAAAAAACAATCCAAATACCTTAGAAGCATCTTGGTACCTTGGAAAAAGAAAACCTAATTTAATTTCACTACAATATCATTGGTGATGTGCATGTTAGGAAGCATGTGAAAGGTGATATGAACAATAGGAAGCTTTATAGAAAGTATAGGACGCATCTTTGGAAGCATATGAAGGATGGTAGGAAGCATGGGAAGGGTGATGCCCACTTATGTTTAAAAGGTGGAACTATCATTCTCAATCTACTATTTCTCAATGGACCTTGATGGAGATTTGTTAAAATAAAATACTTGTCGTTTACCGATTCGCAAAATATTCCATAATTCAGGCCCCTGGCCTGCTGTCAGCCTACGTGCAACGTTTCATCCAACCGGGTGTTGTATTTGGCAAGATATTTTGCGCACACACACACACACAGACATACACACACTCAGACAGAGGCAGCCAATCGTATAATCCCCACCAGGGGATCCACCTGGTGGACACAATAATAAACTGGTAATTGTGCAGCCCTACATTTCCAGTTTATGACTTGCAGTTGTGACCGAGTGGTTAAGGTGATGGACTCGAAATCCATTGGGGTTTCCCCGCGCAGGTTCGAATCCTGCCAACAGCGAGCAAAAGCGTAGTCCAAGATCTACCCTGTTGCAGAAGTGACCTTTACTGGAAATGATGCTGCATGGTGTTAAATGTACCACGTTCATTCCTCCTCAGTGGAAATCCCATCAACTTCGCCCATAGCTGAAGGGCATACTTTGTTGAATGTTTTTGTTGGTGAAAGTTGAACTAATTTGAACTTTTACAAAGCAAGGCACAGATTCTACATGCAGTTGTGACCGAGTGGTTAAGGTGATGGACTTGAAATCCATTGGGGTTCTCCCGGACAGGTTCGAATCCTGTCAACTGCGAACATTTCTTTAGTCCAATGTTGCCAAGCTACTTGTATTCCTGCAACAATCCTCGCCATTGTTATCTCAGGAACTGGGCCATTTGAAATGGCACCAGGGCCTTGCCATGCACCCAGTGTGTTTTGTGTTGTCTTAGTCACTGGCTTAAGTGTCTCTGCCAGCATAGGTTCAAATTCCACCTCTCAAATATTGGTCATATGGAAATCATGTCCATTGTAAGTGTGCATTCAAATACTTAGTTATTGGTTAGTTTGTTCTCTACACTTGAGACACCTGAAGATAATTGGTATATTTCTCATTATATGATTATGAACAATAAACACATCTCTAAGCAAGCGTTGGTGGTATAGTGGTGAGCATAGCTGCTTCCCAAGCAGTTGACCCGGGTTCGATTCCCGTCCAATGCAGGAGAGTTGTATTTTAAAACTACACTTTCCTAATCTTATGTGTAGAAAGTTATGTAATACCAAAGCAGCTGATCTGAAATAAATAAAGAGAGGAAAAAACAAACTTCAGTGAAGACAAGATAGAACACAGGATTTAAGTGACTAATTCCTATCCCCAGCCACTGCACTCACCACAAATGTTGTTGATACATTTAGGGTTGTCATTGAGGTGGAGTAAAAGGGTTTGGGTTATTCAGAAGGGACGGGTAGCGTGGCCGAGTGGTCTAAGGCGCTGGATTTAGGCTCCAGTCTCTCTGGAGGCGTGGGTTCAAATCCCACCGCTGCCATATTGTTCCAGAAATGATTCTGTTCAACACCAGTGTGAAACCAAAGGCTAAAGTGTTCCCTACCTGTGAGACTTAGGGGCAAAAAAGAACAATCCAAATACCGTAGAAGCATCTTGGTACCTTGGAAAAAGAAAACCTAATTTAATTTCACTACAATATCATTGGTGATGTGCATGTTAGGAAGCATGTGAAAGGTGATATGAACAATAGGAAGCTTTATAGAAAGTATAGGACGCATCTTTGGAAGCATATGAAGGATGGTAGGAAGCATGGGAAGGGTGATGCCCACTTATGTTTAAAAGGTGGAACTATCATTCTCAATCTACTATTTCTCAATGGACCTTGATGGAGATTTGTTAAAATAAAATACTTGTCGTTTACCGATTCGCAAAATATTCCATAATTCAGGCCCCTGGCCTGCTGTCAGCCTACGTGCAACGTTTCATCCAACCGGGTGTTGTATTTGGCAAGATATTTTGCGCACACACACACACACAGACATACACACACTCAGACAGAGGCAGCCAATCGTATAATCCCCACCAGGGGATCCACCTGGTGGACACAATAATTAACTGGTGATTGTGCAGCCCTACATTTCCAGTTTATGACTTGCAGTTGTGACCGAGTGGTTAAGGTGATGGACTCAAAATCCATTGGGGTTTCCCCGCACAGGTTCGAATCCTGCGAACTGCGAGCAAAAGCATAGTCCAAGATCTACCCTGTTGCAGAAGTGACCTTTACTGGAAATGATGCTGCATGGTGTTAAATGTACCACGTTCATTCCTCCTCAGTGGAAATCCCATCAACTTCGCCCATAGCTGAAGGGCATACTTTGTTGAATGTTTTTGTTGGTGAAAGTTGAACTAATTTGAACTTTTACAAAGCAAGGCACAGATTCCTGCAACAATCCTCGCCATTGTTATCTCAGGAACTGGGCCATTTGAAATGGCACCAGGGCCTTGCCATGCACCCAGTGTGTTTTGTGTTGTCTTAGTCACTGGCTTAAGTGTCTCTGCCAGCATAGGTTCAAATTCCACCTCTCAAATATTGGTCATATGGAAATCATGTCCATTGTAAGTGTGCATTCAAATACTTAGTTATTGGTTAGTTTGTTCTCTACACTTGAGACACCTGAAGATAATTGGTATATTTCTCATTATATGATTATGAACAATAAACACATCTCTAAGCAAGCGTTGGTGGTATAGTGGTGAGCATAGCTGCTTCCCAAGCAGTTGACCCGGGTTCGATTCCCGGCCAATGCAGGAGAGTTGTATTTTAAAACTACACTTTCCTAATCTTATGTGTAGAAAGTTATGTAATACCAAAGCAGCTGATCTGAAATAAATAAAGAGAGGAAAAAACAAACTTCAGTGAAGACAAGATAGAACACAGGATTTAAGTGACTAATTCCTATCCCCAGCCATTGCACTCACCACAAATGTTGTTAATACATTTAGGGTTGTCATTGAGGTGGAGTAAAAGGGTTTGGGTTATTCAGAAGGGAAGGGTAGCGTGGCCGAGTGGTCTAAGGCGCTGGATTTAGGCTCCAGTCTCTCTGGAGGCGTGGGTTCAAATCCCACCGCTGCCATATTGTTCCAGAAATGATTCTGTTCAACAGCAGTGTGAAACCAAAGGCTAAAGTGTTCCCTATCTGTGAGACTTAGGGGCAAAAAAAAACAATCCAAATACCTTAGAAGCATCTTGGTACCTTGGAAAAAGAAAACCTAATTTAATTTCACTACAATATCATTGGTGATGTGCATGTTAGGAAGCATGTGAAAGGTGATATGAACAATAGGAAGCTTTATAGAAAGTATAGGACGCATCTTTGAAAGCATATGAAGGATGGTAGGAAGCATGGGAAGGGTGATGCCCACTTATGTTTAAAAGGTGGAACTATCATTCTCAATCTACTATTTCTCAATGGACCTTGATGGAGATTTGTTAAAATAAAATACTTGTCGTTTACCGATTCGCAAAATATTCCATAATTCAGGCCCCTGGCCTGCTGTCAGCCTACGTGCAACGTTTCATCCAACCGGGTGTTGTATTTGGCAAGATATTTTGCGCACACACACACACACAGACATACACACACTCAGACAGAGGCAGCCAATCGTATAATCCCCACCAGGGGATCCACCTGGTGGACACAATAATAAACTGGTGATTGTGCAGCCCTACATTTCCAGTTTATGACTTGCAGTTGTGACCGAGTGGTTAAGGTGATGGACTCGAAATCCATTGGGGTTTCCCCGCGCAGGTTCGAATCCTGCCAACTGCGAGCAAAAGCGTAGTCCAAGATCTACCCTGTTGCAGAAGTGACCTTTACTGGAAATGATGCTGCATGGTGTTAAAGTTTCAAGTTTCAAGTTTCTTTAATAGTTGTCATACAGAAGTACAGAATACTTTTGTACAAAATGCTTCTTACTGTTGCGCTCCAGAGACTGTGCATGACAAGATAAGTATGAAATAAAAACATAGTAAAAATTAGAAGAAAAAAAAAGAGGTCACAGTGTTCAGTTTAGACATATGTACAATGTTCAATATACAATACTGTGCAGTGTACTAATATACAATACTATATAGTGCAAGGCATAAATGGACGAGGTGCAGTTTAGGTACAATTCACAGTAGGTGTACGAGTTGTAGTGCAAATCCTTTATCAATAAATATAAAGTGTAAGTGTGTTTGTGTGATCTAAAGTGTGGAGAGTGGGTGCTGCAGTGTGTTGTTTGTTTGAGTGAGTGTGTGTGTGCGTGTGGGTGTGTGTGCTGTGTGCATTTGATGGCTGTTGCATAGTGATTATTGTTCGTTTAGCGATTATTGTTCGTTTAGCAGCCTGATGGCCTGGGGATAGAAGCTCCTTCTGAGTCTTTCTGTGCTCGCCATAAGACTCCGGTATCGCTTGCCTGACGGCAGCAGTTCAAAGAGGCAGTTGTTCGGGTGGCTCGAGTCCTTAATAATTCTCTTAGCCTTCCCCTTGCACCGCTTGTTGTAAATGTTCTGGAGGGTGGGAAGCCCCCCTCTAATTGTGCGTTCGGCTGAACGTGTCACTCTTTGTAGTCTGCTACGGTCTTGTGCAGTGCTATTCCCAAACCAGGAGGTGATGTTGCCGGTCAGGATGCTCTCTATTGTACATGAGTAGAAGTTCCTAAGGATCTTCTGACTGACTTGGAACTTCCTTAGGCGCCTGAGGAAGTAGAGGCGTTGTCGTGCCTTCTTCACAACACTGTCAATGTGTGTGGTCCATGTCAAGTCCTCGGATATGTGGGCTCCGAGGTACTTGAAACTGTTCACTCTCTCAACTGGTGCCCCGTCGATGCTGAGGGGGCTGTAGTCCTTGACCCCCGACCTCCTGAAGTCCACAATCATCTCTTTTGTTTTGCTGACGTTCAGGGAGAGGCAGTTCTCCTGACACCACTGTGACAGGTTCTCTACCTCTTCCAGGTAGGCCCTTTCGTCGTTGGCAGAGATCAGGCCCACCACTACTGTGTCATCAGCAAATTTGATGATGGTGTTGTTGTTCCGCTGTGCTACGCAGTCATGTGTGTACAGGGAGTAGAGGAGGGGGCTCAGAACACAGCCCTGGGGGGCCCCTATGTTGAGCGTGATGGATGAGGAGGTGCAGTTGCCGGCTCTTACCACCTGGGGTCTGCCCGTCAGGAAGTCCAGGACCCACTGGCACAGGTCATAGTTCAAGCCCAGGTCCCTGAGCTTGGCTATGAGTTTGGAGGGGACTATGGTATTGAATGCTGAGCTGTAGTCGATGAACAGCATTCTCACATAGTTCCCCTTCCTCTTGTCCAGATGTGATGCTGCTGTGTGCAGCACATGGGCTATGGCGTCCTCCGTGGACCTGTTGGGGCGATATGCAAATTGCAGAGGGTCCAGGTTGATTGGGAGGGAGGAACAGATGTAGCCCTTCACTAGCTTCTCAAAGCACTTCATGGCTATGGAGGTGAGGGCTACAGGGCGGTAGTCGTTGAGGCAAGCGGGCGTAGATTTTTTGGGTACAGGGATGATGGTGGACTTCTTCAGACAGGTGGGGATGACGGCCTGTTCCAAGGACAGGTTGAAGATGTCAGTGAATACCGGGGCCAGTTGGTCGGCACAGACTTTTAGGACGCGGCCGGGGATGCCGTCCGGTCCTGCTGCCTTCCTGATATCCACTTTTTTAAAGATCCGCCTCACCTCATGCTCTGTTACCCTGAACACTGAGTCTCCATCAGCAGACCCCCCCCCCCCCATTGCCGTGGTTTGTAGGCTGGTGTTGTTATTCACAGCCTCAAACCTCGCATAGAAGGAGTTGAGATCATTTGCTAAGGAGATGTCACTGTTCAGTTTGAGGGGGGTTCCTTTGTAGTCTGTCATTGTTCTGAGGCCCTGCCACATGCCTCTAGAGTCAGCCTGTTCAAACTGAAGTTCAACTTTATCCTTGTACCGCCGTTTTGCCTCTATTACTGCTCTCCTGACGTTGTATCTTGCCATCTTGTGTTCTTCCATGTTGCCTGTCACCAGCCCGGTGTTGTATGCTGATGTGCGCACTTTCAGAGCCTCACGGACGGATTTGTCTACCCAGGGCTTTTGGTTTGGGTAGATATTAATTTTGGTGGTGGGGATTATTACTTCTACCTGAGTACAGACATAGTCAATCACCGTTTCGGTGTATTCGTTAATATTGGCTGTGTTATCACGGAGTACACTCCATTCTGTGCTTCCCAGCACTGCTTGGAGTGACTCTACTGACGTCACGGTCCAACGCTTAACCTCTCGCGAGACCACCGGCGTTCGCTTGAGACACTGTTTGTACTTAGGCAAAAGAAAAATTGCTGCGTGATCGCTTTTACCGAATGGACTAAGAGCCTGTGACTTGTACCCATTCTTAAATTGCGAGTATACATGGTCTAATATGTTCTCGCCTCTGGTGGGACAGGTCACATGCTGATAGAAATTCGGCAGCACCTTTTTAAGACGCGCGCTGTTGAAATCCCCCAAGACCAAAATGGCCGCGTCAACGTTAGCTGCCTGGAGTTTGTTTACCTCGTCGTGAAGTTTTGAAAGTGCGACCTCAGTGTTCGCGTGTGGTGGAATGTACACTCCGATGAGGATGATGGACGTTAACTCTCTTGGGAGGAAGAAGGGTCGACATTTTTTATCGTGATAAACTCCAGGTCTGGGGAGCAGTGGTTAGACATTTCTTTTGTGTTGCCTAAATCGCACCACTCCTTGTTTATCATGAAGGCGATGCCGCCTCCTTTCTTCTTTAGTGACTCTAATGCCGTCCGGTCTTTTCGTAGAACGAAGAAGTGGTCTGCCGGTTCTATTGCATGATTCGGGACATCTGGACTCAGCCAAGTTTCTGTGAAACAGAGGACGTTACAATCCCGAATGTCCCTCTGGAATTGGATCCTTGCTCTGATGTCGTCCAATTTGTTTCCTATCGATTGCACATTGGCCAACAATATGCTGGGCAATGTGGTTCTGTGTCGTTTGGACCTCAGTCTGTTCCGGACCCCGGCTCTCTTTCCTCGTCTTCGCGGCGGCTTTTGTCCGTGGCCGGCATAACAAAGGATCTCGGCAGGCCATTTCTGCTGTTCAGCGATCCGATCCAGAGAGCAATCCAAACGGTAAGTTTTTCTTAATCCAATGTCAATGATTGACTGACGGTCATACACATATAATGCACCAACAGTTGGTGCAAATAAAACTCCTAATACTATAAAAATTAACAAAATAAAGCACAGTCTCGTCGGAGCGATCAGAAAGGCAGCCATCACAGCAGCGCCAGTTCATAAACCATAAATGTACCACGTTCATTCCTCCTCAGTGGAAATCCCATCAACTTCGCCCATAGCTGAAGGGCATACTTTGTTCAATGTTTCTGTTGGTGAAAGTTGAACTAATTTGAACTTTTACAAAGCAAGGCACAGATTCTACATGCAGTTGTGACCGAGTGGTTAAGGTGATGGACTTGAAATCCATTGGGGTTCTCCCGTGCAGGTTCGAATCCTGTCAACTGCGAACATTTCTTTAGTCCAATGTTGCCCAGCTACTTGTATTCCTGCAACAATCCTCGCCATTGTTATCTCAGGAACTGGGCCATTTGAAATGGCACCAGGGCCTTGCCATGCACCCAGTGTGTTTTGTGTTGTCTTAGTCACTGGCTTAAGTGTCTCTGCCAGCATAGGTTCAAATTCCACCTCTCAAATATTGGTCATATGGAAATCATGTCCATTGTAAGTGTGCATTCAAATACTTAGTTATTGGTTAGTTTGTTCTCTACACTTGAGACACCTGAAGATAATTGGTATATTTCTCATTATATGATTATGAACAATAAACACATCTCTAAGCAAGCGTTGGTGGTATAGTGGTGAACATAGCTGCTTCCCAAGCAGTTGACCCGGGTTCGATTCCCGGCCAATGCAGGAGAGTTGTATTTTAAAACTACACTTTCCTAATCTTATGTGTAGAAAGTTATGTAATACCAAAGCAGCTGATCTGAAATAAATAAAGAGAGGAAAAAACAAACTTCAGTGAAGACAAGATAGAACACAGGATTTAAGTGACTAATTCCTATCCCCAGCCATTGCACTCACCACAAATGTTGTTAATACATTTAGGGTTGTCATTGAGGTGGAGTAAAAGGGTTTGGGTTATTCAGAAGGGAAGGGTAGCGTGGCCGAGTGGTCTAAGGCGCTGGATTTAGGCTCCAGTCTCTCTGGAGGCGTGGGTTCAAATCCCACCGCTGCCATATTGTTCCAGAAATGATTCTGTTCAACAGCAGTGTGAAACCAAAGGCTAAAGTGTTCCCTACCTGTGAGACTTAGGGGCAAAAAAGAACAATCCAAATACCTTAGAAGCATCTTGGTACCTTGGAAAAAGAAAACCTAATTTAATTTCACTACAATATCATTGGTGATGTGCATGTTAGGAAGCATGTGAAAGGTGATATGAACAATAGGAAGCTTTATAGAAAGTATAGGACGCATCTTTGGAAGCATATGAAGGATGGTAGGAAGCATGGGAAGGGTGATGCCCACTTATGTTTAAAAGGTGGAACTATCATTCTCAATCTACTATTTCTCAATGGACCTTGATGGAGATTTGTTAAAATAAAATACTTGTCGTTTACCGATTTGCAAAATATTCCATAATTCAGGCCCCTGGCCTGCTGTCAGCCTACGTGCAACGTTTCATCCAACCGGGTGTTGTATTTGGCAAGATATTTTGCGCACACACACACAGACATACACACACTCAGACAGAGGCAGCCAATCGTATAATCCCCACCAGGGGATCCACCAACTGGTGATTGTGCAGCCCTACATTTCCAGTTTATGACTTGCAGTTGTGACCGAGTGGTTAAGGTGATGGACTCGAAATCCATTGGGGTTTCCCCGCGCAGGTTCGAATCCTGCCAACTGCGAGCAAAAGCATAGTCCAAGATCGACCCTGTTGCAGAAGTGACCTTTACTGGAAATGATGCTGCATGGTGTTAAATGTACCACGTTCATTCCTCCTCAGTGGAAATCCCATCAACTTCGCCCATAGCTGAAGGGCATACTTTGTTGAATGTTTTTGTTGGTGAAAGTTGAACTAATTTGAACTTTTACAAAGCAAGGCACAGATTCTACATGCAGTTGTGACCGAGTGGTTAAGGTGATGAACTTGAAATCCATTGGGGTTCTCCCGTGCAGGTTCGAATCCTGTGAACTGCGAACATTTCTTTAGTCCAAGGTTGCCCAGCTACTTGTATTCCTGCAACAATCCTCGCCATTGTTAACTCAGGAACTGGGCCATTTGAAATGGCACCAGGGCCTTGCCATGCACCCAGTGTGTTTTGTGTTGTCTTAGTCACTGGCTTAAGTGTCTCTGCCAGCATAGGTTCAAATTCCACCTCTCAAATATTGGTCATATGGAAATCATGTCCATTGTAAGTGTGCATTCAAATACTTAGTTATTGGTTAGTTTGTTCTCTACACTTGAGACACCTGAAGATAATTGGTATATTTCTCATTATATGATTATGAACAATAAACACATCTCTAAGCACGCGTTGGTGGTATAGTGGTGAGCATAGCTGCTTCCCAAGCAGTTGACCCGGGTTCGATTCCCGGCCAATGCAGGAGAGTTGTATTTTAAAACTACACTTTCCTAATCTTATGTGTAGAAAGTTATGTAATACCAAAGCAGCTGATCTGAAATAAATAAAGAGAGGAAAAAACAAACTTCAGTGAAGACAAGATAGAACACAGGATTTAAGTGACTAATTCCTATCCCCAGCCATTGCACTCACCACAAATGTTGTTGATACATTTAGGGTTGTCATTGAGGTGGAGTAAAAGGGTTTGGGTTATTCAGAAGGGAAGGGTAGCGTGGCCGAGTGGTCTAAGGCGCTGGATTTAGGCTCCAGTCTCTCTGGAGGCGTGGGTTCAAATCCCACCGCTGACATATTGTTCCAGAAATGATTCTGTTCAACAGCAGTGTGAAACCAAAGGCTAAAGTGTTCCCTACCTGTGAGACTTAGGGGCAAAAAAAAACAATCCAAATACCTTAGAAGCATCTTGGTACCTTGGAAAAAGAAAACCTAATTTAATTTCACTACAATATCATTGGTGATGTGCATGTTAGGAAGCATGTGAAAGGTGATATGAACAATAGGAAGCTTTATAGAAAGTATAGGACGCATCTTTGGAAGCATATGAAGGATGGTAGGAAGCATGGGAAGGGTGATGCCCACTTATGTTTAAAAGGTGGAACTATCATTCTCAATCTACTATTTCTCAATGGACCTTGATGGAGATTTGTTAAAATAAAATACTTGTCGTTTACCGATTTGCAAAATATTCCATAATTCAGGCCCCTGGCCTGCTGTCAGCCTACGTGCAACGTTTCATCCAACCGGGTGTTGTATTTGGCAAGATATTTTGCGCACACACACACAGACATACACACACTCAGACAGAGGCAGCCAATCGTATAATCCCCACCAGGGGATCCACCTGGTGGACACAATAATTAACTGGTGATTGTGCAGCCCTACATTTCCAGTTTATGACTTGCAGTTGTGACCGAGTGGTTAAGGTGATGGACTCAAAATCCATTGGGGTTTCCCCGCGCAGGTTCGAATCCTGCCAACTGCGAGCAAAAGCATAGTCCAAGATCTACCCTGTTGCAGAAGTGACCTTTACTGGAAATGATGCTGCATGGTGTTAAATGTACCACGTTCATTCCTCCTCAGTGGAAATCCCATCAACTTCGCCCATAGCTGAAGGGCATACTTTGTTGAATGTTTTTGTTGGTGAAAGTTGAACTAATTTGAACTTTTACAAAGCAAGGCACAGATTCTACATGCAGTTGTGACCGAGTGGTTAAGGTGATGAACTTGAAATCCATTGGGGTTCTCCCGTGCAGGTTCGAATCCTGTCAAATGCGAACATTTCTTTAGTCCAAGGTTGCCCAGCTACTTGTATTCCTGCAACAATCCTCGCCATTGTTAACTCAGGAACTGGGCCATTTGAAATGGCACCAGGGCCTTGCCATGCACCCAGTGTGTTTTGTGTTGTCTTAGTCACTGGCTTAAGTGTCTCTGCCAGCATAGGTTCAAATTCCACCTCTCAAATATTGGTCATATGGAAATCATGTCCATTGTAAGTGTGCATTCAAATACTTAGTTATTGGTTAGTTTGTTCTCTACACTTGAGACACCTGAAGATAATTGGTATATTTCTCATTATATGATTATGAACAATAAACACATCTCTAATTAAGCGTTGGTGGTATAGTGGTGAGCATAGCTGCTTCCCAAGCAGTTGACCCGGGTTCGATTCCCGGCCAATGCAGGAGAGTTGTATTTTAAAACTACACTTTCCTAATCTTATGTGTAGAAAGTTATGTAATACCAAAGCAGCTGATCTGAAATAAATAAAGAGAGGACAAAACAAACTTCAGTGAAGACAAGATAGAACACAGGATTTAAGTGACTAATTCCTATCCCCAGCCATTGCACTCACCACAAATGTTGTTGATACATTTAGGGTTGTCATTGAGGTGGAGTAAAAGGGTTTGGGTTATTCAGAAGGAAAGGGTAGCGTGGCCGAGTGGTCTAAGGCGCTGGATTTAGGCTCCAGTCTCTCTGGAGGCGTGGGTTCAAATCCCACCGCTGCCATATTGTTCCAGAAATGATTCTGTTCAACAGCAGTGTGAAACCAAAGGCTAAAGTGTTCCCTACCTGTGAGACTTAGGGGCAAAAAAAAACAATCCAAATACCTTAGAAGCATCTTGGTACCTTGGAAAAAGAAAACCTAATTTAATTTCACTACAATATCATTGGTGATGTGCATGTTAGGAAGCATGTGAAAGGTGATATGAACAATAGGAAGCTTTATAGAAAGTATAGGACGCATCTTTGGAAGCATATGAAGGATGGTAGGAAGCATGGGAAGGGTGATGCCCACTTATGTTTAAAAGGTGGAACTATCATTCTCAATCTACTATTTCTCAATGGACCTTGATGGAGATTTGTTAAAATAAAATACTTGTCGTTTACCGATTCGCAAAATATTCCATAATTCAGGCCCCTGGCCTGCTGTCAGCCTACGTGCAACGTTTCATCCAACCGGGTGTTGTATTTGGCAAGATATTTTGCGCACACACACACACACAGACATACACACACTCAGACAGAGGCAGCCAATCGTATAATCCCCACCAGGGGATCCACCTGGTGGACACAATAATAAACTGGTGATTGTGCAGCCCTACATTTCCTGTTTATGACTTGCAGTTGTGACCGAGTGGTTAAGGTGATGGACTCGAAATCCATTGGGGTTTCCCCGCGCAGGTTCGAATCCTGCCAACTGCGAGCAAAAGCGTAGTCCAAGATCTACCCTGTTGCAGAAGTGACCTTTACTGGAAATGATGCTGCATGGTGTTAAATGTACCACGTTCATTCCTCCTCAGTGGAAATCCCATCAACTTCGCCCATAGCTGAAGGGCATACTTTGTTGAATGTTTTTGTTGGTGAAAGTTGAACTAATTTGAACTTTTACAAAGCAAGGCACAGATTCTACATGCAGTTGTGACCGAGTGGTTAAGGTGATGAACTTGAAATCCATTGGGGTTCTCCCGTGCAGGTTCGAATCCTGTCAAATGCGAACATTTCTTTAGTCCAAGGTTGCCCAGCTACTTGTATTCCTGCAACAATCCTCGCCATTGTTAACTCAGGAACTGGGCCATTTGAAATGGCACCAGGGCCTTGCCATGCACCCAGTGTGTTTTGTGTTGTCTTAGTCACTGGCTTAAGTGTCTCTGCCAGCATAGGTTCAAATTCCACCTCTCAAATATTGGTCATATGGAAATCATGTCCATTGTAAGTGTGCATTCAAATACTTAGTTATTGGTTAGTTTGTTCTCTACACTTGAGACACCTGAAGATAATTGGTATATTTCTCATTATATGATTATGAACAATAAACACATCTCTAATTAAGCGTTGGTGGTATAGTGGTGAGCATAGCTGCTTCCCAAGCAGTTGACCCGGGTTCGATTCCCGGCCAATGCAGGAGAGTTGTATTTTAAAACTACACTTTCCTAATCTTATGTGTAGAAAGTTATGTAATACCAAAGCAGCTGATCTGAAATAAATAAAGAGAGGAAAAAACAAACTTCAGTGAAGACAAGATAGAACACAGGATTTAAGTGACTAATTCCTATCCCCAGCCATTGCACTCACCACAAATGTTGTTGATACATTTAGGGTTGTCATTGAGGTGGAGTAAAAGGGTTTGGGTTATTCAGAAGGAAAGGGTAGCGTGGCCGAGTGGTCTAAGGCGCTGGATTTAGGCTCCAGTCTCTCTGGAGGCGTGGGTTCAAATCCCACCGCTGCCATATTGTTCCAGAAATGATTCTGTTCAACAGCAGTGTGAAACCAAAGGCTAAAGTGTTCCCTACCTGTGAGACTTAGGGGCAAAAAAAAACAATCCAAATACCTTAGAAGCATCTTGGTACCTTGGAAAAAGAAAACCTAATTTAATTTCACTACAATATCATTGGTGATGTGCATGTTAGGAAGCATGTGAAAGGTGATATGAACAATAGGAAGCTTTATAGAAAGTATAGGACGCATCTTTGGAAGCATATGAAGGATGGTAGGAAGCATGGGAAGGGTGATGCCCACTTATGTTTAAAAGGTGGAACTATCATTCTCAATCTACTATTTCTCAATGGACCTTGATGGAGATTTGTTAAAATAAAATACTTGTCGTTTACCGATTCGCAAAATATTCCATAATTCAGGCCCCTGGCCTGCTGTCAGCCTACGTGCAACGTTTCATCCAACCGGGTGTTGTATTTGGCAAGATATTTTGCGCACACACACACACACAGACATACACACACTCAGACAGAGGCAGCCAATCGTATAATCCCCACCAGGGGATCCACCTGGTGGACACAATAATAAACTGGTGATTGTGCAGCCCTACATTTCCAGTTTATGACTTGCAGTTGTGACCGAGTGGTTAAGGTGATGGACTCGAAATCCATTGGGGTTTCCCCGCGCAGGTTCGAATCCTGCCAACTGCGAGCAAAAGCGTAGTCCAAGATCTACCCTGTTGCAGAAGTGACCTTTACTGGAAATGATGCTGCATGCTGCATGGTGTTAAATGTACCACGTTCATTCCTCCTCAGTGGAAATCCCATCAACTTCGCCCATAGCTGAAGGGCATACTTTGTTCAATGTTTCTGTTGGTGAAAGTTGAACTAATTTGAACTTTTACAAAGCAAGGCACAGATTCTACATGCAGTTGTGACCGAGTGGTTAAGGTGATGGACTTGAAATCCATTGGGGTTCTCCCGCACAGGTTCGAATCCTGTCAACTGCGAACATTTCTTTAGTCCAATGTTGCCCAGCTACTTGTATTCCTGCAACAATCCTCGCCATTGTTATCTCAGGAACTGGGCCATTTGAAATGGCACCAGGGCCTTGCCATGCACCCAGTGTGTTTTGTGTTGTCTTAGTCACTGGCTTAAGTGTCTCTGCCAGCATAGGTTCAAATTCCACCTCTCAAATATTGGTCATATGGAAATCATGTCCATTGTAAGTGTGCATTCAAATACTTAGTTATTGGTTAGTTTGTTCTCTACACTTGAGACACCTGAAGATAATTGGTATATTTCTCATTATATGATTATGAACAATAAACACATCTCTAAGCAAGCGTTGGTGGTATAGTGGTGAGCATAGCTGCTTCCCAAGCAGTTGACCCGGGTTCGATTCCCGGCCAATGCAGGAGAGTTGTATTTTAAAACTACACTTTCCTAATCTTATGTGTAGAAAGTTATGTAATACCAAAGCAGCTGATCTGAAATAAATAAAGAGACGAAAAAACAAACTTCAGTGAAGACAAGATAGAACACAGGATTTAAGTGACTAATTCCTATCCCCAGCCATTGCACTCACCACAAATGTTGTTAATACATTTAGGGTTGTCATTGAGGTGGAGTAAAAGGGTTTGGGTTATTCAGAAGGGAAGGGTAGCGTGGCCGAGTGGTCTAAGGCGCTGGATTTAGGCTCCAGTCTCTCTGGAGGCGTGGGTTCAAATCCCACCGCTGCCATATTGTTCCAGAAATGATTCTGTTCAACAGCAGTGTGAAACCAAAGGCTAAAGTGTTCCCTACCTGTGAGACTTAGGGGCAAAAAAGAACAATCCAAATACCTTAGAAGCATCTTGGTACCTTGGAAAAAGAAAACCTAATTTAATTTCACTACAATATCATTGGTGATGTGCATGTTAGGAAGCATGTGAAAGGTGATATGAACAATAGGAAGCTTTATAGAAAGTATAGGACGCATCTTTGGAAGCATATGAAGGATTGTAGGAAGCATGGGAAGGGTGATGCCCACTTATGTTTAAAAGGTGGAACTATCATTCTCAATCTACTATTTCTCAATGGACCTTGATGGAGATTTGTTAAAATAAAATACTTGTCGTTTACCGATTTGCAAAATATTCCATAATTCAGGCCCCTGGCCTGCTGTCAGCCTACGTGCAACGTTTCATCCAACCGGGTGTTGTATTTGGCAAGATATTTTGCGCACACACACACAGACATACACACACTCAGACAGAGGCAGCCAATCGTATAATCCCCACCAGGGGATCCACCAACTGGTGATTGTGCAGCCCTACATTTCCAGTTTATGACTTGCAGTTGTGACCGAGTGGTTAAGGTGATGGACTCGAAATCCATTGGGGTTTCCCCGCGCAGGTTCGAATCCTGCCAACTGCGAGCAAAAGCATAGTCCAAGATCTACCCTGTTGCAGAAGTGACCTTTACTGGAAATGATGCTGCATGGTGTTAAATGTACCACGTTCATTCCTCCTCAGTGGAAATCCCATCAACTTCGCCCATAGCTGAAGGGCATACTTTGTTGAATGTTTTTGTTGGTGAAAGTTGAACTAATTTGAACTTTTACAAAGCAAGGCACAGATTCTACATGCATTTGTGACCGAGTGGTTAAGGTGATGAACTTGAAATCCATTGGGGTTCTCCCGTGCAGGTTCGAATCCTGTGAACTGCGAACATTTCTTTAGTCCAAGGTTGCCCAGCTACTTGTATTCCTGCAACAATCCTCGCCATTGTTAACTCAGGAACTGGGCCATTTGAAATGGCACCAGGGCCTTGCCATGCACCCAGTGTGTTTTGTGTTGTCTTAGTCACTGGCTTAAGTGTCTCTGCCAGCATAGGTTCAAATTCCACCTCTCAAATATTGGTCATATGGAAATCATGTCCATTGTAAGTGTGCATTCAAATACTTAGTTATTGGTTAGTTTGTTCTCTACACTTGAGACACCTGAAGATAATTGGTATATTTCTCATCATATGATTATGAACAATAAACACATCTCTAAGCACGCGTTGGTGGTATAGTGGTGAGCATAGCTGCTTCCCAAGCAGTTGACCCGGGTTCGATTCCCGGCCAATGCAGGAGAGTTGTATTTTAAAACTACACTTTCCTAATCTTATGTGTAGAAAGTTATGTAATACCAAAGCAGCTGATCTGAAATAAATAAAGAGAGGAAAAAACAAACTTCAGTGAAGACAAGATAGAACACAGGATTTAAGTGACTAATTCCTATCCCCAGCCATTGCACTCACCACAAATGTTGTTGATACATTTAGGGTTGTCATTGAGGTGGAGTAAAAGGGTTTGGGTTATTCAGAAGGGAAGGGTAGCGTGGCCGAGTGGTCTAAGGCGCTGGATTTAGGCTCCAGTCTCTCTGGAGGCGTGGGTTCAAATCCCACCGCTGACATATTGTTCCAGAAATGATTCTGTTCAACAGCAGTGTGAAACCAAAGGCTAAAGTGTTCCCTACCTGTGAGACTTAGGGGCAAAAAAGAACAATCCAAATACCTTAGAAGCATCTTGGTACCTTGGAAAAAGAAAACCTAATTTAATTTCACTACAATATCATTGGTGATGTGCATGTTAGGAAGCATGTGAAAGGTGATATGAACAATAGGAAGCTTTATAGAAAGTATAGGACGCATCTTTGGAAGCATATGAAGGATGGTAGGAAGCATGGGAAGGGTGATGCCCACTTATGTTTAAAAGGTGGAACTATCATTCTCAATCTACTATTTCTCAATGGACCTTGATGGAGATTTGTTAAAATAAAATACTTGTCGTTTACCGATTTGCAAAATATTCCATAATTCAGGCCCCTGGCCTGCTGTCAGCCTACGTGCAACGTTTCATCCAACCGGGTGTTGTATTTGGCAAGATATTTTGCGCACACACACACAGACATACACACACTCAGACAGAGGCAGCCAATCGTATAATCCCCACCAGGGGATCCACCAACTGGTGATTGTGCAGCCCTACATTTCCAGTTTATGACTTGCAGTTGTGACCGAGTGGTTAAGGTGATGGACTCGAAATCCATTGGGGTTTCCCCGCGCAGGTTCGAATCCTGCCAACTGCGAGCAAAAGCATAGTCCAAGATCTACCCTGTTGCAGAAGTGACCTTTACTGGAAATGATGCTGCATGGTGTTAAATGTACCACGTTCATTCCTCCTCAGTGGAAATCCCATCAACTTCGCCCATAGCTGAAGGGCATACTTTGTTGAATGTTTTTGTTGGTGAAAGTTGAACTAATTTGAACTTTTACAAAGCAAGGCACAGATTCTACATGCATTTGTGACCGAGTGGTTAAGGTGATGAACTTGAAATCCATTGGGGTTCTCCCGTGCAGGTTCGAATCCTGTGAACTGCGAACATTTCTTTAGTCCAAGGTTGCCCAGCTACTTGTATTCCTGCAACAATCCTCGCCAT
This sequence comes from Notolepis coatsorum, assembly GCF_963971535.1. NCBI lineage: Eukaryota > Metazoa > Chordata > Actinopteri > Aulopiformes > Paralepididae > Notolepis > Notolepis coatsorum. The sequence continues at coordinate 5,332,470 of NC_140181.1, read as the reverse complement.
TGTTAACTCAGGAACTGGGCCATTTGAAATGGCACCAGGGCCTTGCCATGCACCCAGTGTGTTTTGTGTTGTCTTAGTCACTGGCTTAAGTGTCTCTGCCAGCATAGGTTCAAATTCCACCTCTCAAATATTGGTCATATGGAAATCATGTCCATTGTAAGTGTGCATTTAAATACTTAGTTATTGGTTAGTTTGTTCTCTACACTTGAGACACCTGAAGATAATTGGTATATTTCTCATCATATGATTATGAACAATAAACACATCTCTAAGCACGCGTTGGTGGTATAGTGGTGAGCATAGCTGCTTCCCAAGCAGTTGACCCTGGTTCGATTCCCGGCCAATGCAGGAGAGTTGTATTTTAAAACTACACTTTCCTAATCTTATGTGTAGAAAGTTATGTAATACCAAAGCAGCTGATCTGAAATAAATAAAGAGAGGAAAAAACAAACTTCAGTGAAGACAAGATAGAACACAGGATTTAAGTGACTAATTCCTATCCCCAGCCATTGCACTCACCACAAATGTTGTTGATACATTTAGGGTTGTCATTGAGGTGGAGTAAAAGGGTTTGGGTTATTCAGAAGGGAAGGGTAGCGTGGCCGAGTGGTCTAAGGCGCTGGATTTAGGCTCCAGTCTCTCTGGAGGCGTGGGTTCAAATCCCACCGCTGACATATTGTTCCAGAAATGATTCTGTTCAACAGCAGTGTGAAACCAAAGGCTAAAGTGTTCCCTACCTGTGAGACTTAGGGGCAAAAAAGAACAATCCAAATACCTTAGAAGCATCTTGGTACCTTGGAAAAAGAAAACCTAATTTAATTTCACTACAATATCATTGGTGATGTGCATGTTAGGAAGCATGTGAAAGGTGATATGAACAATAGGAAGCTTTATAGAAAGTATAGGACGCATCTTTGGAAGCATATGAAGGATGGTAGGAAGCATGGGAAGGGTGATGCCCACTTATGTTTAAAAGGTGGAACTATCATTCTCAATCTACTATTTCTCAATGGACCTTGATGGAGATTTGTTAAAATAAAATACTTGTCGTTTACCGATTTGCAAAATATTCCATAATTCAGGCCCCTGGCCTGCTGTCAGCCTACGTGCAACGTTTCATCCAACCGGGTGTTGTATTTGGCAAGATATTTTGCGCACACACACACAGACATACACACACTCAGACAGAGGCAGCCAATCGTATAATCCCCACCAGGGGATCCACCTGGTGGACACAATAATTAACTGGTGATTGTGCAGCCCTACATGTCCAGTTTATGACTTGCAGTTGTGACCGAGTGGTTAAGGTGATGGACTCGAAATCCATTGGGGTTTCCCCGCGCAGGTTCGAATCCTGCCAACTGCGAGCAAAAGCATAGTCCAAGATCTACCCTGTTGCAGAAGTGACCTTTACTGGAAATGATGCTGCATGGTGTTAAATGTACCACGTTCATTCCTCCTCAGTGGAAATCCCATCAACTTCGCCCATAGCTGAAGGGCATACTTTGTTGAATGTTTTTGTTGGTGAAAGTTGAACTAATTTGAACTTTTACAAAGCAAGGCACAGATTCTACATGCAGTTGTGACCGAGTGGTTAAGGTGATGAACTTGAAATCCATTGGGGTTCTCCCGTGCAGGTTCGAATCCTGTCAAATGCGAACATTTCTTTAGTCCAAGGTTGCCCAGCTACTTGTATTCCTGCAACAATCCTCGCCATTGTTAACTCAGGAACTGGGCCATTTGAAATGGCACCAGGGCCTTGCCATGCACCCAGTGTGTTTTGTGTTGTCTTAGTCACTGGCTTAAGTGTCTCTGCCAGCATAGGTTCAAATTCCACCTCTCAAATATTGGTCATATGGAAATCATGTCCATTGTAAGTGTGCATTCAAATACTTAGTTATTGGTTAGTTTGTTCTCTACACTTGAGACACCTGAAGATAATTGGTATATTTCTCATTATATGATTATGAACAATAAACACATCTCTAATTAAGCGTTGGTGGTATAGTGGTGAGCATAGCTGCTTCCCAAGCAGTTGACCCGGGTTCAATTCCCGGCCAATGCAGGAGAGTTGTATTTTAAAACTACACTTTCCTAATCTTATGTGTAGAAAGTTATGTAATACCAAAGCAGCTGATCTGAAATAAATAAAGAGAGGACAAAACAAACTTCAGTGAAGACAAGATAGAACACAGGATTTAAGTGACTAATTCCTATCCCCAGCCATTGCACTCACCACAAATGTTGTTGATACATTTAGGGTTGTCATTGAGGTGGAGTAAAAGGGTTTGGGTTATTCAGAAGGGAAGGGTAGCGTGGCCGAGTGGTCTAAGGCGCTGTATTTAGGCTCCAGTCTCTCTGGAGGCGTGGGTTCAAATCCCACCGCTGCCATATTGTTCCAGAAATGATTCTGTTCAACAGCAGTGTGAAACCAAAGGCTAAAGTGTTCCCTACCTGTGAGACTTAGGGGCAAAAAAGAACAATCCAAATACCGTAGAAGCATCTTGGTACCTTGGAAAAAGAAAACCTAATTTAATTTCACTACAATATCATTGGTGATGTGCATGTTAGGAAGCATGTGAAAGGTGATATGAACAATAGGAAGCTTTATAGAAAGTATAGGACGCATCTTTGGAAGCATATGAAGGATGGTAGGAAGCATGGGAAGGGTGATGCCCACTTATGTTTAAAAGGTGGAACTATCATTCTCAATCTACTATTTCTCAATGGACCTTGATGGAGATTTGTTAAAATAAAATACTTGTCGTTTACCGATTTGCAAAATATTCCATAATTCAGGCCCCTGGCCTGCTGTCAGCCTACGTGCAACGTTTCATCCAACCGGGTGTTGTATTTGGCAAGATATTTTGCGCACACACACACAGACATACACACACTCAGACAGAGGCAGCCAATCGTATAATCCCCACCAGGGGATCCACCAACTGGTGATTGTGCAGCCCTACATTTCCAGTTTATGACTTGCAGTTGTGACCGAGTGGTTAAGGTGATGGACTCGAAATCCATTGGGGTTTCCCCGCGCAGGTTCGAATCCTGCCAACTGCGAGCAAAAGCATAGTCCAAGATCTACCCTGTTGCAGAAGTGACCTTTACTGGAAATGATGCTGCATGGTGTTAAATGTACCACGTTCATTCCTCCTCAGTGGAAATCCCATCAACTTCGCCCATAGCTGAAGGGCATACTTTGTTGAATGTTTTTGTTGGTGAAAGTTGAACTAATTTGAACTTTTACAAAGCAAGGCAGAGATTCTACATGCATTTGTGACCGAGTGGTTAAGGTGATGAACTTGAAATCCATTGGGGTTCTCCCGTGCAGGTTCGAATCCTGTGAACTGCGAACATTTCTTTAGTCCAAGGTTGCCCAGCTACTTGTATTCCTGCAACAATCCTCGCCATTGTTAACTCAGGAACTGGGCCATTTGAAATGGCACCAGGGCCTTGCCATGCACCCAGTGTGTTTTGTGTTGTCTTAGTCACTGGCTTAAGTGTCTCTGCCAGCATAGGTTCAAATTCCACCTCTCAAATATTGGTCATATGGAAATCATGTCCATTGTAAGTGTGCATTCAAATACTTAGTTATTGGTTAGTTTGTTCTCTACACTTGAGACACCTGAAGATAATTGGTATATTTCTCATCATATGATTATGAACAATAAACACATCTCTAAGCACGCGTTGGTGGTATAGTGGTGAGCATAGCTGCTTCCCAAGCAGTTGACCCGGGTTCGATTCCCGGCCAATGCAGGAGAGTTGTATTTTAAAACTACACTTTCCTAATCTTATGTGTAGAAAGTTATGTAATACCAAAGCAGCTGATCTGAAATAAATAAAGAGAGGAAAAAACAAACTTCAGTGAAGACAAGATAGAACACAGGATTTAAGTGACTAATTCCTATCCCCAGCCATTGCACTCACCACAAATGTTGTTGATACATTTAGGGTTGTCATTGAGGTGGAGTAAAAGGGTTTGGGTTATTCAGAAGGGAAGGGTAGCGTGGCCGAGTGGTCTAAGGTGCTGGATTTAGGCTCCAGTCTCTCTGGAGGCGTGGGTTCAAATCCCACCGCTGACATATTGTTCCAGAAATGATTCTGTTCAACAGCAGTGTGAAACCAAAGGCTAAAGTGTTCCCTACCTGTGAGACTTAGGGGCAAAAAAGAACAATCCAAATACCTTAGAAGCATCTTGGTACCTTGGAAAAAGAAAACCTAATTTAATTTCACTACAATATCATTGGTGATGTGCATGTTAGGAAGCATGTGAAAGGTGATATGAACAATAGGAAGCTTTATAGAAAGTATAGGACGCATCTTTGGAAGCATATGAAGGATGGTAGGAAGCATGGGAAGGGTGATGCCCACTTATGTTTAAAAGGTGGAACTATCATTCTCAATCTACTATTTCTCAATGGACCTTGATGGAGATTTGTTAAAATAAAATACTTGTCGTTTACCGATTTGCAAAATATTCCATAATTCAGGCCCCTGGCCTGCTGTCAGCCTACGTGCAACGTTTCATCCAACCGGGTGTTGTATTTGGCAAGATATTTTGCGCACACACACACAGACATACACACACTCAGACAGAGGCAGCCAATCGTATAATCCCCACCAGGGGATCCACCTGGTGGACACAATAATTAACTGGTGATTGTGCAGCCCTACATGTCCAGTTTATGACTTGCAGTTGTGACCGAGTGGTTAAGGTGATGGACTCGAAATCCATTGGGGTTTCCCCGCGCAGGTTCGAATCCTGCCAACTGCGAGCAAAAGCATAGTCCAAGATCTACCCTGTTGCAGAAGTGACCTTTACTGGAAATGATGCTGCATGGTGTTAAATGTACCACGTTCATTCCTCCTCAGTGGAAATCCCATCAACTTCGCCCATAGCTGAAGGGCATACTTTGTTGAATGTTTTTGTTGGTGAAAGTTGAACTAATTTGAACTTTTACAAAGCAAGGCACAGATTCTACATGCAGTTGTGACCGAGTGGTTAAGGTGATGAACTTGAAATCCATTGGGGTTCTCCCGTGCAGGTTCGAATCCTGTCAAATGCGAACATTTCTTTAGTCCAAGGTTGCCCAGCTACTTGTATTCCTGCAACAATCCTCGCCATTGTTAACTCAGGAACTGGGCCATTTGAAATGGCACCAGGGCCTTGCCATGCACCCAGTGTGTTTTGTGTTGTCTTAGTCACTGGCTTAAGTGTCTCTGCCAGCATAGGTTCAAATTCCACCTCTCAAATATTGGTCATATGGAAATCATGTCCATTGTAAGTGTGCATTCAAATACTTAGTTATTGGTTAGTTTGTTCTCTACACTTGAGACACCTGAAGATAATTGGTATATTTCTCATTATATGATTATGAACAATAAACACATCTCTAATTAAGCGTTGGTGGTATAGTGGTGAGCATAGCTGCTTCCCAAGCAGTTGACCCGGGTTCAATTCCCGGCCAATGCAGGAGAGTTGTATTTTAAAACTACACTTTCCTAATCTTATGTGTAGAAAGTTATGTAATACCAAAGCAGCTGATCTGAAATAAATAAAGAGAGGACAAAACAAACTTCAGTGAAGACAAGATAGAACACAGGATTTAAGTGACTAATTCCTATCCCCAGCCATTGCACTCACCACAAATGTTGTTGATACATTTAGGGTTGTCATTGAGGTGGAGTAAAAGGGTTTGGGTTATTCAGAAGGGAAGGGTAGCGTGGCCGAGTGGTCTAAGGCGCTGTATTTAGGCTCCAGTCTCTCTGGAGGCGTGGGTTCAAATCCCACCGCTGCCATATTGTTCCAGAAATGATTCTGTTCAACAGCAGTGTGAAACCAAAGGCTAAAGTGTTCCCTACCTGTGAGACTTAGGGGCAAAAAAGAACAATCCAAATACCGTAGAAGCATCTTGGTACCTTGGAAAAAGAAAACCTAATTTAATTTCACTACAATATCATTGGTGATGTGCATGTTAGGAAGCATGTGAAAGGTGATATGAACAATAGGAAGCTTTATAGAAAGTATAGGACGCATCTTTGGAAGCATATGAAGGATGGTAGGAAGCATGGGAAGGGTGATGCCCACTTATGTTTAAAAGGTGGAACTATCATTCTCAATCTACTATTTCTCAATGGACCTTGATGGAGATTTGTTAAAATAAAATACTTGTCGTTTACCGATTCGCAAAATATTCCATAATTCAGGCCCCTGGCCTGCTGTCAGCCTACGTGCAACGTTTCATCCAACCGGGTGTTGTATTTGGCAAGATATTTTGCGCACACACACACACACAGACATACACACACTCAGACAGAGGCAGCCAATCGTATAATCCCCACCAGGGGATCCACCTGGTGGACACAATAATAAACTGGTGATTGTGCAGCCCTACATTTCCAGTTTATGACTTGCAGTTGTGACCGAGTGGTTAAGGTGATGGACTCGAAATCCATTGGGGTTTCCCCGCACAGGTTCGAATCCTGCCAACTGCGAGCAAAAGCATAGTCCAAGATCTACCCTGTTGCAGAAGTGACCTTTACTGGAAATGATGCTGCATGGTGTTAAATGTACCACGTTCATTCCTCCTCAGTGGAAATCCCATCAACTTCGCCCATAGCTGAAGGGCATACTTTGTTGAATGTTTTTGTTGGTGAAAGTTGAACTAATTTGAACTTTTACAAAGCAAGGCACAGATTCTCCATGCAGTTGTGACCGAGTGGTTAAGGTGATGGACTTGAAATCCATTGGGGTTCTCCCGTGCAGGTTCGAATCCTGTCAACTGCGAACATTTCTTTAGTCCAAGGTTGCCCAGCTACTTGTATTCCTGCAACAATCCTTGCCATTGTTAACTCAGGAACTGGGCCATTTGAAATGGCACCAGGGCCTTGCCATGCACCCAGTGTGTTTTGTGTTGTCTTAGTCACTGGCTTAAGTGTCTCTGCCAGCATAGGTTCAAATTCCACCTCTCAAATATTGGTCATATGGAAATCATGTCCATTGTAAGTGTGCATTCAAATACTTAGTTATTGGTTAGTTTGTTCTCTACACTTGAGACACCTGAAGATAATTGGTATATTTCTCATTATGTGATTATGAACAATAAACACATCTCTAATTAAGCGTTGGTGGTATAGTGGTGAGCATAGCTGCTTCCCAAGCAGTTGACCCGGGTTCGATTCCCGGCCAATGCAGGAGAGTTGTATTTTAAAACTACACTTTCCTAATCTTATGTGTAGAAAGTTATGTAATACCAAAGCAGCTGATCTGAAATAAATAAAGAGAGGAAAAAACAAACTTCAGTGAAGACAAGATAGAACACAGGATTTAAGTGACTAATTCCTATCCCCAGCCATTGCACTCACCACAAATGTTGTTGATACATTTAGGGTTGTCATTGAGGTGGAGTAAAAGGGTTTGGGTTATTCAGAAGGAAAGGGTAGCGTGGCCGAGTGGTCTAAGGCGCTGGATTTAGGCTCCAGGCTCTCTGGAGGCGTGGGTTCAAATCCCACCGCTGCCATATTGTTCCAGAAATGATTCTGTTCAACAGCAGTGTGAAACCAAAGGCTAAAGTGTTCCCTACCTGTAAGACTTAGGGGCAAAAAAGAACAATCCAAATACCTTAGAAGCATCTTGGTACCTTGGAAAAAGAAAACCTAATTTAATTTCACTACAATATCATTGGTGATGTGCATGTTAGGAAGCATGTGAAAGGTGATATGAACAATAGGAAGCTTTATAGAAAGTATAGGACGCATCTTTGGAAGCATATGAAGGATGGTAGGAAGCATGGGAAGGGTGATGCCCACTTATGTTTAAAAGGTGGAACTATCATTCTCAATCTACTATTTCTCAATGGACCTTGATGGAGATTTGTTAAAATAAAATACTTGTCGTTTACCGATTTGCAAAATATTCCATAATTCAGGCCCCTGGCCTGCTGTCAGCCTACGTGCAACGTTTCATCCAACCGGGTGTTGTATTTGGCAAAATATTTTGCGCACACACACACAGACATACACACACTCAGACAGAGGCAGCCAATCGTATAATCCCCACCAGGGGATCCACCAACTGGTGATTGTGCAGCCCTACATTTCCAGTTTATGACTTGCAGTTGTGACCGAGTGGTTAAGGTGATGGACTCGAAATCCATTGGGGTTTCCCCGCGCAGGTTCGAATCCTGCCAACTGCGAGCAAAAGCATAGTCCAAGATCGACCCTGTTGCAGAAGTGACCTTTACTGGAAATGATGCTGCATGGTGTTAAATGTACCACGTTCATTCCTCCTCAGTGGAAATCCCATCAACTTCGCCCATAGCTGAAGGGCATACTTTGTTGAATGTTTTTGTTGGTGAAAGTTGAACTAATTTGAACTTTTACAAAGCAAGGCACAGATTCTACATGCAGTTGTGACCGAGTGGTTAAGGTGATGAACTTGAAATCCATTGGGGTTCTCCCGTGCAGGTTCGAATCCTGTGAACTGCGAACATTTCTTTAGTCCAAGGTTGCCCAGCTACTTGTATTCCTGCAACAATCCTCGCCATTGTTAACTCAGGAACTGGGCCATTTGAAATGGCACCAGGGCCTTGCCATGCACCCAGTGTGTTTTGTGTTGTCTTAGTCACTGGCTTAAGTGTCTCTGCCAGCATAGGTTCAAATTCCACCTCTCAAATATTGGTCATATGGAAATCATGTCCATTGTAAGTGTGCATTCAAATACTTAGTTATTGGTTAGTTTGTTCTCTACACTTGAGACACCTGAAGATAATTGGTATATTTCTCATTATATGATTATGAACAATAAACACATCTCTAAGCACGCGTTGGTGGTATAGTGGTGAGCATAGCTGCTTCCCAAGCAGTTGACCCGGGTTCGATTCCCGGCCAATGCAGGAGAGTTGTATTTTAAAACTACACTTTCCTAATCTTATGTGTAGAAAGTTATGTAATACCAAAGCAGCTGATCTGAAATAAATAAAGAGAGGAAAAAACAAACTTCAGTGAAGACAAGATAGAACACAGGATTTAAGTGACTAATTCCTATCCCCAGCCATTGCACTCACCACAAATGTTGTTAATACATTTAGGGTTGTCATTGAGGTGGAGTAAAAGGGTTTGGGTTATTCAGAAGGGAAGGGTAGCGTGGCCGAGTGGTCTAAGGCGCTGGATTTAGGCTCCAGTCTCTCTGGAGGCGTGGGTTCAAATCCCACCGCTGACATATTGTTCCAGAAATGATTCTGTTCAACAGCAGTGTGAAACCAAAGGCTAAAGTGTTCCCTACCTGTGAGACTTAGGGGCAAAAAAAAACAATCCAAATACCTTAGAAGCATCTTGGTACCTTGGAAAAAGAAAACCTAATTTAATTTCACTACAATATCATTGGTGATGTGCATGTTAGGAAGCATGTGAAAGGTGATATGAACAATAGGAAGCTTTATAGAAAGTATAGGACGCATCTTTGGAAGCATATGAAGGATGGTAGGAAGCATGGGAAGGGTGATGCCCACTTATGTTTAAAAGGTGGAACTATCATTCTCAATCTACTATTTCTCAATGGACCTTGATGGAGATTTGTTAAAATAAAATACTTGTCGTTTACCGATTCGCAAAATATTCCATAATTCAGGCCCCTGGCCTGCTGTCAGCCTACGTGCAACGTTTCATCCAACCGGGTGTTGTATTTGGCAAGATATTTTGCGCACACACACACACACAGACATACACACACTCAGACAGAGGCAGCCAATCGTATAATCCCCACCAGGGGATCCACCTGGTGGACACAATAATAAACTGGTGATTGTGCAGCCCTACATTTCCTGTTTATGACTTGCAGTTGTGACCGAGTGGTTAAGGTGATGGACTCGAAATCCATTGGGGTTTCCCCGCGCAGGTTCGAATCCTGCCAACTGCGAGCAAAAGCGTAGTCCAAGATCTACCCTGTTGCAGAAGTGACCTTTACTGGAAATGATGCTGCATGGTGTTAAATGTACCACGTTCATTCCTCCTCAGTGGAAATCCCATCAACTTCGCCCATAGCTGAAGGGCATACTTTGTTGAATGTTTTTGTTGGTGAAAGTTGAACTAATTTGAACTTTTACAAAGCAAGGCACAGATTCTACATGCAGTTGTGACCGAGTGGTTAAGGTGATGAACTTGAAATCCATTGGGGTTCTCCCGTGCAGGTTCGAATCCTGTCAAATGCGAACATTTCTTTAGTCCAAGGTTGCCCAGCTACTTGTATTCCTGCAACAATCCTCGCCATTGTTAACTCAGGAACTGGGCCATTTGAAATGGCACCAGGGCCTTGCCATGCACCCAGTGTGTTTTGTGTTGTCTTAGTCACTGGCTTAAGTGTCTCTGCCAGCATAGGTTCAAATTCCACCTCTCAAATATTGGTCATATGGAAATCATGTCCATTGTAAGTGTGCATTCAAATACTTAGTTATTGGTTAGTTTGTTCTCTACACTTGAGACACCTGAAGATAATTGGTATATTTCTCATTATATGATTATGAACAATAAACACATCTCTAATTAAGCGTTGGTGGTATAGTGGTGAGCATAGCTGCTTCCCAAGCAGTTGACCTGGGTTCGATTCCCGGCCAATGCAGGAGAGTTGTATTTTAAAACTACACTTTCCTAATCTTATGTGTAGAAAGTTATGTAATACCAAAGCAGCTGATCTGAAATAAATAAAGAGAGGACAAAACAAACTTCAGTGAAGACAAGATAGAACACAGGATTTAAGTGACTAATTCCTATCCCCAGCCATTGCACTCACCACAAATGTTGTTGATACATTTAGGGTTGTCATTGAGGTGGAGTAAAAGGGTTTGGGTTATTCAGAAGGAAAGGGTAGCGTGGCCGAGTGGTCTAAGGCGCTGGATTTAGGCTCCAGTCTCTCTGGAGGCGTGGGTTCAAATCCCACCGCTGCCATATTGTTCCAGAAATGATTCTGTTCAACAGCAGTGTGAAACCAAAGGCTAAAGTGTTCCCTACCTGTGAGACTTAGGGGCAAAAAAAAACAATCCAAATACCTTAGAAGCATCTTGGTACCTTGGAAAAAGAAAACCTAATTTAATTTCACTACAATATCATTGGTGATGTGCATGTTAGGAAGCATGTGAAAGGTGATATGAACAATAGGAAGCTTTATAGAAAGTATAGGACGCATCTTTGGAAGCATATGAAGGATGGTAGGAAGCATGGGAAGGGTGATGCCCACTTATGTTTAAAAGGTGGAACTATCATTCTCAATCTACTATTTCTCAATGAACCTTGATGGAGATTTGTTAAAATAAAATACTTGTCGTTTACCGATTCGCAAAATATTCCATAATTCAGGCCCCTGGCCTGCTGTCAGCCTACGTGCAACGTTTCATCCAACCGGGTGTTGTATTTGGCAAGATATTTTGCGCACACACACACACACAGACATACACACACTCAGACAGAGGCAGCCAATCGTATAATCCCCACCAGGGGATCCACCTGGTGGACACAATAATAAACTGGTGATTGTGCAGCCCTACATTTCCTGTTTATGACTTGCAGTTGTGACCGAGTGGTTAAGGTGATGGACTCGAAATCCATTGGGGTTTCCCCGCGCAGGTTCGAATCCTGCCAACTGCGAGCAAAAGCGTAGTCCAAGATCTACCCTGTTGCAGAAGTGACCTTTACTGGAAATGATGCTGCATGGTGTTAAATGTACCACGTTCATTCCTCCTCAGTGGAAATCCCATCAACTTCGCCCATAGCTGAAGGGCATACTTTGTTGAATGTTTTTGTTGGTGAAAGTTGAACTAATTTGAACTTTTACAAAGCAAGGCACAGATTCTACATGCAGTTGTGACCGAGTGGTTAAGGTGATGAACTTGAAATCCATTGGGGTTCTCCCGTGCAGGTTCGAATCCTGTCAAATGCGAACATTTCTTTAGTCCAAGGTTGCCCAGCTACTTGTATTCCTGCAACAATCCTCGCCATTGTTAACTCAGGAACTGGGCCATTTGAAATGGCACCAGGGCCTTGCCATGCACCCAGTGTGTTTTGTGTTGTCTTAGTCACTGGCTTAAGTGTCTCTGCCAGCATAGGTTCAAATTCCACCTCTCAAATATTGGTCATATGGAAATCATGTCCATTGTAAGTGTGCATTCAAATACTTAGTTATTGGTTAGTTTGTTCTCTACACTTGAGACACCTGAAGATAATTGGTATATTTCTCATTATATGATTATGAACAATAAACACATCTCTAAGCAAGCGTTGGTGGTATAGTGGTGAGCATAGCTGCTTCCCAAGCAGTTGACCCGGGTTCGATTCCCGGCCAATGCAGGAGAGTTGTATTTTAAAACTACACTTTCCTAATCTTATGTGTAGAAAGTTATGTAATACCAAAGCAGCTGATCTGAAATAAATAAAGAGACGAAAAAACAAACTTCAGTGAAGACAAGATAGAACACAGGATTTAAGTGACTAATTCCTATCCCCAGCCATTGCACTCACCACAAATGTTGTTAATACATTTAGGGTTGTCATTGAGGTGGAGTAAAAGGGTTTGGGTTATTCAGAAGGGAAGGGTAGCGTGGCCGAGTGGTCTAAGGCGCTGGATTTAGGCTCCAGTCTCTCTGGAGGCGTGGGTTCAAATCCCACCGCTGCCATATTGTTCCAGAAATGATTCTGTTCAACAGCAGTGTGAAACCAAAGGCTAAAGTGTTCCCTACCTGTGAGACTTAGGGGCAAAAAAGAACAATCCAAATACCTTAGAAGCATCTTGGTACCTTGGAAAAAGAAAACCTAATTTAATTTCACTACAATATCATTGGTGATGTGCATGTTAGGAAGCATGTGAAAGGTGATATGAACAATAGGAAGCTTTATAGAAAGTATAGGACGCATCTTTGGAAGCATATGAAGGATGGTAGGAAGCATGGGAAGGGTGATGCCCACTTATGTTTAAAAGGTGGAACTATCATTCTCAATCTACTATTTCTCAATGGACCTTGATGGAGATTTTTTAAAATAAAATACTTGTCGTTTACCGATTTGCAAAATATTCCATAATTCAGGCCCCTGGCCTGCTGTCAGCCTACGTGCAACGTTTCATCCAACCGGGTGTTGTATTTGGCAAGATATTTTGCGCACACACACACAGACATACACACACTCAGACAGAGGCAGCCAATCGTATAATCCCCACCAGGGGATCCACCTGGTGGACACAATAATTAACTGGTGATTGTGCAGCCCTACATGTCCAGTTTATGACTTGCAGTTGTGACCGAGTGGTTAAGGTGATGGACTCGAAATCCATTGGGGTTTCCCCGCGCAGGTTCGAATCCTGCCAACTGCGAGCAAAAGCATAGTCCAAGATCTACCCTGTTGCAGAAGTGACCTTTACTGGAAATGATGCTGCATGGTGTTAAATGTACCACGTTCATTCCTCCTCAGTGGAAATCCCATCAACTTCGCCCATAGCTGAAGGGCATACTTTGTTGAATGTTTTTGTTGGTGAAAGTTGAACTAATTTGAACTTTTACAAAGCAAGGCACAGATTCTACATGCAGTTGTGACCGAGTGGTTAAGGTGATGAACTTGAAATCCATTGGGGTTCTCCCGTGCAGGTTCGAATCCTGTCAAATGCGAACATTTCTTTAGTCCAAGGTTGCCCAGCTACTTGTATTCCTGCAACAATCCTCGCCATTGTTAACTCAGGAACTGGGCCATTTGAAATGGCACCAGGGCCTTGCCATGCACCCAGTGTGTTTTGTGTTGTCTTAGTCACTGGCTTAAGTGTCTCTGCCAGCATAGGTTCAAATTCCACCTCTCAAATATTGGTCATATGGAAATCATGTCCATTGTAAGTGTGCATTCAAATACTTAGTTATTGGTTAGTTTGTTCTCTACACTTGAGACACCTGAAGATAATTGGTATATTTCTCATTATATGATTATGAACAATAAACAAATCTCTAATTAAGCGTTGGTGGTATAGTGGTGAGCATAGCTGCTTCCCAAGCAGTTGACCCGGGTTCGATTCCCGGCCAATGCAGGAGAGTTGTATTTTAAAACTACACTTTCCTAATCTTATGTGTAGAAAGTTATGTAATACCAAAGCAGCTGATCTGAAATAAATAAAGAGAGGACAAAACAAACTTCAGTGAAGACAAGATAGAACACAGGATTTAAGTGACTAATTCCTATCCCCAGCCATTGCACTCACCACAAATGTTGTTGATACATTTAGGGTTGTCATTGAGGTGGAGTAAAAGGGTTTGGGTTATTCAGAAGGGAAGGGTAGCGTGGCCGAGTGGTCTAAGGCGCTGTATTTAGGCTCCAGTCTCTCTGGAGGCGTGGGTTCAAATCCCACCGCTGCCATATTGTTCCAGAAATGATTCTGTTCAACAGCAGTGTGAAACCAAAGGCTAAAGTGTTCCCTACCTGTGAGACTTAGGGGCAAAAAAGAACAATCCAAATACCGTAGAAGCATCTTGGTACCTTGGAAAAAGAAAACCTAATTTAATTTCACTACAATATCATTGGTGATGTGCATGTTAGGAAGCATGTGAAAGGTGATATGAACAATAGGAAGCTTTATAGAAAGTATAGGACGCATCTTTGGAACCATATGAAGGATGGTAGGAAGCATGGGAAGGGTGATGCCCACTTATGTTTAAAAGGTGGAACTATCATTCTCAATCTACTATTTCTCAATGGACCTTGATGGAGATTTGTTAAAATAAAATACTTGTCGTTTACCGATTCGCAAAATATTCCATAATTCAGGCCCCTGGCCTGCTGTCAGCCTACGTGCAACGTTTCATCCAACCGGGTGTTGTATTTGGCAAGATATTTTGCGCACACACACACACACAGACATACACACACTCAGACAGAGGCAGCCAATCGTATAATCCCCACCAGGGGATCCACCTGGTGGACACAATAATAAACTGGTGATTGTGCAGCCCTACATTTCCAGTTTATGACTTGCAGTTGTGACCTAGTGGTTAAGGTGATGGACTTGAAATCCATTGGGGTTTCCCCGCGCAGGTTCGAATCCTGCCAACTGCGAGCAAAAGCATAGTCCAAGATCTACCCTGTTGCAGAAGTGACCTTTACTGGAAATGATGCTGCATGGTGTTAAATGTACCACGTTCATTCCTCCTCAGTGGAAATCCCATCAACTTCGCCCATAGCTGAAGGGCATACTTTGTTGAATGTTTTTGTTGGTGAAAGTTGAACTAATTTGAACTTTTACAAAGCAAGGCACAGATTCTACATGCAGTTGTGACCGAGTGGTTAAGGTGATGGACTTGAAATCCATTGGGGTTCTCCCGCACAGGTTCAAATCCTGTCAACTGCGAACATATCTTTAGTCCAATGTTGCCCAGCTACTTGTATTCCTGCAACAATCCTCGCCATTGTTATCTCAGGAACTGGGCCATTTGAAATGGCACCAGGGCCTTGCCATGCACCCAGTGTGTTTTGTGTTGTCTTAGTCACTGGCTTAAGTGTCTCTGCCAGCATAGGTTCAAATTCCACCTCTCAAATATTGGTCATATGGAAATCATGTCCATTGTAAGTGTGCATTCAAATACTTAGTTATTGGTTAGTTTGTTCTCTACACTTGAGACACCTGAAGATAATTGGTATATTTCTCATTATATGATTATGAACAATAAACACATCTCTAAGCAAGCGTTGGTGGTATAGTGGTGAGCATAGCTGCTTCCCAAGCAGTTGACCCGGGTTCGATTCCCGGCCAATGCAGGAGAGTTGTATTTTAAAACTACACTTTCCTAATCTTATGTGTAGAAAGTTATGTAATACCAAAGCAGCTGATCTGAAATAAATAAAGAGAGGAAAAAACAAACTTCAGTGAAGACAAGATAGAACACAGGATTTAAGTGACTAATTCCTATCCCCAGCCATTGCACTCACCACAAATGTTGTTGATACATTTAGGGTTGTCATTGAGGTGGAGTAAAAGGGTTTGGGTTATTCAGAAGGGAAGGGTAGCGTGGCCGAGTGGTCTAAGGCGCTGGATTTAGGCTCCAGTCTCTCTGGAGGCGTGGGTTCAAATCCCACCGCTGCCATATTGTTCCAGAAATGATTCTGTTCAACAGCAGTGTGAAACCAAAGGCTAAAGTGTTCCCTACCTGTGAGACTTAGGGGCAAAAAAGAACAATCCAAATACCGTGGAAGCATCTTGGTACCTTGGAAAAAGAAAACCTAATTTAATTTCACTACAATATCATTGCTGATGTGCATGTTAGGAAGCATGTGAAAGGTGATATGAACAGTGATGCCACAGATTACTTGTAAAAGTAATCCGATTACTGATTACTGATTACTCCTTTAAAAAGTAATCCAAGTTACTTTACTGATTACTTGATTATCAGAGTAACTTAGTTACTTTGAAAGTAACTAGGTTACGAAGTCATCGTCGTTCCCCCAACAGTTTTTTTAAAACGCTTTATTGAAAGTGCATAAATAGTTTTTAACTTGTTTCTCTGCACATAACGTAAATTGTTAAACTAGTGCTTCAGCTTCTGTACCATCAAGTATGGTAAAGCAACAGTCTATGATGCTCACAGCATTAGAGCAGCCAGCCAGTGGTTTTACAAAACCAGTGTATCCATTCACATCTAACAAATGCAGGCTGAACTATTCAATTATATCAACTGTAACTATTAAATTGTTTTTATAAATGTCTCTCTATAAACATACAATCAGTCTCTCTTTAACATGTAAATTAACTGTAAATCTGGCAAATAAGAGCTTTTGCTCTGCCACCATCAAATATACATTAATCAATAGGGAAAGAAACAATCTCTCTCTTTTGCTGTTTGGCTGGCCTCCGAGTCCTCCTGTACCTAGTCGAAGCGTCGTAGTGTTGTGATTCCAGATGCTTTCAATGCAATTGGATGTGCTGTTTTTAGCGGTAGACAGTATTTACGTTTAGGTCGCTTTCACATATAGTTTTGGTGGACTCGGTGCGGTTCTGGGGGTGAAGTTGAAACATCTGAACAATGTCACGCGGTCGAAAAGGGCGCTTGTCTATTGGACAGTGGAAATGTGTGTGTGGCTGCTGCGATCCCGTGTGTGCGCGCGCGCGTGTGTGTGTGTCTGTGTGTGTACTGCGGAGCCCTTCAGATCAGCGGAACCGAGTTTTGACATGGCATTGATCCATTGTTCTATTGAAGCACATTACCACCATCCTCTCGCTAAACAACTTGTAGACCACGGTGTTTTTATGAGTGCCCACAAGTAGCTGTTTTAATAATATAATAAGCCGCGCGCCTCGGTAATAATAATAAGCCGCGTTTTTTCTTCCTGTAAGCGTTTTGGGGTGGAATTCTCAGACGAATGCAACGGAGCCCTGCTGTCACACGATTGGCGCATATGTCACATGACGTGCTGTGAAGACCCGCCCTACTCTGCCTCTGATTCGCAGACTGTGGATGGGGAATGTGATTGGGCCAAAGCAGAGTCACTCACAGACAGAGAGTCCAGTCACGCCGCGGGCCACATTCTTGTGTAACCCTTTCACTGCCACACCACGTCACTCCCAAATAAGAAAAACAGCTCAAAAATGTATTTTTGACTGTCGAAAACGAAATAAAATACTGCATTCCGCCTGCATTATGAATTTATGATGAGATAGTAACGAAATAGTAATGCACAGCCACTTGGACAAGTAACTGCAATCAGATTACTGGCTTTTAAAGATTAACGCGTTAGATTACTATTTTCGGGGAAAAGTAATCAGATTACAATAACGCGTTACTTAGTAACGCGTTACCGGCATCACTGGATATGAACAATAGGAAGCTTTATAGAAAGTATAGGACGCATCTTTGGAAGCATATGAAGGATGGTAGGAAGCATGGGAAGGGTGATGCCCACTTATGTTTAAAAGGTGGAACTATCATTCTCAATCTACTATTTCTCAATGGACCTTGATGGAGATTTGTTAAAATAAAATACTTGTCGTTTACCGATTCGCAAAATATTCCATAATTCAGGCCCCTGGCCTGCTGTCAGCCTACGTGCAACATTTCATCCAACCGGGTGTTGTATTTGGCAAGATATTTTGCGCACACACACACACACAGACATACACACACTCAGACAGAGGCAGCCAATCGTATAATCCCCACCAGGGGATCCACCTGGTGGACACAATAATAAACTGGTAATTGTGCAGCCCTACATTTCCAGTTAATGACTTGCAGTTGTGACCGAGTGGTTAAGGTGATGGACTCGAAATCCATTGGGGTTTCCCCGCGCAGGTTCGAATCCTGCCAACAGCGAGCAAAAGCGTAGTCCAAGATCTACCCTGTTGCAGAAGTGACCTTTACTGGAAATGATGCTGCATGGTGTTAAATGTACCACGTTCATTCCTCCTCAGTGGAAATCCCATCAACTTCGCCCATAGCTGAAGGGCATACTTTGTTGAATGTTTTTGTTGGTGAAAGTTGAACTAATTTGAACTTTTACAAAGCAAGGCACAGATTCTACATGCAGTTGTGACCGAGTGGTTAAGGTGATGGACTTGAAATCCATTGGGGTTCTCCCGCACAGGTTCGAATCCTGTCAACTGCGAACATTTCTTTAGTCCAATGTTGCCAAGCTACTTGTATTCCTGCAACAATCCTCGCCATTGTTATCTCAGGAACTGGGCCATTTGAAATGGCACCAGGGCCTTGCCATGCACCCAGTGTGTTTTGTGTTGTCTTAGTCACTGGCTTAAGTGTCTCTGCCAGCATAGGTTCAAATTCCACCTCTCAAATATTGGTCATATGGAAATCATGTCCATTGTAAGTGTGCATTCAAATACTTAGTTATTGGTTAGTTTGTTCTCTACACTTGAGACACCTGAAGATAATTGGTATATTTCTCATTATATGATTATGAACAATAAACACATCTCTAAGCAAGCGTTGGTGGTATAGTGGTGAGCATAGCTGCTTCCCAAGCAGTTGACCCGGGTTCGATTCCCGTCCAATGCAGGAGAGTTGTATTTTAAAACTACACTTTCCTAATCTTATGTGTAGAAAGTTATGTAATACCAAAGCAGCTGATCTGAAATAAATAAAGAGAGGAAAAAACAAACTTCAGTGAAGACAAGATAGAACACAGGATTTAAGTGACTAATTCCTATCCCCAGCCACTGCACTCACCACAAATGTTGTTGATACATTTAGGGTTGTCATTGAGGTGGAGTAAAAGGGTTTGGGTTATTCAGAAGGGAAGGGTAGCGTGGCCGAGTGGTCTAAGGCGCTGGATTTAGGCTCCAGTCTCTCTGGAGGCGTGGGTTCAAATCCCACCGCTGCCATATTGTTCCAGAAATGATTCTGTTCAACAGCAGTGTGAAACCAAAGGCTAAAGTGTTCCCTACCTGTGAGACTTAGGGGCAAAAAAGAACAATCCAAATACCGTAGAAGCATCTTGGTACCTTGGAAAAAGAAAACCTAATTTAATTTCACTACAATATCATTGGTGATGTGCATGTTAGGAAGCATGTGAAAGGTGATATGAACAATAGGAAGCTTTATAGAAAGTATAGGACGCATCTTTGGAAGCATATGAAGGATGGTAGGAAGCATGGGAAGGGTGATGCCCACTTATGTTTAAAAGGTGGAACTATCATTCTCAATCTACTATTTCTCAATGGACCTTGATGGAGATTTGTTAAAATAAAATACTTGTCGTTTACCGATTCGCAAAATATTCCATAATTCAGGCCCCTGGCCTGCTGTCAGCCTACGTGCAACGTTTCATCCAACCGGGTGTTGTATTTGGCAAGATATTTTGCGCACACACACACACACAGACATACACACACTCAGACAGAGGCAGCCAATCGTATAATCCCCACCAGGGGATCCACCTGGTGGACACAATAATTAACTGGTGATTGTGCAGCCCTACATTTCCAGTTTATGACTTGCAGTTGTGACCGAGTGGTTAAGGTGATGGACTCAAAATCCATTGGGGTTTCCCCGCACAGGTTCGAATCCTGCGAACTGCGAGCAAAAGCATAGTCCAAGATCTACCCTGTTGCAGAAGTGACCTTTACTGGAAATGATGCTGCATGGTGTTAAATGTACCACGTTCATTCCTCCTCAGTGGAAATCCCATCAACTTCGCCCATAGCTGAAGGGCATACTTTGTTGAATGTTTTTGTTGGTGAAAGTTGAACTAATTTGAACTTTTACAAAGCAAGGCACAGATTCCTGCAACAATCCTCGCCATTGTTATCTCAGGAACTGGGCCATTTGAAATGGCACCAGGGCCTTGCCATGCACCCAGTGTGTTTTGTGTTGTCTTAGTCACTGGCTTAAGTGTCTCTGCCAGCATAGGTTCAAATTCCACCTCTCAAATATTGGTCATATAGAAATCATGTCCATTGTAAGTGTGCATTCAAATACTTAGTTATTGGTTAGTTTGTTCTCTACACTTGAGACACCTGAAGATAATTGGTATATTTCTCATTATATGATTATGAACAATAAACACATCTCTAAGCAAGCGTTGGTGGTATAGTGGTGAGCATAGCTGCTTCCCAAGCAGTTGACCCGGGTTCGATTCCCGGCCAATGCAGGAGAGTTGTATTTTAAAACTACACTTTCCTAATCTTATGTGTAGAAAGTTATGTAATACCAAAGCAGCTGATCTGAAATAAATAAAGAGAGGAAAAAACAAACTTCAGTGAAGACAAGATAGAACACAGGATTTAAGTGACTAATTCCTATCCCCAGCCATTGCACTCACCACAAATGTTGTTAATACATTTAGGGTTGTCATTGAGGTGGAGTAAAAGGGTTTGGGTTATTCAGAAGGGAAGGGTAGCGTGGCCGAGTGGTCTAAGGCGCTGGATTTAGGCTCCAGTCTCTCTGGAGGCGTGGGTTCAAATCCCACCGCTGCCATATTGTTCCAGAAATGATTCTGTTCAACAGCAGTGTGAAACCAAAGGCTAAAGTGTTCCCTACCTGTGAGACTTAGGGGCAAAAAAGAACAATCCAAATACCTTAGAAGCATCTTGGTACCTTGGAAAAAGAAAACCTAATTTAATTTCACTACAATATCATTGGTGATGTGCATGTTAGGAAGCATGTGAAAGGTGATATGAACAATAGGAAGCTTTATAGAAAGTATAGGACGCATCTTTGGAAGCATATGAAGGATGGTAGGAAGCATGGGAAGGGTGATGCCCACTTATGTTTAAAAGGTGGAACTATCATTCTCAATCTACTATTTCTCAATGGACCTTGATGGAGATTTGTTAAAATAAAATACTTGTCGTTTACCGATTTGCAAAATATTTCATAATTCAGGCCCCTGGCCTGCTGTCAGCCTACGTGCAACGTTTCATCCAACCGGGTGTTGTATTTGGCAAGATATTTTGCGCACACACACACAGACATACACACACTCAGACAGAGGCAGCCAATCGTATAATCCCCACCAGGGGATCCACCTGGTGGACACAATAATTAACTGGTGATTGTGCAGCCCTACATTTCCAGATTATGACTTGCAGTTGTGACCGAGTGGTTAAGGTGATGGACTCGAAATCCATTGGGGTTTCCCCGCGCAGGTTCGAATCCTGCCAACTGCGAGCAAAAGCATAGTCCAAGATCGACCCTGTTGCAGAAGTGACCTTTACTGGAAATGATGCTGCATGGTGTTAAATGTACCACGTTCATTCCTCCTCAGTGGAAATCCCATCAACTTCGCCCATAGCTGAAGGGCATACTTTGTTGAATGTTTTTGTTGGTGAAAGTTGAACTAATTTGAACTTTTACAAAGCAAGGCACAGATTCTACATGCAGTTGTGACCGAGTGGTTAAGGTGATGAACTTGAAATCCATTGGGGTTCGACCGTGCAGGTTCGAATCCTGTGAACTGCGAACATTTCTTTAGTCCAAGGTTGCCCAGCTACTTGTATTCCTGCAACAATCCTCGCCATTGTTAACTCAGGAACTGGGCCATTTGAAATGGCACCAGGGCCTTGCCATGCACCCAGTGTGTTTTGTGTTGTCTTAGTCACTGGCTTAAGTGTCTCTGCCAGCATAGGTTCAAATTCCACCTCTCAAATATTGGTCATATGGAAATCATGTCCATTGTAAGTGTGCATTCAAATACTTAGTTATTGGTTAGTTTGTTCTCTACACTTGAGACACCTGAAGATAATTGGTATATTTCTCATTATATGATTATGAACAATAAACACATCTCTAAGCACGCGTTGGTGGTATAGTGGTGAGCATAGCTGCTTCCCAAGCAGTTGACCCGGGTTCGATTCCCGGCCAATGCAGGAGAGTTGTATTTTAAAACTACACTTTCCTAATCTTATGTGTAGAAAGTTATGTAATACCAAAGCAGCTGATCTGAAATAAATAAAGAGAGGAAAAAACAAACTTCAGTGAAGACAAGATAGAACACAGGATTTAAGTGACTAATTCCTATCCCCAGCCATTGCACTCACCACAAATGTTGTTGATACATTTAGGGTTGTCATTGAGGTGGAGTAAAAGGGTTTGGGTTATTCAGAAGGGAAGGGTAGCGTGGCCGAGTGGTCTAAGGCGCTGGATTTAGGCTCCAGTCTCTCTGGAGGCGTGGGTTCAAATCCCACCGCTGACATATTGTTCCAGAAATGATTCTGTTCAACAGCAGTGTGAAACCAAAGGCTAAAGTGTTCCCTACCTGTGAGACTTAGGGGCAAAAAAAAACAATCCAAATACCTTAGAAGCATCTTGGTACCTTGGAAAAAGAAAACCTAATTTAATTTCACTACAATATCATTGGTGATGTGCATGTTAGGAAGCATGTGAAAGGTGATATGAACAATAGGAAGCTTTATAGAAAGTATAGGACGCATCTTTGGAAGCATATGAAGGATGGTAGGAAGCATGGGAAGGGTGATGCCCACTTATGTTTAAAAGGTGGAACTATCATTCTCAATCTACTATTTCTCAATGGACCTTGATGGAGATTTGTTAAAATAAAATACTTGTCGTTTACCGATTTGCAAAATATTCCATAATTCAGGCCCCTGGCCTGCTGTCAGCCTACGTGCAACGTTTCATCCAATCGGGTGTTGTATTTGGCAAGATATTTTGCGCACACACACACAGACATACACACACTCAGACAGAGGCAGCCAATCGTATAATCCCCACCAGGGGATCCACCTGGTGGACACAATAATTAACTGGTGATTGTGCAGCCCTACATTTCCAGTTTATGACTTGCAGTTGTGACCGAGTGGTTAAGGTGATGGACTCGAAATCCATTGGGGTTTCCCCGTGCAGGTTCGAATCCTGCCAACTGCGAGCAAAAGCATAGTCCAAGATCTACCCTGTTGCAGAAGTGACCTTTACTGGAAATGATGCTGCATGGTGTTAAATGTACCACGTTCATTCCTCCTCAGTGGAAATCCTATCAACTTCGCCCATAGCTGAAGGGCATACTTTGTTGAATGTTTTTGTTGGTGAAAGTTGAACTAATTTGAACTTTTACAAAGCAAGGCACAGATTCTACATGCAGTTGTGACCGAGTGGTTAAGGTGATGAACTTGAAATCCATTGGGGTTCTCCCGTGCAGGTTCGAATCCTGTCAAATGCGAACATTTCTTTAGTCCAAGGTTGCCCAGCTACTTGTATTCCTGCAACAATCCTCGCCATTGTTAACTCAGGAACTGGGCCATTTGAAATGGCACCAGGGCCTTGCCATGCACCCAGTGTGTTTTGTGTTGTCTTAGTCACTGGCTTAAGTGTCTCTGCCAGCATAGGTTCAAATTCCACCTCTCAAATATTGGTCATATGGAAATCATGTCCATTGTAAGTGTGCATTCAAATACTTAGTTATTGGTTAGTTTGTTCTCTACACTTGAGACACCTGAAGATAATTGGTATATTTCTCATTATATGATTATGAACAATAAACACATCTCTAATTAAGCGTTGGTGGTATAGTGGTGAGCATGGCTGCTTCCCAAGCAGTTGACCCGGGTTCGATTCCCGGCCAATGCAGGAGAGTTGTATTTTAAAACTACACTTTCCTAATCTTATGTGTAGAAAGTTATGTAATACCAAAGCAGCTGATCTGAAATAAATAAAGAGAGGACAAAACAAACTTCAGTGAAGACAAGATAGAACACAGGATTTAAGTGACTAATTCCTATCCCCAGCCATTGCACTCACCACAAATGTTGTTGATACATTTAGGGTTGTCATTGAGGTGGAGTAAAAGGGTTTGGGTTATTCAGAAGGAAAGGGTAGCGTGGCCGAGTGGTCTAAGGCGCTGGATTTAGGCTCCAGTCTCTCTGGAGGCGTGGGTTCAAATCCCACCGCTGCCATATTGTTCCAGAAATGATTCTGTTCAACAGCAGTGTGAAACCAAAGGCTAAAGTGTTCCCTACCTGTGAGACTTAGGGGCAAAAAAAAACAATCCAAATACCTTAGAAGCATCTTGGTACCTTGGAAAAAGAAAACCTAATTTAATTTCACTACAATATCATTGGTGATGTGCATGTTAGGAAGCATGTGAAAGGTGATATGAACAATAGGAAGCTTTATAGAAAGTATAGGACGCATCTTTGGAAGCATATGAAGGATGGTAGGAAGCATGGGAAGGGTGATGCCCACTTATGTTTAAAAGGTGGAACTATCATTCTCAATCTACTATTTCTCAATGGACCTTGATGGAGATTTGTTAAAATAAAATACTTGTCGTTTACCGATTCGCAAAATATTCCATAATTCAGGCCCCTGGCCTGCTGTCAGCCTACGTGCAACGTTTCATCCAACCGGGTGTTGTATTTGGCAAGATATTTTGCGCACACACACACACACAGACATACACACACTCAGACAGAGGCAGCCAATCGTATAATCCCCACCAGGGGATCCACCTGGTGGACACAATAATAAACTGGTGATTGTGCAGCCCTACATTTCCTGTTTATGACTTGCAGTTGTGACCGAGTGGTTAAGGTGATGGACTCGAAATCCATTGGGGTTTCCCCGCGCAGGTTCGAATCCTGCCAACTGCGAGCAAAAGCGTAGTCCAAGATCTACCCTGTTGCAGAAGTGACCTTTACTGGAAATGATGCTGCATGGTGTTAAATGTACCACGTTCATTCCTCCTCAGTGGAAATCCCATCAACTTCGCCCATAGCTGAAGGGCATACTTTGTTGAATGTTTTTGTTGGTGAAAGTTGAACTAATTTGAACTTTTACAAAGCAAGGCACAGATTCTACATGCAGTTGTGACCGAGTGGTTAAGGTGATGAACTTGAAATCCATTGGGGTTCTCCCGTGCAGGTTCGAATCCTGTCAAATGCGAACATTTCTTTAGTCCAAGGTTGCCCAGCTACTTGTATTCCTGCAACAATCCTCGCCATTGTTAACTCAGGAACTGGGCCATTTGAAATGGCACCAGGGCCTTGCCATGCACCCAGTGTGTTTTGTGTTGTCTTAGTCACTGGCTTAAGTGTCTCTGCCAGCATAGGTTCAAATTCCACCTCTCAAATATTGGTCATATGGAAATCATGTCCATTGTAAGTGTGCATTCAAATACTTAGTTATTGGTTAGTTTGTTCTCTACACTTGAGACACCTGAAGATAATTGGTATATTTCTCATTATATGATTATGAACAATAAACACATCTCTAAGCAAGCGTTGGTGGTATAGTGGTGAGCATAGCTGCTTCCCAAGCAGTTGACCCGGGTTCGATTCCCGGCCAATGCAGGAGAGTTGTATTTTAAAACTACACTTTCCTAATCTTATGTGTAGAAAGTTATGTAATACCAAAGCAGCTGATCTGAAATAAATAAAGAGACGAAAAAACAAACTTCAGTGAAGACAAGATAGAACACAGGATTTAAGTGACTAATTCCTATCCCCAGCCATTGCACTCACCACAAATGTTGTTAATACATTTAGGGTTGTCATTGAGGTGGAGTAAAAGGGTTTGGGTTATTCAGAAGGGAAGGGTAGCGTGGCCGAGTGGTCTAAGGCGCTGGATTTAGGCTCCAGTCTCTCTGGAGGCGTGGGTTCAAATCCCACCGCTGCCATATTGTTCCAGAAATGATTCTGTTCAACAGCAGTGTGAAACCAAAGGCTAAAGTGTTCCCTACCTGTGAGACTTAGGGGCAAAAAAGAACAATCCAAATACCTTAGAAGCATCTTGGTACCTTGGAAAAAGAAAACCTAATTTAATTTCACTACAATATCATTGGTGATGTGCATGTTAGGAAGCATGTGAAAGGTGATATGAACAATAGGAAGCTTTATAGAAAGTATAGGACGCATCTTTGGAAGCATATGAAGGATGGTAGGAAGCATGGGAAGGGTGATGCCCACTTATGTTTAAAAGGTGGAACTATCATTCTCAATCTACTATTTCTCAATGGACCTTGATGGAGATTTGTTAAAATAAAATACTTGTCGTTTACCGATTTGCAAAATATTCCATAATTCAGGCCCCTGGCCTGCTGTCAGCCTACGTGCAACGTTTCATCCAACCGGATGTTGTATTTGGCAAGATATTTTGCGCACACACACACAGACATACACACACTCAGACAGAGGCAGCCAATCGTATAATCCCCACCAGGGGATCCACCAACTGGTGATTGTGCAGCCCTACATTTCCAGTTTATGACTTGCAGTTGTGACCGAGTGGTTAAGGTGATGGACTCGAAATCCATTGGGGTTTCCCCGCGCAGGTTCGAATCCTGCCAACTGCGAGCAAAAGCATAGTCCAAGATCTACCCTGTTGCAGAAGTGACCTTTACTGGAAATGATGCTGCATGGTGTTAAATGTACCACGTTCATTCCTCCTCAGTGGAAATCCCATCAACTTCGCCCATAGCTGAAGGGCATACTTTGTTGAATGTTTTTGTTGGTGAAAGTTGAACTAATTTGAACTTTTACAAAGCAAGGCACAGATTCTACATGCAGTTGTGACCGAGTGGTTAAGGTGATGAACTTGAAATCCATTGGGGTTCTCCCGTGCAGGTTCGAATCCTGTCAAATGCGAACATTTCTTTAGTCCAAGGTTGCCCAGCTACTTGTATTCCTGCAACAATCCTCGCCATTGTTAACTCAGGAACTGGGCCATTTGAAATGGCACCAGGGCCTTGCCATGCACCCAGTGTGTTTTGTGTTGTCTTAGTCACTGGCTTAAGTGTCTCTGCCAGCATAGGTTCAAATTCCACCTCTCAAATATTGGTCATATGGAAATCATGTCCATTGTAAGTGTGCATTCAAATACTTAGTTATTGGTTAGTTTGTTCTCTACACTTGAGACACCTGAAGATAATTGGTATATTTCTCATTATATGATTATGAACAATAAACAAATCTCTAATTAAGCGTTGGTGGTATAGTGGTGAGCATAGCTGCTTCCCAAGCAGTTGACCCGGGTTCGATTCCCGGCCAATGCAGGAGAGTTGTATTTTAAAACTACACTTTCCTAATCTTATGTGTAGAAAGTTATGTAATACCAAAGCAGCTGATCTGAAATAAATAAAGAGAGGACAAAACAAACTTCAGTGAAGACAAGATAGAACACAGGATTTAAGTGACTAATTCCTATCCCCAGCCATTGCACTCACCACAAATGTTGTTGATACATTTAGGGTTGTCATTGAGGTGGAGTAAAAGGGTTTGGGTTATTCAGAAGGGAAGGGTAGCGTGGCCGAGTGGTCTAAGGCGCTGTATTTAGGCTCCAGTCTCTCTGGAGGCGTGGGTTCAAATCCCACCGCTGCCATATTGTTCCAGAAATGATTCTGTTCAACAGCAGTGTGAAACCAAAGGCTAAAGTGTTCCCTACCTGTGAGACTTAGCGGCAAAAAAGAACAATCCAAATACCGTAGAAGCATCTTGGTACCTTGGAAAAAGAAAACCTAATTTAATTTCACTACAATATCATTGGTGATGTGCATGTTAGGAAGCATGTGAAAGGTGATATGAACAATAGGAAGCTTTATAGAAAGTATAGGACGCATCTTTGGAAGCATATGAAGGATGGTAGGAAGCATGGGAAGGGTGATGCCCACTTATGTTTAAAAGGTGGAACTATCATTCTCAATCTACTATTTCTCAATGGACCTTGATGGAGATTTGTTAAAATAAAATACTTGTCGTTTACCGATTCGCAAAATATTCCATAATTCAGGCCCCTGGCCTGCTGTCAGCCTACGTGCAACGTTTCATCCAACCGGGTGTTGTATTTGGCAAGATATTTTGCGCACACACACACACACAGACATACACACACTCAGACAGAGGCAGCCAATCGTATAATCCCCACCAGGGGATCCACCTGGTGGACACAATAATTAACTGGTGATTGTGCAGCCCTACATTTCCAGTTTATGACTTGCAGTTGTGACCTAGTGGTTAAGGTGATGGACTCGAAATCCATTGGGGTTTCCCCGCGCAGGTTCGAATCCTGCCAACTGCGAGCAAAAGCATAGTCCAAGATCTACCCTGTTGCAGAAGTGACCTTTACTGGAAATGATGCTGCATGGTGTTAAATGTACCACGTTCATTCCTCCTCAGTGGAAATCCCATCAACTTCGCCCATAGCTGAAGGGCATACTTTGTTGAATGTTTTTGTTGGTGAAAGTTGAACTAATTTGAACTTTTACAAAGCAAGGCACAGATTCTCCATGCAGTTGTGACCGAGTGGTTAAGGTGATGGACTTGAAATCCATTGGGGTTCTCCCGCACAGGTTCGAATCCTGTCAACTGCGAACATTTCTTTAGTCCAATGTTGCCCAGCTACTTGTATTCCTGCAACAATCCTCGCCATTGTTATCTCAGGAACTGGGCCATTTGAAATGGCACCAGGGCCTTGCCATGCACCCAGTGTGTTTTGTGTTGTCTTAGTCACTGGCTTAAGTGTCTCTGCCAGCATAGGTTCAAATTCCACCTCTCAAATATTGGTCATATGGAAATCATGTCCATTGTAAGTGTGCATTCAAATACTTAGTTATTGGTTAGTTTGTTCTCTACACTTGAGACACCTGAAGATAATTGGTATATTTCTCATTATATGATTATGAACAATAAACACATCTCTAAGCAAGCGTTGGTGGTATAGTGGTGAGCATAGCTGCTTCCCAAGCAGTTGACCCGGGTTCGATTCCCGGCCAATGCAGGAGAGTTGTATTTTAAAACTACACTTTCCTAATCTTATGTGTAGAAAGTTATGTAATACCAAAGCAGCTGATCTGAAATAAATAAAGAGAGGAAAAAACAAACTTCAGTGAAGACAAGATAGAACACAGGATTTAAGTGACTAATTCCTATCCCCAGCCATTGCACTCACCACAAATGTTGTTGATACATTTAGGGTTGTCATTGAGGTGGAGTAAAAGGGTTTGGGTTATTCAGAAGGAAAGGGTAGCGTGGCCGAGTGGTCTAAGGCGCTGGATTTAGGCTCCAGTCTCTCTGGAGGCGTGGGTTCAAATCCCACCGCTGCCATATTGTTCCAGAAATGATTCTGTTCAACAGCAGTGTGAAACCAAAGGCTAAAGTGTTCCCTACCTGTGAGACTTAGGGGCAAAAAAGAACAATCCAAATACCTTAGAAGCATCTTGGTACCTTGGAAAAAGAAAACCTAATTTAATTTCACTACAATATCATTGGTGATGTGCATGTTAGGAAGCATGTGAAAGGTGATATGAACAATAGAAAGTATAGGACGCATCTTTGGAAGCATATGAAGGATGGTAGGAAGCATGGGAAGGGTGATGCCCACTTATGTTTAAAAGGTGGAACTATCATTCTCAATCTACTATTTCTCAATGGACCTTGATGGAGATTTGTTAAAATAAAATACTTGTCGTTTACCGATTCGCAAAATATTCCATAATTCAGGCCCCTGGCCTGCTGTCAGCCTACGTGCAACGTTTCATCCAACCGGGTGTTGTATTTGGCAAGATATTTTGCGCACACACACACACACAGACATACACACACTCAGACAGAGGCAGCCAATCGTATAATCCCCACCAGGGGATCCACCTGGTGGACACAATAATTAACTGGTGATTGTGCAGCCCTACATTTCCAGTTTATGACTTGCAGTTGTGACCTAGTGGTTAAGGTGATGGACTTGAAATCCATTGGGGTTTCCCCGCGCAGGTTCGAATCCTGCCAACTGCGAGCAAAAGCATAGTCCAAGATCTACCCTGTTGCAGAAGTGACCTTTACTGGAAATGATGCTGCATGGTGTTAAATGTACCACGTTCATTCCTCCTCAGTGGAAATCCCATCAACTTCGCCCATAGCTGAAGGGCATACTTTGTTGAATGTTTTTGTTGGTGAAAGTTGAACTAATTTGAACTTTTACAAAGCAAGGCACAGATTCTACATGCAGTTGTGACCGAGTGGTTAAGGTGATGAACTTGAAATCCATTGGGGTTCTCCCGTGCAGGTTCGAATCCTGTCAAATGCGAACATTTCTTTAGTCCAAGGTTGCCCAGCTACTTGTATTCCTGCAACAATCCTCGCCATTGTTAACTCAGGAACTGGGCCATTTGAAATGGCACCAGGGCCTTGCCATGCACCCAGTGTGTTTTGTGTTGTCTTAGTCACTGGCTTAAGTGTCTCTGCCAGCATAGGTTCAAATTCCACCTCTCAAATATTGGTCATATGGAAATCATGTCCATTGTAAGTGTGCATTCAAATACTTAGTTATTGGTTAGTTTGTTCTCTACACTTGAGACACCTGAAGATAATTGGTATATTTCTCATTATATGATTATGAACAATAAACACATCTCTAAGCAAGCGTTGGTGGTATAGTGGTGAGCATAGCTGCTTCCCAAGCAGTTGACCCGGGTTCGATTCCCGGCCAATGCAGGAGAGTTGTATTTTAAAACTACACTTTCCTAATCTTATGTGTAGAAAGTTATGTAATACCAAAGCAGCTGATCTGAAATAAATAAAGAGACGAAAAAACAAACTTCAGTGAAGACAAGATAGAACACAGGATTTAAGTGACTAATTCCTATCCCCAGCCATTGCACTCACCACAAATGTTGTTAATACATTTAGGGTTGTCATTGAGGTGGAGTAAAAGGGTTTGGGTTATTCAGAAGGGAAGGGTAGCGTGGCCGAGTGGTCTAAGGCGCTGGATTTAGGCTCCAGTCTCTCTGGAGGCGTGGGTTCAAATCCCACCGCTGCCATATTGTTCCAGAAATGATTCTGTTCAACAGCAGTGTGAAACCAAAGGCTAAAGTGTTCCCTACCTGTGAGACTTAGGGGCAAAAAAGAACAATCCAAATACCTTAGAAGCATCTTGGTACCTTGGAAAAAGAAAACCTAATTTAATTTCACTACAATATCATTGGTGATGTGCATGTTAGGAAGCATGTGAAAGGTGATATGAACAATAGGAAGCTTTATAGAAAGTATAGGACGCATCTTTGGAAGCATATGAAGGATGGTAGGAAGCATGGGAAGGGTGATGCCCACTTATGTTTAAAAGGTGGAACTATCATTCTCAATCTACTATTTCTCAATGGACCTTGATGGAGATTTGTTAAAATAAAATACTTGTCGTTTACCGATTTGCAAAATATTCCATAATTCAGGCCCCTGGCCTGCTGTCAGCCTACGTGCAACGTTTCATCCAACCGGGTGTTGTATTTGGCAAGATATTTTGCGCACACACACACAGACATACACACACTCAGACAGAGGCAGCCAATCGTATAATCCCCACCAGGGGATCCACCAACTGGTGATTGTGCAGCCCTACATTTCCAGTTTATGACTTGCAGTTGTGACCGAGTGGTTAAGGTGATGGACTCGAAATCCATTGGGGTTTCCCCGCGCAGGTTCGAATCCTGCCAACTGCGAGCAAAAGCATAGTCCAAGATCTACCCTGTTGCAGAAGTGACCTTTACTGGAAATGATGCTGCATGGTGTTAAATGTACCACGTTCATTCCTCCTCAGTGGAAATCCCATCAACTTCGCCCATAGCTGAAGGGCATACTTTGTTGAATGTTTTTGTTGGTGAAAGTTGAACTAATTTGAACTTTTACAAAGCAAGGCACAGATTCTACATGCAGTTGTGACCGAGTGGTTAAGGTGATGAACTTGAAATCCATTGGGGTTCTCCCGTGCAGGTTCGAATCCTGTCAAATGCGAACATTTCTTTAGTCCAAGGTTGCCCAGCTACTTGTATTCCTGCAACAATCCTCGCCATTGTTAACTCAGGAACTGGGCCATTTGAAATGGCACCAGGGCCTTGCCATGCACCCAGTGTGTTTTGTGTTGTCTTAGTCACTGGCTTAAGTGTCTCTGCCAGCATAGGTTCAAATTCCACCTCTCAAATATTGGTCATATGGAAATCATGTCCATTGTAAGTGTGCATTCAAATACTTAGTTATTGGTTAGTTTGTTCTCTACACTTGAGACACCTGAAGATAATTGGTATATTTCTCATTATATGATTATGAACAATAAACACATCTCTAATTAAGCGTTGGTGGTATAGTGGTGAGCATAGCTGCTTCCCAAGCAGTTGACCCGGGTTCGATTCCCGGCCAATGCAGGAGAGTTGTATTTTAAAACTACACTTTCCTAATCTTATGTGTAGAAAGTTATGTAATACCAAAGCAGCTGATCTGAAATAAATAAAGAGAGGACAAAACAAACTTCAGTGAAGACAAGATAGAACACAGGATTTAAGTGACTAATTCCTATCCCCAGCCATTGCACTCACCACAAATGTTGTTGATACATTTAGGGTTGTCATTGAGGTGGAGTAAAAGGGTTTGGGTTATTCAGAAGGGAAGGGTAGCGTGGCCGAGTGGTCTAAGGCGCTGTATTTAGGCTCCAGTCTCTCTGGAGGCGTGGGTTCAAATCCCACCGCTGCCATATTGTTCCAGAAATGATTCTGTTCAACAGCAGTGTGAAACCAAAGGCTAAAGTGTTCCCTACCTGTGAGACTTAGCGGCAAAAAAGAACAATCCAAATACCGTAGAAGCATCTTGGTACCTTGGAAAAAGAAAACCTAATTTAATTTCACTACAATATCATTGGTGATGTGCATGTTAGGAAGCATGTGAAAGGTGATATGAACAATAGGAAGCTTTATAGAAAGTATAGGACGCATCTTTGGAAGCATATGAAGGATGGTAGGAAGCATGGGAAGGGTGATGCCCACTTATGTTTAAAAGGTGGAACTATCATTCTCAATCTACTATTTCTCAATGGACCTTGATGGAGATTTGTTAAAATAAAATACTTGTCGTTTACCGATTCGCAAAATATTCCATAATTCAGGCCCCTGGCCTGCTGTCAGCCTACGTGCAACGTTTCATCCAACCGGGTGTTGTATTTGGCAAGATATTTTGCGCACACACACACACACAGACATACACACACTCAGACAGAGGCAGCCAATCGTATAATCCCCACCAGGGGATCCACCTGGTGGACACAATAATTAACTGGTGATTGTGCAGCCCTACATTTCCAGTTTATGACTTGCAGTTGTGACCTAGTGGTTAAGGTGATGGACTCGAAATCCATTGGGGTTTCCCCGCGCAGGTTCGAATCCTGCCAACTGCGAGCAAAAGCATAGTCCAAGATCTACCCTGTTGCAGAAGTGACCTTTACTGGAAATGATGCTGCATGGTGTTAAATGTACCACGTTCATTCCTCCTCAGTGGAAATCCCATCAACTTCGCCCATAGCTGAAGGGCATACTTTGTTGAATGTTTTTGTTGGTGAAAGTTGAACTAATTTGAACTTTTACAAAGCAAGGCACAGATTCTCCATGCAGTTGTGACCGAGTGGTTAAGGTGATGGACTTGAAATCCTTTGGGGTTCTCCCGCACAGGTTCGAATCCTGTCAACTGCGAACATTTCTTTAGTCCAATGTTGCCCAGCTACTTGTATTCCTGCAACAATCCTCGCCATTGTTATCTCAGGAACTGGGCCATTTGAAATGGCACCAGGGCCTTGCCATGCACCCAGTGTGTTTTGTGTTGTCTTAGTCACTGGCTTAAGTGTCTCTGCCAGCATAGGTTCAAATTCCACCTCTCAAATATTGGTCATATGGAAATCATGTCCATTGTAAGTGTGCATTCAAATACTTAGTTATTGGTTAGTTTGTTCTCTACACTTGAGACACCTGAAGATAATTGGTATATTTCTCATTATATGATTATGAACAATAAACACATCTCTAAGCAAGCGTTGGTGGTATAGTGGTGAGCATAGCTGCTTCCCAAGCAGTTGACCCGGGTTCGATTCCCGGCCAATGCAGGAGAGTTGTATTTTAAAACTACACTTTCCTAATCTTATGTGTAGAAAGTTATGTAATACCAAAGCAGCTGATCTGAAATAAATAAAGAGAGGAAAAAACAAACTTCAGTGAAGACAAGATAGAACACAGGATTTAAGTGACTAATTCCTATCCCCAGCCATTGCACTCACCACAAATGTTGTTGATACATTTAGGGTTGTCATTGAGGTGGAGTAAAAGGGTTTGGGTTATTCAGAAGGAAAGGGTAGCGTGGCCGAGTGGTCTAAGGCGCTGGATTTAGGCTCCAGTCTCTCTGGAGGCGTGGGTTCAAATCCCACCGCTGCCATATTGTTCCAGAAATGATTCTGTTCAACAGCAGTGTGAAACCAAAGGCTAAAGTGTTCCCTACCTGTGAGACTTAGGGGCAAAAAAGAACAATCCAAATACCTTAGAAGCATCTTGGTACCTTGGAAAAAGAAAACCTAATTTAATTTCACTACAATATCATTGGTGATGTGCATGTTAGGAAGCATGTGAAAGGTGATATGAACAATAGAAAGTATAGGACGCATCTTTGGAAGCATATGAAGGATGGTAGGAAGCATGGGAAGGGTGATGCCCACTTATGTTTAAAAGGTGGAACTATCATTCTCAATCTACTATTTCTCAATGGACCTTGATGGAGATTTGTTAAAATAAAATACTTGTCGTTTACCGATTCGCAAAATATTCCATAATTCAGGCCCCTGGCCTGCTGTCAGCCTACGTGCAACGTTTCATCCAACCGGGTGTTGTATTTGGCAAGATATTTTGCGCACACACACACACACAGACATACACACACTCAGACAGAGGCAGCCAATCGTATAATCCCCACCAGGGGATCCACCTGGTGGACACAATAATTAACTGGTGATTGTGCAGCCCTACATTTCCAGTTTATGACTTGCAGTTGTGACCTAGTGGTTAAGGTGATGGACTTGAAATCCATTGGGGTTTCCCCGCGCAGGTTCGAATCCTGCCAACTGCGAGCAAAAGCATAGTCCAAGATCTACCCTGTTGCAGAAGTGACCTTTACTGGAAATGATGCTGCATGGTGTTAAATGTACCACGTTCATTCCTCCTCAGTGGAAATCCCATCAACTTCGCCCATAGCTGAAGGGCATACTTTGTTGAATGTTTTTGTTGGTGAAAGTTGAACTAATTTGAACTTTTACAAAGCAAGGCACAGATTCTACATGCAGTTGTGACCGAGTGGTTAAGGTGATGGACTTGAAATCCATTGGGGTTCTCCCGCACAGGTTCGAATCCTGTCAACTGCGAACATTTCTTTAGTCCAATGTTGCCCAGCTACTTGTATTCCTGCAACAATCCTCGCCATTGTTATCTCAGGAACTGGGCCATTTGAAATGGCACCAGGGCCTTGCCATGCACCCAGTGTGTTTTGTGTTGTCTTAGTCACTGGCTTAAGTGTCTCTGCCAGCATAGGTTCAAATTCCACCTCTCAAATATTGGTCATATGGAAATCATGTCCATTGTAAGTGTGCATTCAAATACTTAGTTATTGGTTAGTTTGTTCTCTACACTTGAGACACCTGAAGATAATTGGTATATTTCTCATTATATGATTATGAACAATAAACACATCTCTAAGCAAGCGTTGGTGGTATAGTGGTGAGCATAGCTGCTTCCCAAGCAGTTGACCCGGGTTCGATTCCCGGCCAATGCAGGAGAGTTGTATTTTAAAACTACACTTTCCTAATCTTATGTGTAGAAAGTTATGTAATACCAAAGCAGCTGATCTGAAATAAATAAAGAGAGGAAAAAACAAACTTCAGTGAAGACAAGATAGAACACAGGATTTAAGTGACTAATTCCTATCCCCAGCCATTGCACTCACCACAAATGTTGTTGATACATTTAGGGTTGTCATTGAGGTGGAGTAAAAGGGTTTGGGTTATTCAGAAGGGAAGGGTAGCGTGGCCGAGTGGTCTAAGGCGCTGGATTTAGGCTCCAGTCTCTCTGGAGGCGTGGGTTCAAATCCCACCGCTGCCATATTGTTCCAGAAATGATTCTGTTCAACAGCAGTGTGAAACCAAAGGCTAAAGTGTTCCCTACCTGTGAGACTTAGGGGCAAAAAAGAACAATCCAAATACCGTGGAAGCATCTTGGTACCTTGGAAAAAGAAAACCTAATTTAATTTCACTACAATATCATTGCTGATGTGCATGTTAGGAAGCATGTGAAAGGTGATATGAACAGTGATGCCACAGATTACTTGTAAAAGTAATCCGATTACTGATTACTGATTACTCCTTTAAAAAGTAATCCAAGTTACTTTACTGATTACTTGATTATCAGAGTAACTTAGTTACTTTGAAAGTAACTAGGTTACGAAGTCATCGTCGTTCCCCCAACAGTTTTTTTTAAAACGCTTTATTGAAAGTGCATAAATAGTTTTTAACTTGTTTCTCTGCACATAACGTAAATTGTTAAACTAGTGCTTCAGCTTCTGTACCATCAAGTATGGTAAAGCAACAGTCTATGATGCTCACAGCATTAGAGCAGCCAGCCAGTGGTTTTACAAAACCAGTGTATCCATTCACATCTAACAAATGCAGGCTGAACTATTCAATTATATCAACTGTAACTATTAAATTGTTTTTATAAATGTCTCTCTATAAACATACAATCAGTCTCTCTTTAACATGTAAATTAACTGTAAATCTGGCAAATAAGAGCTTTTGCTCTGCCACCATCAAATATACATTAATCAATAGGGAAAGAAACAATCTCTCTCTTTTGCTGTTTGGCTGGCCTCCGAGTCCTCCTGTACCTAGTCGAAGCGTCGTAGTGTTGTGATTCCAGATGCTTTCAATGCAATTGGATGTGCTGTTTTTAGCGGTAGACAGTATTTACGTTTAGGTCGCTTTCACATATAGTTTTGGTGGACTCGGTGCGGTTCTGGGGGTGAAGTTGAAACATCTGAACAATGTCACGCGGTCGAAAAGGGCGCTTGTCTATTGGACAGTGGAAATGTGTGTGTGGCTGCTGCGATCCCGTGTGTGCGCGCGCGCGTGTGTGTGTGTCTGTGTGTGTACTGCGGAGCCCTTCAGATCAGCGGAACCGAGTTTTGACATGGCATTGATCCATTGTTCTATTGAAGCACATTACCACCATCCTCTCGCTAAACAACTTGTAGACCACGGTGTTTTTATGAGTGCCCACAAGTAGCTGTTTTAATAATATAATAAGCCGCGCGCCTCGGTAATAATAATAAGCCGCGTTTTTTCTTCCTGTAAGCGTTTTGGGG
This sequence comes from Notolepis coatsorum, assembly GCF_963971535.1. NCBI lineage: Eukaryota > Metazoa > Chordata > Actinopteri > Aulopiformes > Paralepididae > Notolepis > Notolepis coatsorum. Next base: position 5,294,849 of record NC_140181.1, on the reverse strand, counting down.
TGGAATTCTCAGACGAATGCAACGGAGCCCTGCTGTCACACGATTGGCGCATATGTCACATGACGTGCTGTGAAGACCCGCCCTACTCTGCCTCTGATTCGCAGACTGTGGATGGGGAATGTGATTGGGCCAAAGCAGAGTCACTCACAGACAGAGAGTCCAGTCACGCCGCGGGCCACATTCTTGTGTAACCCTTTCACTGCCACACCACGTCACTCCCAAATAAGAAAAACAGCTCAAAAATGTATTTTTGACTGTCGAAAACGAAATAAAATACTGCATTCCGCCTGCATTATGAATTTATGATGAGATAGTAACGAAATAGTAATGCACAGCCACTTGGACAAGTAACTGCAATCAGATTACTGGCTTTTAAAGATTAACGCGTTAGATTACTATTTTCGGGGAAAAGTAATCAGATTACAATAACGCGTTACTTAGTAACGCGTTACCGGCATCACTGGATATGAACAATAGGAAGCTTTATAGAAAGTATAGGACGCATCTTTGGAAGCATATGAAGGATGGTAGGAAGCATGGGAAGGGTGATGCCCACTTATGTTTAAAAGGTGGAACTATCATTCTCAATCTACTATTTCTCAATGGACCTTGATGGAGATTTGTTAAAATAAAATACTTGTCGTTTACCGATTCGCAAAATATTCCATAATTCAGGCCCCTGGCCTGCTGTCAGCCTACGTGCAACGTTTCATCCAACCGGGTGTTGTATTTGGCAAGATATTTTGCGCACACACACACACACAGACATACACACACTCAGACAGAGGCAGCCAATCGTATAATCCCCACCAGGGGATCCACCTGGTGGACACAATAATTAACTGGTGATTGTGCAGCCCTACATTTCCAGTTCATGACTTGCAGTTGTGACCGAGTGGTTAAGGTGATAGACTCGAAATCCATTGGGGTTTCCCCGCGCAGGTTCGAATCCTGCCAACTGCGAGCAAAAGCATAGTCCAAGATCTACCCTGTTGCAGAAGTGACCTTTACTGGAAATGATGCTGCATGGTGTTAAATGTACCACGTTCATTCCTCCTCAGTGGAAATCCCATCAACTTCGCCCATAGCTGAAGGGCATACTTTGTTGAATGTTTTTGTTGGTGAAAGTTGAACTAATTTGAACTTTTACAAAGCAAGGCACAGATTCTACATGCAGTTGTGACCGAGTGGTTAAGGTGATGGACTTGAAATCCATTGGGGTTCTCCCGCACAGGTTCGAATCCTGTCAACTGCGAACATTTCTTTAGTCCAATGTTGCCCAGCTACTTGTATTCCTGCAACAATCCTCGCCATTGTTATCTCAGGAACTGGGCCATTTGAAATGGCACCAGGGCCTTGCCATGCACCCAGTGTGTTTTGTGTTGTCTTAGTCACTGGCTTAAGTGTCTCTGCCAGCATAGGTTCAAATTCCACCTCTCAAATATTGGTCATATGGAAATCATGTCCATTGTAAGTGTGCATTCAAATACTTAGTTATTGGTTAGTTTGTTCTCTACACTTGAGACACCTGAAGATAATTGGTATATTTCTCATTATATGATTATGAACAATAAACACATCTCTAAGCAAGCGTTGGTGGTATAGTGGTGAGCATAGCTGCTTCCCAAGCAGTTGACCCGGGTTCGATTCCCGGCCAATGCAGGAGAGTTGTATTTTAAAACTACACTTTCCTAATCTTATGTGTAGAAAGTTATGTAATACCAAAGCAGCTGATCTGAAATAAATAAAGAGAGGAAAAAACAAACTTCAGTGAAGACAAGATAGAACACAGGATTTAAGTGACTAATTCCTATCCCCAGCCATTGCACTCACCACAAATGTTGTTGATACATTTAGGGTTGTCATTGAGGTGGAGTAAAAGGGTTTGGGTTATTCAGAAGGAAAGGGTAGCGTGGCCGAGTGGTCTAAGGCGCTGGATTTAGGCTCCAGTCTCTCTGGAGGCGTGGGTTCAAATCCCACCGCTGCCATATTGTTCCAGAAATGATTCTGTTCAACAGCAGTGTGAAACCAAAGGCTAAAGTGTTCCCTACCTGTAAGACTTAGGGGCAAAAAAGAACAATCCAAATACCTTAGAAGCATCTTGGTACCTTGGAAAAAGAAAACCTAATTTAATTTCACTACAATATCATTGGTGATGTGCATGTTAGGAAGCATGTGAAAGGTGATATGAACAATAGGAAGCTTTATAGAAAGTATAGGACGCATCTTTGGAAGCATATGAAGGATGGTAGGAAGCATGGGAAGGGTGATGCCCACTTATGTTTAAAAGGTGGAACTATCATTCTCAATCTACTATTTCTCAATGGACCTTGATGGAGATTTGTTAAAATAAAATACTTGTCGTTTACCGATTCGCAAAATATTCCATAATTCAGGCCCCTGGCCTGCTGTCAGCCTACGTGCAACGTTTCATCCAACCGGGTGTTGTATTTGGCAAGATATTTTGCGCACACACACACACACAGACATACACACACTCAGACAGAGGCAGCCAATCGTATAATCCCCACCAGGGGATCCACCTGGTGGACACAATAATAAACTGGTGATTGTGCAGCCCTACATTTCCAGTTTATGACTTGCAGTTGTGACCGAGTGGTTAAGGTGATGGACTCGAAATCCATTGGGGTTTCCCCGCACAGGTTCGAATCCTGCCAACTGCGAGCAAAAGCGTAGTCCAAGATCTACCCTGTTGCAGAAGTGACCTTTACTGGAAATGATGCTGCATGGTGTTAAATGTACCACGTTCATTCCTCCTCAGTGGAAATCCCATCAACTTCGCCCATAGCTGAAGGGCATACTTTGTTGAATGTTTTTGTTGGTGAAAGTTGAACTAATTGGAACTTTTACAAAGCAAGGCACAGATTCTCCATGCAGTTGTGACCGAGTGGTTAAGGTGATGGACTTGAAATCCATTGGGGTTCTCCCGCACAGGTTCGAATCCTGTCAACTGCGAACATTTCTTTAGTCCAATGTTGCCCAGCTACTTGTATTCCTGCAACAATCCTCGCCATTGTTATCTCAGGAACTGGGCCATTTGAAATGGCACCAGGGCCTTGCCATGCACCCAGTGTGTTTTGTGTTGTCTTAGTCACTGGCTTAAGTGTCTCTGCCAGCATAGGTTCAAATTCCACCTCTCAAATATTGGTCATATGGAAATCATGTCCATTGTAAGTGTGCATTCAAATACTTAGTTATTGGTTAGTTTGTTCTCTACACTTGAGACACCTGAAGATAATTGGTATATTTCTCATTATATGATTATGAACAATAAACACATCTCTAAGCAAGCGTTGGTGGTATAGTGGTGAGCATAGCTGCTTCCCAAGCAGTTGACCCGGGTTCGATTCCCGGCCAATGCAGGAGAGTTGTATTTTAAAACTACACTTTCCTAATCTTATGTGTAGAAAGTTATGTAATACCAAAGCAGCTGATCTGAAATAAATAAAGAGAGGAAAAAACAAACTTCAGTGAAGACAAGATAGAACACAGGATTTAAGTGACTAATTCCTATCCCCAGCCATTGCACTCACCACAAATGTTGTTGATACATTTAGGGTTGTCATTGAGGTGGAGTAAAAGGGTTTGGGTTATTCAGAAGGGAAGGGTAGCGTGGCCGAGTGGTCTAAGGCGCTGGATTTAGGCTCCAGTCTCTCTGGAGGCGTGGGTTCAAATCCCACCGCTGCCATATTGTTCCAGAAATGATTCTGTTCAACAGCAGTGTGAAACCAAAGGCTAAAGTGTTCCCTACCTGTGAGACTTAGGGGCAAAAAAGAACAATCCAAATACCTTAGAAGCATCTTGGTACCTTGGAAAAAGAAAACCTAATTTAATTTCACTACAATATCATTGGTGATGTGCATGTTAGGAAGCATGTGAAAGGTGATATGAACAATAGAAAGTATAGGACGCATCTTTGGAAGCATATGAAGGATGGTAGGAAGCATGGGAAGGGTGATGCCCACTTATGTTTAAAAGGTGGAACTATCATTCTCAATCTACTATTTCTCAATGGACCTTGATGGAGATTTGTTAAAATAAAATACTTGTCGTTTACCGATTCGCAAAATATTCCATAATTCAGGCCCCTGGCCTGCTGTCAGCCTACGTGCAACGTTTCATCCAACCGGGTGTTGTATTTGGCAAGATATTTTGCGCACACACACACACACACAGACATACACACACTCAGACAGAGGCAGCCAATCGTATAATCCCCACCAGGGGATCCACCTGGTGGACACAATAATTAACTGGTGATTGTGCAGCCCTACATTTCCAGTTTTTGACTTGCAGTTGTGACCGAGTGGTTAAGGTGATGGACTCGAAATCCATTGGGGTTTCCCCGCGCAGGTTCGAATCCTGCCAACTGCGAGCAAAAGCATAGTCCAAGATCTACCCTGTTGCAGAAGTGACCTTTACTGGAAATGATGCTGCATGGTGTTAAATGTACCACGTTCATTCCTCCTCAGTGGAAATCCCATCAACTTCGCCCATAGCTGAAGGGCATACTTTGTTGAATGTTTTTGTTGGTGAAAGTTGAACTAATTTGAACTTTTACAAAGCAAGGCACAGATTCTACATGCAGTTGTGACCGAGTGGTTAAGGTGATGGACTTGAAATCCATTGGGGTTCCCCCGCACAGGTTCGAATCCTGTCAACTGCGAACATTTCTTTAGTCCAATGTTGCCCAGCTACTTGTATTCCTGCAACAATCCTCGCCATTGTTATCTCAGGAACTGGGCCATTTGAAATGGCACCAGGGCCTTGCCATGTACCCAGTGTGTTTTGTGTTGTCTTAGTCACTGGCTTAAGTGTCTCTGCCAGCATAGGTTCAAATTCCACCTCTCACATATTGGTCATATGGAAATCATGTCCATTGTAAGTGTGCATTCAAATACTTAGTTATTGGTTAGTTTGTTCTCTACACTTGAGACACCTGAAGATAATTGGTATATTTCTCATTATATGATTATGAACAATAAACACATCTCTAAGCAAGCGTTGGTGGTATAGTGGTGAGCATAGCTGCTTCCCAAGCAGTGGCCATTGACCCGGGTTCGATTCCCGGCCAATGCAGGAGAGTTGTATTTTAAAACTACACTTTCCTAATCTTATGTGTAGAAAGTTATGTAATACCAAAGCAGCTGATCTGAAATAAATAAAGAGAGGAAAAAACAAACTTCAGTGAAGACAAGATAGAACACAGGATTTAAGTGACTAATTCCTATCCCCAGCCATTGCACTCACCACAAATGTTGTTGATACATTTAGGGTTGTCATTGAGGTGGAGTAAAAGGGTTTGGGTTATTCAGAAGGAAAGGGTAGCGTGGCCGAGTGGTCTAAGGCGCTGGATTTAGGCTCCAGTCTCTCTGGAGGCGTGGGTTCAAATCCCACCACTGCCATATTGTTCCAGAAATGATTCTGTTCAACAGCAGTGTGAAACCAAAGGCTAAAGTGTTCCCTACCTGTAAGACTTAGGGGCAAAAAAGAACAATCCAAATACCTTAGAAGCATCTTGGTACCTTGGAAAAAGAAAACCTAATTTAATTTCACTACAATATCATTGGTGATGTGCATGTTAGGAAGCATGTGAAAGGTTATATGAACAATAGGAAGCTTTATAGAAAGTATAGGACGCATCTTTGGAAGCATATGAAGGATGGTAGGAAGCATGGGAAGGGTGATGCCCACTTATGTTTAAAAGGTGGAACTATCATTCTCAATCTACTATTTCTCAATGGACCTTGATGGAGATTTGTTAAAATAAAATACTTGTCGTTTACCGATTCGCAAAATATTCCATAATTCAGGCCCCTGGCCTGCTGTCAGCCTACGTGCAATGTTTCATCCAACCGGGTGTTGTATTTGGCAAGATATTTTGCGCACACACACACACACACAGACATACACACACTCAGACAGAGGCAGCCAATCGTATAATCCCCACCAGGGGATCCACCTGGTGGACACAATAATAAACTGGTGATTGTGCAGCCCTACATTTCCAGTTTATGACTTGCAGTTGTGACCGAGTGGTTAAGGTGATGGACTCGAAATCCATTGGGGTTTCCCCGCACAGGTTCGAATCCTGCCAACTGCGAGCAAAAGCATAGTCCAAGATCTACCCGGTTGCAGAAGTGACCTTTACTGGAAATGATGCTGCATGGTGTTAAATGTACCACGTTCATTCCTCCTCAGTGGAAATCCCATCAACTTCGCCCATAGCTGAAGGGCATACTTTGTTGAATGTTTTTGTTGGTGAAAGTTGAACTAATTGGAACTTTTACAAAGCAAGGCACAGATTCTCCATGCAGTTGTGACCGAGTGGTTAAGGTGATGGACTTGAAATCCATTGGGGTTCTCCCGCACAGGTTCGAATCCTGTCAACTGCGAACATTTCTTTAGTCCAATGTTGCCCAGCTACTTGTATTCCTGCAACAATCCTCGCCATTGTTATCTCAGGAACTGGGCCATTTGAAATGGCACCAGGGCCTTGCCATGCACCCAGTGTGTTTTGTGTTGTCTTAGTCACTGGCTTAAGTGTCTCTGCCAGCATAGGTTCAAATTCCACCTCTCAAATATTGGTCATATGGAAATCATGTCCATTGTAAGTGTGCATTCAAATACTTAGTTATTGGTTAGTTTGTTCTCTACACTTGAGACACCTGAAGATAATTGGTATATTTCTCATTATATGATTATGAACAATAAACACATCTCTAAGCAAGCGTTGGTGGTATAGTGGTGAGCATAGCTGCTTCCCAAGCAGTTGACCCGGGTTCGATTCCCGGCCAATGCAGGAGAGTTGTATTTTAAAACTACACTTTCCTAATCTTATGTGTAGAAAGTTATGTAATACCAAAGCAGCTGATCTGAAATAAATAAAGAGAGGAAAAAACAAACTTCAGTGAAGACAAGATAGAACACAGGATTTAAGTGACTAATTCCTATCCCCAGCCATTGCACTCACCACAAATGTTGTTGATACATTTAGGGTTGTCATTGAGGTGGAGTAAAAGGGTTTGGGTTATTCAGAAGGGAAGGGTAGCGTGGCCGAGTGGTCTAAGGCGCTGGATTTAGGCTCCAGTCTCTCTGGAGGCGTGGGTTCAAATCCCACCGCTGCCATATTGTTCCAGAAATGATTCTGTTCAACAGCAGTGTGAAACCAAAGGCTAAAGTGTTCCCTACCTGTGAGACTTAGGGGCAAAAAAGAACAATCCAAATACCTTAGAAGCATCTTGGTACCTTGGAAAAAGAAAACCTAATTTAATTTCACTACAATATCATTGGTGATGTGCATGTTAGGAAGCATGTGAAAGGTGATATGAACAATAGAAAGTATAGGACGCATCTTTGGAAGCATATGAAGGATGGTAGGAAGCATGGGAAGGGTGATGCCCACTTATGTTTAAAAGGTGGAACTATCATTCTCAATCTACTATTTCTCAATGGACCTTGATGGAGATTTGTTAAAATAAAATACTTGTCGTTTACCGATTCGCAAAATATTCCATAATTCAGGCCCCTGGCCTGCTGTCAGCCTACGTGCAACGTTTCATCCAACCGGGTGTTGTATTTGGCAAGATATTTTGCGCACACACACACACACAGACATACACACACTCAGACAGAGGCAGCCAATCGTATAATCCCCACCAGGGGATCCACCTGGTGGACACAATAATTAACTGGTGATTGTGCAGCCCTACATTTCCAGTTTATGACTTGCAGTTGTGACCGAGTGGTTAAGGTGATGGACTCGAAATCCATTGGGGTTTCCCCGCGCAGGTTCGAATCCTGCCAACTGCGAGCAAAAGCATAGTCCAAGATCTACCCTGTTGCAGAAGTGACCTTTACTGGAAATGATGCTGCATGGTGTTAAATGTACCACGTTCATTCCTCCTCAGTGGAAATCCCATCAACTTCGCCCATAGCTGAAGGGCATACTTTGTTGAATGTTTTTGTTGGTGAAAGTTGAACTAATTTGAACTTTTACAAAGCAAGGCACAGATTCTACATGCAGTTGTGACCGAGTGGTTAAGGTGATGGACTTGAAATCCATTGGGGTTCCCCCGCACAGGTTCGAATCCTGTCAACTGCGAACATTTCTTTAGTCCAATGTTGCCCAGCTACTTGTATTCCTGCAACAATCCTCGCCATTGTTATCTCAGGAACTGGGCCATTTGAAATGGCACCAGGGCCTTGCCATGTACCCAGTGTGTTTTGTGTTGTCTTAGTCACTGGCTTAAGTGTCTCTGCCAGCATAGGTTCAAATTCCACCTCTCACATATTGGTCATATGGAAATCATGTCCATTGTAAGTGTGCATTCAAATACTTAGTTATTGGTTAGTTTGTTCTCTACACTTGAGACACCTGAAGATAATTGGTATATTTCTCATTATATGATTATGAACAATAAACACATCTCTAAGCAAGCGTTGGTGGTATAGTGGTGAGCATAGCTGCTTCCCAAGCAGTTGACCCGGGTTCGATTCCCGGCCAATGCAGGAGAGTTGTATTTTAAAACTACACTTTCCTAATCTTATGTGTAGAAAGTTATGTAATACCAAAGCAGCTGATCTGAAATAAATAAAGAGAGGAAAAAACAAACTTCAGTGAAGACAAGATAGAACACAGGATTTAAGTGACTAATTCCTATCCCCAGCCATTGCACTCACCACAAATGTTGTTGATACATTTAGGGTTGTCATTGAGGTGGAGTAAAAGGGTTTGGGTTATTCAGGAGGGAAGGGTAGCGTGGCCGAGTGGTCTAAGTCGCTGGATTTAGGCTCCAGTCTCTCTGGAGGCGTGGGTTCAAATCCCACCGCTGCCATATTGTTCCAGAAATGATTCTGTTCAACAGCAGTGTGAAACCAAAGGCTAAAGTGTTCCCTACCTGTGAGACTTAGGGGCAAAAAAGAACAATCCAAATACCGTGGAAGCATCTTGGTACCTTGGAAAAAGAAAACCTAATTTAATTTCACTACAATATCATTGGTGATGTGCATGTTAGGAAGCATGTGAAAGGTGATATGAACAATAGGAAGCTTTATAGAAAGTATAGGACGCATCTTTGGAAGCATATGAAGGATGGTAGGAAGCATGGGAAGGGTGATGCCCACTTATGTTTAAAAGGTGGAACTATCATTCTCAATCTACTATTTCTCAATGGACCTTGATGGAGATTTGTTAAAATAAAATACTTGTCGTTTACCGATTCGCAAAATATTCCATAATTCAGGCCCCTGGCCTGCTGTCAGCCTACGTGCAACGTTTCATCCAACCGGGTGTTGTATTTGGCAAGATATTTTGCGCACACACACACACACAGACATACACACACTCAGACAGAGGCAGCCAATCGTATAATCCCCACCAGGGGATCCACCTGGTGGACACAATAATTAACTGGTGATTGTGCAGCCCTACATTTCCAGTTTATGACTTGCAGTTGTGACCGAGTGGTTAAGGTGATGGACTCGAAATCCATTGGGGTTTCCCCGCGCAGGTTCGAATCCTGCCAACTGCGAGCAAAAGCATAGTCCAAGATCTACCCTGTTGCAGAAGTGACCTTTACTGGAAATGATGCTGCATGGTGTTAAATGTACCACGTTCATTCCTCCTCAGTGGAAATCCCATCAACTTCGCCCATAGCTGAAGGGCATACTTTGTTGAATGTTTTTGTTGGTGAAAGTTGAACTAATTTGAACTTTTACAAAGCAAGGCACAGATTCTACATGCAGTTGTGACCGAGTGGTTAAGGTGATGGACTTGAAATCCATTGGGGTTCTCCCGCACAGGTTCGAATCCTGTCAACTGCGAACATTTCTTTAGTCCAATGTTGCCCAGCTACTTGTATTCCTGCAACAATCCTCGCCATTGTTATCTCAGGAACTGGGCCATTTGAAATGGCACCAGGGCCTTGCCATGCACCCAGTGCGTTTTGTGTTGTCTTAGTCACTGGCTTAAGTGTCTCTGCCAGCATAGGTTCAAATTCCACCTCTCAAATATTGGTCATATGGAAATCATGTCCATTGTAAGTGTGCATTCAAATACTTAGTTATTGGTTAGTTTGTTCTCTACACTTGAGACACCTGAAGATAATTGGTATATTTCTCATTATATGATTATGAACAATAAACACATCTCTAAGCAAGCGTTGGTGGTATAGTGGTGAGCATAGCTGCTTCCCAAGCAGTGGCCATTGACCCGGGTTCGATTCCCGGCCAATGCAGGAGAGTTGTATTTTAAAACTACACTTTCCTAATCTTATGTGTAGAAAGTTATGTAATACCAAAGCAGCTGATCTGAAATAAATAAAGAGAGGAAAAAACAAACTTCAGTGAAGACAAGATAGAACACAGGATTTAAGTGACTAATTCCTATCCCCAGCCATTGCACTCACCACAAATGTTGTTGATACATTTAGGGTTGTCATTGAGGTGGAGTAAAAGGGTTTGGGTTATTCAGAAGGAAAGGGTAGCGTGGCCGAGTGGTCTAAGGCGCTGGATTTAGGCTCCAGTCTCTCTGGAGGCGTGGGTTCAAATCCCACCGCTGCCATATTGTTCCAGAAATGATTCTGTTCAACAGCAGTGTGAAACCAAAGGCTAAAGTGTTCCCTACCTGTAAGACTTAGGGGCAAAAAAGAACAATCCAAATACCTTAGAAGCATCTTGGTACCTTGGAAAAAGAAAACCTAATTTAATTTCACTACAATATCATTGGTGATGTGCATGTTAGGAAGCATGTGAAAGGTTATATGAACAATAGGAAGCTTTATAGAAAGTATAGGACGCATCTTTGGAAGCATATGAAGGACGGTAGGAAGCATGGGAAGGGTGATGCCCACTTATGTTTAAAAGGTGGAACTATCATTCTCAATCTACTATTTCTCAATGGACCTTGATGGAGATTTGTTAAAATAAAATACTTGTCGTTTACCGATTCGCAAAATATTCCATAATTCAGGCCCCTGGCCTGCTGTCAGCCTACGTGCAACGTTTCATCCAACCGGGTGTTGTATTTGGCAAGATATTTTGCGCACACACACACACACAGACATACACACACTCAGACAGAGGCAGCCAATCGTATAATCCCCACCAGGGGATCCACCTGGTGGACACAATAATTAACTGGTGATTGTGCAGCCCTACATTTCCAGTTTATGACTTGCAGTTGTGACCGAGTGGTTAAGGTGATGGACTCGAAATCCATTGGGGTTTCCCCGCGCAGGTTCGAATCCTGCCAACTGCGAGCAAAAGCATAGTCCAAGATCTACCCTGTTGCAGAAGTGACCTTTACTGGAAATGATGCTGCATGGTGTTAAATGTACCACGTTCATTCCTCCTCAGTGGAAATCCCATCAACTTCGCCCATAGCTGAAGGGCATACTTTGTTGAATGTTTTTGTTGGTGAAAGTTGAACTAATTTGAACTTTTACAAAGCAAGGCACAGATTCTACATGCAGTTGTGACCGAGTGGTTAAGGTGATGGACTTGAAATCCATTGGGGTTCTCCCGCACAGGTTCGAATCCTGTCAACTGCGAACATTTCTTTAGTCCAATGTTGCCCAGCTACTTGTATTCCTGCAACAATCCTCGCCATTGTTATCTCAGGAACTGGGCCATTTGAAATGGCACCAGGGCCTTGCCATGCACCCAGTGCGTTTTGTGTTGTCTTAGTCACTGGCTTAAGTGTCTCTGCCAGCATAGGTTCAAATTCCACCTCTCAAATATTGGTCATATGGAAATCATGTCCATTGTAAGTGTGCATTCAAATACTTAGTTATTGGTTAGTTTGTTCTCTACACTTGAGACACCTGAAGATAATTGGTATATTTCTCATTATATGATTATGAACAATAAACACATCTCTAAGCAAGCGTTGGTGGTATAGTGGTGAGCATAGCTGCTTCCCAAGCAGTGGCCATTGACCCGGGTTCGATTCCCGGCCAATGCAGGAGAGTTGTATTTTAAAACTACACTTTCCTAATCTTATGTGTAGAAAGTTATGTAATACCAAAGCAGCTGATCTGAAATAAATAAAGAGAGGAAAAAACAAACTTCAGTGAAGACAAGATAGAACACAGGATTTAAGTGACTAATTCCTATCCCCAGCCATTGCACTCACCACAAATGTTGTTGATACATTTAGGGTTGTCATTGAGGTGGAGTAAAAGGGTTTGGGTTATTCAGAAGGAAAGGGTAGCGTGGCCGAGTGGTCTAAGGCGCTGGATTTAGGCTCCAGTCTCTCTGGAGGCGTGGGTTCAAATCCCACCGCTGCCATATTGTTCCAGAAATGATTCTGTTCAACAGCAGTGTGAAACCAAAGGCTAAAGTGTTCCCTACCTGTAAGACTTAGGGGCAAAAAAGAACAATCCAAATACCTTAGAAGCATCTTGGTACCTTGGAAAAAGAAAACCTAATTTAATTTCACTACAATATCATTGGTGATGTGCATGTTAGGAAGCATGTGAAAGGTTATATGAACAATAGGAAGCTTTATAGAAAGTATAGGACGCATCTTTGGAAGCATATGAAGGACGGTAGGAAGCATGGGAAGGGTGATGCCCACTTATGTTTAAAAGGTGGAACTATCATTCTCAATCTACTATTTCTCAATGGACCTTGATGGAGATTTGTTAAAATAAAATACTTGTCGTTTACCGATTCGCAAAATATTCCATAATTCAGGCCCCTGGCCTGCTGTCAGCCTACGTGCAACGTTTCATCCAACCGGGTGTTGTATTTGGCAAGATATTTTGCGCACACACACACACACAGACATACACACACTCAGACAGAGGCAGCCAATCGTATAATCCCCACCAGGGGATGCACCTGGTGGACACAATAATTAACTGGTGATTGTGCAGCCCTACATTTCCAGTTTATGACTTGCAGTTGTGACCGAGTGGTTAAGGTGATGGACTCGAAATCCATTGGGGTTTCCCCGCACAGGTTCGAATCCTGCCAACTGCGAGCAAAAGCATAGTCCAAGATCTACCCTGTTGCAGAAGTGACCTTTACTGGAAATGATGCTGCATGGTGTTAAATGTACCACGTTCATTCCTCCTCAGTGGAAATCCCATAGCTGAAGGGCATACTTTGTTGAATGTTTTTGTTGGTGAAAGTTGAACTAATTTGAACTTTTACAAAGCAAGGCACAGATTCTCCATGCAGTTGTGACCGAGTGGTTAAGGTGATGGACTTGAAATCCATTGGGGTTCTCCCGCACAGGTTCGAATCCTGTCAACTGCGAACATTTCTTTAGTCCAATGTTGCCCAGCTACTTGTATTCCTGCAACAATCCTCGCCATTGTTATCTCAGGAACTGGGCCATTTGAAATGGCACCAGGGCCTTGCCATGCACCCAGTGTGTTTTGTGTTGTCTTAGTCACTGGCTTAAGTGTCTCTGCCAGCATAGGTTCAAATTCCACCTCTCACATATTGGTCATATGGAAATCATGTCCATTGTAAGTGTGCATTCAAATACTTAGTTATTGGTTAGTTTGTTCTCTACACTTGAGACACCTGAAGATAATTGGTATATTTCTCATTATATGATTATGAACAATAAACACATCTCTAAGCAAGCGTTGGTGGTATAGTGGTGAGCATAGCTGCTTCCCAAGCAGTTGACCCGGGTTCGATTCCCGGCCAATGCAGGAGAGTTGTATTTTAAAACTACACTTTCCTAATCTTATGTGTAGAAAGTTATGTAATACCAAAGCAGCTGATCTGAAATAAATAAAGAGAGGAAAAAACAAACTTCAGTGAAGACAAGATAGAACACAGGATTTAAGTGACTAATTCCTATCCCCAGCCATTGCACTCACCACAAATGTTGTTGATACATTTAGGGTTGTCATTGAGGTGGAGTAAAAGGGGTTGGGTTATTCAGAAGGGAAGGGTAGCGTGGCCGAGTGGTCTAAGGCGCTGGATTTAGGCTCCAGTCTCTCTGGAGGCGTGGGTTCAAATCCCACCGCTGCCATATTGTTCCAGAAATGATTCTGTTCAACAGCAGTGTGAAACCAAAGGCTAAAGTGTTCCCTACCTGTGAGACTTAGGGGCAAAAAAGAACAATCCAAATACCGTGGAAGCATCTTGGTACCTTGGAAAAAGAAAACCTAATTTAATTTCACTACAATATCATTGCTGATGTGCATGTTAGGAAGCATGTGAAAGGTGATATGAACAATAGGAAGCTTTATAGAAAGTATAGGACGCACCTTTGGAAGCATATGAAGGATGGTAGGAAGCATGGGAAGGGTGATGCCCACTTATGTTTAAAAGGTGGAACTATCATTCTCAATCTACTATTTCTCAATGGACCTTGATGGAGATTTGTTAAAATAAAATACTTGTCGTTTACCGATTCGCAAAATATTCCATAATTCAGGCCCCTGGCCTGCTGTCAGCCTACGTGCAACGTTTCATCCAACCGGGTGTTGTATTTGGCAAGATATTTTGCGCACACACACACACACAGACATACACACACTCAGACAGAGGCAGCCAATCGTATAATCCCCACCAGGGGATCCACCTGGTGGACACAATAATTAACTGGTGATTGTGCAGCCCTACATTTCCTGTTTATGACTTGCAGTTGTGACCGAGTGGTTAAGGTGATGGACTCGAAATCCATTGGGGTTTCCCCGCGCAGGTTCGAATCCTGCCAACTGCGAGCAAAAGCATAGTCCAAGATCTACCCTGTTGCAGAAGTGACCTTTACTGGAAATGATGCTGCATGGTGTTAAATGTACCACGTTCATTCCTCCTCAGTGGAAATCCCATCAACTTCGCCCATAGCTGAAGGGCATACTTTGTTGAATGTTTTTGTTGGTGAAAGTTGAACTAATTTGAACTTTTACAAAGCAAGGCACAGATTCTACATGCAGTTGTGACCGAGTGGTTAAGGTGATGGACTTGAAATCCATTGGGGTTCTCCCGCACAGGTTCGAATCCTGTCAACTGCGAACATTTCTTTAGTCCAATGTTGCCCAGCTACTTGTATTCCTGCAACAATCCTCGCCATTGTTATCTCAGGAACTGGGCCATTTGAAATGGCACCAGGGCCTTGCCATGCACCCAGTGTGTTTTGTGTTGTCTTAGTCACTGGCTTAAGTGTCTCTGCCAGCATAGGTTCAAATTCCACCTCTCACATATTGGTCATATGGAAATCATGTCCATTGTAAGTGTGCATTCAAATACTTAGTTATTGGTTAGTTTGTTCTCTACACTTGAGACACCTGAAGATAATTGGTATATTTCTCATTATATGATTATGAACAATAAACACATCTCTAAGCAAGCGTTGGTGGTATAGTGGTGAGCATAGCTGCTTCCCAAGCAGTTGACCCGGGTTCGATTCCCGGCCAATGCAGGAGAGTTGTATTTTAAAACTACACTTTCCTAATCTTATGTGTAGAAAGTTATGTAATACCAAAGCAGCTGATCTGAAATAAATAAAGAGAGGAAAAAACAAACTTCAGTGAAGACAAGATAGAACACAGGATTTAAGTGACTAATTCCTATCCCCAGCCATTGCACTCACCACAAATGTTGTTGATACATTTAGGGTTGTCATTGAGGTGGAGTAAAAGGGTTTGGGTTATTCAGAAGGGAAGGGTAGCGTGGCCGAGTGGTCTAAGGCGCTGGATTTAGGCTCCAGTCTCTCTGGAGGCGTGGGTTCAAATCCCACCGCTGCCATATTGTTCCAGAAATGATTCTGTTCAACAGCAGTGTGAAACCAAAGGCTAAAGTGTTCCCTACCTGTGAGACTTAGGGGCAAAAAAGAACAATCCAAATACCGTGGAAGCATCTTGGTACCTTGGAAAAAGAAAACCTAATTTAATTTCACTACAATATCATTGGTGATGTGCATGTTAGGAAGCATGTGAAAGGTGATATGAACAATAGGAAGCTTTATAGAAAGTATAGGACGCATCTTTGGAAGCATATGAAGGATGGTAGGAAGCATGGGAAGGGTGATGCCCACTTATGTTTAAAAGGTGGAACTATCATTCTCAATCTACTATTTCTCAATGGACCTTGATGGAGATTTGTTAAAATAAAATACTTGTCGTTTACCGATTCGCAAAATATTCCATAATTCAGGCCCCTGGCCTGCTGTCAGCCTACGTGCAACGTTTCATCCAACCGGGTGTTGTATTTGGCAAGATATTTTGCGCACACACACACACACAGACATACACACACTCAGACAGAGGCAGCCAATCGTATAATCCCCACCAGGGGATCCACCTGGTGGACACAATAATTAACTGGTGATTGTGCAGCCCTACATTTCCAGTTTATGACTTGCAGTTGTGACCGAGTGGTTAAGGTGATGGACTCGAAATCCATTGGGGTTTCCCCGCGCAGGTTCGAATCCTGCCAACTGCGAGCAAAAGCATAGTCCAAGATCTACCCTGTTGCAGAAGTGACCTTTACTGGAAATGATGCTGCATGGTGTTAAATGTACCACGTTCATTCCTCCTCAGTGGAAATCCCATCAACTTCGCCCATAGCTGAAGGGCATACTTTGTTGAATGTTTTTGTTGGTGAAAGTTGAACTAATTTGAACTTTTACAAAGCAAGGCACAGATTCTACATGCAGTTGTGACCGAGTGGTTAAGGTGATGGACTTGAAATCCATTGGGGTTCTCCCGCACAGGTTCGAATCCTGTCAACTGCGAACATTTCTTTAGTCCAATGTTGCCCAGCTACTTGTATTCCTGCAACAATCCTCGCCATTGTTATCTCAGGAACTGGGCCATTTGAAATGGCACCAGGGCCTTGCCATGCACCCAGTGTGTTTTGTGTTGTCTTAGTCACTGGCTTAAGTGTCTCTGCCAGCATAGGTTCAAATTCCACCTCTCAAATATTGGTCATATGGAAATCATGTCCATTGTAAGTGTGCATTCAAATACTTAGTTATTGGTTAGTTTGTTCTCTACACTTGAGACACCTGAAGATAATTGGTATATTTCTCATTATGTGATTATGAACAATAAACACATCTCTAAGCAAGCGTTGGTGGTATAGTGGT
Organism: Notolepis coatsorum; assembly: GCF_963971535.1. Classification (NCBI taxonomy): domain Eukaryota; kingdom Metazoa; phylum Chordata; class Actinopteri; order Aulopiformes; family Paralepididae; genus Notolepis; species Notolepis coatsorum. The sequence continues at coordinate 5,277,766 of NC_140181.1, read as the reverse complement.
GAGCATAGCTGCTTCCCAAGCAGTTGACCCGGGTTCGATTCCCGGCCAATGCAGGAGAGTTGTATATTAAAACTACACTTTCCTAATCTTATGTGTAGAAAGTTATGTAATACCAAAGCAGCTGATCTGAAATAAATAAAGAGAGGAAAAAACAAACTTCAGTGAAGACAAGATAGAACACAGGATTTAAGTGACTAATTCCTATCCCCAGCCATTGCACTCACCACAAATGTTATTGATACATTTAGGGTTGTCATTGAGGTGGAGTAAAATGGTTTGGGTTAATCAGAAGGGAAGGGTAGCGTGGCCGAGTGGTCTAAGGCGCTGGATTTAGGCTCCAGTCTCTCTGGAGGCGTGGGTTCAAATCCCACCGCTGCCATATTGTTCCAGAAATGATTCTGTTCAACAGCAGTGTGAAACCAAAGGCTAAAGTGTTCCCTACCTGTGAGACTTAGGGGCAAAAAAGAACAATCCAAATACCGTGGAAGCATCTTGGTACCTTGGAAAAAGAAAACCTAATTTAATTTCACTACAATATCATTGGTGATGTGCATGTTAGGAAGCATGTGAAAGGTGATATGAACAATAGAAAGTATAGGACGCATCTTTGGAAGCATATGAAGGATGGTAGGAAGCATGGGAAGGGTGATGCCCACTTATGTTTAAAAGGTGGAACTATCATTCTCAATCTACTATTTCTCAATGGACCTTGATGGAGATTTGTTAAAATAAAATACTTGTCGTTTACCGATTCGCAAAATATTCCATAATTCAGGCCCCTGGCCTGCTGTCAGCCTACGTGCAACGTTTCATCCAACCGGGTGTTGTATTTGGCAAGATATTTTGCGCACACACACACACACAGACATACACACACTCAGACAGAGGCAGCCAATCGTATAATCCCCACCAGGGGATCCACCTGGTGGACACAATAATTAACTGGTGATTGTGCAGCCCTACATTTCCAGTTTATGACTTGCAGTTGTGACCGAGTGGTTAAGGTGATGGACTCGAAATCCATTGGGGTTTCCCCGCGCAGGTTCGAATCCTGCCAACTGCGAGCAAAAGCATAGTCCAAGATCTACCCTGTTGCAGAAGTGACCTTTACTGGAAATGATGCTGCATGGTGTTAAATGTACCACGTTCATTCCTCCTCAGTGGAAATCCCATCAACTTCGCCCATAGCTGAAGGGCATACTTTGTTGAATGTTTTTGTTGGTGAAAGTTGAACTAATTTGAACTTTTACAAAGCAAGGCACAGATTCTACATGCAGTTGTGACCGAGTGGTTAAGGTGATGGACTTGAAATCCATTGGGGTTCTCCCGCACAGGTTCGAATCCTGTCAACTGCGAACATTTCTTTAGTCCAATGTTGCCCAGCTACTTGTATTCCTGCAACAATCCTCGCCATTGTTATCTCAGGAACTGGGCCATTTGAAATGCCACCAGGGCCTTGCCATGCACCCAGTGTGTTTTGTGTTGTCTTAGTCACTGGCTTAAGTGTCTCTGCCAGCATAGGTTCAAATTCCACCTCTCACATATTGGTCATATGGAAATCATGTCCATTGTAAGTGTGCATTCAAATACTTAGTTATTGGTTAGTTTGTTCTCTACACTTGAGACACCTGAAGATAATTGGTATATTTCTCATTATATGATTATGAACAATAAACACATCTCTAAGCAAGCGTTGGTGGTATAGTGGTGAGCATAGCTGCTTCCCAAGCAGTTGACCCGGGTTTGATTCCCGGCCAATGCAGGAGAGTTGTATTTTAAAACTACACTTTCCTAATCTTATGTGTAGAAAGTTATGTAATACCAAAGCAGCTTATCTGAAATAAATAAAGAGAGGAAAAAACAAACTTCAGTGAAGACAAGATAGAACACAGGATTTAAGTGACTAATTCCTATCCCCAGCCATTGCACTCACCACAAATGTTGTTGATACATTTAGGGTTGTCATTGAGGTGGAGTAAAAGGGTTTGGGTTATTCAGAAGGGAAGGGTAGCGTGGCCGAGTGGTCTAAGGCGCTGGATTTAGGCTCCAGTCTCTCTGGAGGCGTGGGTTCAAATCCCACCGCTGCCATATTGTTCCAGAAATGATTCTGTTCAACAGCAGTGTGAAACCAAAGGCTAAAGTGTTCCCTACCTGTGAGACTTAGGGGCAAAAAAGAACAATCCAAATACCGTGGAAGCATCTTGGTACCTTGGAAAAAGAAAACCTAATTTAATTTCACTACAATATCATTGCTGATGTGCATGTTAGGAAGCATGTGAAAGGTGATATGAACAATAGGAAGCTTTATAGAAAGTATAGGACGCACCTTTGGAAGCATATGAAGGATGGTAGGAAGCATGGGAAGGGTGATGCCCACTTATGTTTAAAAGGTGGAACTATCATTCTCAATCTACTATTTCTCAATGGACCTTGATGGAGATTTGTTAAAATAAAATACTTGTCGTTTACCGATTCGCAAAATATTCCATAATTCAGGCCCCTGGCCTGCTGTCAGCCTACGTGCAACGTTTCATCCAACCGGGTGTTGTATTTGGCAAGATATTTTGCGCACACACACACACACAGACATACACACACTCAGACAGAGGCAGCCAATCGTATAATCCCCACCAGGGGATCCACCTGGTGGACACAATAATTAACTGGTGATTGTGCAGCCCTACATTTCCTGTTTATGACTTGCAGTTGTGACCGAGTGGTTAAGGTGATGGACTCGAAATCCATTGGGGTTTCCCCGCGCAGGTTCGAATCCTGCCAACTGCGAGCAAAAGCATAGTCCAAGATCTACCCTGTTGCAGAAGTGACCTTTACTGGAAATGATGCTGCATGGTGTTAAATGTACCACGTTCATTCCTCCTCAGTGGAAATCCCATCAACTTCGCCCATAGCTGAAGGGCATACTTTGTTGAATGTTTTTGTTGGTGAAAGTTGAACTAATTTGAACTTTTACAAAGCAAGGCACAGATTCTACATGCAGTTGTGACCGAGTGGTTAAGGTGATGGACTTGAAATCCATTGGGGTTCTCCCGCACAGGTTCGAATCCTGTCAACTGCGAACATTTCTTTAGTCCAATGTTGCCCAGCTACTTGTATTCCTGCAACAATCCTCGCCATTGTTATCTCAGGAACTGGGCCATTTGAAATGGCACCAGGGCCTTGCCATGCACCCAGTGTGTTTTGTGTTGTCTTAGTCACTGGCTTAAGTGTCTCTGCCAGCATAGGTTCAAATTCCACCTCTCACATATTGGTCATATGGAAATCATGTCCATTGTAAGTGTGCATTCAAATACTTAGTTATTGGTTAGTTTGTTCTCTACACTTGAGACACCTGAAGATAATTGGTATATTTCTCATTATATGATTATGAACAATAAACACATCTCTAAGCAAGCGTTGGTGGTATAGTGGTGAGCATAGCTGCTTCCCAAGCAGTTGACCCGGGTTCGATTCCCGGCCAATGCAGGAGAGTTGTATTTTAAAACTACACTTTCCTAATCTTATGTGTAGAAAGTTATGTAATACCAAAGCAGCTGATCTGAAATAAATAAAGAGAGGAAAAAACAAACTTCAGTGAAGACAAGATAGAACACAGGATTTAAGTGACTAATTCCTATCCCCAGCCATTGCACTCACCACAAATGTTGTTGATACATTTAGGGTTGTCATTGAGGTGGAGTAAAAGGGTTTGGGTTATTCAGAAGGGAAGGGTAGCGTGGCCGAGTGGTCTAAGGCGCTGGATTTAGGCTCCAGTCTCTCTGGAGGCGTGGGTTCAAATCCCACCGCTGCCATATTGTTCCAGAAATGATTCTGTTCAACAGCAGTGTGAAACCAAAGGCTAAAGTGTTCCCTACCTGTGAGACTTAGGGGCAAAAAAGAACAATCCAAATACCGTGGAAGCATCTTGGTACCTTGGAAAAAGAAAACCTAATTTAATTTCACTACAATATCATTGGTGATGTGCATGTTAGGAAGCATGTGAAAGGTGATATGAACAATAGGAAGCTTTATAGAAAGTATAGGACGCATCTTTGGAAGCATATGAAGGATGGTAGGAAGCATGGGAAGGGTGATGCCCACTTATGTTTAAAAGGTGGAACTATCATTCTCAATCTACTATTTCTCAATGGACCTTGATGGAGATTTGTTAAAATAAAATACTTGTCGTTTACCGATTCGCAAAATATTCCATAATTCAGGCCCCTGGCCTGCTGTCAGCCTACGTGCAACGTTTCATCCAACCGGGTGTTGTATTTGGCAAGATATTTTGCGCACACACACACACACAGACATACACACACTCAGACAGAGGCAGCCAATCGTATAATCCCCACCAGGGGATCCACCTGGTGGACACAATAATTAACTGGTGATTGTGCAGCCCTACATTTCCAGTTTATGACTTGCAGTTGTGACCGAGTGGTTAAGGTGATGGACTCGAAATCCATTGGGGTTTCCCCGCGCAGGTTCGAATCCTGCCAACTGCGAGCAAAAGCATAGTCCAAGATCTACCCTGTTGCAGAAGTGACCTTTACTGGAAATGATGCTGCATGGTGTTAAATGTACCACGTTCATTCCTCCTCAGTGGAAATCCCATCAACTTCGCCCATAGCTGAAGGGCATACTTTGTTGAATGTTTTTGTTGGTGAAAGTTGAACTAATTTGAACTTTTACAAAGCAAGGCACAGATTCTACATGCAGTTGTGACCGAGTGGTTAAGGTGATGGACTTGAAATCCATTGGGGTTCTCCCGCACAGGTTCGAATCCTGTCAACTGCGAACATTTCTTTAGTCCAATGTTGCCCAGCTACTTGTATTCCTGCAACAATCCTCGCCATTGTTATCTCAGGAACTGGGCCATTTGAAATGGCACCAGGGCCTTGCCATGCACCCAGTGTGTTTTGTGTTGTCTTAGTCACTGGCTTAAGTGTCTCTGCCAGCATAGGTTCAAATTCCACCTCTCAAATATTGGTCATATGGAAATCATGTCCATTGTAAGTGTGCATTCAAATACTTAGTTATTGGTTAGTTTGTTCTCTACACTTGAGACACCTGAAGATAATTGGTATATTTCTCATTATGTGATTATGAACAATAAACACATCTCTAAGCAAGCGTTGGTGGTATAGTGGTGAGCATAGCTGCTTCCCAAGCAGTTGACCCGGGTTCGATTCCCGGCCAATGCAGGAGAGTTGTATATTAAAACTACACTTTCCTAATCTTATGTGTAGAAAGTTATGTAATACCAAAGCAGCTGATCTGAAATAAATAAAGAGAGGAAAAAACAAACTTCAGTGAAGACAAGATAGAACACAGGATTTAAGTGACTAATTCCTATCCCCAGCCATTGCACTCACCACAAATGTTATTGATACATTTAGGGTTGTCATTGAGGTGGAGTAAAATGGTTTGGGTTAATCAGAAGGGAAGGGTAGCGTGGCCGAGTGGTCTAAGGCGCTGGATTTAGGCTCCAGTCTCTCTGGAGGCGTGGGTTCAAATCCCACCGCTGCCATATTGTTCCAGAAATGATTCTGTTCAACAGCAGTGTGAAACCAAAGGCTAAAGTGTTCCCTACCTGTGAGACTTAGGGGCAAAAAAGAACAATCCAAATACCGTGGAAGCATCTTGGTACCTTGGAAAAAGAAAACCTAATTTAATTTCACTACAATATCATTGGTGATGTGCATGTTAGGAAGCATGTGAAAGGTGATATGAACAATAGAAAGTATAGGACGCATCTTTGGAAGCATATGAAGGATGGTAGGAAGCATGGGAAGGGTGATGCCCACTTATGTTTAAAAGGTGGAACTATCATTCTCAATCTACTATTTCTCAATGGACCTTGATGGAGATTTGTTAAAATAAAATACTTGTCGTTTACCGATTCGCAAAATATTCCATAATTCAGGCCCCTGGCCTGCTGTCAGCCTACGTGCAACGTTTCATCCAACCGGGTGTTGTATTTGGCAAGATATTTTGCGCACACACACACACACAGACATACACACACTCAGACAGAGGCAGCCAATCGTATAATCCCCACCAGGGGATCCACCTGGTGGACACAATAATTAACTGGTGATTGTGCAGCCCTACATTTCCAGTTTATGACTTGCAGTTGTGACCGAGTGGTTAAGGTGATGGACTCGAAATCCATTGGGGTTTCCCCGCGCAGGTTCGAATCCTGCCAACTGCGAGCAAAAGCATAGTCCAAGATCTACCCTGTTGCAGAAGTGACCTTTACTGGAAATGATGCTGCATGGTGTTAAATGTACCACGTTCATTCCTCCTCAGTGGAAATCCCATCAACTTCGCCCATAGCTGAAGGGCATACTTTGTTGAATGTTTTTGTTGGTGAAAGTTGAACTAATTTGAACTTTTACAAAGCAAGGCACAGATTCTACATGCAGTTGTGACCGAGTGGTTAAGGTGATGGACTTGAAATCCATTGGGGTTCTCCCGCACAGGTTCGAATCCTGTCAACTGCGAACATTTCTTTAGTCCAATGTTGCCCAGCTACTTGTATTCCTGCAACAATCCTCGCCATTGTTATCTCAGGAACTGGGCCATTTGAAATGCCACCAGGGCCTTGCCATGCACCCAGTGTGTTTTGTGTTGTCTTAGTCACTGGCTTAAGTGTCTCTGCCAGCATAGGTTCAAATTCCACCTCTCACATATTGGTCATATGGAAATCATGTCCATTGTAAGTGTGCATTCAAATACTTAGTTATTGGTTAGTTTGTTCTCTACACTTGAGACACCTGAAGATAATTGGTATATTTCTCATTATATGATTATGAACAATAAACACATCTCTAAGCAAGCGTTGGTGGTATAGTGGTGAGCATAGCTGCTTCCCAAGCAGTTGACCCGGGTTTGATTCCCGGCCAATGCAGGAGAGTTGTATTTTAAAACTACACTTTCCTAATCTTATGTGTAGAAAGTTATGTAATACCAAAGCAGCTTATCTGAAATAAATAAAGAGAGGAAAAAACAAACTTCAGTGAAGACAAGATAGAACACAGGATTTAAGTGACTAATTCCTATCCCCAGCCATTGCACTCACCACAAATGTTGTTGATACATTTAGGGTTGTCATTGAGGTGGAGTAAAAGGGTTTGGGTTATTCAGAAGGGAAGGGTAGCGTGGCCGAGTGGTCTAAGGCGCTGGATTTAGGCTCCAGTCTCTCTGGAGGCGTGGGTTCAAATCCCACCGCTGCCATATTGTTCCAGAAATGATTCTGTTCAACAGCAGTGTGAAACCAAAGGCTAAAGTGTTCCCTACCTGTGAGACTTAGGGGCAAAAAAGAACAATCCAAATACCGTGGAAGCATCTTGGTACCTTGGAAAAAGAAAACCTAATTTAATTTCACTACAATATCATTGCTGATGTGCATGTTAGGAAGCATGTGAAAGGTGATATGAACAATAGGAAGCTTTATAGAAAGTATAGGACGCACCTTTGGAAGCATATGAAGGATGGTAGGAAGCATGGGAAGGGTGATGCCCACTTATGTTTAAAAGGTGGAACTATCATTCTCAATCTACTATTTCTCAATGGACCTTGATGGAGATTTGTTAAAATAAAATACTTGTCGTTTACCGATTCGCAAAATATTCCATAATTCAGGCCCCTGGCCTGCTGTCAGCCTACGTGCAACGTTTCATCCAACCGGGTGTTGTATTTGGCAAGATATTTTGCGCACACACACACACACAGACATACACACACTCAGACAGAGGCAGCCAATCGTATAATCCCCACCAGGGGATCCACCTGGTGGACACAATAATTAACTGGTGATTGTGCAGCCCTACATTTCCTGTTTATGACTTGCAGTTGTGACCGAGTGGTTAAGGTGATGGACTCGAAATCCATTGGGGTTTCCCCGCGCAGGTTCGAATCCTGCCAACTGCGAGCAAAAGCATAGTCCAAGATCTACCCTGTTGCAGAAGTGACCTTTACTGGAAATGATGCTGCATGGTGTTAAATGTACCACGTTCATTCCTCCTCAGTGGAAATCCCATCAACTTCGCCCATAGCTGAAGGGCATACTTTGTTGAATGTTTTTGTTGGTGAAAGTTGAACTAATTTGAACTTTTACAAAGCAAGGCACAGATTCTACATGCAGTTGTGACCGAGTGGTTAAGGTGATGGACTTGAAATCCATTGGGGTTCTCCCGCACAGGTTCGAATCCTGTCAACTGCGAACATTTCTTTAGTCCAATGTTGCCCAGCTACTTGTATTCCTGCAACAATCCTCGCCATTGTTATCTCAGGAACTGGGCCATTTGAAATGGCACCAGGGCCTTGCCATGCACCCAGTGCGTTTTGTGTTGTCTTAGTCACTGGCTTAAGTGTCTCTGCCAGCATAGGTTCAAATTCCACCTCTCAAATATTGGTCATATGGAAATCATGTCCATTGTAAGTGTGCATTCAAATACTTAGTTATTGGTTAGTTTGTTCTCTACACTTGAGACACCTGAAGATAATTGGTATATTTCTCATTATATGATTATGAACAATAAACACATCTCTAAGCAAGCGTTGGTGGTATAGTGGTGAGCATAGCTGCTTCCCAAGCAGTGGCCATTGACCCGGGTTCGATTCCCGGCCAATGCAGGAGAGTTGTATTTTAAAACTACACTTTCCTAATCTTATGTGTAGAAAGTTATGTAATACCAAAGCAGCTGATCTGAAATAAATAAAGAGAGGAAAAAACAAACTTCAGTGAAGACAAGATAGAACACAGGATTTAAGTGACTAATTCCTATCCCCAGCCATTGCACTCACCACAAATGTTGTTGATACATTTAGGGTTGTCATTGAGGTGGAGTAAAAGGGTTTGGGTTATTCAGAAGGAAAGGGTAGCGTGGCCGAGTGGTCTAAGGCGCTGGATTTAGGCTCCAGTCTCTCTGGAGGCGTGGGTTCAAATCCCACCGCTGCCATATTGTTCCAGAAATGATTCTGTTCAACAGCAGTGTGAAACCAAAGGCTAAAGTGTTCCCTACCTGTAAGACTTAGGGGCAAAAAAGAACAATCCAAATACCTTAGAAGCATCTTGGTACCTTGGAAAAAGAAAACCTAATTTAATTTCACTACAATATCATTGGTGATGTGCATGTTAGGAAGCATGTGAAAGGTTATATGAACAATAGGAAGCTTTATAGAAAGTATAGGACGCATCTTTGGAAGCATATGAAGGATGGTAGGAAGCATGGGAAGGGTGATGCCCACTTATGTTTAAAAGGTGGAACTATCATTCTCAATCTACTATTTCTCAATGGACCTTGATGGAGATTTGTTAAAATAAAATACTTGTCGTTTACCGATTCGCAAAATATTCCATAATTCAGGCCCCTGGCCTGCTGTCAGCCTACGTGCAACGTTTCATCCAACCGGGTGTTGTATTTGGCAAGATATTTTGCGCACACACACACACACAGACATACACACACTCAGACAGAGGCAGCCAATCGTATAATCCCCACCAGGGGATCCACCTGGTGGACACAATAATTAACTGGTGATTGTGCAGCCCTACATTTCCAGTTTATGACTTGCAGTTGTGACCGAGTGGTTAAGGTGATGGACTCGAAATCCATTGGGGTTTCCCCGCACAGGTTCGAATCCTGCCAACTGCGAGCAAAAGCATAGTCCAAGATCTACCCTGTTGCAGAAGTGACCTTTACTGGAAATGATGCTGCATGGTGTTAAATGTACCACGTTCATTCCTCCTCAGTGGAAATCCCATCAACTTCGCCCATAGCTGAAGGGCATACTTTGTTGAATGTTTTTGTTGGTGAAAGTTGAACTAATTTGAACTTTTACAAAGCAAGGCACAGATTCTCCATGCAGTTGTGACCGAGTGGTTAAGGTGATGGACTTGAAATCCATTGGGGTTCTCCCGCACAGGTTCGAATCCTGTCAACTGCGAACATTTCTTTAGTCCAATGTTGCCCAGCTACTTGTATTCCTGCAACAATCCTCGCCATTGTTATCTCAGGAACTGGGCCATTTGAAATGGCACCAGGGCCTTGCCATGCACCCAGTGTGTTTTGTGTTGTCTTAGTCACTGGCTTAAGTGTCTCTGCCAGCATAGGTTCAAATTCCACCTCTCACATATTGGTCATATGGAAATCATGTCCATTGTAAGTGTGCATTCAAATACTTAGTTATTGGTTAGTTTGTTCTCTACACTTGAGACACCTGAAGATAATTGGTATATTTCTCATTATATGATTATGAACAATAAACACATCTCTAAGCAAGCGTTGGTGGTATAGTGGTGAGCATAGCTGCTTCCCAAGCAGTTGACCCGGGTTCGATTCCCGGCCAATGCAGGAGAGTTGTATTTTAAAACTACACTTTCCTAATCTTATGTGTAGAAAGTTATGTAATACCAAAGCAGCTGATCTGAAATAAATAAAGAGAGGAAAAAACAAACTTCAGTGAAGACAAGATAGAACACAGGATTTAAGTGACTAATTCCTATCCCCAGCCATTGCACTCACCACAAATGTTGTTGATACATTTAGGGTTGTCATTGAGGTGGAGTAAAAGGGTTTGGGTTATTCAGAAGGGAAGGGTAGCGTGGCCGAGTGGTCTAAGGCGCTGGATTTAGGCTCCAGTCTCTCTGGAGGCGTGGGTTCAAATCCCACCGCTGCCATATTGTTCCAGAAATGATTCTGTTCAACAGCAGTGTGAAACCAAAGGCTAAAGTGTTCCCTACCTGTGAGACTTAGGGGCAAAAAAGAACAATCCAAATACCGTGGAAGCATCTTGGTACCTTGGAAAAAGAAAACCTAATTTAATTTCACTACAATATCATTGCTGATGTGCATGTTAGGAAGCATGTGAAAGGTGATATGAACAATAGGAAGCTTTATAGAAAGTATAGGACGCACCTTTGGAAGCATATGAAGGATGGTAGGAAGCATGGGAAGGGTGATGCCCACTTATGTTTAAAAGGTGGAACTATCATTCTCAATCTACTATTTCTCAATGGACCTTGATGGAGATTTGTTAAAATAAAATACTTGTCGTTTACCGATTCGCAAAATATTCCATAATTCAGGCCCCTGGCCTGCTGTCAGCCTACGTGCAACGTTTCATCCAACCGGGTGTTGTATTTGGCAAGATATTTTGCGCACACACACACACACAGACATACACACACTCAGACAGAGGCAGCCAATCGTATAATCCCCACCAGGGGATCCACCTGGTGGACACAATAATTAACTGGTGATTGTGCAGCCCTACATTTCCTGTTTATGACTTGCAGTTGTGACCGAGTGGTTAAGGTGATGGACTCGAAATCCATTGGGGTTTCCCCGCGCAGGTTCGAATCCTGCCAACTGCGAGCAAAAGCATAGTCCAAGATCTACCCTGTTGCAGAAGTGACCTTTACTGGAAATGATGCTGCATGGTGTTAAATGTACCACGTTCATTCCTCCTCAGTGGAAATCCCATCAACTTCGCCCATAGCTGAAGGGCATACTTTGTTGAATGTTTTTGTTGGTGAAAGTTGAACTAATTTGAACTTTTACAAAGCAAGGCACAGATTCTACATGCAGTTGTGACCGAGTGGTTAAGGTGATGGACTTGAAATCCATTGGGGTTCTCCCGCACAGGTTCGAATCCTGTCAACTGCGAACATTTCTTTAGTCCAATGTTGCCCAGCTACTTCTATTCCTGCAACAATCCTCGCCATTGTTATCTCAGGAACTGGGCCATTTGAAATGGCACCAGGGCCTTGCCATGCACCCAGTGTGTTTTGTGTTGTCTTAGTCACTGGCTTAAGTGTCTCTGCCAGCATAGGTTCAAATTCCACCTCTCACATATTGGTCATATGGAAATCATGTCCATTGTAAGTGTGCATTCAAATACTTAGTTATTGGTTAGTTTGTTCTCTACACTTGAGACACCTGAAGATAATTGGTATATTTCTCATTATATGATTATGAACAATAAACACATCTCTAAGCAAGCGTTGGTGGTATAGTGGTGAGCATAGCTGCTTCCCAAGCAGTTGACCCGGGTTCGATTCCCGGCCAATGCAGGAGAGTTGTATTTTAAAACTACACTTTCCTAATCTTATGTGTAGAAAGTTATGTAATACCAAAGCAGCTGATCTGAAATAAATAAAGAGAGGAAAAAACAAACTTCAGTGAAGACAAGATAGAACACAGGATTTAAGTGACTAATTCCTATCCCCAGCCATTGCACTCACCACAAATGTTGTTGATACATTTAGGGTTGTCATTGAGGTGGAGTAAAAGGGTTTGGATTATTCAGAAGGAAGGGTAGCGTGGCCGAGTGGTCTAAGGCGCTGGATTTAGGCTCCAGTCTCTCTGGAGGCGTGGGTTCAAATCCCACCGCTGCCATATTGTTCCAGAAATGATTCTGTTCAACAGCAGTGTGAAACCAAAGGCTAAAGTGTTCCCTACCTGTGAGACTTAGGGGCAAAAAAGAACAATCCAAATACCGTGGAAGCATCTTGGTACCTTGGAAAAAGAAAACCTAATTTAATTTCACTACAATATCATTGCTGATGTGCATGTTAGGAAGCATGTGAAAGGTGATATGAACAATAGGAAGCTTTATAGAAAGTATAGGATGCATCTTTGGAAGCATATGAAGGATGGTAGGAAGCATGGGAAGGGTGATGCCCACTTATGTTTAAAAGGTGGAACTATCATTCTCAATCTACTATTTCTCAATGGACCTTGATGGAGATTTGTTAAAATAAAATACTTGTCGTTTACCGATTCGCAAAATATTCCATAATTCAGGCCCCTGGCCTGCTGTCAGCCTACGTGCAACGTTTCATCCAACCGGGTGTTGTATTTGGCAAGATATTTTGCGCACACACACACACACAGACATACACACACTCAGACAGAGGCAGCCAATCGTATAATCCCCACCAGGGGATCCACCTGGTGGACACAATAATTAACTGGTGATTGTGCAGCCCTACATTTCCAGTTTATGACTTGCAGTTGTGACCGAGTGGTTAAGGTGATGGACTCGAAATCCATTGGGGTTTCCCCGCGCAGGTTCGAATCCTGCCAACTGCGAGCAAAAGCATAGTCCAAGATCTACCCTGTTGCAGAAGTGACCTTTACTGGAAATGATGCTGCATGGTGTTAAATGTACCACGTTCATTCCTCCTCAGTGGAAATCCCATCAACTTCGCCCATAGCTGAAGGGCATACTTTGTTGAATGTTTTTGTTGGTGAAAGTTGAACTAATTTGAACTTTTACAAAGCAAGGCACAGATTCTACATGCAGTTGTGACCGAGTGGTTAAGGTGATGGACTTGAAATCCATTGGGGTTCTCCCGCACAGGTTCGAATCCTGTCAACTGCGAACATTTCTTTAGTCCAATGTTGCCCAGCTACTTGTATTCCTGCAACAATCCTCGCCATTGTTATCTCAGGAACTGGGCCATTTGAAATGGCACCAGGGCCTTGCCATGCACCCAGTGCGTTTTGTGTTGTCTTAGTCACTGGCTTAAGTGTCTCTGCCAGCATAGGTTCAAATTCCACCTCTCAAATATTGGTCATATGGAAATCATGTCCATTGTAAGTGTGCATTCAAATACTTAGTTATTGGTTAGTTTGTTCTCTACACTTGAGACACCTGAAGATAATTGGTATATTTCTCATTATATGATTATGAACAATAAACACATCTCTAAGCAAGCGTTGGTGGTATAGTGGTGAGCATAGCTGCTTCCCAAGCAGTGGCCATTGACCCGGGTTCGATACCCGGCCAATGCATGAGAGTTGTATTTTAAAACTACACTTTCCTAATCTTATGTGTAGAAAGTTATGTAATACCAAAGCAGCTGATCTGAAATAAATAAAGAGAGGAAAAAACAAACTTCAGTGAAGACAAGATAGAACACAGGATTTAAGTGACTAATTCCTATCCCCAGCCATTGCACTCACCACAAATGTTGTTGATACATTTAGGGTTGTCATTGAGGTGGAGTAAAAGGGTTTGGGTTATTCAGAAGGAAAGGGTAGCGTGGCCGAGTGGTCTAAGGCGCTGGATTTAGGCTCCAGTCTCTCTGGAGGCGTGGGTTCAAATCCCACCGCTGCCATATTGTTCCAGAAATGATTCTGTTCAACAGCAGTGTGAAACCAAAGGCTAAAGTGTTCCCTACCTGTAAGACTTAGGGGCAAAAAAGAACAATCCAAATACCTTAGAAGCATCTTGGTACCTTGGAAAAAGAAAACCTAATTTAATTTCACTACAATATCATTGGTGATGTGCATGTTAGGAAGCATGTGAAAGGTGATATGAACAATAGAAAGTATAGGACGCATCTTTGGAAGCATATGAAGGATGGTAGGAAGCATGGGAAGGGTGATGCCCACTTATGTTTAAAAGGTGGAACTATCATTCTCAATCTACTATTTCTCAATGGACCTTGATGGAGATTTGTTAAAATAAAATACTTGTCGTTTACCGATTTGCAAAATATTCCATAATTCAGGCCCCTGGCCTGCTGTCAGCCTACGTGCAACGTTTCATCCAACCGGGTGTTGTATTTGGCAAGATATTTTGCGCACACACACACAGACAGACATACACACACTCAGACAGAGGCAGCCAATCGTATAATCCCCACCAGGGGATCCACCTGGTGGACACAATAATTAACTGGTGATTGTGCAGCCCTACATTTCCAGTTTATGACTTGCAGTTGTGACCGAGTGGTTAAGGTGATCGACTCGAAATCCATTGGGGTTTCCCCGCGCAGGTTCGAATCCTGCCAACTGCGAGCAAAAGCATAGTCCAAGATCTACCCTGTTGCAGAAGTGACCTTTACTGGAAATGATGCTGCATGGTGTTAAATGTACCACGTTCATTCCTCCTCAGTGGAAATCCCATCAACTTCGCCCATAGCTGAAGGGCATACTTTGTTGAATGTTTTTGTTGGTGAAAGTTGAACTAATTTGAACTTTTACAAAGCAAGGCACAGATTCTACATGCAGTTGTGACCGAGTGGTTAAGGTGATGGACTTGAAATCCATTGGGGTTCTCCTGCACAGGTTCGAATCCTGTCAACTGCGAACATTTCTTTAGGCCAATGTTGCCCAGCTACTTGTATTCCTGCAACAATCCTCGCCATTGTTATCTCAGGAACTGGGCCATTTGAAATGGCACCAGGGCCTTGCCATGCACCCAGTGTGTTTTGTGTTGTCTTGGTCCTGGTCTACAAGATACACTATACGACCGGGGTGCCCATGTACATGTCAAAATACTTCCCAAAGGTCAGTGAATACCACAACCACTACACCAGAGGAAGCTCAACAAATCATGTTAAACCCAGATTCGGCTCAAACAAGGGACTAAACACGTTTCGCAATTATGCCACAACAATGTGGAACGCCCTACCCAAAGCTGTAAAGGAATGTGAATCCCTGCCCACATTCAAAACCGCTCTTAAAGAGCACCTACGGGAGGCTGTAATTCGAAACTGGCCACCGTAAATGCCCAAAACCCCCACCACCTCCTAATAGACAGTCTCCTCACCACCGCATGTATATATTCCCTCCCCGCCGTATGTATATTTCCCTCCCACCCACCCACCCCCTCCTAATGTACAGTTCCCTCCCCATCATATGTATATACTCTGTCAGGATCTAGGGGTAACAGTACTGTATATTTGAATACCGTTATGTCACAAATGTATCAGTACTAAATACCTATATGTCCCTATGCCATAAATGTCATGTATGTTGTGTATGTCATAAATGTCTATATGATTTGAAAATGGGGGACCCTGATGGAAACAAGACAAACGTCTTTCTCAGGTCTGCATCCCCTTAACAATTGTATGTATTGAGCCGTACTGTATTGTACCCATTCTGCAATCTGTTAAATAAAGTTTTCATTCATTCATTCATTAGTCACTGGCTTAAGTGTCTCTGCCAGCATAGGTTCAAATTCCACCTCTCACATATTGGTCATATGGAAATCATGTCCATGGTAAGTGTGCATTCAAATACTTAGTTATTGGTTAGTTTGTTCTCTACACTTGAGACACCTGAAGATAATTGGTATATTTCTCATTATATGATTATGAACAATAAACACATCTCTAAGCAAGCGTTGGTGGTATAGTGGTGAGCATAGCTGCTTCCCAAGCAGTTGACCCGGGTTCGATTCCCGGCCAATGCAGGAGAGTTGTATTTTAAAACTACACTTTCCTAATCTTATGTGTAGAAAGTTATGTAATACCAAAGCAGCTGATCTGAAATAAATAAAGAGAGGAAAAAACAAACTTCAGTGAAGACAAGATAGAACACAGGATTTAAGTGACTAATTCCTATCCCCAGCCATTGCACTCACCACAAATGTTGTTGATACATTTAGGGTTGTCATTGAGGTGGAGTAAAAGGGTTTGGGTTATTCAGAAGGGAAGGGTAGCGTGGCCGAGTGGTCTAAGGCGCTGGATTTAGGCTCCAGTCTCTCTGGAGGCGTGGGTTCAAATCCCACCGCTGCCATATTGTTCCAGAAATGATTCTGTTCAACAGCAGTGTGAAACCAAAGGCTAAAGTGTTCCCTACCTGTGAGACTTAGGGGCAAAAAAGAACAATCCAAATACCGTGGAAGCATCTTGGTACCTTGGAAAAAGAAAACCTAATTTAATTTCACTACAATATCATTGCTGATGTGCATGTTAGGAAGCATGTGAAAGGTGATATGAACAATAGGAAGCTTTATAGAAAGTATAGGACGCACCTTTGGAAGCATATGAAGGATGGTAGGAAGCATGGGAAGGGTGATGCCCACTTATGTTTAAAAGGTGGAACTATCATTCTCAATCTACTATTTCTCAATGGACCTTGATGGAGATTTGTTAAAATAAAATACTTGTCGTTTACCGATTCGCAAAATATTCCATAATTCAGGCCCCTGGCCTGCTGTCAGCCTACGTGCAACGTTTCATCCAACCGGGTGTTGTATTTGGCAAGATATTTTGCGCACACACACACACACACAGACATACACACACTCAGACAGAGGCAGCCAATCGTATAATCCCCACCAGGGGATCCACCTGGTGGACACAATAATTAACTGGTGATTGTGCAGCCCTACATTTCCTGTTTATGACTTGCAGTTGTGACCGAGTGGTTAAGGTGATGGACTCGAAATCCATTGGGGTTTCCCCGCGCAGGTTCGAATCCTGCCAACTGCGAGCAAAAGCATAGTCCAAGATCTACCCTGTTGCAGAAGTGACCTTTACTGGAAATGATGCTGCATGGTGTTAAATGTACCACGTTCATTCCTCCTCAGTGGAAATCCCATCAACTTCGCCCATAGCTGAAGGGCATACTTTGTTGAATGTTTTTGTTGGTGAAAGTTGAACTAATTTGAACTTTTACAAAGCAAGGCACAGATTCTACATGCAGTTGTGACCGAGTGGTTAAGGTGATGGACTTGAAATCCATTGGGGTTCTCCCGCACAGGTTCGAATCCTGTCAACTGCGAACATTTCTTTAGTCCAATGTTGCCCAGCTACTTGTATTCCTGCAACAATCCTCGCCATTGTTATCTCAGGAACTGGGCCATTTGAAATGGCACCAGGGCCTTGCCATGCACCCAGTGTGTTTTGTGTTGTCTTAGTCACTGGCTTAAGTGTCTCTGCCAGCATAGGTTCAAATTCCACCTCTCAAATATTGGTCATATGGAAATCATGTCCATTGTAAGTGTGCATTCAAATACTTAGTTATTGGTTAGTTTGTTCTCTACACTTGAGACACCTGAAGATAATTGGTATATTTCTCATTATATGATTATGAACAATAAACACATCTCTAAGCAAGCGTTGGTGGTATAGTGGTGAGCATAGCTGCTTCCCAAGCAGCAGCAGTTGACCCGGGTTCGATTCCCGGCCAATGCAGGAGAGTTGTATTTTAAAACTACACTTTCCTAATCTTATGTGTAGAAAGTTATGTAATACCAAAGCAGCTGATCTGAAATAAATAAAGAGAGGAAAAAACAAACTTCAGTGAAGACAAGATAGAACACAGGATTTAAGTGACTAATTCCTATCCCCAGCCATTGCACTCACCACAAATGTTGTTGATACATTTAGGGTTGTCATTGAGGTGGAGTAAAAGGGTTTGGGTTATTCAGAAGGAAAGCGTAGCGTGGCCGAGTGGTCTAAGGCGCTGGATTTAGGCTCCAGTCTCTCTGGAGGCGTGGGTTCAAATCCCACCGCTGCCATATTGTTCCAGAAATGATTCTGTTCAACAGCAGTGTGAAACCAAAGGCTAAAGTGTTCCCTACCTGTAAGACTTAGGGGCAAAAAAGAACAATCCAAATACCTTAGAAGCATCTTGGTACCTTGGAAAAAGAAAACCTAATTTAATTTCACTACAATATCATTGGTGATGTGCATGTTAGGAAGCATGTGAAAGGTGATATGAACAATAGAAAGTATAGGACGCATCTTTGGAAGCATATGAAGGATGGTAGGAAGCATGGGAAGGGTGATGCCCACTTATGTTTAAAAGGTGGAACTATCATTCTCAATCTACTATTTCTCAATGGACCTTGATGGAGATTTGTTAAAATAAAATACTTGTCGTTTACCGATTCGCAAAATATTCCATAATTCCGGCCCCTGGCCTGCTGTCAGCCTACGTGCAACGTTTCATCCAACCGGGTGTTGTATTTGGCAAGATATTTTGCGCACACACACACACACAGACATACACACACTCAGACAGAGGCAGCCAATCGTATAATCCCCACCAGGGGATCCACCTGGTGGACACAATAATTAACTGGTGATTGTGCAGCCCTACATTTCCAGTTTATGACTTGCAGTTGTGACCGAGTGGTTAAGGTGATGGACTCGAAATCCATTGGGGTTTCCCCGCGCAGGTTTGAATCCTGCCAACTGCGAGCAAAAGCATAGTCCAAGATCTACCCTGTTGCAGAAGTGACCTTTACTGGAAATGATGCTGCATGGTGTTAAATGTACCACGTTCATTCCTCCTCAGTGGAAATCCCATCAACTTCGCCCATAGCTGAAGGGCATACTTTGTTGAATGTTTTTGTTGGTGAAAGTTGAACTAATTTGAACTTTTACAAAGCAAGGCACAGATTCTACATGCAGTTGTGACCGAGTGGTTAAGGTGATGGACTTGAAATCCATTGGGGTTCTCCCGCACAGGTTCGAATCCTGTCAACTGCGAACATATCTTTAGTCCAATGTTGCCCAGCTACTTGTATTCCTGCAACAATCCTCGCCATTGTTATCTCAGGAACTGGGCCATTTGAAATGGCACCAGGGCCTTGCCATGCACCCAGTGTGTTTTGTGTTGTCTTAGTCACTGGCTTAAGTGTCTCTGCCAGCATAGGTTCAAATTCCACCTCTCAAATATTGGTCATATGGAAATCATGTCCATTGTAAGTGTGCATTCAAATACTTAGTTATTGGTTAGTTTGTTCTCTACACTTGAGACACCTGAAGATAATTGTTATATTTCTCATTATATGATTATGAACAATAAACACATCTCTAAGCAAGCGTTGGTGGTATAGTGGTGAGCATAGCTGCTTCCCAAGCAGTTGACCCGGGTTCGATTCCCGGCCAATGCAGGAGAGTTGTATTTTAAAACTACACTTTCCTAATCTTATGTGTAGAAAGTTATGTAATACCAAAGCAGCTGATCTGAAATAAATAAAGAGAGGAAAAAACAAACTTCAGTGAAGACAAGATAGAACACAGGATTTAAGTGACTAATTCCTATCCCCAGCCATTGCACTCACCACAAATGTTGTTGATACATTTAGGGTTGTCATTGAGGTGGAGTAAAAGGGTTTGGGTTATTCAGAAGGGAAGGGTAGCCTGGCCGAGTGGTCTAAGGCGCTGGATTTAGGCTCCAGTCTCTCTGGAGGCGTGCGTTCAAATCCCACCGCTGCCATATTGTTCCAGAAATGATTCTGTTCAACAGCAGTGTGAAACCAAAGGCTAAAGTGTTCCCTACCTGTGAGACTTAGGGGCAAAAAAGAACAATCCAAATACCGTAGAAGCATCTTGGTACCTTGGAAAAAGAAAACCTAATTTAATTTCACTACAATATCATTGGTGATGTGCATGTTAGGAAGCATGTGAAAGGTGATATGAACAATAGGAAGCTTTATAGAAAGTATAGGACGCATCTTTGGAAGCATATGAAGGATGGTAGGAAGCATGGGAAGGGTGATGCCCACTTATGTTTAAAAGGTGGAACTATCATTCTCAATCTACTATTTCTCAATGGACCTTGATGGAGATTTGTTAAAATAAAATACTTGTCGTTTACCGATTTGCAAAATATTCCATAATTCAGGCCCCTGGCCTGCTGTCAGCCTACGTGCAACGTTTCATCCAACCGGGTGTTGTATTTGGCAAGATATTTTGCGCACACACACACAGACAGACATACACACACTCAGACAGAGGCAGCCAATCGTATAATCCCCACCAGGGGATCCACCTGGTGGACACAATAATTAACTGGTGATTGTGCAGCCCTACATTTCCAGTTTATGACTTGCAGTTGTGACCGAGTGGTTAAGGTGATCGACTCGAAATCCATTGGGGTTTCCCCGCGCAGGTTCGAATCCTGCCAACTGCGAGCAAAAGCATAGTCCAAGATCTACCCTGTTGCAGAAGTGACCTTTACTGGAAATGATGCTGCATGGTGTTAAATGTACCACGTTCATTCCTCCTCAGTGGAAATCCCATCAACTTCGCCCATAGCTGAAGGGCATACTTTGTTGAATGTTTTTGTTGGTGAAAGTTGAACTAATTTGAACTTTTACAAAGCAAGGCACAGATTCTACATGCAGTTGTGACCGAGTGGTTAAGGTGATGGACTTGAAATCCATTGGGGTTCTCCCGCACAGGTTCGAATCCTGTCAACTGCGAACATTTCTTTAGGCCAATGTTGCCCAGCTACTTGTATTCCTGCAACAATCCTCGCCATTGTTATCTCAGGAACTGGGCCATTTGAAATGGCACCAGGGCCTTGCCATGCACCCAGTGTGTTTTGTGTTGTCTTGGTCCTGGTCTACAAGATACACTATACGACCGGGGTGCCCATGTACATGTCAAAATACTTCCCAAAGGTCAGTGAATACCACAACCACTACACCAGAGGAAGCTCAACAAATCATGTTAAACCCAGATTCGGCTCAAACAAGGGACTAAACACGTTTCGCAATTATGCCACAACAATGTGGAACGCCGTACCCAAAGCTGTAAAGGAATGTGAATCCCTGCCCACATTCAAAACCGCTCTTAAAGAGCACCTACGGGAGGCTGCAATTCGAAACTGGCCACCGTAAATGCCCAAAACCCCCACCACCTCCTAATAGACAGTCTCCTCACCACCGCATGTATATATTCCCTCCCCGCCGTATGTATATTTCCCTCCCACCCACCCACCCCCTCCTAATGTACAGTTCCCTCCCCATCATATGTATATACTCTGTCAGGATCTAGGGGTAACAGTACTGTATATTTGAATACCGTTATGTCACAAATGTATCAGTACTAAATACCTATATGTCCCTATGCCATAAATGTCATGTATGTTGTGTATGTCATAAATGTCTATATGATTTGAAAATGGGGGACCCTGATGGAAACAAGACAAACGTCTTTCTCAGGTCTGCATCCCCTTAACAATTGTATGTATTGAGCCGTACTGTATTGTACCCATTCTGCAATCTGTTAAATAAAGTTTTCATTCATTCATTCATTAGTCACTGGCTTAAGTGTCTCTGCCAGCATAGGTTCAAATTCCACCTCTCACATATTGGTCATATGGAAATCATGTCCATGGTAAGTGTGCATTCAAATACTTAGTTATTGGTTAGTTTGTTCTCTACACTTGAGATACCTGAAGATAATTGGTATATTTCTCATTATATGATTATGAACAATAAACACATCTCTAAGCAAGCGTTGGTGGTATAGTGGTGAGCATAGCTGCTTCCCAAGCAGTTGACCCGGGTTCGATTCCCGGCCAATGCAGGAGAGTTGTATTTTAAAACTACACTTTCCTAATCTTATGTGTAGAAAGTTATGTAATACCAAAGCAGCTGATCTGAAATAAATAAAGAGAGGAAAAAACAAACTTCAGTGAAGACAAGATAGAACACAGGATTTAAGTGACTAATTCCTATCCCCAGCCATTGCACTCACCACAAATGTTGTTGATACATTTAGGGTTGTCATTGAGGTGGAGTAAAAGGGTTTGGGTTATTCAGAAGGGAAGGGTAGCGTGGCCGAGTGGTCTAAGGCGCTGGATTTAGGCTCCAGTCTCTCTGGAGGCGTGGGTTCAAATCCCACCGCTGCCATATTGTTCCAGAAATGATTCTGTTCAACAGCAGTGTGAAACCAAAGGCTAAAGTGTTCCCTACCTGTGAGACTTAGGGGCAAAAAAGAACAATCCAAATACCGTGGAAGCATCTTGGTACCTTGGAAAAAGAAAACCTAATTTAATTTCACTACAATATCATTGCTGATGTGCATGTTAGGAAGCATGTGAAAGGTGATATGAACAATAGGAAGCTTTATAGAAAGTATAGGACGCATCTTTGGAAGCATATGAAGGATGGTAGGAAGCATGGGAAGGGTGATGCCCACTTATGTTTAAAAGGTGGAACTATCATTCTCAATCTACTATTTCTCAATGGACCTTGATGGAGATTTGTTAAAATAAAATACTTGTCGTTTACCGATTCGCAAAATATTCCATAATTCAGGCCCCTGGCCTGCTGTCAGCCTACGTGCAACGTTTCATCCAACCGGGTGTTGTATTTGGCAAGATATTTTGCGCACACACACACACACAGACATACACACACTCAGACAGAGGCAGCCAATCGTATAATCCCCACCAGGGGATCCACCTGGTGGACACAATAATAAACTGGTGATTGTGCAGCCCTACATTTCCAGTTTATGACTTGCAGTTGTGACCGAGTGGTTAAGGTGATGGACTCGAAATCCATTGGGGTTTCCCCGCACAGGTTCGAATCCTGCCAACTGCGAGCAAAAGCATAGTCCAAGATCTACCCTGTTGCAGAAGTGACCTTTACTGGAAATGATGCTGCATGGTGTTAAATGTACCACGTTCATTCCTCCTCAGTGGAAATCCCATCAACTTCGCCCATAGCTGAAGGGCATACTTTGTTGAATGTTTTTGTTGGTGAAAGTTGAACTAATTTGAACTTTTACAAAGCAAGGCACAGATTCTCCATGCAGTTGTGACCGAGTGGTTAAGGTGATGGACTTGAAATCCATTGGGGTTCTCCCGCACAGGTTCGAATCCTGTCAACTGCGAACATTTCTTTAGTCCAATGTTGCCCAGCTACTTGTATTCCTGCAACAATCCTCGCCATTGTTATCTCAGGAACTGGGCCATTTGAAATGGCACCAGGGCCTTGCCATGCACCCAGTGTGTTTTGTGTTGTCTTAGTCACTGGCTTAAGTGTCTCTGCCAGCATAGGTTCAAATTCCACCTCTCAAATATTGGTCATATGGAAATCATGTCCATTGTAAGTGTGCATTCAAATACTTAGTTATTGGTTAGTTTGTTCTCTACACTTGAGACACCTGAAGATAATTGGTATATTTCTCATTATATGATTATGAACAATAAACACATCTCTAAGCAAGCGTTGGTGGTATAGTGGTGAGCATAGCTGCTTCCCAAGCAGTTGACCCGGGTTCGATTCCCGGCCAATGCAGGAGAATTGAATTTTAAAACTACACTTTCCTAATCTTATGTGTAGAAAGTTATGTAATACCAAAGCAGCTGATCTGAAATAAATAAAGAGAGGAAAAAACAAACTTCAGTGAAGACAAGATAGAACACAGGATTTAAGTGACTAATTCCTATCCCCAGCCATTGCACTCACCACAAATGTTGTTGATACATTTAGGGTTGTCATTGAGGTGGAGTAAAAGGGTTTGGGTTATTCAGAAGGGAAGGGTAGCGTGGCCGAGTGGTCTAAGGCGCTGGATTTAGGCTCCAGTCTCTCTGGAGGCGTGGGTTCAAATCCCACCGCTGCCATATTGTTCCAGAAATGATTCTGTTCAACAGCAGTGTGAAACCAAAGGCTAAAGTGTTCCCTACCTGTGAGACTTAGGGGCAAAAAAGAACAATCCAAATACCTTAGAAGCATCTTGGTACCTTGGAAAAAGAAAACCTAATTTAATTTCACTACAATATCATTGGTGATGTGCATGTTAGGAAGCATGTGAAAGGTGATATGAACAATAGGAAGCTTTATAGAAAGTATAGGACGCATCTTTGGAAGCATATGAAGGATGGTAGGAAGCATGGGAAGGGTGATGCCCACTTATGTTTAAAAGGTGGAACTATCATTCTCAATCTACTATTTCTCAATGGACCTTGATGGAGATTTGTTAAAATAAAATACTTGTCGTTTACCGATTTGCAAAATATTCCATAATTCAGGCCCCTGGCCTGCTGTCAGCCTACGTGCAACGTTTCATCCAACCGGGTGTTGTATTTGGCAAGATATTTTGCGCACACACACACACACAGACATACACACACTCAGACAGAGGCAGCCAATCGTATAATCCCCACCAGGGGATCCACCTGGTGGACACAATAATTAACTGGTGATTGTGCAGCCCTACATTTCCAGTTTATGACTTGCAGTTGTGACCGAGTGGTTAAGGTGATCGACTCGAAATCCATTGGGGTTTCCCCGCGCAGGTTCGAATCCTGCCAACTGCGAGCAAAAGCATAGTCCAAGATCTACCCTGTTGCAGAAGTGACCTTTACTGGAAATGATGCTGCATGGTGTTAAATGTACCACGTTCATTCCTCCTCAGTGGAAATCCCATCAACTTCGCCCATAGCTGAAGGGCATACTTTGTTGAATGTTTTTGTTGGTGAAAGTTGAACTAATTTGAACTTTTACAAAGCAAGGCACAGTTTCTACATGCAGTTGTGACCGAGTGGTTAAGGTGATGGACTTGAAATCCATTGGGGTTCTCCCGCACAGGTTCGAATCCTGTCAACTGCGAACATTTCTTTAGGCCAATGTTGCCCAGCTACTTGTATTCCTGCAACAATCCTCGCCATTGTTATCTCAGGAACTGGGCCATTTGAAATGGCACCAGGGCCTTGCCATGCACCCAGTGTGTTTTGTGTTGTCTTGGTCCTGGTCTACAAGATACACTATACGACCGGGGTGCCCATGTACATGTCAAAATACTTCCCAAAGGTCAGTGAATACCACAACCACTACACCAGAGGAAGCTCAACAAATCATGTTAAACCCAGATTCGGCTCAAACAAGGGACTAAACACGTTTCGCAATTATGCCACAACAATGTGGAACGCCCTACCCAAAGCTGTAAAGGAATGTGAATCCCTGCCCACATTCAAAACCGCTCTTAAAGAGCACCTACGGGAGGCTGCAATTCGAAACTGGCCACCGTAAATGCCCAAAACCCCCACCACCTCCTAATAGACAGTCTCCTCACCACCGCATGTATATATTCCCTCCCCGCCGTATGTATATTTCCCTCCCACCCACCCACCCCCTCCTAATGTACAGTTCCCTCCCCATCATATGTATATACTCTGTCAGGATCTAGGGGTAACAGTACTGTATATTTGAATACCGTTATGTCACAAATGTATCAGTACTAAATACCTATATGTCCCTATGCCATAAATGTCATGTATGTTGTGTATGTCATAAATGTCTATATGATTTGAAAATGGGGGACCCTGATGGAAACAAGACAAACGTCTTTCTCAGGTCTGCATCCCCTTAACAATTGTATGTATTGAGCCGTACTGTATTGTACCCATTCTGCAATCTGTTAAATAAAGTTTTCATTCATTCATTCATTAGTCACTGGCTTAAGTGTCTCTGCCAGCATAGGTTCAAATTCCACCTCTCACATATTGGTCATATGGAAATCATGTCCATGGTAAGTGTGCATTCAAATACTTAGTTATTGGTTAGTTTGTTCTCTACACTTGAGACACCTGAAGATAATTGGTATATTTCTCATTATATGATTATGAACAATAAACACATCTCTAAGCAAGCGTTGGTGGTATAGTGGTGAGCATAGCTGCTTCCCAAGCAGTTGACCCGGGTTCGATTCCCGGCCAATGCAGGAGAGTTGTATTTTAAAACTACACTTTCCTAATCTTATGTGTAGAAAGTTATGTAATACCAAAGCAGCTGATCTGAAATAAATAAAGAGAGGAAAAAACAAACTTCAGTGAAGACAAGATAGAACACAGGATTTAAGTGACTAATTCCTATCCCCAGCCATTGCACTCACCACAAATGTTGTTGATACATTTAGGGTTGTCATTGAGGTGGAGTAAAAGGGTTTGGGTTATTCAGAAGGGAAGGGTAGCGTGGCCGAGTGGTCTAAGGCGCTGGATTTAGGCTCCAGTCTCTCTGGAGGCGTGGGTTCAAATCCCACTGCTGCCATATTGTTCCAGAAATGATTCTGTTCAACAGCAGTGTGAAACCAAAGGCTAAAGTGTTCCCTACCTGTGAGACTTAGGGGCAAAAAAGAACAATCCAAATACCGTGGAAGCATCTTGGTACCTTGGAAAAAGAAAACCTAATTTAATTTCACTACAATATCATTGCTGATGTGCATGTTAGGAAGCATGTGAAAGGTGATATGAACAATAGGAAGCTTTATAGAAAGTATAGGACGCATCTTTGGAAGCATATGAAGGATGGTAGGAAGCATGGGAAGGGTGATGCCCACTTATGTTTAAAAGGTGGAACTATCATTCTCAATCTACTATTTCTCAATGGACCTTGATGGAGATTTGTTAAAATAAAATACTTGTCGTTTACCGATTCGCAAAATATTCCATAATTCAGGCCCCTGGCCTGCTGTCAGCCTACGTGCAACGTTTCATCCAACCGGGTGTTGTATTTGGCAAGATATTTTGCGCACACACACACACACAGACATACACACACTCAGACAGAGGCAGCCAATCGTATAATCCCCACCAGGGGATCCACCTGGTGGACACAATAATAAACTGGTGATTGTGCAGCCCTACATTTCCAGTTTATGACTTGCAGTTGTGACCGAGTGGTTAAGGTGATGGACTCGAAATCCATTGGGGTTTCCCCGCACAGGTTCAAATCCTGCCAACTGCGAGCAAAAGCATAGTCCAAGATCTACCCTGTTGCAGAAGTGACCTTTACTGGAAATGATGCTGCATGGTGTTAAATGTACCACGTTCATTCCTCCTCAGTGGAAATCCCATCAACTTCGCCCATAGCTGAAGGGCATACTTTGTTGAATGTTTTTGTTGGTGAAAGTTGAACTAATTTGAACTTTTACAAAGCAAGGCACAGATTCTCCATGCAGTTGTGACCGAGTGGTTAAGGTGATGGACTTGAAATCCATTGGGGTTCTCCCGCACAGGTTCGAATCCTGTCAACTGCGAACATTTCTTTAGTCCAATGTTGCCCAGCTACTTGTATTCCTGCAACAATCCTCGCCATTGTTATCTCAGGAACTGGGCCATTTGAAATGGCACCAGGGCCTTGCCATGCACCCAGTGTGTTTTGTGTTGTCTTAGTCACTGGCTTAAGTGTCTCTGCCAGCATAGGTTCAAATTCCACCTCTCAAATATTGGTCATATGGAAATCATGTCCATTGTAAGTGTGCATTCAAATACTTAGTTATTGGTTAGTTTGTTCTCTACACTTGAGACACCTGAAGATAATTGGTATATTTCTCATTATATGATTATGAACAATAAACACATCTCTAAGCAAGCGTTGGTGGTATAGTGGTGAGCATAGCTGCTTCCCAAGCAGTTGACCCGGGTTCGATTCCCGGCCAATGCAGGAGAGTTGTATTTTAAAACTACACTTTCCTAATCTTATGTGTAGAAAGTTATGTAATACCAAAGCAGCTGATCTGAAATAAATAAAGAGAGGAAAAAACAAACTTCAGTGAAGACAAGATAGAACACAGGATTTAAGTGACTAATTCCTATCCCCAGCCATTGCACTCACCACAAATGTTGTTGATACATTTAGGGTTGTCATTGAGGTGGAGTAAAAGGGTTTGGGTTATTCAGAAGGGAAGGGTAGCGTGGCCGAGTGGTCTAAGGCGCTGGATTTAGTCTCTCTGGAGGCGTGGGTTCAAATCCCACCGCTGCCATATTGTTCCAGAAATGATTCTGTTCAACAGCAGTGTGAAACCAAAGGCTAAAGTGTTCCCTACCTGTGAGACTTAGGGGCAAAAAAGAACAATCCAAATACCTTAGAAGCATCTTGGTACCTTGGAAAAAGAAAACCTAATTTAATTTCACTACAATATCATTGGTGATGTGCATGTTAGGAAGCATGTGAAAGGTGATATGAACAATAGAAAGTATAGGACGCATCTTTGGAAGCATATGAAGGATGGTAGGAAGCATGGGAAGGGTGATGCCCACTTATGTTTAAAAGGTGGAACTATCATTCTCAATCTACTATTTCTCAATGGACCTTGATGGAGATTTGTTAAAATAAAATACTTGTCGTTTACCGATTCGCAAAATATTCCATAATTCCGGCCCCTGGCCTGCTGTCAGCCTACGTGCAACGTTTCATCCAACCGGGTGTTGTATTTGGCAAGATATTTTGCGCACACACACACACACAGACATACACACACTCAGACAGAGGCAGCCAATCGTATAATCCCCACCAGGGGATCCACCTGGTGGACACAATAATTAACTGGTGATTGTGCAGCCCTACATTTCCAGTTTATGACTTGCAGTTGTGACCGAGTGGTTAAGGTGATGGACTCGAAATCCATTGGGGTTTCCCCGCGCAGGTTCGAATCCTGTCAACTGCGAACATATCTTTACTGGAAATGATGCTAAATGTTAAATGTACCACGTTCATTCCTCCTCAGTGGAAATCCCATCAACTTCGCCCATAGCTGAAGGGCATACTTTGTTGAATGTTTTTGTTGGTGAAAGTTGAACTAATTTGAACTTTTACAAAGCAAGGCACAGATTCTACATGCAGTTGTGACCGAGTGGTTAAGGTGATGAACTTGAAATCCATTGGGGTTCTCCCGTGCAGGTTCGAATCCTGTCAACTGCGAACATTTCTTTAGTCCAAGGTTGCCCAGCTACTTGTATTCCTGCAACAATCCTCGCCATTGTTAACTCAGGAACTGGGCCATTTGAAATGGCACCAGGGCCTTGCCATGCACCCAGTGTGTTTTGTGTTGTCTTAGTCAATGGCTTAAGTGTCTCTGCCAGCATAGGTTCAAATTCCACCTCTCAAATATTGGTCATATGGAAATCATGTCCATTGTAAGTGTGCATTCAAATACTTAGTTATTGGTTAGTTTGTTCTCTACACTTGAGACACCTGAAGATAATTGGTATATTTCTCATTATATGATTATGAACAATAAACACATCTCTAAGCAAGCGTTGGTGGTATAGTGGTGAGCATAGCTGCTTCCCAAGCAGTTGACCCGGGTTCGATTCCCGGCCAATGCAGGAGAGTTGTATTTTAAAACTACACTTTCCTAATCTTATGTGTAGAAAGTTATGTAATACCAAAGCAGCTGATCTGAAATAAATAAAGAGAGGAAAAAACAAACTTCAGTGAAGACAAGATAGAACACAGGATTTAAGTGACTAATTCCTATCCCCAGCCATTGCACTCACCACAAATGTTGTTGATACATTTAGGGTTGTCATTGAGGTGGAGTAAAAGGGTTTGGGTTATTCAGAAGGGAAGGGTAGCGTGGCCGAGTGGTCTAAGGCGCTGGATTTAGGCTCCAGTCTCTCTGGAGGCGTGGGTTCAAATCCCACCGCTGCCATATTGTTCCAGAAATGATTCTGTTCAACAGCAGTGTGAAACCAAAGGCTAAAGTGTTCCCTACCTGTGAGACTTAGGGGCAAAAAAGAACAATCCAAATACCGTAGAAGCATCTTGGTACCTTGGAAAAAGAAAACCTAATTTAATTTCACTACAATATCATTGGTGATGTGCATGTTAGGAAGCATGTGAAAGGTGATATGAACAATAGGAAGCTTTATAGAAAGTATAGGACGCATCTTTGGAAGCATATGAAGGATGGTAGGAAGCATGGGAAGGGTGATGCCCACTTATGTTTAAAAGGTGGAACTATCATTCTCAATCTACTATTTCTCAATGGACCTTGATGGAGATTTGTTAAAATAAAATACTTGTCGTTTACTGATTTGCAAAATATTCCATAATTCAGGCCCCTGGCCTGCTGTCAGCCTACGTGCAACGTTTCATCCAACCGGGTGTTGTATTTGGCAAGATATTTTGCGCACACACACACACACAGACATACACACACCCAGACAGAGGCAGCCAATTGTATAATCCCCACCAGGGGATCCACCTGGTGGACACAATAATTAACTGGTGATTGTGCAGCCCTACATTTCCAGTTTATGACTTGCAGTTGTGACCGAGTGGTTAAGGTGATGGACTCGAAATACATTGGGGTTTCCCCGCGCAGGTTCGAATCCTGCCAACTGCGAGCAAAAGCATAGTCCAAGATCTACCCTGTTGCAGAAGTGACCTTTACTGGAAATGATGCTGCATGGTGTTAAATGTACCACGTTCATTCCTCCTCAGTGGAAATCCCATCAACTTCGCCCATAGCTGAAGGGCATACTTTGTTGAATGTATTTGTTGGTGAAAGTTGAACTAATTTGAACTTTTACAAAGCAAGGCACAGATTCTACATGCAGTTGTGACCGAGTGGTTAAGGTGATGAACTTGAAATCCATTGGGGTTCTCCCGTGCAGGTTCGAATCCTGTCAACTGCGAACATTTCTTTAGTCCAAGGTTGCCCAGCTACTTGTATTCCTGCAACAATCCTCGCCATTGTTAACTCAGGAACTGGGCCATTTGAAATGGCACCAGGGCCTTGCCATGCACCCAGTGTGTTTTGTGTTGTCTTAGTCAATGGCTTAAGTGTCTCTGCCAGCATAGGTTCAAATTCCACCTCTCAAATATTGGTCATATGGAAATCATGTCCATTGTAAGTGTGCATTCAAATACTTAGTTATTGGTTAGTTTGTTCTCTACACTTGAGACACCTGAAGATAATTGGTATATTTCTCATTATATGATTATGAACAATAAACACATCTCTAAGCAAGCGTTGGTGGTATAGTGGTGAGCATAGCTGCTTCCCAAGCAGTTGACCCGGGTTCGATTCCCGGCCAATGCAGGAGAGTTGTATTTTAAAACTACACTTTCCTAATCTTATGTGTAGAAAGTTATGTAATACCAAAGCAGCTGATCTGAAATAAATAAAGAGAGGAAAAAACAAACTTCAGTGAAGACAAGATAGAACACAGGATTTAAGTGACTAATTCCTATCCCCAGCCATTGCACTCACCACAAATGTTGTTGATACATTTAGGGTTGTCATTGAGGTGGAGTAAAAGGGTTTGGGTTATTCAGAAGGGAAGGGTAGCGTGGCCGAGTGGTCTAAGGCGCTGGATTTAGGCTCCAGTCTCTCTGGAGGCGTGGGTTCAAATCCCACCGCTGCCATATTGTTCCAGAAATGATTCTGTTCAACAGCAGTGTGAAACCAAAGGCTAAAGTGTTCCCTACCTGTGAGACTTAGGGGCAAAAAAGAACAATCCAAATACCGTAGAAGCATCTTGGTACCTTGGAAAAAGAAAACCTAATTTAATTTCACTACAATATCATTGGTGATGTGCATGTTAGGAAGCATGTGAAAGGTGATATGAACAATAGGAAGCTTTATAGAAAGTATAGGACGCATCTTTGGAAGCATATGAAGGATGGTAGGAAGCATGGGAAGGGTGATGCCCACTTATGTTTAAAAGGTGGAACTATCATTCTCAATCTACTATTTCTCAATGGACCTTGATGGAGATTTGTTAAAATAAAATACTTGTCGTTTACCGATTCGCAAAATATTCCATAATTCAGGCCCCTGGCCTGCTGTCAGCCTACGTGCAACGTTTCATCCAACCGGGTGTTGTATTTGGCAAGATATTTTGCGCACACACACACACACAGACATACACACACTCAGACAGAGGCAGCCAATCGTATAATCCCCACCAGGGGATCCACCTGGTGGACACAATAATTAACTGGTGATTGTGCAGCCCTACATTTCCAGTTTATGACTTGCAGTTGTGACCGAGTGGTTAAGGTGATGGACTCGAAATCCATTGGGGTTTCCCCGCACAGGTTCGAATCTTGCCAACTGCGAGCAAAAGCATAGTCCAAGATCTACCCTGTTGCAGAAGTGACCTTTACTGGAAATGATGCTGCATGGTGTTAAATGTACCACGTTCATTCCTCCTCAGTGGAAATCCCATCAACTTCGCCCATAGCTGAAGGGCATACTTTGTTGAATGTTTTTGTTGGTGAAAGTTGAACTAATTTGAACTTTTACAAAGCAAGGCACAGATTCTACATGCAGTTGTGACCGAGTGGTTAAGGTGATGGACTTGAAATCCATTGGGGTTCTCCCGCACAGGTTTGAATCCTGTCAACTGCGAACATTTCTTTAGTCCAATGTTGCCCAGCTACTTGTATTCCTGCAACAATCCTCGCCATTGTTAACTCAGGAACTGGGCCATTTGAAATGGCACCAGGGCCTTGCCATGCACCCAGTGTGTTTTGTGTTGTCTTAGTCACTGGCTTAAGTGTCTCTGCCAGCATAGGTTCAAATTCCACCTCTCAAATATTGGTCATATGGAAATCATGTCCATTGTAAGTGTGCATTCAAATACTTAGTTATTGGTTAGTTTGTTCTCTACACTTGAGACACCTGAAGATAATTGGTATATTTCTCATTATATGATTATGAACAATAAACCGATCTCTAAGCAAGCGTTGGTGGTATAGTGGTGAGCATAGCTGCTTCCCAAGCAGTTGACCCGGGTTCGATTCCCGGCCAATGCAGGAGAGTTGTATTTTAAAACTACACTTTCCTAATCTTATGTGTAGAAAGTTATGTAATACCAAAGCAGCTGATCTGAAATAAATAAAGAGAGGAAAAAACAAACTTCAGTGAAGACAAGATAGAACACAGGATTTAAGTGACTAATTCCTATCCCCAGCCATTGCACTCACCACAAATGTTGTTAATACATTTAGGGTTGTCATTGAGGTGGAGTAAAAGGGTTTGGGTTATTCAGAAGGGAAGGGTAGCGTGGCCGAGTGGTCTAAGGCGCTGGATTTAGGCTCCAGTCTCTCTGGAGGAGTGGGTTCAAATCCCACCGCTGCCATATTGTTCCAGAAATGATTCTGTTCAACAGCAGTGTGAAACCAAAGGCTAAAGTGTTCCCTACCTGTGAGACTTAGGGGCAAAAAAGAACAATCCAAATACCTTAGAAGCATCTTGGTACCTTGGAAAAAGAAAACCTAATTTAATTTCACTACAATATCATTGGTGATGTGCATGTTAGGAAGCATGTGAAAGGTGATATGAACAATAGGAAGCTTTATAGAAAGTATAGGACGCATCTTTGGAAGCATATGAAGGATGGTAGGAAGCATGGGAAGGGTGATGCCCACTTATGTTTAAAAGGTGGAACTATCATTCTCAATCTACTATTTCTCAATGGACCTTGATGGAGATTTGTTAAAATAAAATACTTGTCGTTTACCGATTTGCAAAATATTCCATAATTCAGGCCCCTGGCCTGCTGTCAGCCTACGTGCAACGTTTCATCCAACCGGGTGTTGTATTTGGCAAGATATTTTGCGCACACACACACAGACAGAGGCAGCCAATCGTATAATCCCCACCAGGGGATCCACCTGGTGGACACAATAATTAACTGGTGATTGTGCAGCCCTACATTTCCAGTTTATGACTTGCAGTTGTGACCGAGTGGTTAAGGTGATGCACTCGAAATCCATTGGGGTTTCCCCGCGCAGGTTCGAATCCTGCCAACTGCGAGCAAAAGCATAGTCCAAGATCTACCCTGTTGCAGAAGTAACCTTTACTGGAAATGATGCTGCATGGTGTTAAATGTACCACGTTCATTCCTCCTCAGTGGAAATCCCATCAACTTCGCCCATAGCTGAAGGGCATACTTTGTTGAATGTTTTTGTTGGTGAAAGTTGAACTAATTTGAACTTTTACAAAGCAAGGCACAGATTCTACATGCAGTTGTGACCGAGTGGTTAAGGTGATGAACTTGAAATCCATTGGGGTTCTCCCGTGCAGGTTCGAATCCTGTCAACTGCGAACATTTCTTTAGTCCAAGGTTGCCCAGCTACTTGTATTCCTGCAACAATCCTCGCCATTGTTAACTCAGGAACTGGGCCATTTGAAATGGCACCAGGGCCTTGCCATGCACCCAGTGTGTTTTGTGTTGTCTTAGTCACTGGCTTAAGTGTCTCTGCCAGCATAGGTTCAAATTCCACCTCTCAAATATTGGTCATATGGAAATCATGTCCATTGTAATTGTGCATTCAAATACTTAGTTATTGGTTAGTTTGTTCTCTACACTTGAGACACCTGAAGATAATTGGTATATTTCTCATTATATGATTATGAACAATAAACACAGCTCTAATTAAGTGTTGGTGGTATAGTGGTGAGCATAGCTGCTTCCCAAGCAGTTGACCCGGGTTTGATTCCCGGCCAATGCAGGAGAGTTGTATTTTAAAACTACACTTTCCTAATCTTATGTGTAGAAAGTTATGTAATACCAAAGCAGCTGATCTGAAATAAATAAAGAGAGGACAAAACAAACTTCAGTGAAGACAAGATAGAACACAGGATTTAAGTGACTAATTCCTATCCCCAGCCATTGCACTCACCACAAATGTTGTTGATACATTTAGGGTTGTCATTGAGGTGGAGTAAAAGGGTTTGGGTTATTCAGAAGGGAAGGGTAGCGTGGCCGAGTGGTCTAAGGTGCTGGATTTAGGCTCCAGTCTCTCTGGAGGCGTGGGTTCAAATCCCACCACTGCCATATTGTTCCAGAAATGATTCTGTTCAACAGCAGTGTGAAACCAAAGGCTAAAGTGTTCCCTACCTGTGAGACTTAGGGGCAAAAAAGAACAATCCAAATACCGTAGAAGCAT
This sequence comes from Notolepis coatsorum, assembly GCF_963971535.1. Lineage (NCBI taxonomy): Eukaryota > Metazoa > Chordata > Actinopteri > Aulopiformes > Paralepididae > Notolepis > Notolepis coatsorum. The sequence goes on along the minus strand of NC_140181.1, from coordinate 5,242,570 downwards.
CTTGGTACCTTGGAAAAAGAAAACCTAATTTAATTTCACTACAATATCATTGGTGATGTGCATGTTAGGAAGCATGTGAAAGGTGATATGAACAATAGGAAGCTTTATAGAAAGTATAGGACGCATCTTTGGAAGCATATGAAGGATGGTAGGAAGCATGGGAAGGGTGATGCCCACTTATGTTTAAAAGGTGGAACTATCATTCTCAATCTACTATTTCTCAATGGACCTTGATAGAGATTTGTTAAAATAAAATACTTGTCGTTTACCGATTCGCAAAATAGTCCATAATTCAGGCCCCTGGCCTGCTGTCAGCCTACGTGCAACGTTTCATCCAACCGGGTGTTGTATTTGGCAAGATATTTTGCGCACACACACACACACAGACATACACACACTCAGACAGAGGCAGCCAATCGTATAATCCCCACCAGGGGATCCACCTGGTGGACACAATAATAAACTGGTGATTGTGCAGCCCTACATTTCCAGTTTATGACTTGCAGTTGTGACCGAGTGGTTAAGGTGATGGACTCGAAATCCATTGGGGTTTCCCCGCACAGGTTCGAATCCTGCCAACTGCGAGCAAAAGCATAGTCCAAGATCTACCCTGTTGCAGAAGTGACCTTTACTGGAAATGATGCTGCATGGTGTTAAATGTACCACGTTCATTCCTCCTCAGTGGAAATCCCATCAACTTCGCCCATAGCTGAAGGGCATACTTTGTTGAATGTTTTTGTTGGTGAAAGTTGAACTAATTTGAACTTTTACAAAGCAAGGCACAGATTCTACATGCAGTTGTGACCGAGTGGTTAAGGTGATGGACTTGAAATCCATTGGGGTTCTCCCGCACAGGTTCGAATCCTGTCAACTGCGAACATTTCTTTAGTCCAATGTTGCCCAGCTACTTGTATTCCTGCAACAATCCTCGCCATTGTTATCTCAGGAACTGGGCCATTTGAAATGGCACCAGGGCCTTGCCATGCACCCAGTGTGTTTTGTGTTGTCTTAGTCACTGGCTTAAGTGTCTCTGCCAGCATAGGTTCAAATTCCACCTCTCAAATATTGGTCATATGGAAATCATGTCCATTGTAAGTGTGCATTCAAATACTTAGTTATTGGTTAGTTTGTTCTCTACACTTGAGACACCTGAAGATAATTGGTATATTTCTCATTATATGATTATGAACAATAAACACATCTCTAAGCAAGCGTTGGTGGTATAGTGGTGAGCATAGCTGCTTCCCAAGCAGTTGACCCGGGTTCGATTCCTGGCCAATGCAGGAGAGTTGTATTTTAAAACTACACTTTCCTAATCTTATGTGTAGAAAGTTATGTAATACCAAAGCAGCTGATCTGAAATAAATAAAGAGAGGAAAAAACAAACTTCAGTGAAGACAAGATAGAACACAGGATTTAAGTGACTAATTCCTATCCCCAGCCATTGCACTCACCACAAATGTTGTTGATACATTTAGGGTTGTCATTGAGGTGGAGTAAAAGGGTTTGGGTTATTCAGAAGGGAAGGGTAGCGTGGCCGAGTGGTCTAAGGCGCTGGATTTAGGCTCCAGTCTCTCTGGAGGCGTGGGTTCAAATCCCACCGCTGCCATATTGTTCCAGAAATGATTCTGTTCAACAGCAGTGTGAAACCAAAGGCTAAAGTGTTCCCTACCTGTGAGACTTAGGGGCAAAAAAGAACAATCCAAATACCGTAGAAGCATCTTGGTACCTTGGAAAAAGAAAACCTAATTTAATTTCACTACAATATCATTGGTGATGTGCATGTTAGGAAGCATGTGAAAGGTGATATGAACAATAGGAAGCTTTATAGAAAGTATAGGACGCATCTTTGGAAGCATATGAAGGATGGTAGGAAGCATGGGAAGGGTGATGCCCACTTATGTTTAAAAGGTGGAACTATCATTCTCAATCTACTATTTCTCAATGGACCTTGATGGAGATTTGTTAAAAGAAAATACTTGTCGTTTACCGATTCGCAAAATATTCCATAATTCAGGCCCCTGGCCTGCTGTCAGCCTACGTGCAACGTTTCATCCAACCGGGTGTTGTATTTGGCAAGATATTTTGCGCACACACACACACACAGACATACACACACTCAGACAGAGGCAGCCAATCGTATAATCCCCACCAGGGGATCCACCTGGTGGACACAATAATTAACTGGTGATTGTGCAGCCCTACATTTCCAGTTTATGACTTGCAGTTGTGACCGAGTGGTTAAGGTGATGGACTCGAAATTCAGAAGGGAAGGGTAGCGTGGCCGAGTGGTCTAAGGCGCTGGATTTAGGCTCCAGTCTCTCTGGAGGAGTGGGTTCAAATCCCACCGCTGCCATATTGTTCCAGAAATGATTCTGTTCAACAGCAGTGTGAAACCAAAGGCTAAAGTGTTCCCTACCTGTGAGACTTAGGGGCAAAAAAGAACAATCCAAATACCTTAGAAGCATCTTGGTACCTTGGAAAAAGAAAACCTAATTTAATTTCACTACAATATCATTGGTGATGTGCATGTTAGGAAGCATGTGAAAGGTGATATGAACAATAGGAAGCTTTATAGAAAGTATAGGACGCATCTTTGGAAGCATATGAAGGATGGTAGGAAGCATGGGAAGGGTGATGCCCACTTATGTTTAAAAGGTGGAACTATCATTCTCAATCTACTATTTCTCAATGGACCTTGATGGAGATTTGTTAAAATAAAATACTTGTCGTTTACCGATTTGCAAAATATTCCATAATTCAGGCCCCTGGCCTGCTGTCAGCCTACGTGCAACGTTTCATCCAACCGGGTGTTGTATTTGGCAAGATATTTTGCGCACACACACACAGACATACACACACTCAGACAGAGGCAGCCAATCGTATAATCCCCACCAGGGGATCCACCTGGTGGACACAATAATTAACTGGTGATTGTGCAGCCCTACATTTCCAGTTTATGACTTGCAGTTGTGACCGAGTGGTTAAGGTGATGCACTCGAAATCCATTGGGGTTTCCCCGCGCAGGTTCGAATCCTGCCAACTGCGAGCAAAAGCATAGTCCAAGATCTACCCTGTTGCAGAAGTAACCTTTACTGGAAATGATGCTGCATGGTGTTAAATGTACCACGTTCATTCCTCCTCAGTGGAAATCCCATCAACTTCGCCCATAGCTGAAGGGCATACTTTGTTGAATGTTTTTGTTGGTGAAAGTTGAACTAATTTGAACTTTTACAAAGCAAGGCACAGATTCTACATGCAGTTGTGACCGAGTGGTTAAGGTGATGAACTTGAAATCCATTGGGGTTCTCCCGTGCAGGTTCGAATCCTGTCAACTGCGAACATTTCTTTAGTCCAAGGTTGCCCAGCTACTTGTATTCCTGCAACAATCCTCGCCATTGTTAACTCAGGAACTGGGCCATTTGAAATGGCACCAGGGCCTTGCCATGCACCCAGTGTGTTTTGTGTTGTCTTAGTCACTGGCTTAAGTGTCTCTGCCAGCATAGGTTCAAATTCCACCTCTCAAATATTGGTCATATGGAAATCATGTCCATTGTAATTGTGCATTCAAATACTTAGTTATTGGTTAGTTTGTTCTCTACACTTGAGACACCTGAAGATAATTGGTATATTTCTCATTATATGATTATGAACAATAAACACATCTCTAATTAAGTGTTGGTGGTATAGTGGTGAGCATAGCTGCTTCCCAAGCAGTTGACCCGGGTTTGATTCCCGGCCAATGCAGGAGAGTTGTATTTTAAAACTACACTTTCCTAATCTTATGTGTAGAAAGTTATGTAATACCAAAGCAGCTGATCTGAAATAAATAAAGAGAGGACAAAACAAACTTCAGTGAAGACAAGATAGAACACAGGATTTAAGTGACTAATTCCTATCCCCAGCCATTGCACTCACCACAAATGTTGTTGATACATTTAGGGTTGTCATTGAGGTGGAGTAAAAGGGTTTGGGTTATTCAGAAGGGAAGGGTAGCGTGGCCGAGTGGTCTAAGGTGCTGGATTTAGGCTCCAGTCTCTCTGGAGGCGTGGGTTCAAATCCCACCACTGCCATATTGTTCCAGAAATGATTCTGTTCAACAGCAGTGTGAAACCAAAGGCTAAAGTGTTCCCTACCTGTGAGACTTAGGGGCAAAAAAGAACAATCCAAATACCGTAGAAGCATCTTGGTACCTTGGAAAAAGAAAACCTAATTTAATTTCACTACAATATCATTGGTGATGTGCATGTTAGGAAGCATGTGAAAGGTGATATGAACAATAGGAAGCTTTATAGAAAGTATAGGACGCATCTTTGGAAGCATATGAAGGATGGTAGGAAGCATGGGAAGGGTGATGCCCACTTATGTTTAAAAGGTGGAACTATCATTCTCAATCTACTATTTCTCAATGGACCTTGATGGAGATTTGTTAAAAGAAAATACTTGTCGTTTACCGATTCGCAAAATATTCCATAATTCAGGCCCCTGGCCTGCTGTCAGCCTACGTGCAACGTTTCATCCAACCGGGTGTTGTATTTGGCAAGATATTTTGCGCACACACACACACACAGACATACACACACTCAGACAGAGGCAGCCAATCGTATAATCCCCACCAGGGGATCCACCTGGTGGACACAATAATTAACTGGTGATTGTGCAGCCCTACATTTCCAGTTTATGACTTGCAGTTGTGACCGAGTGGTTAAGGTGATGGACTCGAAATTCAGAAGGGAAGGGTAGCGTGGCCGAGTGGTCTAAGGCGCTGGATTTAGGCTCCAGTCTCTCTGGAGGAGTGGGTTCAAATCCCACCGCTGCCATATTGTTCCAGAAATGATTCTGTTCAACAGCAGTGTGAAACCAAAGGCTAAAGTGTTCCCTACCTGTGAGACTTAGGGGCAAAAAAGAACAATCCAAATACCTTAGAAGCATCTTGGTACCTTGGAAAAAGAAAACCTAATTTAATTTCACTACAATATCATTGGTGATGTGCATGTTAGGAAGCATGTGAAAGGTGATATGAACAATAGGAAGCTTTATAGAAAGTATAGGACGCATCTTTGGAAGCATATGAAGGATGGTAGGAAGCATGGGAAGGGTGATGCCCACTTATGTTTAAAAGGTGGAACTATCATTCTCAATCTACTATTTCTCAATGGACCTTGATGGAGATTTGTTAAAATAAAATACTTGTCGTTTACCGATTTGCAAAATATTCCATAATTCAGGCCCCTGGCCTGCTGTCAGCCTACGTGCAACGTTTCATCCAACCGGGTGTTGTATTTGGCAAGATATTTTGCGCACACACACACAGACATACACACACTCAGACAGAGGCAGCCAATCGTATAATCCCCACCAGGGGATCCACCTGGTGGACACAATAATTAACTGGTGATTGTGCAGCCCTACATTTCCAGTTTATGACTTGCAGTTGTGACCGAGTGGTTAAGGTGATGCACTCGAAATCCATTGGGGTTTCCCCGCGCAGGTTCGAATCCTGCCAACTGCGAGCAAAAGCATAGTCCAAGATCTACCCTGTTGCAGAAGTAACCTTTACTGGAAATGATGCTGCATGGTGTTAAATGTACCACGTTCATTCCTCCTCAGTGGAAATCCCATCAACTTCGCCCATAGCTGAAGGGCATACTTTGTTGAATGTTTTTGTTGGTGAAAGTTGAACTAATTTGAACTTTTACAAAGCAAGGCACAGATACTACATGCAGTTGTGACCGAGTGGTTAAGGTGATGAACTTGAAATCCATTGGGGTTCTCCCGTGCAGGTTCGAATCCTGTCAACTGCGAACATTTCTTTAGTCCAAGGTTGCCCAGCTACTTGTATTCCTGCAACAATCCTCGCCATTGTTAACTCAGGAACTGGGCCATTTGAAATGGCACCAGGGCCTTGCCATGCACCCAGTGTGTTTTGTGTTGTCTTAGTCACTGGCTTAAGTGTCTCTGCCAGCATAGGTTCAAATTCCACCTCTCAAATATTGGTCATATGGAAATCATGTCCATTGTAATTGTGCATTCAAATACTTAGTTATTGGTTAGTTTGTTCTCTACACTTGAGACACCTGAAGATAATTGGTATATTTCTCATTATATGATTATGAACAATAAACACATCTCTAATTAAGTGTTGGTGGTATAGTGGTGAGCATAGCTGCTTCCCAAGCAGTTGACCCGGGTTTGATTCCCGGCCAATGCAGGAGAGTTGTATTTTAAAACTACACTTTCCTAATCTTATGTGTAGAAAGTTATGTAATACCAAAGCAGCTGATCTGAAATAAATAAAGAGAGGACAAAACAAACTTCAGTGAAGACAAGATAGAACACAGGATTTAAGTGACTAATTCCTATCCCCAGCCATTGCACTCACCACAAATGTTGTTGATACATTTAGGGTTGTCATTGAGGTGGAGTAAAAGGGTTTGGGTTATTCAGAAGGGAAGGGTAGCGTGGCCGAGTGGTCTAAGGTGCTGGATTTAGGCTCCAGTCTCTCTGGAGGCGTGGGTTCAAATCCCACCACTGCCATATTGTTCCAGAAATGATTCTGTTCAACAGCAGTGTGAAACCAAAGGCTAAAGTGTTCCCTACCTGTGAGACTTAGGGGCAAAAAAGAACAATCCAAATACCGTAGAAGCATCTTGGTACCTTGGAAAAAGAAAACCTAATTTAATTTCACTACAATATCATTGGTGATGTGCATGTTAGGAAGCATGTGAAAGGTGATATGAACAATAGGAAGCTTTATAGAAAGTATAGGACGCATCTTTGGAAGCATATGAAGGATGGTAGGAAGCATGGGAAGGGTGATGCCCACTTATGTTTAAAAGGTGGAACTATCATTCTCAATCTACTATTTCTCAATGGACCTTGATAGAGATTTGTTAAAATAAAATACTTGTCGTTTACCGATTCGCAAAATAGTCCATAATTCAGGCCCCTGGCCTGCTGTCAGCCTACGTGCAACGTTTCATCCAACCGGGTGTTGTATTTGGCAAGATATTTTGCGCACACACACACACACAGACATACACACACTCAGACAGAGGCAGCCAATCGTATAATCCCCACCAGGGGATCCACCTGGTGGACACAATAATAAACTGGTGATTGTGCAGCCCTACATTTCCAGTTTATGACTTGCAGTTGTGACCGAGTGGTTAAGGTGATGGACTCGAAATCCATTGGGGTTTCCCCGCACAGGTTCGAATCCTGCCAACTGCGAGCAAAAGCATAGTCCAAGATCTACCCTGTTGCAGAAGTGACCTTTACTGGAAATGATGCTGCATGGTGTTAAATGTACCACGTTCATTCCTCCTCAGTGGAAATCCCATCAACTTCGCCCATAGCTGAAGGGCATACTTTGTTGAATGTTTTTGTTGGTGAAAGTTGAACTAATTTGAACTTTTACAAAGCAAGGCACAGATTCTACATGCAGTTGTGACCGAGTGGTTAAGGTGATGGACTTGAAATCCATTGGGGTTCTCCCGCACAGGTTCGAATCCTGTCAACTGCGAACATTTCTTTAGTCCAATGTTGCCCAGCTACTTGTATTCCTGCAACAATCCTCGCCATTGTTATCTCAGGAACTGGGCCATTTGAAATGGCACCAGGGCCTTGCCATGCACCCAGTGTGTTTTGTGTTGTCTTAGTCACTGGCTTAAGTGTCTCTGCCAGCATAGGTTCAAATTCCACCTCTCAAATATTGGTCATATGGAAATCATGTCCATTGTAAGTGTGCATTCAAATACTTAGTTATTGGTTAGTTTGTTCTCTACACTTGAGACACCTGAAGATAATTGGTATATTTCTCATTATATGATTATGAACAATAAACACATCTCTAAGCAAGCGTTGGTGGTATAGTGGTGAGCATAGCTGCTTCCCAAGCAGTTGACCCGGGTTCGATTCCCGGCCAATGCAGGAGAGTTGTATTTTAAAACTACACTTTCCTAATCTTATGTGTAGAAAGTTATGTAATACCAAAGCAGCTGATCTGAAATAAATAAAGAGAGGACAAAACAAACTTCAGTGAAGACAAGATAGAACACAGGATTTAAGTGACTAATTCCTATCCCCAGCCATTGCACTCACCACAAATGTTGTTGATACATTTAGGGTTGTCATTGAGGTGGAGTAAAAGGGTTTGGGTTATTCAGAAGGGAAGGGTAGCGTGGCCGAGTGGTCTAAGGTGCTGGATTTAGGCTCCAGTCTCTCTGGAGGCGTGGGTTCAAATCCCACCACTGCCATATTGTTCCAGAAATGATTCTGTTCAACAGCAGTGTGAAACCAAAGGCTAAAGTGTTCCCTACCTGTGAGACTTAGGGGCAAAAAAGAACAATCCAAATACCGTAGAAGCATCTTGGTACCTTGGAAAAAGAAAACCTAATTTAATTTCACTACAATATCATTGGTGATGTGCATGTTAGGAAGCATGTGAAAGGTGATATGAACAATAGGAAGCTTTATAGAAAGTATAGGACGCATCTTTGGAAGCATATGAAGGATGGTAGGAAGCATGGGAAGGGTGATGCCCACTTATGTTTAAAAGGTGGAACTATCATTCTCAATCTACTATTTCTCAATGGACCTTGATAGAGATTTGTTAAAATAAAATACTTGTCGTTTACCGATTCGCAAAATAGTCCATAATTCAGGCCCCTGGCCTGCTGTCAGCCTACGTGCAACGTTTCATCCAACCGGGTGTTGTATTTGGCAAGATATTTTGCGCACACACACACACACAGACATACACACACTCAGACAGAGGCAGCCAATCGTATAATCCCCACCAGGGGATCCACCTGGTGGACACAATAATAAACTGGTGATTGTGCAGCCCTACATTTCCAGTTTATGACTTGCAGTTGTGACCGAGTGGTTAAGGTGATGGACTCGAAATCCATTGGGGTTTCCCCGCACAGGTTCGAATCCTGCCAACTGCGAGCAAAAGCATAGTCCAAGATCTACCCTGTTGCAGAAGTGACCTTTACTGGAAATGATGCTGCATGGTGTTAAATGTACCACGTTCATTCCTCCTCAGTGGAAATCCCATCAACTTCGCCCATAGCTGAAGGGCATACTTTGTTGAATGTTTTTGTTGGTGAAAGTTGAACTAATTTGAACTTTTACAAAGCAAGGCACAGATTCTACATGCAGTTGTGACCGAGTGGTTAAGGTGATGGACTTGAAATCCATTGGGGTTCTCCCGCACAGGTTCGAATCCTGTCAACTGCGAACATTTCTTTAGTCCAATGTTGCCCAGCTACTTGTATTCCTGCAACAATCCTCGCCATTGTTATCTCAGGAACTGGGCCATTTGAAATGGCACCAGGGCCTTGCCATGCACCCAGTGTGTTTTGTGTTGTCTTAGTCACTGGCTTAAGTGTCTCTGCCAGCATAGGTTCAAATTCCACCTCTCAAATATTGGTCATATGGAAATCATGTCCATTGTAAGTGTGCATTCAAATACTTAGTTATTGGTTAGTTTGTTCTCTACACTTGAGACACCTGAAGATAATTGGTATATTTCTCATTATATGATTATGAACAATAAACACATCTCTAAGCAAGCGTTGGTGGTATAGTGGTGAGCATAGCTGCTTCCCAAGCAGTTGACCCGGGTTCGATTCCCGGCCAATGCAGGAGAGTTGTATTTTAAAACTACACTTTCCTAATCTTATGTGTAGAAAGTTATGTAATACCAAAGCAGCTGATCTGAAATAAATAAAGAGAGGAAAAAACAAACTTCAGTGAAGACAAGATAGAACACAGGATTTAAGTGACTAATTCCTATCCCCAGCCATTGCACTCACCACAAATGTTGTTGATACATTTAGGGTTGTCATTGAGGTGGAGTAAAAGGGTTTGGGTTATTCAGAAGGGAAGGGTAGCGTGGCCGAGTGGTCTAAGGCGCTGGATTTAGGCTCCAGTCTCTCTGGAGGCGTGGGTTCAAATCCCACCGCTGCCATATTGTTCCAGAAATGATTCTGTTCAACAGCAGTGTGAAACCAAAGGCTAAAGTGTTCCCTACCTGTGAGACTTAGGGGCAAAAAAGAACAATCCAAATACCGTAGAAGCATCTTGGTACCTTGGAAAAAGAAAACCTAATTTAATTTCACTACAATATCATTGGTGATGTGCATGTTAGGAAGCATGTGAAAGGTGATATGAACAATAGGAAGCTTTATAGAAAGTATAGGACGCATCTTTGGAAGCATATGAAGGATGGTAGGAAGCATGGGAAGGGTGATGCCCACTTATGTTTAAAAGGTGGAACTATCATTCTCAATCTACTATTTCTCAATGGACCTTGATGGAGATTTGTTAAAATAAAATACTTGTCGTTTACCGATTCGCAAAATATTCCATAATTCAGGCCCCTGGCCTGCTGTCAGCCTACGTGCAACGTTTCATCCAACCGGGTGTTGTATTTGGCAAGATATTTTGCGCACACACACACACACAGACATACACACACTCAGACAGAGGCAGCCAATCGTATAATCCCCACCAGGGGATCCACCTGGTGGACACAATAATTAACTGGTGATTGTGCAGCCCTACATTTCCAGTTTATGACTTGCAGTTGTGACCGAGTGGTTAAGGTGATGGACTCGAAATCCATTGGGGTTTCCCCGCACAGGTTCGAATCCTGCCAACTGCGAGCAAAAGCATAGTCCAAGATCTACCCTGTTGCAGAAGTGACCTTTACTGGAAATTATGCTGCATGGTGTTAAATGTACCACGTTCATTCCTCCTCAGTGGAAATCCCATCAACTTCGCCCATAGCTGAAGGGCATACTTTGTTGAATGTTTTTGTTGGTGAAAGTTGAACTAATTTGAACTTTTACAAAGCAAGGCACAGATTCTACATGCAGTTGTGACCGAGTGGTTAAGGTGATGGACTTGAAATCTATTGGGGTTCACCCGCACAGGTTCGAATCCTGTCAACTGCGAACATTTCTTTAGTCCAATGTTGCCCAGCTACTTGTATTCCTGCAACAATCCTCGCCATTGTTATCTCAGGAACTGGGCCATTTGAAATGGCACCAGGGCCTTGCCATGCACCCAGTGTGTTTTGTGTTGTCTTAGTCACTGGCTTAAGTGTCTCTGCCAGCATAGGTTCAAATTCCACCTCTCAAATATTGGTCATATGGAAATCATGTCCATTGTAAGTGTGCATTCAAATACTTAGTTATTGGTTAGTTTGTTCTCTACACTTGAGACACCTGAAGATAATTGGTATATTTCTCATTATATGATTATGAACAATAAACCCATCTCTAAGCAAGCGTTGGTGGTATAGTGGTGAGCATAGCTGCTTCCCAAGCAGTTGACCCGGGTTCGATTCCCGGCCAATGCAGGAGAGTTGTATTTTAAAACTACACTTTCCTAATCTTATGTGTAGAAAGTTATGTAATACCAAAGCAGCTGATCTGAAATAAATAAAGAGAGGAAAAAACAAACTTCAGTGAAGACAAGATAGAACACAGGATTTAAGTGACTAATTCCTATCCCCAGCCATTGCACTCACCACAAATGTTGTTAATACATTTAGGGTTGTCATTGAGGTGGAGTAAAAGGGTTTGGGTTATTCAGAAGGGAAGGGTAGCGTGGCCGAGTGGTCTAAGGCGCTGGATTTAGGCTCCAGTCTCTCTGGAGGCGTGGGTTCAAATCCCACCGCTGCCATATTGTTCCAGAAATGATTCTGTTCAACAGCAGTGTGAAACCAAAGGCTAAAGTGTTCCCTACCTGTGAGACTTAGGGGCAAAAAAGAACAATCCAAATACCTTAGAAGCATCTTGGTACCTTGGAAAAAGAAAACCTAATTTAATTTCACTACAATATCATTGGTGATGTGCATGTTAGGAAGCATGTGAAAGGTGATATGAACAATAGGAAGCTTTATAGAAAGTATAGGACGCATCTTTGGAAGCATATGAAGGATGGTAGGAAGCATGGGAAGGGTGATGCCCACTTATGTTTAAAAGGTGGAACTATCATTCTCAATCTACTATTTCTCAATGGACCTTGATGGAGATTTGTTAAAATAAAATACTTGTCGTTTACCGATTTGCAAAATATTCCATAATTCAGGCCCCTGGCCTGCTGTCAGCCTACGTGCAACGTTTCATCCAACCGGGTGTTGTATTTGGCAAGATATTTTGCGCACACACACACAGACATACACACACTCAGACAGAGGCAGCCAATCGTATAATCCCCACCAGGGGATCCACCTGGTGGACACAATAATTAACTGGTGATTGTGCAGCCCTACATTTCCAGTTTATGACTTGCAGTTGTGACCGAGTGGTTAAGGTGATGCACTCGAAATCCATTGGGGTTTCCCCGCGCAGGTTCGAATCCTGCCAACTGCGAGCAAAAGCATAGTCCAAGATCTACCCTGTTGCAGAAGTGACCTTTACTGGAAATGATGCTGCATGGTGTTAAATGTACCACGTTCATTCCTCCTCAGTGGAAATCCCATCAACTTCGCCCATAGCTGAAGGGCATACTTTGTTGAATGTTTTTGTTGGTGAAAGTTGAACTAATTTGAACTTTTACAAAGCAAGGCACAGATTCTACATGCAGTTGTGACCGAGTGGTTAAGGTGATGAACTTGAAATCCATTGGGGTTCTCCCGTGCAGGTTCGAATCCTGTCAACTGCGAACATTTCTTTAGTCCAAGGTTGCCCAGCTACTTGTATTCCTGCAACAATCCTCGCCATTGTTAACTCAGGAACTGGGCCATTTGAAATGGCACCAGGGCCTTGCCATGCACCCAGTGTGTTTTGTGTTGTCTTAGTCACTGGCTTAAGTGTCTCTGCCAGCATAGGTTCAAATTCCACCTCTCAAATATTGGTCATATGGAAATCATGTCCATTGTAAGTGTGCATTCAAATACTTAGTTATTGGTTAGTTTGTTCTCTACACTTGAGACACCTGAAGATAATTGGTATATTTCTCATTATATGATTATGAACAATAAACACATCTCTAATTAAGTGTTGGTGGTATAGTGGTGAGCATAGCTGCTTCCCAAGCAGTTGACCCGGGTTCGATTCCCGGCCAATGCAGGAGAGTTGTATTTTAAAACTACACTTTCCTAATCTTATGTGTAGAAAGTTATGTAATACCAAAGCAGCTGATCTGAAATAAATAAAGAGAGGAAAAAACAAACTTCAGTGAAGACAAGATAGAACACAGGATTTAAGTGACTAATTCCTATCCCCAGCCATTGCACTCACCACAAATGTTGTTGATACATTTAGGGTTGTCATTGAGGTGGAGTAAAAGGGTTTGGGTTATTCAGAAGGGAAGGGTAGCGTGGCCGAGTGGTCTAAGGCGCTGGATTTAGGCTCCAGTCTCTCTGGAGGCGTGGGTTCAAATCCCACCGCTGCCATATTGTTCCAGAAATGATTCTGTTCAACAGCAGTGTGAAACCAAAGGCTAAAGTGTTCCCTACCTGTGAGACTTAGGGGCAAATAAGAACAATCCAAATACCGTAGAAGCATCTTGGTACCTTGGAAAAAGAAAACCTAATTTAATTTCACTACAATATCATTGGTGATGTGCATGTTAGGAAGCATGTGAAAGGTGATATGAACAATAGGAAGCTTTATAGAAAGTATAGGACGCATCTTTGGAAGCATATGAAGGATGGTAGGAAGCATGGGAAGGGTGATGCCCACTTATGTTTAAAAGGTGGAACTATCATTCTCAATCTACTATTTCTCAATGGACCTTGATGGAGATTTGTTAAAATAAAATACTTGTCGTTTACCGATTCGCAAAATATTCCATAATTCAGGCCCCTGGCCTGCTGTCAGCCTACGTGCAACGTTTCATCCAACCGGGTGTTGTATTTGGCAAGATATTTTGCGCACACACACACACACAGACATACACACACTCAGACAGAGGCAGCCAATCGTATAATCCCCACCAGGGGATCCACCTGGTGGACACAATAATTAACTGGTGATTGTGCAGCCCTACATTTCCAGTTTATGACTTGCAGTTGTGACCGAGTGGTTAAGGTGATGGACTCGAAATCCATTGGGGTTTCCCCGCACAGGTTCGAATCCTGCCAACTGCGAGCAAAAGCATAGTCCAAGATCTACCCTGTTGCAGAAGTGACCTTTACTGGAAATTATGCTGCATGGTGTTAAATGTACCACGTTCATTCCTCCTCAGTGGAAATCCCATCAACTTCGCCCATAGCTGAAGGGCATACTTTGTTGAATGTTTTTGTTGGTGAAAGTTGAACTAATTTGAACTTTTACAAAGCAAGGCACAGATTCTACATGCAGTTGTGACCGAGTGGGGTAAGGTGATGGACTTGAAATCCATTGGGGTTCACCCGCACAGGTTCGAATCCTGTCAACTGCGAACATTTCTTTAGTCCAATGTTGCCCAGCTACTTGTATTCCTGCAACAATCCTCGCCATTGTTATCTCAGGAACTGGGCCATTTGAAATGGCACCAGGGCCTTGCCATGCACCCAGTGTGTTTTGTGTTGTCTTAGTCACTGGCTTAAGTGTCTCTGCCAGCATAGGTTCAAATTCCACCTCTCAAATATTGGTCATATGGAAATCATGTCCATTGTAAGTGTGCATTCAAATACTTAGTTATTGGTTAGTTTGTTCTCTACACTTGAGACACCTGAAGATAATTGGTATATTTCTCATTATATGATTATGAACAATAAACACATCTCTAAGCAAGCGTTGGTGGTATAGTGGTGAGCATAGCTGCTTCCCAAGCAGTTGACCCGGGTTCGATTCCCGGCCAATGCAGGAGAGTTGTATTTTAAAACTACACTTTCCTAATCTTATGTGTAGAAAGTTATGTAATACCAAAGCAGCTGATCTGAAATAAATAAAGAGAGGAAAAAACAAACTTCAGTGAAGACAAGATAGAACACAGGATTTAAGTGACTAATTCCTATCCCCAGCCATTGCACTCACCACAAATGTTGTTAATACATTTAGGGTTGTCATTGAGGTGGAGTAAAAGGGTTTGGGTTATTCAGAAGGGAAGGGTAGCGTGGCCGAGTGGTCTAAGGCGCTGGATTTAGGCTCCAGTCTCTCTGGAGGCGTGGGTTCAAATCCCACCGCTGCCATATTGTTCCAGAAATGATTCTGTTCAACAGCAGTGTGAAACCAAAGGCTAAAGTGTTCCCTACCTGTGAGACTTAGGGGCAAAAAAGAACAATCCAAATACCTTAGAAGCATCTTGGTACCTTGGAAAAAGAAAACCTAATTTAATTTCACTACAATATCATTGGTGATGTGCATGTTAGGAAGCATGTGAAAGGTGATATGAACAATAGGAAGCTTTATAGAAAGTATAGGACGCATCTTTGGAAGCATATGAAGGATGGTAGGAAGCATGGGAAGGGTGATGCCCACTTATGTTTAAAAGGTGGAACTATCATTCTCAATCTACTATTTCTCAATGGATCTTGATGGAGATTTGTTAAAATAAAATACTTGTCGTTTACCGATTTGCAAAATATTCCATAATTCAGGCCCCTGGCCTGCTGTCAGCCTACGTGCAACGTTTCATCCAACCGGGTGTTGTATTTGGCAAGATATTTTGCGCACACACACACACACACACACACACTCAGACAGAGGCAGCCAATCGTATAATCCCCACCAGGGGATCCACCTGGTGGACACAATAATTAACTGGTGATTGTGCAGCCCTACATTTCCAGTTTATTACTTGCAGTTGTGACCGAGTGGTTAAGGTGATGGACTCGAAATCCATTGGGGTTTCCCCGCGCAGGTTCGAATCCTGCCAACTGCGAGCAAAAGCATAGTACAAGATCTACCCTGTTGCAGAAGTGACCTTTACTGGAAATGATGCTGCATGGTGTTAAATGTACCACGTTCATTCCTCCTCAGTGGAAATCCCATCAACTTCGCCCATAGCTGAAGGGCATACTTTGTTGAATGTTTTTGTTGGTGAAAGTTGAACTAATTTGAACTTTTACAAAGCAAGGCACAGATTCTACATGCAGTTGTGACCGAGTGGTTAAGGTGATGAACTTGAAATCCATTGGGGTTCTCCCGTGCAGGTTCGAATCCTGTCAACTGCGAACATTTCTTTAGTCCAAGGTTGCCCAGCTACTTGTATTTCTGCAACAATCCTCGCCATTGTTAACTCAGGAACTGGGCCATTTGAAATGGCACCAGGGCCTTGCCATGCACCCAGTGTGTTTTGTGTTGTCTTAGTCACTGGCTTAAGTGTCTCTGCCAGCATAGGTTCAAATTCCACCTCTCAAATATTGGTCATATGGAAATCATGTCCATTGTAAGTGTGCATTCAAATACTTAGTTATTGGTTAGTTTGTTCTCTACACTTGAGACACCTGAAGATAATTGGTATATTTCTCATTATATGATTATGAACAATAAACAGATCTCTAATTAAGCGTTGGTGGTATAGTGGTGAGCATACACTTTCCTAATCTTATGTGTAGAAAGTTATGTAATACCAAAGCAGCTGATCTGAAATAAATAAAGAGAGGAAAAAACAAACTTCAGTGAAGACAAGATAGAACACAGGATTTAAGTGACTAATTCCTATCCCCAGCCATTGCACTCACCACAAATGTTGTTGATACATTTAGGGTTGTCATTGAGGTGGAGTAAAAGGGTTTGGGTTATTCAGAAGGGAAGGGTAGCGTGGCCGAGTGGTCTAAGGCGCTGGATTTAGGCTCCAGTCTCTCTGGAGGCGTGGGTTCAAATCCCACCGCTGCCATATTGTTCCAGAAATGATTCTGTTCAACAGCAGTGTGAAACCAAAGGCTAAAGTGTTCCCTACCTGTGAGACTTAGGGGCAAAAAAGAACAATCCAAATACCGTAGAAGCATCTTGGTACCTTGGAAAAAGAAAACCTAATTTAATTTCACTACAATATCATTGGTGATGTGCATGTTAGGAAGCATGTGAAAGGTGATATGAACAATAGGAAGCTTTATAGAAAGTATAGGACGCATCTTTGGAAGCATATGAAGGATGGTAGGAAGCATGGGAAGGGTGATGCCCACTTATGTTTAAAAGGTGGAACTATCATTCTCAATCTACTATTTCTCAATGGACCTTGATGGAGATTTGTTAAAATAAAATACTTGTCGTTTACCGATTTGCTAAATATTCCATAATTCAGGCCCCTGGCCTGCTGTCAGCCTACGTGCAACGTTTCATCCAACCGGGTGTTGTATTTGGCAAGATATTTTGCGCACACACACACAGACATACACACACTCAGACAGAGGCAGCCAATCGTATAATCCCCACCAGGGGATCCACCTGGTGGACACAATAATTAACTGGTGATTGTGCAGCCCTACATTTCCAGTTTATGACTTGCAGTTGTGACCGAGTGGTTAAGGTGATGGACTCGAAATCCATTGGGGTTTCCCCGCGCAGGTTCGAATCCTGCCAACTGCGAGCAAAAGCATAGTACAAGATCTACCCTGTTGCAGAAGTGACCTTTACTGGAAATGATGCTGCATGGTGTTAAATGTACCACGTTCATTCCTCCTCAGTGGAAATCCCATCAACTTCGCCCATAGCTGAAGGGCATACTTTGTTGATTGTTTTTGTTGGTGAAAGTTGAACTAATTTGAACTTTTACAAAGCAAGGCACAGATTCTACATGCAGTTGTGACCGAGTGGTTAAGGTGATGAACTTGAAATCCATTGGGGTTCTCCCGTGCAGGTTCGAATCCTGTCAACTGCGAACATTTCTTTAGTCCAAGGTTGCCCAGCTACTTGTATTTCTGCAACAATCCTCGCCATTGTTAACTCAGGAACTGGGCCATTTGAAATGGCACCAGGGCCTTGCCATGCACCCAGTGTGTTTTGTGTTGTCTTAGTCACTGGCTTAAGTGTCTCTGCCAGCATAGGTTCAAATTCCACCTCTCAAATATTGGTCATATGGAAATCATGTCCATTGTAAGTGTGCATTCAAATACTTAGTTATTGGTTAGTTTGTTCTCTACACTTGAGACACCTGAAGATAATTGGTATATTTCTCATTATATGATTATGAACAATAAACAGATCTCTAATTAAGCGTTGGTGGTATAGTGGTGAGCATACACTTTCCTAATCTTATGTGTAGAAAGTTATGTAATACCAAAGCAGCTGATCTGAAATAAATAAAGAGAGGAAAAAACAAACTTCAGTGAAGACAAGATAGAACACAGGATTTAAGTGACTAATTCCTATCCCCAGCCATTGCACTCACCACAAATGTTGTTGATACATTTAGGGTTGTCATTGAGGTGGAGTAAAAGGGTTTGGGTTATTCAGAAGGGAAGGGTAGCGTGGCCGAGTGGTCTAAGGCGCTGGATTTAGGCTCCAGTCTCTCTGGAGGCGTGGGTTCAAATCCCACCGCTGCCATATTGTTCCAGAAATGATTCTGTTCAACAGCAGTGTGAAACCAAAGGCTAAAGTGTTCCCTACCTGTGAGACTTAGGGGCAAAAAAGAACAATCCAAATACCGTAGAAGCATCTTGGTACCTTGGAAAAAGAAAACCTAATTTAATTTCACTACAATATCATTGGTGATGTGCATGTTAGGAAGCATGTGAAAGGTGATATGAACAATAGGAAGCTTTATAGAAAGTATAGGACGCATCTTTGGAAGCATATGAAGGATGGTAGGAAGCATGGGAAGGGTGATGCCCACTTATGTTTAAAAGGTGGAACTATCATTCTCAATCTACTATTTCTCAATGGACCTTGATGGAGATTTGTTAAAATAAAATACTTGTCGTTTACCGATTTGCAAAATATTCCATAATTCAGGCCCCTGGCCTGCTGTCAGCCTACGTGCAACGTTTCATCCAACCGGGTGTTGTATTTGGCAAGATATTTTGCGCACACACACACAGACATACACACACTCAGACAGAGGCAGCCAATCGTATAATCCCCACCAGGGGATCCACCTGGTGGACACAATAATTAACTGGTGATTGTGCAGCCCTACATTTCCAGTTTATATCTTGCAGTTGTGACCGAGTGGTTAAGGTGATGGACTCGAAATCCATTGGGGTTTCCCCGCGCAGGTTCGAATCCTGCCAACTGCGAGCAAAAGCATAGTCCAAGATCTACCCTGTTGCAGAAGTGACCTTTACTGGAAATGATGCTGCATGGTGTTAAATGTACCACGTTCATTCCTCCTCAGTGGAAATCCCATCAACTTCGCCCATAACTGAAGGGCATACTTTGTTGAATGTTTTTGTTGGTGAAAGTTGAACTAATTTGAACTTTTACAAAGCAAGGCACAGATTCTACATGCAGTTGTGACCGAGTGGTTAAGGTGATGGACTTGAAATCCGTTGTGGTTCTCCCGCACAGGTTCGAATCCTGTCAACTGCGAACATTTCTTTAGTCCAATGTTGCCCAGCTACTTGTATTCCTGCAACAATCCTCGCCATTGTTATCTCAGGAACTGGGCCATTTGAAATGGCACCAGGGCCTTGCCATGCACCCAGTGTGTTTTGTGTTGTCTTAGTCACTGGCTTAAGTGTCTCTGCCAGCATAGGTTCAAATTCCACCTCTCACATATTGGTCATATGGAAATCATGTCCATTGTAAGTGTGCATTCAAATACTTAGTTATTGGTTAGTTTGTTCTCTACACTTGAGACACCTGAAGATAATTGGTATATTTCTCATTATATGATTATGAACAATAAACAGATCTCTAATTAAGCGTTGGTGGTATAGTGGTGAGCATACACTTTCCTAATCTTATGTGTAGAAAGTTATGTAATACCAAAGCAGCTGATCTGAAATAAATAAAGAGAGGAAAAAACAAACTTCAGTGAAGACAAGATAGAACACAGGATTTAAGTGACTAATTCCTATCCCCAGCCATTGCACTCACCACAAATGTTGTTGATACATTTAGGGTTGTCATTGAGGTGGAGTAAAAGGGTTTGGGATATTCAGAAGGGAAGGGTAGCGTGGCCGAGTGGTCTAAGGCGCTGGATTTAGGCTCCAGTCTCTCTGGAGGCGTGGGTTCAAATCCCACCGCTGCCATATTGTTCCAGAAATGATTCTGTTCAACAGCAGTGTGAAACCAAAGGCTAAAGTGTTCCCTACCTGTGAGACTTAGGGGCAAAAAAGAACAATCCAAATACCGTAGAAGCATCTTGGTACCTTGGAAAAAGAAAACCTAATTTAATTTCACTACAATATCATTGGTGATGTGCATGTTAGGAAGCATGTGAAAGGTGATATGAACAATAGGAAGCTTTATAGAAAGTATAGGACGCATCTTTGGAAGCATATGAAGGATGGTAGGAAGCATGGGAAGGGTGATGCCCACTTATGTTTAAAAGGTGGAACTATCATTCTCAATCTACTATTTCTCAATGGACCTTGATGGAGATTTGTTAAAATAAAATACTTGTCGTTTACCGATTTGCAAAATATTCCATAATTCAGGCCCCTGGCCTGCTGTCAGCCTACGTGCAACGTTTCATCCAACCGGGTGTTGTATTTGGCAAGATATTTTGCGCACACACACACAGACATACACACACTCAGACAGAGGCAGCCAATCGTATAATCCCCACCAGGGGATCCACCTGGTGGACACAATAATTAACTGGTGATTGTGCAGCCCTACATTTCCAGTTTATGACTTGCAGTTGTGACCGAGTGGTTAAGGTGATGGACTCGAAATCCATTGGGGTTTCCCCGCGCAGGTTCGAATCCTGCCAACTGCGAGCAAAAGCATAGTCCAAGATCTACCCTGTTGCAGAAGTGACCTTTACTGGAAATGATGCTGCATGGTGTTAAATGTACCACGTTCATTCCTCCTCAGTGGAAATCCCATCAACTTCGCCCATAACTGAAGGGCATACTTTGTTGAATGTTTTTGTTGGTGAAAGTTGAACTAATTTGAACTTTTACAAAGCAAGGCACAGATTCTACATGCAGTTGTGACCGAGTGGTTAAGGTGATGGACTTGAAATCCGTTGTGGTTCTCCCGCACAGGTTCGAATCCTGTCAACTGCGAACATTTCTTTAGTCCAATGTTGCCCAGCTACTTGTATTCCTGCAACAATCCTCGCCATTGTTATCTCAGGAACTGGGCCATTTGAAATGGCACCAGGGCCTTGCCATGCACCCAGTGTGTTTTGTGTTGTCTTAGTCACTGGCTTAAGTGTCTCTGCCAGCATAGGTTCAAATTCCACCTCTCACATATTGGTCATATGGAAATCATGTCCATTGTAAGTGTGCATTCAAATACTTAGTTATTGGTTAGTTTGTTCTCTACACTTGAGACACCTGAAGATAATTGGTATATTTCTCATTATATGATTATGAACAATAAACACATCTCTAAGCAAGAGTTGTTGGTATAGTGGTGAGCATAGCTGCTTCCCAAGCAGTTGACCCGGGTTCGATTCCCGGCCAATGCAGGAGAGTTGTATTTTAAAACTACACTTTCCTAATCTTATGTGTAGAAAGTTATGTAATACCAAAGCAGCTGATCTGAAATAAATAAAGAGAGGAAAAAACAAACTTCAGTGAAGACAAGATAGAACACAGGATTTAAGTGACTAATTCCTATCCCCAGCCATTGCACTCACCACAAATGTTGTTGATACATTTAGGGTTGTCATTGAGGTGGAGTAAAAGGGTTTGGGTTATTCAGAAGGGAAGGGTAGCGTGGCCGAGTGGTCTAAGGCGCTGGATTTAGGCTCCAGTCTCTCTGGAGGCGTGGGTTCAAATCCCACCGCTGCCATATTGTTCCAGAAATGATTCTGTTCAACAGCAGTGTGAAACCAAAGGCTAAAGTGTTCCCTACCTGTGAGACTTAGGGGCAAAAAAGAACAATCCAAATACCGTGGAAGCATCTTGGTACCTTGGAAAAAGAAAACCTAATTTAATTTCACTACAATATCATTGCTGATGTGCATGTTAGGAAGCATGTGAAAGGTGATATGAACAATAGGAAGCTTTATAGAAAGTATAGGACGCATCTTTGGAAGCATATGAAGGATGGTAGGAAGCATGGGAAGGGTGATGCCCACTTATGTTTAAAAGGTGGAACTATCATTCTCAATCTACTATTTCTCAATGGACCTTGATGGAGATTTGTTAAAATAAAATACTTGTCGTTTACCGATTCGCAAAATATTCCATAATTCAGGCCCCTGGCCTGCTGTCAGCCTACGTGCAACGTTTCATCCAACCGGGTGTTGTATTTGGCAAGATATTTTGCGCACACACACACACACAGACATACACACACTCAGACAGAGGCAGCCAATCGTATAATCCCCACCAGGGGATCCACCTGGTGGACACAATAATAAACTGGTGATTGTGCAGCCCTACATTTCCAGTTAATGACTTGCAGTTGTGACCGAGTGGTTAAGGTGATGGACTAGAAATCCATTGGGGTTTCCCCGCGCAGGTTCGAATCCTGCCAACTGCGAGCAAAAGCATAGTCCAAGATCTACCCTGTTGCAGAAGTGACCTTTACTGGAAATGATGCTGCATGGTGTTAAATGTACCACGTTCATTCCTCCTCAGTGGAAATCCCATCAACTTCGCCCATAGCTGAAGGGCATACTTTGTTGAATGTTTTTGTTGGTGAAAGTTGAACTAATTTGAACTTTTACAAAGCAAGGCACAGATTCTACATGCAGTTGTGACCGAGTGGTTAAGGTGATGGACTTGAAATCCATTCGGGTTCTCCCGCACAGGTTCGAATCCTATCAACTGCGAACATTTCTTTAGTCCAATGTTGCCCAGCTACTTGTATTCCTGCAACAATCCTCGCCATTGTTATCTCAGGAACTGGGCCATTTGAAATGGCACCAGGGCCTTGCCATGCACCCAGTGTGTTTTGTGTTGTCTTAGTCACTGGTTTAAGTGTCTCTGCCAGCATAGGTTCAAATTCCACCTCTCAAATATTGGTCATATGGAAATCATGTCCATTGTAAGTGTGCATTCAAATACTTAGTTATTGGTTAGTTTGTTCTCTACACTTGAGACACCTGAAGATAATTGGTATATTTCTCATTATATGATTATGAACAATAAACACATCTCTAAGCAAGCGTTGGTGGTATAGTGGAGAGCATAGCTGCTTCCCAAGCAGTTGACCCGGGTTCGGTTCCCGGCCAATGCAGGAGAGTTGTATTTTAAAACTACACTTTCCTAATCTTATGTGTAGAAAGTTATGTAATACCAAAGCAGCTGATCTGAAATAAATAAAGAGAGGAAAAAACAAACTTCAGTGAAGACAAGATAGAACACAGGATTTAAGTGACTAATTCCTATCCCCAGCCATTGCACTCACCACAAATGTTGTTGATACATTTAGGGTTGTCATTGAGGTGGAGTAAAAGGGTTTGGGTTATTCAGAAGGGAAGGGTAGCGTGGCCGAGTGGTCTAAGGCGCTGGATTTAGGCTCCAGTCTCTCTGGAGGCGTGGGTTCAAATCCCACCGCTGCCATATTGTTCCAGAAATGATTCTGTTCAACAGCAGTGTGAAACCAAAGGCTAAAGTGTTCCCTACCTGTGAGACTTAGGGGCAAAAAAGAACAATCCAAATACCGTAGAAGCATCTTGGTACCTTGGAAAAAGAAAACCTAATTTAATTTCACTACAATATCATTGGTGATGTGCATGTTAGGAAGCATGTGAAAGGTGATATGAACAATAGGAAGCTTTATAGAAAGTATAGGACGCATCTTTGGAAGCATATGAAGGATGGTAGGAAGCATGGGAAGGGTGATGCCCACTTATGTTTAAAAGGTGGAACTATCATTCTCAATCTACTATTTCTCAATGGACCTTGATGGAGATTTGTTAAAATAAAATACTTGTCGTTTACCGATTCGCAAAATATTCCATAATTCAGGCCCCTGGCCTGCTGTCAGCCTACGTGCAACGTTTCATCCAACCGGGTGTTGTATTTGGCAAGATATTTTGCGCACACACACACAGACATACACACACTCAGACAGAGGCAGCCAATCGTATAATCCCCACCAGGGGATCCACCTGGTGGACACAATAATTAACTGGTGATTGTGCAGCCCTACATTTCCAGATTATGACTTGCAGTTGTGACCGAGTGGTTAAGGTGATGGACTCGAAATCCATTGGGGTTTCCCCGCGCAGGTTCGAATCCTGCCAACTGCGAGCAAAAGCGTAGTCCAAGATCTACCCTGTTGCAGAAGTGACCTTTACTGGAAATTATGCTGCATGGTGTTAAATGTACCACGTTCATTCCTCCTCAGTGGAAATCCCATCAACTTCGCCCATAGCTGAAGGGCATACTTTGTTGAATGTTTTTGTTGGTGAAAGTTGAACTAATTTGAACTTTTACAAAGCAAGGCACAGATTCTACATGCAGTTGTGACCGAGTGGTTAAGGTGATGAACTTGAAATCCATTGGGGTTCTCCCGCACAGGTTCGAATCCTGTCAACTGCAAACATTTCTTTAGTCCAATGTTGCCCAGCTACTTGTATTCCTGCAACAATCCTCGCCATTGTTATCTCAGGAACTGGGCCATTTGAAATGGCACCAGGGCCTTGCCATGCACCCAGTGTGTTTTGTGTTGTCTTAGTCACTGGCTTAAGTGTCTCTGCCAGCATAGGTTCAAATTCCACCTCTCAAATATTGGTCTAATGGAAATCATGTCCATTGTAAGTGTGCATTCAAATACTTAGTTATTGGTTAGTTTGTTCTCTACACTTGAGACACCTGAAGATAATTGGTATATTTCTCATTATATGATTATGAACAATAAACACATCTCTAAGCAAGCGTTGGTGGTATAGTGGTGAGCATAGCTGCTTCCCAAGCAGTTGACCCGGGTTCGATTCCCAGCCAATGCAGGTGAGTTGTATTTTAAAACTACACTTTCCTAATCTTATGTGTAGAAAGTTATGTAATACCAAAGCAGCTGATCTGAAATAAATAAAGAGAGGAAAAAACAAACTTCAGTGAAGACAAGATAGAACACAGGATTTAAGTGACTAATTCCTATCCCCAGCCATTGCACTCACCACAAATGTTGTTAATACATTTAGGGTTGTCATTGAGGTGGAGTAAAAGGGTTTGGGTTATTCAGAAGGGAAGGGTAGCGTGGCCGAGTGGTCTAAGGCGCTGGATTTAGGCTCCAGTCTCTCTGGAGGCGTGGGTTCAAATCCCACCGCTGCCATATTGTTCCAGAAATGATTCTGTTCAACAGCAGTGTGAAACCAAAGGCTAAAGTGTTCCCTACCTGTGAGACTTAGGGGCAAAAAAGAACAATCCAAATACCGTAGAAGCATCTTGGTACCTTGGAAAAAGAAAACCTAATTTAATTTCACTACAATATCATTGGTGATGTGCATGTTAGGAAGCATGTGAAAGGTGATATGAACAATAGGAAGCTTTATAGAAAGTATAGGACGCATCTTTGGAAGCATATGAAGGATGGTAGGAAGCATGGGAAGGGTGATGCCCACTTATGTTTAAAAGGTGGAACTATCATTCTCAATCTACTATTTCTCAATGGACCTTGATGGAGATTTGTTAAAATAAAATACTTGTCGTTTACCGATTCGCAAAATATTCCATAATTCAGGCCCCTGGCCTGCTGTCAGCCTACGTGCAACGTTTCATCCAACCGGGTGTTGTATTTGGCAAGATATTTTGCGCACACACACACAGACATACACACACTCAGACAGAGGCAGCCAATCGTATAATCCCCACCAGGGGATCCACCTGGTGGACACAATAATTAACTGGTGATTGTGCAGCCCTACATTTCCAGTTTATGACTTGCAGTTGTGACCGAGTGGTTAAGGTGATGGACTCGAAATCCATTGGGGTTTCCCCGCGCAGGTTCGAATCCTGCCAACTGCGAGCAAAAGCATAGTCCAAGATCTACCCTGTTGCAGAAGTGACCTTTACTGGAAATGATGCTGCATGGTGTTAAATGTACCACGTTCATTCCTCCTCAGTGGAAATCCCATCAACTTCGCCCATAGCTGAAGGGCATACTTTGTTGAATGTTTTTGTTGGTGAAAGTTGAACTAATTTGAACTTTTACAAAGCAAGGCACAGATTCTACATGCAGTTGTGACCGAGTGGTTAAGGTGATGAACTTGAAATCCATTGGGGTTCTCCCGTGCAGGTTCGAATCCTGTGAACTGCGAACATTTCTTTAGTCCAAGGTTGCCCAGCTACTTGTATTCCTGCAACAATCCTCGCCATTGTTAACTCAGGAACTGGGCCATTTGAAATGGCACCAGGGCCTTGCCATGCACCCAGTGTGTTTTGTGTTGTCTTAGTCACTGGCTTAAGTGTCTCTGCCAGCATAGGTTCAAATTCCACCTCTCAAATATTGGTCATATGGAAATCATATCCATTGTAAGTGTGCATTCAAATACTTAGTTATTGGTTAGTTTGTTCTCTACACTTGAGACACCTGAAGATAATTGGTATATTTCTCATTATTTGATTATGAACAATAAACACATCTCTAAGCAAGCGTTGGTGGTATAGTGGTGAGCATAGCTGCTTCCCAAGCAGTTGACCCGGGTTCGATTCCCGGCCAATGCAGGAGAGTTGAATTTTAAAACTACACTTTCCTAATCTTATGTGTAGAAAGTTATGTAATACCAAAGCAGCTGATCTGAAATAAATAAAGAGAGGAAAAAACAAACTTCAGTGAAGACAAGATAGAACACAGGATTTAAGTGACTAATTCCTATCCCCAGCCATTGCACTCACCACAAATGTTGTTGATACATTTAGGGTTGTCATTGAGGTGGAGTAAAAGGGTTTGGGTTATTCAGAAGGGAAGGGTAGCGTGGCCGAGTGGTCTAAGGCGCTGGATTTAGGCTCCAGTCTCTCTGGAGGCGTGGGTTCAAATCCCACCGCTGCCATATTGTTCCAGAAATGATTCTGTTCAACAGCAGTGTGAAACCAAAGGCTAAAGTGTTCCCTACCTGTGAGACTTAGGGGCAAAAAAGAACAATCCAAATACCGTGGAAGCATCTTGGTACCTTGGAAAAAGAAAACCTAATTTAATTTCACTACAATATCATTGCTGATGTGCATGTTAGGAAGCATGTGAAAGGTGATATGAACAATAGGAAGCTTTATAGAAAGTATAGGACGCATCTTTGGAAGCATATGAAGGATGGTAGGAAGCATGGGAAGGGTGATGCCCACTTATGTTTAAAAGGTGGAACTATCATTCTCAATCTACTATTTCTCAATGGACCTTGATGGAGATTTGTTAAAATAAAATACTTGTCGTTTACCGATTCGCAAAATATTCCATAATTCAGGCCCCTGGCCTGCTGTCAGCCTACGTGCAACGTTTCATCCAACCGGGTGTTGTATTTGGCAAGATATTTTGCGCACACACACACACACAGACATACACACACTCAGACAGAGGCAGCCAATCGTATAATCCCCACCAGGGGATCCACCTGGTGGACACAATAATAAACTGGTGATTGTGCAGCCCTACATTTCCAGTTTATGACTTGCAGTTGTGACCGAGTGGTTAAGGTGATGGACTAGAAATCCATTGGGGTTTCCCCGCGCAGGTTCGAATCTTGCCAACTGCGAGCAAAAGCATAGTCCAAGATCTACCCTGTTGCAGAAGTGACCTTTACTGGAAATGATGCTGCATGGTGTTAAATGTACCACGTTCATTCCTCCTCAGTGGAAATCCCATCAACTTCGCCCATAGCTGAAGGGCATACTTTGTTGAATGTTTTTGTTGGTGAAAGTTGAACTAATTTGAACTTTTACAAAGCAAGGCACAGATTCTACATGCAGTTGTGACCGAGTGGTTAAGGTGATGAACTTGAAATCCATTGGGGTTCTCCCGTGCAGGTTCGAATCCTGTGAACTGCGAACATTTCTTTAGTCCAAGGTTGCCCAGCTACTTGTATTCCTGCAACAATCCTCGCCATTGTTAACTCAGGAACTGGGCCATTTGAAATGGCACCAGGGCCTTGCCATGCACCCAGTGTGTTTTGTGTTGTCTTAGTCACTGGCTTAAGTGTCTCTGCCAGCATAGGTTCAAATTCCACCTCTCAAATATTGGTCATATGGAAATCATATCCATTGTAAGTGTGCATTCAAATACTTAGTTATTGGTTAGTTTGTTCTCTACACTTGAGACACCTGAAGATAATTGGTATATTTCTCATTATTTGATTATGAACAATAAACACATCTCTAAGCAAGCGTTGGTGGTATAGTGGTGAGCATAGCTGCTTCCCAAGCAGTTGACCCGGGTTCGATTCCCGGCCAATGCAGGAGAGTTGTATTTTAAAACTACACTTTCCTAATCTTATGTGTAGAAAGTTATGTAATACCAAAGCAGCTGATCTGAAATAAATAAAGAGAGGAAAAAACAAACTTCAGTGAAGACAAGATAGAACACAGGATTTAAGTGACTAATTCCTATCCCCAGCCATTGCACTCACCACAAATGTTGTTGATACATTTAGGGTTGTCATTGAGGTGGAGTAAAAGGGTTTGGGTTATTCAGAAGGGAAGGGTAGCGTGGCCGAGTGGTCTAAGGCGCTGGATTTAGGCTCCAGTCTCTCTGGAGGCGTGGGTTCAAATCCCACCGCTGCCATATTGTTCCAGAAATGATTCTGTTCAACAGCAGTGTGAAACCAAAGGCTAAAGTGTTCCCTACCTGTGAGACTTAGGGGCAAAAAAGAACAATCCAAATACCGTAGAAGCATCTTGGTACCTTGGAAAAAGAAAACCTAATTTAATTTCACTACAATATCATTGGTGATGTGCATGTTAGGAAGCATGTGAAAGGTGATATGAACAATAGGAAGCTTTATAGAAAGTATAGGACGCATCTTTGGAAGCATATGAAGGATGGTAGGAAGCATGGGAAGGGTGATGCCCACTTATGTTTAAAAGGTGGAACTATCATTCTCAATCTACTATTTCTCAATGGACCTTGATGGAGATTTGTTAAAATAAAATACTTGTCGTTTACCGATTCGCAAAATATTCCATAATTCAGGCCCCTGGCCTGCTGTCAGCCTACGTGCAACGTTTCATCCAACCGGGTGTTGTATTTGGCAAGATATTTTGCGCACACACACACAGACATACACACATTCAGACAGAGGCAGCCAATCGTATAATCCCCACCAGGGGATCCACCTGGTGGACACAATAATTAACTGGTGATTGTGCAGCCCTACATTTCCAGATTATGACTTGCAGTTGTGACCGAGTGGTTAAGGTGATGGACTCGAAATCCATTGGGGTTTCCCCGCGCAGGTTCGAATCCTGCCAACTGCGAGCAAAAGCGTAGTCCAAGATCTACCCTGTTGCAGAAGTGACCTTTACTGGAAATTATGCTGCATGGTGTTAAATGTACCACGTTCATTCCTCCTCAGTGGAAATCCCATCAACTTCGCCCATAGCTGAAGGGCATACTTTGTTGAATGTTTTTGTTGGTGAAAGTTGAACTAATTTGAACTTTTACAAAGCAAGGCACAGATTCTACATGCAGTTGTGACCGAGTGGTTAAGGTGATGGACTTGAAATCCATTGGGGTTCTCCCGCACAGGTTCGAATCCTGTCAACTGCAAACATTTCTTTAGTCCAATGTTGCCCAGCTACTTGTATTCCTGCAACAATCCTCGCCATTGTTATCTCAGGAACTGGGCCATTTGAAATGGCACCAGGGCCTTGCCATGCACCCAGTGTGTTTTGTGTTGTCTTAGTAACTGTCTTAAGTGTCTCTGCCAGCATAGGTTCAAATTCCACCTCTCAAATATTGGTCTAATGGAAATCATGTCCATTGTAAGTGTGCATTCAAATACTTAGTTATTGGTTAGTTTGTTCTCTACACTTGAGACACCTGAAGATAATTGGTATATTTCTCATTATATGATTATGAACAATAAACACATCTCTAAGCAAGCGTTGGTGGTATAGTGGTGAGCATAGCTGCTTCCCAAGCAGTTGACCCGGGTTCGATTCCCGGCCAATGCAGGTGAGTTGTATTTTAAAACTACACTTTCCTAATCTTATGTGTAGAAAGTTATGTAATACCAAAGCAGCTGATCTGAAATAAATAAAGAGAGGAAAAAACAAACTTCAGTGAAGACAAGATAGAACACAGGATTTAAGTGACTAATTCCTATCCCCAGCCATTGCACTCACCACAAATGTTGTTAATACATTTAGGGTTGTCATTGAGGTGGAGTAAAAGGATTTGGGTTATTCAGAAGGGAAGGGTAGCGTGGCCGAGTGGTCTAAGGCGCTGGATTTAGGCTCCAGTCTCTCTGGAGGCGTGGGTTCAAATCCCACCGCTGCCATATTGTTCCAGAAATGATTCTGTTCAACAGCAGTGTGAAACCAAAGGCTAAAGTGTTCCCTACCTGTGAGACTTAGGGGCAAAAAAGAACAATCCAAATACCGTAGAAGCATCTTGGTACCTTGGAAAAAGAAAACCTAATTTAATTTCACTACAATATCATTGGTGATGTGCATGTTAGGAAGCATGTGAAAGGTGATATGAACAATAGGAAGCTTTATAGAAAGTATAGGACGCATCTTTGGAAGCATATGAAGGATGGTAGGAAGCATGGGAAGGGTGATGCCCACTTATGTTTAAAAGGTGGAACTATCATTCTCAATCTACTATTTCTCAATGGACCTTGATGGAGATTTGTTAAAATAAAATACTTGTCGTTTACCGATTCGCAAAATATTCCATAATTCAGGCCCCTGGCCTGCTGTCAGCCTACGTGCAACGTTTCATCCAACCGGGTGTTGTATTTGGCAAGATATTTTGCGCACACACACACAGACATACACACACTCAGACAGAGGCAGCCAATCGTATAATCCCCACCAGGGGATCCACCTGGTGGACACAATAATTAACTGGTGATTGTGCAGCCCTACATTTCCAGATTATGACTTGCAGTTGTGACCGAGTGGTTAAGGTGATGGACTCGAAATCCATTGGGGTTTCCCCGCGCAGGTTCGAATCCTGCCAACTGCGAGCAAAAGCGTAGTCCAAGATCTACCCTGTTGCAGAAGTGACCTTTACTGGAAATGATGCTGCATGGTGTTAAATGTACCACGTTCATTCCTCCTCAGTGGAAATCCCATCAACTTCGCCCATAGCTGAAGGGCATACTTTGTTGAATGTTTTTGTTGGTGAAAGTTGAACTAATTTGAACTTTTACAAAGCAAGGCACAGATTCTACATGCAGTTGTGACCGAGTGGTTAAGGTGATGGACTTGAAATCCATTGGGGTTCTCCCGCACAGGTTCGAATCCTGTCAACTGCAAACATTTCTTTAGTCCAAGGTTGCCCAGCTACTTGTATTCCTGCAACAATCCTCGCCATTGTTAACTCAGGAACTGGGCCATTTGAAATGGCACCAGGGCCTTGCCATGCACCCAGTGTGTTTTGTGTTGTCTTAGTCACTGGCTTAAGTGTCTCTGCCAGCATAGGTTCAAATTCCACCTCTCAAATATTGGTCATATGGAAATCATATCCATTGTAAGTGTGCATTCAAATACTTAGTTATTGGTTAGTTTGTTCTCTACACTTGAGACACCTGAAGATAATTGGTATATTTCTCATTATTTGATTATGAACAATAAACACATCTCTAAGCAAGCGTTGGTGGTATAGTGGTGAGCATAGCTGCTTCCCAAGCAGTTGACCCGGGTTCGATTCCCGGCCAATGCAGGAGAGTTGTATTTTAAAACTACACTTTCCTAATCTTATGTGTAGAAAGTTATGTAATACCAAAGCAGCTGATCTGAAATAAATAAAGAGAGGAAAAAACAAACTTCAGTGAAGACAAGATAGAACACAGGATTTAAGTGACTAATTCCTATCCCCAGCCATTGCACTCACCACAAATGTTGTTGATACATTTAGGGTTGTCATTGAGGTGGAGTAAAAGGGTTTGGGTTATTCAGAAGGGAAGGGTAGCGTGGCCGAGTGGTCTAAGGCGCTGGATTTAGGCTCCAGTCTCTCTGGAGGCGTGGGTTCAAATCCCACCGCTGCCATATTGTTCCAGAAATGATTCTGTTCAACAGCAGTGTGAAACCAAAGGCTAAAGTGTTCCCTACCTGTGAGACTTAGGGGCAAAAAAGAACAATCCAAATACCGTGGAAGCATCTTGGTACCTTGGAAAAAGAAAACCTAATTTAATTTCACTACAATATCATTGCTGATGTGCATGTTAGGAAGCATGTGAAAGGTGATATGAACAATAGGAAGCTTTATAGAAAGTATAGGACGCATCTTTGGAAGCATATGAAGGATGGTAGGAAGCATGGGAAGGGTGATGCCCACTTATGTTTAAAAGGTGGAACTATCATTCTCAATCTACTATTTCTCAATGGACCTTGATGGAGATTTGTTAAAATAAAATACTTGTCGTTTACCGATTTGCAAAATATTCCATAATTCAGGCCCCTGGCCTGCTGTCAGCCTACGTGCAACGTTTCATCCAACCGGGTGTTGTATTTGGCAAGATATTTTGCGCACACACACACACACAGACATACACACACTCAGACAGAGGCAGCCAATCGTATAATCCCCACCAGGGGATCCACCTGGTGGACACAATAATAAACTGGTGATTGTGCAGCCCTACATTTCCAGTTTATGACTTGCAGTTGTGACCGAGTGGTTAAGGTGATGGACTAGAAATCCATTGGGGTTTCCCCGCGCAGGTTCGAATCTTGCCAACTGCGAGCAAAAGCATAGTCCAAGATCTACCCTGTTGCAGAAGTGACCTTTACTGGAAATGATGCTGCATGGTGTTAAATGTACCACGTTCATTCCTCCTCAGTGGAAATCCCATCAACTTCGCCCATAGCTGAAGGGCATACTTTGTTGAATGTTTTTGTTGGTGAAAGTTGAACTAATTTGAACTTTTACAAAGCAAGGCACAGATTCTACATGCAGTTGTGACCGAGTGGTTAAGGTGATGGACTTGAAATCCATTGGGGTTCTCCCGCACAGGTTCGAATCCTATCAACTGCGAACATTTCTTTAGTCCAATGTTGCCCAGCTACTTGTATTCCTGCAACAATCCTCGCCATTGTTATCTCAGGAACTGGGCCATTTGAAATGGCACCAGGGCCTTGCCATGCACCCAGTGTGTTTTGTGTTGTCTTAGTCACTGGTTTAAGTGTCTCTGCCAGCATAGGTTCAAATTCCACCTCTCAAATATTGGTCATATGGAAATCATGTCCATTGTAAGTGTGCATTCAAATACTTAGTTATTGGTTAGTTTGTTCTCTACACTTGAGACACCTGAAGATAATTGGTATATTTCTCATTATATGGTTATGAACAATAAACACATCTCTAAGCAAGCGTTGGTGGTATAGTGGAGAGCATAGCTGCTTCCCAAGCAGTTGACCCGGGTTCGATTCCCGGCCAATGCAGGAGAGTTGTATTTTAAAACTACACTTTCCTAATCTTATGTGTAGAAAGTTATGTAATACCAAAGCAGCTGATCTGAAATAAATAAAGAGAGGAAAAAACAAACTTCAGTGAAGACAAGATAGAACACAGGATTTAAGTGACTAATTCCTATCCCCAGCCATTGCACTCACCACAAATGTTGTTGATACATTTAGGGTTGTCATTGAGGTGGAGTAAAAGGGTTTGGGTTATTCAGAAGGGAAGGGTAGCGTGGCCGAGTGGTCTAAGGCGCTGGATTTAGGCTCCAGTCTCTCTGGAGGCGTGGGTTCAAATCCCACCGCTGCCATATTGTTCCAGAAATGATTCTGTTCAACAGCAGTGTGAAACCAAAGGCTAAAGTGTTCCCTACCTGTGAGACTTAGGGGCAAAAAAGAACAATCCAAATACCGTAGAAGCATCTTGGTACCTTGGAAAAAGAAAACCTAATTTAATTTCACTACAATATCATTGGTGATGTGCATGTTAGGAAGCATGTGAAAGGTGATATGAACAATAGGAAGCTTTATAGAAAGTATAGGACGCATCTTTGGAAGCATATGAAGGATGGTAGGAAGCATGGGAAGGGTGATGCCCACTTATGTTTAAAAGGTGGAACTATCATTCTCAATCTACTATTTCTCAATGGACCTTGATGGAGATTTGTTAAAATAAAATACTTGTCGTTTACCGATTCGCAAAATATTCCATAATTCAGGCCCCTGGCCTGCTGTCAGCCTACGTGCAACGTTTCATCCAACCGGGTGTTGTATTTGGCAAGATATTTTGCGCACACACACACAGACATACACACATTCAGACAGAGGCAGCCAATCGTATAATCCCCACCAGGGGATCCACCTGGTGGACACAATAATTAACTGGTGATTGTGCAGCCCTACATTTCCAGATTATGACTTGCAGTTGTGACCGAGTGGTTAAGGTGATGGACTCGAAATCCATTGGGGTTTCCCCGCGCAGGTTCGAATCCTGCCAACTGCGAGCAAAAGCGTAGTCCAAGATCTACCCTGTTGCAGAAGTGACCTTTACTGGAAATTATGCTGCATGGTGTTAAATGTACCACGTTCATTCCTCCTCAGTGGAAATCCCATCAACTTCGCCCATAGCTGAAGGGCATACTTTGTTGAATGTTTTTGTTGGTGAAAGTTGAACTAATTTGAACTTTTACAAAGCAAGGCACAGATTCTACATGCAGTTGTGACCGAGTGGTTAAGGTGATGGACTTGAAATCCATTGGGGTTCTCCCGCACAGGTTCGAATCCTGTCAACTGCAAACATTTCTTTAGTCCAATGTTGCCCAGCTACTTGTATTCCTGCAACAATCCTCGCCATTGTTATCTCAGGAACTGGGCCATTTGAAATGGCACCAGGGCCTTGCCATGCACCCAGTGTGTTTTGTGTTGTCTTAGTCACTGTCTTAAGTGTCTCTGCCAGCATAGGTTCAAATTCCACCTCTCAAATATTGGTCTAATGGAAATCATGTCCATTGTAAGTGTGCATTCAAATACTTAGTTATTGGTTAGTTTGTTCTCTACACTTGAGACACCTGAAGATAATTGGTATATTTCTCATTATATGATTATGAACAATAAACACATCTCTAAGCAAGCGTTGGTGGTATAGTGGTGAGCATAGCTGCTTCCCAAGCAGTTGACCCGGGTTCGATTCCCGGCCAATGCAGGTGAGTTGTATTTTAAAACTACACTTTCCTAATCTTATGTGTAGAAAGTTATGTAATACCAAAGCAGCTGATCTGAAATAAATAAAGAGAGGAAAAAACAAACTTCAGTGAAGACAAGATAGAACACAGGATTTAAGTGACTAATTCCTATCCCCAGCCATTGCACTCACCACAAATGTTGTTAATACATTTAGGGTTGTCATTGAGGTGGAGTAAAAGGATTTGGGTTATTCAGAAGGGAAGGGTAGCGTGGCCGAGTGGTCTAAGGCGCTGGATTTAGGCTCCAGTCTCTCTGGAGGCGTGGGTTCAAATCCCACCGCTGCCATATTGTTCCAGAAATGATTCTGTTCAACAGCAGTGTGAAACCAAAGGCTAAAGTGTTCCCTACCTGTGAGACTTAGGGGCAAAAAAGAACAATCCAAATACCGTAGAAGCATCTTGGTACCTTGGAAAAAGAAAACCTAATTTAATTTCACTACAATATCATTGGTGATGTGCATGTTAGGAAGCATGTGAAAGGTGATATGAACAATAGGAAGCTTTATAGAAAGTATAGGACGCATCTTTGGAAGCATATGAAGGATGGTAGGAAGCATGGGAAGGGTGATGCCCACTTATGTTTAAAAGGTGGAACTATCATTCTCAATCTACTATTTCTCAATGGACCTTGATGGAGATTTGTTAAAATAAAATACTTGTCGTTTACCGATTCGCAAAATATTCCATAATTCAGGCCCCTGGCCTGCTGTCAGCCTACGTGCAACGTTTCATCCAACCGGGTGTTGTATTTGGCAAGATATTTTGCGCACACACACACAGACATACACACACTCAGACAGAGGCAGCCAATCGTATAATCCCCACCAGGGGATCCACCTGGTGGACACAATAATTAACTGGTGATTGTGCAGCCCTACATTTCCAGATTATGACTTGCAGTTGTGACCGAGTGGTTAAGGTGATGGACTCGAAATCCATTGGGGTTTCCCCGCGCAGGTTCGAATCCTGCCAACTGCGAGCAAAAGCGTAGTCCAAGATCTACCCTGTTGCAGAAGTGACCTTTACTGGAAATGATGCTGCATGGTGTTAAATGTACCACGTTCATTCCTCCTCAGTGGAAATCCCATCAACTTCGCCCATAGCTGAAGGGCATACTTTGTTGAATGTTTTTGTTGGTGAAAGTTGAACTAATTTGAACTTTTACAAAGCAAGGCACAGATTCTACATGCAGTTGTGACCGAGTGGTTAAGGTGATGGACTTGAAATCCATTGGGGTTCTCCCGCACAGGTTCGAATCCTGTCAACTGCAAACATTTCTTTAGTCCAATGTTGCCCAGCTACTTGTATTCCTGCAACAATCCTCGCCATTGTTATCTCAGGAACTGGGCCATTTGAAATGGCACCAGGGCCTTGCCATGCACCCAGTGTGTTTTGTGTTGTCTTAGTCACTGGCTTAAGTGTCTCTGCCAGCATAGGTTCAAATTCCACCTCTCAAATATTGGTCTAATGGAAATCATGTCCATTGTAAGTGTGCATTCAAATACTTAGTTATTGGTTAGTTTGTTCTCTACACTTGAGACACCTGAAGATAATTGGTATATTTCTCATTATATGATTATGAACAATAAACACATCTCTAAGCAAGCGTTGGTGGTATAGTGATGAGCATAGCTGCTTCCCAAGCAGTTGACCCGGGTTCGATTCCCGGCCAATGCAGGTGAGTTGTATTTTAAAACTACACTTTCCTAATCTTATGTGTAGAAAGTTATGTAATACCAAAGCAGCTGATCTGAAATAAATAAAGAGAGGAAAAAACAAACTTCAGTGAAGACAAGATAGAACACAGGATTTAAGTGACTAATTCCTATCCCCAGCCATTGCACTCACCACAAATGTTGTTAATACATTTAGGGTTGTCATTGAGGTGGAGTAAAAGGGTTTGGGTTATTCAGAAGGGAAGGGTAGCGTGGCCGAGTGGTCTAAGGCGCTGGATTTAGGCTCCAGTCTCTCTGGAGGCGTGGGTTCAAATCCCACCGCTGCCATATTGTTCCAGAAATGATTCTGTTCAACAGCAGTGTGAAACCAAAGGCTAAAGTGTTCCCTACCTGTGAGACTTAGGGGCAAAAAAGAACAATCCAAATACCGTAGAAGCATCTTGGTACCTTGGAAAAAGAAAACCTAATTTAATTTCACTACAATATCATTGGTGATGTGCATGTTAGGAAGCATGTGAAAGGTGATATGAACAATAGGAAGCTTTATAGAAAGTATAGGACGCATCTTTGGAAGCATATGAAGGATGGTAGGAAGCATGGGAAGGGTGATGCCCACTTATGTTTAAAAGGTGGAACTATCATTCTCAATCTACTATTTCTCAATGGACCTTGATGGAGATTTGTTAAAATAAAATACTTGTCGTTTACCGATTCGCAAAATATTCCATAATTCAGGCCCCTGGCCTGCTGTCAGCCTACGTGCAACGTTTCATCCAACCGGGTGTTGTATTTGGCAAGATATTTTGCGCACACACACACAGACATACACACACTCAGACAGAGGCAGCCAATCGTATAATCCCCACCAGGGGATCCACCTGGTGGACACAATAATTAACTGGTGATTGTGCAGCCCTACATTTCCAGATTATGACTTGCAGTTGTGACCGAGTGGTTAAGGTGATGGACTCAAAATCCATTGGGGTTTCCCCGCGCAGGTTCGAATCCTGCCAACTGCGAGCAAAAGCGTAGTCCAAGATCTACCCTGTTGTAGAAGTGACCTTTACTGGAAATGATGCTGCATGGTGTTAAATGTACCACGTTCATTCCTCCTCAGTGGAAATCCCATCAACTTCA
The DNA here is from genome assembly GCF_963971535.1 of Notolepis coatsorum. Classification (NCBI taxonomy): domain Eukaryota; kingdom Metazoa; phylum Chordata; class Actinopteri; order Aulopiformes; family Paralepididae; genus Notolepis; species Notolepis coatsorum. The sequence goes on along the minus strand of NC_140181.1, from coordinate 5,204,492 downwards.
CCCATAGCTGAAGGGCATACTTTGTTGAATGTTTTTGTTGGTGAAAGTTGAACTAATTTGAACTTTTACAAAGCAAGGCACAGATTCTACATGCAGTTGTGACCGAGTGGTTAAGTCAAGTCAAGTCAAGAGTTTTAATTGTCACGGCATACAGGTATACAATGAAATGCGGGTGGTCTTGCCCGCAACGATGTGCAATACAGTGGTACATATAATAGAATCAAAAGAAGAAACAACATTGTGCAGTAACAGATAGCAGGTAACATGGAGTGACATCTCGGTATCTGTACATAGTTATTTACAGCGCATGTGTGACATGCTAGTTAGCTTTGGTAGTGCAATACATTAAGGTGATGGACTTGAAATCCATTGGGGTTCTCCCGCACAGGTTCGAATCCTGTCAACTGCAAACATTTCTTTAGTCCAATGTTGCCCAGCTACTTGTATTCCTGCAACAATCCTCGCCATTGTTATCTCAGGAACTGGGCCATTTGAAATGGCACCAGGGCCTTGCCATGCACCCAGTGTGTTTTGTGTTGTCTTAGTCACTGGCTTAAGTGTCTCTGCCAGCATAGGTTCAAATTCCACCTCTCAAATATTGGTCTAATGGAAATCATGTCCATTGTAAGTGTGCATTCAAATACTTAGTTATTGGTTAGTTTGTTCTCTACACTTGAGACACCTGAAGATAATTGGTATATTTCTCATTATATGATTATGAACAATAAACACATCTCTAAGCAAGCGTTGGTGGTATAGTGGTGAGCATAGCTGCTTCCCAAGCAGTTGACCCGGGTTCGATTCCCGGCCAATGCAGGAGAGTTGTATTTTAAAACTACACTTTCCTAATCTTATGTGTAGAAAGTTATGTAATACCAAAGCAGCTGATCTGAAATAAATAAAGAGAGGAAAAAACAAACTTCAGTGAAGACAAGATTGAACACAGGATTTAAGTGACTAATTCCTATCCCCAGCCATTGCACTCACCACAAATGTTGTTAATACATTTAGGGTTGTCATTGAGGTGGAGTAAAAGGGTTTGGGTTATTCAGAAGGGAAGGGTAGCGTGGCCGAGTGGTCTAAGGCGCTGGATTTAGGCTCCAGTCTCTCTGGAGGCGTGGGTTCAAATCCCACCGCTGCCATATTGTTCCAGAAATGATTCTGTTCAACAGCAGTGTGAAACCAAAGGCTAAAGTGTTCCCTACCTGTGAGACTTAGGGGCAAAAAAGAACAATCCAAATACCGTAGAAGCATCTTGGTACCTTGGAAAAAGAAAACCTAATTTAATTTCACTACAATATCATTGGTGATGTGCATGTTAGGAAGCATGTGAAAGGTGATATGAACAATAGGAAGCTTTATAGAAAGTATAGGACGCATCTTTGGAAGCATATGAAGGATGGTAGGAAGCATGGGAAGGGTGATGCCCACTTATGTTTAAAAGGTGGAACTATCATTCTCAATCTACTATTTCTCAATGGACCTTGATGGAGATTTGTTAAAATAAAATACTTGTCGTTTACCGATTCGCAAAATATTCCATAATTCAGGCCCCTGGCCTGCTGTCAGCCTACGTGCAACGTTTCATCCAACCGGGTGTTGTATTTGGCAAGATATTTTGCGCACACACACACAGACATACACACACTCAGACAGAGGCAGCCAATCGTATAATCCCCACCAGGGGATCCACCTGGTGGACACAATAATTAACTGGTGATTGTGCAGCCCTACATTTCCAGATTATGACTTGCAGTTGTGACCGAGTGGTTAAGGTGATGGACTCGAAATCCATTGGGGTTTCCCCGCGCAGGTTCGAATCCTGCCAACTGCGAGCAAAAGCGTAGTCCAAGATCTACCCTGTTGCAGAAGTGACCTTTACTGGAAATGATGCTGCATGGTGTTAAATGTACCACGTTCATTCCTCCTCAGTGGAAATCCCATCAACTTCGCCCATAGCTGAAGGGCATACTTTGTTGAATGTTTTTGTTGGTGAAAGTTGAACTAATTTGAACTTTTACAAAGCAAGGCACAGATTCTACATGCAGTTGTGACCGAGTGGTTAAGGTGATGGACTTGAAATCCATTGGGGTTCTCCCGCACAGGTTCGAATCCTGTCAACTGCAAACATTTCTTTAGTCCAATGTTGCCCAGCTACTTGTATTCCTGCAACAATCCTCGCCATTGTTATCTCAGGAACTGGGCCATTTGAAATGGCACCAGGGCCTTGCCATGCACCCAGTGTGTTTTGTGTTGTCTTAGTCACTGGCTTAAGTGTCTCTGCCAGCATAGGTTCAAATTCCACCTCTCAAATATTGGTCTAATGGAAATCATGTCCATTGTAAGTGTGCATTCAAATACTTAGTTATTGGTTAGTTTGTTCTCTACACTTGAGACACCTGAAGATAATTGGTATATTTCTCATTATATGATTATGAACAATAAACACATCTCTAAGCAAGCGTTGGTGGTATAGTGATGAGCATAGCTGCTTCCCAAGCAGTTGACCCGGGTTCGATTCCCGGCCAATGCAGGTGAGTTGTATTTTAAAACTACACTTTCCTAATCTTATGTGTAGAAAGTTATGTAATACCAAAGCAGCTGATCTGAAATAAATAAAGAGAGGAAAAAACAAACTTCAGTGAAGACAAGATAGAACACAGGATTTAAGTGACTAATTCCTATCCCCAGCCATTGCACTCACCACAAATGTTGTTAATACATTTAGGGTTGTCATTGAGGTGGAGTAAAAGGGTTTGGGTTATTCAGAAGGGAAGGGTAGCGTGGCCGAGTGGTCTAAGGCGCTGGATTTAGGCTCCAGTCTCTCTGGAGGCGTGGGTTCAAATCCCACCGCTGCCATATTGTTCCAGAAATGATTCTGTTCAACAGCAGTGTGAAACCAAAGGCTAAAGTGTTCCCTACCTGTGAGACTTAGGGGCAAAAAAGAACAATCCAAATACCGTAGAAGCATCTTGGTACCTTGGAAAAAGAAAACCTAATTTAATTTCACTACAATATCATTGGTGATGTGCATGTTAGGAAGCATGTGAAAGGTGATATGAACAATAGGAAGCTTTATAGAAAGTATAGGACGCATCTTTGGAAGCATATGAAGGATGGTAGGAAGCATGGGAAGGGTGATGCCCACTTATGTTTAAAAGGTGGAACTATCATTCTCAATCTACTATTTCTCAATGGACCTTGATGGAGATTTGTTAAAATAAAATACTTGTCGTTTACCGATTCGCAAAATATTCCATAATTCAGGCCCCTGGCCTGCTGTCAGCCTACGTGCAACGTTTCATCCAACCGGGTGTTGTATTTGGCAAGATATTTTGCGCACACACACACAGACATACACACACTCAGACAGAGGCAGCCAATCGTATAATCCCCACCAGGGGATCCACCTGGTGGACACAATAATTAACTGGTGATTGTGCAGCCCTACATTTCCAGATTATGACTTGCAGTTGTGACCGAGTGGTTAAGGTGATGGACTCAAAATCCATTGGGGTTTCCCCGCGCAGGTTCGAATCCTGCCAACTGCGAGCAAAAGCGTAGTCCAAGATCTACCCTGTTGTAGAAGTGACCTTTACTGGAAATGATGCTGCATGGTGTTAAATGTACCACGTTCATTCCTCCTCAGTGGAAATCCCATCAACTTCACCCATAGCTGAAGGGCATACTTTGTTGAATGTTTTTGTTGGTGAAAGTTGAACTAATTTGAACTTTTACAAAGCAAGGCACAGATTCTACATGCAGTTGTGACCGAGTGGTTAAGTCAAGTCAAGTCAAGAGTTTTAATTGTCACGGCATACAGGTATACAATGAAATGCGGGTGGTCTTGCCCGCAACGATGTGCAATACAGTGGTACATATAATAGAATCAAAAGAAGAAACAACATTGTGCAGTAACAGATAGCAGGTAACATGGAGTGACATCTCGGTATCTGTACATAGTTATTTACAGCGCATGTGTGACATGCTAGTTAGCTTTGGTAGTGCAATACATTAAGGTGATGGACTTGAAATCCATTGGGGTTCTCCCGCACAGGTTCGAATCCTGTCAACTGCAAACATTTCTTTAGTCCAATGTTGCCCAGCTACTTGTATTCCTGCAACAATCCTCGCCATTGTTATCTCAGGAACTGGGCCATTTGAAATGGCACCAGGGCCTTGCCATGCACCCAGTGTGTTTTGTGTTGTCTTAGTCACTGGCTTAAGTGTCTCTGCCAGCATAGGTTCAAATTCCACCTCTCAAATATTGGTCTAATGGAAATCATGTCCATTGTAAGTGTGCATTCAAATACTTAGTTATTGGTTAGTTTGTTCTCTACACTTGAGACACCTGAAGATAATTGGTATATTTCTCATTATATGATTATGAACAATAAACACATCTCTAAGCAAGCGTTGGTGGTATAGTGGTGAGCATAGCTGCTTCCCAAGCAGTTGACCCGGGTTCGATTCCCGGCCAATGCAGGAGAGTTGTATTTTAAAACTACACTTTCCTAATCTTATGTGTAGAAAGTTATGTAATACCAAAGCAGCTGATCTGAAATAAATAAAGAGAGGAAAAAACAAACTTCAGTGAAGACAAGATTGAACACAGGATTTAAGTGACTAATTCCTATCCCCAGCCATTGCACTCACCACAAATGTTGTTAATACATTTAGGGTTGTCATTGAGGTGGAGTAAAAGGGTTTGGGTTATTCAGAAGGGAAGGGTAGCGTGGCCGAGTGGTCTAAGGCGCTGGATTTAGGCTCCAGTCTCTCTGGAGGCGTGGGTTCAAATCCCACCGCTGCCATATTGTTCCAGAAATGATTCTGTTCAACAGCAGTGTGAAACCAAAGGCTAAAGTGTTCCCTACCTGTGAGACTTAGGGGCAAAAAAGAACAATCCAAATACCGTAGAAGCATCTTGGTACCTTGGAAAAAGAAAACCTAATTTAATTTCACTACAATATCATTGGTGATGTGCATGTTAGGAAGCATGTGAAAGGTGATATGAACAATAGGAAGCTTTATAGAAAGTATAGGACGCATCTTTGGAAGCATATGAAGGATGGTAGGAAGCATGGGAAGGGTGATGCCCACTTATGTTTAAAAGGTGGAACTATCATTCTCAATCTACTATTTCTCAATGGACCTTGATGGAGATTTGTTAAAATAAAATACTTGTCGTTTACCGATTCGCAAAATATTCCATAATTCAGGCCCCTGGCCTGCTGTCAGCCTACGTGCAACGTTTCATCCAACCGGGTGTTGTATTTGGCAAGATATTTTGCGCACACACACACAGACATACACACACTCAGACAGAGGCAGCCAATCGTATAATCCCCACCAGGGGATCCACCTGGTGGACACAATAATTAACTGGTGATTGTGCAGCCCTACATTTCCAGATTATGACTTGCAGTTGTGACCGAGTGGTTAAGGTGATGGACTCGAAATCCATTGGGGTTTCCCCGCGCAGGTTCGAATCCTGCCAACTGCGAGCAAAAGCGTAGTCCAAGATCTACCCTGTTGCAGAAGTGACCTTTACTGGAAATTATGCTGCATGGTGTTAAATGTACCACGTTCATTCCTCCTCAGTGGAAATCCCATCAACTTCGCCCATAGCTGAAGGGCATACTTTGTTGAATGTTTTTGTTGGTGAAAGTTGAACTAATTTGAACTTTTACAAAGCAAGGCACAGATTCTACATGCAGTTGTGACCGAGTGGTTAAGGTGATGGACTTGAAATCCATTGGGGTTCTCCCGCACAGGTTCGAATCCTGTCAACTGCAAACATTTCTTTAGTCCAATGTTGCCCAGCTACTTGTATTCCTGCAACAATCCTCGCCATTGTTATCTCAGGAACTGGGCCATTTGAAATGGCACCAGGGCCTTGCCATGCACCCAGTGTGTTTTGTGTTGTCTTAGTCACTGGCTTAAGTGTCTCTGCCAGCATAGGTTCAAATTCCACCTCTCAAATATTGGTCTAATGGAAATCATGTCCATTGTAAGTGTGCATTCAAATACTTAGTTATTGGTTAGTTTGTTCTCTACACTTGAGACACCTGAAGATAATTGGTATATTTCTCATTATATGATTATGAACAATAAACACATCTCTAAGCAAGCGTTGGTGGTATAGTGGTGAGCATAGCTGCTTCCCAAGCAGTTGACCCGGGTTCGATTCCCGGCCAATGCAGGTGAGTTGTATTTTAAAACTACACTTTCCTAATCTTATGTGTAGAAAGTTATGTAATACCAAAGCAGCTGATCTGAAATAAATAAAGAGAGGAAAAAACAAACTTCAGTGAAGACAAGATAGAACACAGGATTTAAGTGACTAATTCCTATCCCCAGCCATTGCACTCACCACAAATGTTGTTGATACATTTAGGGTTGTCATTGAGGTGGAGTAAAAGGGTTTGGGTTATTCAGAAGGGAAGGGTAGCGTGGCCGAGTGGTCTAAGGCGCTGGATTTAGGCTCCAGTCTCTCTGGAGGCGTGGGTTCAAATCCCACCGCTGCCATATTGTTCCAGAAATGATTCTGTTCAACAGCAGTGTGAAACCAAAGGCTAAAGTGTTCCCTACCTGTGAGACTTAGGGGCAAAAAAGAACAATCCAAATACCGTAGAAGCATCTTGGTACCTTGGAAAAAGAAAACCTAATTTAATTTCACTACAATATCATTGGTGATGTGCATGTTAGGAAGCATGTGAAAGGTGATATGAACAATAGGAAGCTTTATAGAAAGTATAGGACGCATCTTTGGAAGCATATGAAGGATGGTAGGAAGCATGGGAAGGGTGATGCCCACTTATGTTTAAAAGGTGGAACTATCATTCTCAATCTACTATTTCTCAATGGACCTTGATGGATATTTGTTAAAATAAAATACTTGTCGTTTACCGATTCGCAAAATATTCCATAATTCAGGCCCCTGGCCTGCTGTCAGCCTACGTGCAACGTTTCATCCAACCGGGTGTTGTATTTGGCAAGATATTTTGCGCACACACACACAGACATACACACACTCAGACAGAGGCAGCCAATCGTATAATCCCCACCAGGGGATCCACCTGGTGGACACAATAATTAACTGGTGATTGTGCAGCCCGACATTTCCAGATTATGACTTGCAGTTGTGACCGAGTGGTTAAGGTGATGGACTCGAAATCCATTGGGGTTTCCCCGCGCAGGTTCGAATCCTGCCAACTGCGAGCAAAAGCGTAGTCCAAGATCTACCCTGTTGCAGAAGTGACCTTTACTGGAAATTATGCTGCATGGTGTTAAATGTACCACGTTCATTCCTCCTCAGTGGAAATCCCATCAACTTCGCCCATAGCTGAAGGGCATACTTTGTTGAATGTTTTTGTTGGTGAAAGTTGAACTAATTTGAACTTTTACAAAGCAAGGCACAGATTCTACATGCAGTTGTGACCGAGTGGTTAAGTCAAGTCAAGTCAAGAGTTTTAATTGTCACGGCATACAGGTATACAATGAAATGCGGGTGGTCTTGCCCGCAACGATGTGCAATACAGTGGTACATATAATAGAATCAAAAGAAGAAACAACATTGTGCAGTAACAGATAGCAGGTAACATGGAGTGACATCTCGGTATCTGTACATAGTTATTTACAGCGCATGTGTGACATGCTAGTTAGCTTTGGTAGTGCAATACATTAAGGTGATGGACTTGAAATCCATTGGGGTTCTCCCGCACAGGTTCGAATCCTGTCAACTGCAAACATTTCTTTAGTCCAATGTTGCCCAGCTACTTGTATTCCTGCAACAATCCTCGCCATTGTTATCTCAGGAACTGGGCCATTTGAAATGGCACCAGGGCCTTGCCATGCACCCAGTGTGTTTTGTGTTGTCTTAGTCACTGGCTTAAGTGTCTCTGCCAGCATAGGTTCAAATTCCACCTCTCAAATATTGGTCTAATGGAAATCATGTCCATTGTAAGTGTGCATTCAAATACTTAGTTATTGGTTAGTTTGTTCTCTACACTTGAGACACCTGAAGATAATTGGTATATTTCTCATTATATGATTATGAACAATAAACACATCTCTAAGCAAGCGTTGGTGGTATAGTGGTGAGCATAGCTGCTTCCCAAGCAGTTGACCCGGGTTCGATTCCCGGCCAATGCAGGAGAGTTGTATTTTAAAACTACACTTTCCTAATCTTATGTGTAGAAAGTTATGTAATACCAAAGCAGCTGATCTGAAATAAATAAAGAGAGGAAAAAACAAACTTCAGTGAAGACAAGATTGAACACAGGATTTAAGTGACTAATTCCTATCCCCAGCCATTGCACTCACCACAAATGTTGTTAATACATTTAGGGTTGTCATTGAGGTGGAGTAAAAGGGTTTGGGTTATTCAGAAGGGAAGGGTAGCGTGGCCGAGTGGTCTAAGGCGCTGGATTTAGGCTCCAGTCTCTCTGGAGGCGTGGGTTCAAATCCCACCGCTGCCATATTGTTCCAGAAATGATTCTGTTCAACAGCAGTGTGAAACCAAAGGCTAAAGTGTTCCCTACCTGTGAGACTTAGGGGCAAAAAAGAACAATCCAAATACCGTAGAAGCATCTTGGTACCTTGGAAAAAGAAAACCTAATTTAATTTCACTACAATATCATTGGTGATGTGCATGTTAGGAAGCATGTGAAAGGTGATATGAACAATAGGAAGCTTTATAGAAAGTATAGGACGCATCTTTGGAAGCATATGAAGGATGGTAGGAAGCATGGGAAGGGTGATGCCCACTTATGTTTAAAAGGTGGAACTATCATTCTCAATCTACTATTTCTCAATGGACCTTGATGGAGATTTGTTAAAATAAAATACTTGTCGTTTACCGATTCGCAAAATATTCCATAATTCAGGCCCCTGGCCTGCTGTCAGCCTACGTGCAACGTTTCATCCAACCGGGTGTTGTATTTGGCAAGATATTTTGCGCACACACACACAGACATACACACACTCAGACAGAGGCAGCCAATCGTATAATCCCCACCAGGGGATCCACCTGGTGGACACAATAATTAACTGGTGATTGTGCAGCCCTACATTTCCAGATTATGACTTGCAGTTGTGACCGAGTGGTTAAGGTGATGGACTCGAAATCCATTGGGGTTTCCCCGCGCAGGTTCGAATCCTGCCAACTGCGAGCAAAAGCGTAGTCCAAGATCTACCCTGTTGCAGAAGTGACCTTTACTGGAAATTATGCTGCATGGTGTTAAATGTACCACGTTCATTCCTCCTCAGTGGAAATCCCATCAACTTCGCCCATAGCTGAAGGGCATACTTTGTTGAATGTTTTTGTTGGTGAAAGTTGAACTAATTTGAACTTTTACAAAGCAAGGCACAGATTCTACATGCAGTTGTGACCGAGTGGTTAAGGTGATGGACTTGAAATCCATTGGGGTTCTCCCGCACAGGTTCGAATCCTGTCAACTGCAAACATTTCTTTAGTCCAATGTTGCCCAGCTACTTGTATTCCTGCAACAATCCTCGCCATTGTTATCTCAGGAACTGGGCCATTTGAAATGGCACCAGGGCCTTGCCATGCACCCAGTGTGTTTTGTGTTGTCTTAGTCACTGGCTTAAGTGTCTCTGCCAGCATAGGTTCAAATTCCACCTCTCAAATATTGGTCTAATGGAAATCATGTCCATTGTAAGTGTGCATTCAAATACTTAGTTATTGGTTAGTTTGTTCTCTACACTTGAGACACCTGAAGATAATTGGTATATTTCTCATTATATGATTATGAACAATAAACACATCTCTAAGCAAGCGTTGGTGGTATAGTGGTGAGCATAGCTGCTTCCCAAGCAGTTGACCCGGGTTCGATTCCCGGCCAATGCAGGTGAGTTGTATTTTAAAACTACACTTTCCTAATCTTATGTGTAGAAAGTTATGTAATACCAAAGCAGCTGATCTGAAATAAATAAAGAGAGGAAAAAACAAACTTCAGTGAAGACAAGATAGAACACAGGATTTAAGTGACTAATTCCTATCCCCAGCCATTGCACTCACCACAAATGTTGTTGATACATTTAGGGTTGTCATTGAGGTGGAGTAAAAGGGTTTGGGTTATTCAGAAGGGAAGGGTAGCGTGGCCGAGTGGTCTAAGGCGCTGGATTTAGGCTCCAGTCTCTCTGGAGGCGTGGGTTCAAATCCCACCGCTGCCATATTGTTCCAGAAATGATTCTGTTCAACAGCAGTGTGAAACCAAAGGCTAAAGTGTTCCCTACCTGTGAGACTTAGGGGCAAAAAAGAACAATCCAAATACCGTAGAAGCATCTTGGTACCTTGGAAAAAGAAAACCTAATTTAATTTCACTACAATATCATTGGTGATGTGCATGTTAGGAAGCATGTGAAAGGTGATATGAACAATAGGAAGCTTTATAGAAAGTATAGGACGCATCTTTGGAAGCATATGAAGGATGGTAGGAAGCATGGGAAGGGTGATGCCCACTTATGTTTAAAAGGTGGAACTATCATTCTCAATCTACTATTTCTCAATGGACCTTGATGGATATTTGTTAAAATAAAATACTTGTCGTTTACCGATTCGCAAAATATTCCATAATTCAGGCCCCTGGCCTGCTGTCAGCCTACGTGCAACGTTTCATCCAACCGGGTGTTGTATTTGGCAAGATATTTTGCGCACACACACACAGACATACACACACTCAGACAGAGGCAGCCAATCGTATAATCCCCACCAGGGGATCCACCTGGTGGACACAATAATTAACTGGTGATTGTGCAGCCCTACATTTCCAGATTATGACTTGCAGTTGTGACCGAGTGGTTAAGGTGATGGACTCGAAATCCATTGGGGTTTCCCCGCGCAGGTTCGAATCCTGCCAACTGCGAGCAAAAGCGTAGTCCAAGATCTACCCTGTTGCAGAAGTGACCTTTACTGGAAATTATGCTGCATGGTGTTAAATGTACCACGTTCATTCCTCCTCAGTGGAAATCCCATCAACTTCGCCCATAGCTGAAGGGCATACTTTGTTGAATGTTTTTGTTGGTGAAAGTTGAACTAATTTGAACTTTTACAAAGCAAGGCACAGATTCTACATGCAGTTGTGACCGAGTGGTTAAGGTGATGGACTTGAAATCCATTGGGGTTCTCCCGCACAGGTTCGAATCCTGTCAACTGCAAACATTTCTTTAGTCCAATGTTGCCCAGCTACTTGTATTCCTGCAACAATCCTCGCCATTGTTATCTCAGGAACTGGGCCATTTGAAATGGCACCAGGGCCTTGCCATGCACCCAGTGTGTTTTGTGTTGTCTTAGTCACTGGCTTAAGTGTCTCTGCCAGCATAGGTTCAAATTCCACCTCTCAAATATTGGTCTAATGGAAATCATGTCCATTGTAAGTGTGCATTCAAATACTTAGTTATTGGTTAGTTTGTTCTCTACACTTGAGACACCTGAAGATAATTGGTATATTTCTCATTATATGATTATGAACAATAAACACATCTCTAAGCAAGCGTTGGTGGTATAGTGGTGAGCATAGCTGCTTCCCAAGCAGTTGACCCGGGTTCGATTCCCGGCCAATGCAGGTGAGTTGTATTTTAAAACTACACTTTCCTAATCTTATGTGTAGAAAGTTATGTAATACCAAAGCAGCTGATCTGAAATAAATAAAGAGAGGAAAAAACAAACTTCAGTGAAGACAAGATAGAACACAGGATTTAAGTGACTAATTCCTATCCCCAGCCATTGCACTCACCACAAATGTTGTTAATACATTTAGGGTTGTCATTGAGGTGGAGTAAAAGGGTTTGGGTTATTCAGAAGGGAAGGGTAGCGTGGCCGAGTGGTCTAAGGCGCTGGATTTAGGCTCCAGTCTCTCTGGAGGCGTGGGTTCAAATCCCACCGCTGCCATATTGTTCCAGAAATGATTCTGTTCAACAGCAGTGTGAAACCAAAGGCTAAAGTGTTCCCTACCTGTGAGACTTAGGGGCAAAAAAGAACAATCCAAATACCGTAGAAGCATCTTGGTACCTTGGAAAAAGAAAACCTAATTTAATTTCACTACAATATCATTGGTGATGTGCATGTTAGGAAGCATGTGAAAGGTGATATGAACAATAGGAAGCTTTATAGAAAGTATAGGACGCATCTTTGGAAGCATATGAAGGATGGTAGGAAGCATGGGAAGGGTGATGCCCACTTATGTTTAAAAGGTGGAACTATCATTCTCAATCTACTATTTCTCAATGGACCTTGATGGAGATTTGTTAAAATAAAATACTTGTCGTTTACCGATTCGCAAAATATTCCATAATTCAGGCCCCTGGCCTGCTGTCAGCCTACGTGCAACGTTTCATCCAACCGGGTGTTGTATTTGGCAAGATATTTTGCGCACACACACACAGACATACACACACTCAGACAGAGGCAGCCAATCGTATAATCCCCACCAGGGGATCCACCTGGTGGACACAATAATTAACTGGTGATTGTGCAGCCCTACATTTCCAGATTATGACTTGCAGTTGTGACCGAGTGGTTAAGGTGATGGACTCGAAATCCATTGGGGTTTCCCCGCGCAGGTTCGAATCCTGCCAACTGCGAGCAAAAGCGTAGTCCAAGATCTACCCTGTTGCAGAAGTGACCTTTACTGGAAATGATGCTGCATGGTGTTAAATGTACCACGTTCATTCCTCCTCAGTGGAAATCCCATCAACTTCGCCCATAGCTGAAGGGCATACTTTGTTGAATGTTTTTGTTGGTGAAAGTTGAACTAATTTGAACTTTTACAAAGCAAGGCACAGATTCTACATGCAGTTGTGACCGAGTGGTTAAGGTGATGGACTTGAAATCCATTGGGGTTCTCCCGCACAGGTTCGAATCCTGTCAACTGCAAACATTTCTTTAGTCCAATGTTGCCCAGCTACTTGTATTCCTGCAACAATCCTCGCCATTGTTATCTCAGGAACTGGGCCATTTGAAATGGCACCAGGGCCTTGCCATGCACCCAGTGTGTTTTGTGTTGTCTTAGTCACTGGCTTAAGTGTCTCTGCCAGCATAGGTTCAAATTCCACCTCTCAAATATTGGTCTAATGGAAATCATGTCCATTGTAAGTGTGCATTCAAATACTTAGTTATTGGTTAGTTTGTTCTCTACACTTGAGACACCTGAAGATAATTGGTATATTTCTCATTATATGATTATGAACAATAAACACATCTCTAAGCAAGCGTTGGTGGTATAGTGGTGAGCATAGCTGCTTCCCAAGCAGTTGACCCGGGTTCGATTCCCGGCCAATGCAGGTGAGTTGTATTTTAAAACTACACTTTCCTAATCTTATGTGTAGAAAGTTATGTAATACCAAAGCAGCTGATCTGAAATAAATAAAGAGAGGAAAAAACAAACTTCAGTGAAGACAAGATAGAACACAGGATTTAAGTGACTAATTCCTATCCCCAGCCATTGCACTCACCACAAATGTTGTTAATACATTTAGGGTTGTCATTGAGGTGGAGTAAAAGGGTTTGGGTTATTCAGAAGGGAAGGGTAGTGTGGCCGAGTGGTCTAAGGCGCTGGATTTAGGCTCCAGTCTCTCTGGAGGCGTGGGTTCAAATCCCACCGCTGCCATATTGTTCCAGAAATGATTCTGTTCAACAGCAGTGTGAAACCAAAGGCTAAAGTGTTCCCTACCTGTGAGACTTAGGGGCAAAAAAGAACAATCCAAATACCGTAGAAGCATCTTGGTACCTTGGAAAAAGAAAACCTAATTTAATTTCACTACAATATCATTGGTGATGTGCATGTTAGGAAGCATGTGAAAGGTGATATGAACAATAGGAAGCTTTATAGAAAGTATAGGACGCATCTTTGGAAGCATATGGAGGATGGTAGGAAGCATGGGAAGGGTGATGCCCACTTATGTTTAAAAGGTGGAACTATCATTCTCAATCTACTATTTCTCAATGGACCTTGATGGAGATTTGTTAAAATAAAATACTTGTCGTTTACCGATTCGCAAAATATTCCATAATTCAGGCCCCTGGCCTGCTGTCAGCCTACGTGCAACGTTTCATCCAACCGGGTGTTGTATTTGGCAAGATATTTTGCGCACACACACACAGACATACACACACTCAGACAGAGGCAGCCAATCGTATAATCCCCACCAGGGGATCCACCTGGTGGACACAATAATTAACTGGTGATTGTGCAGCCCTACATTTCCAGATTATGACTTGCAGTTGTGACCGAGTGGTTAAGGTGATGGACTCGAAATCCATTGGGGTTTCCCCGCGCAGGTTCGAATCCTGCCAACTGCGAGCAAAAGCGTAGTCCAAGATCTACCCTGTTGCAGAAGTGACCTTTACTGGAAATGATGCTGCATGGTGTTAAATGTACCACGTTCATTCCTCCTCAGTGGAAATCCCATCAACTTCACCCATAGCTGAAGGGCATACTTTGTTGAATGTTTTTGTTGGTGAAAGTTGAACTAATTTGAACTTTTACAAAGCAAGGCACAGATTCTACATGCAGTTGTGACCGAGTGGTTAAGTCAAGTCAAGTCAAGAGTTTTAATTGTCACGGCATACAGGTATACAATGAAATGCGGGTGGTCTTGCCCGCAACGATGTGCAATACAGTGGTACATATAATAGAATCAAAAGAAGAAACAACATTGTGCAGTAACAGATAGCAGGTAACATGGAGTGACATCTCGGTATCTGTACATAGTTATTTACAGCGCATGTGTGACATGCTAGTTAGCTTTGGTAGTGCAATACATTAAGGTGATGGACTTCAAATCCATTGGGGTTCTCCCGCACAGGTTCGAATCCTGTCAACTGCAAACATTTCTTTAGTCCAATGTTGCCCAGCTACTTGTATTCCTGCAACAATCCTCGCCATTGTTATCTCAGGAACTGGGCCATTTGAAATGGCACCAGGGCCTTGCCATGCACCCAGTGTGTTTTGTGTTGTCTTAGTCACTGGCTTAAGTGTCTCTGCCAGCATAGGTTCAAATTCCACCTCTCAAATATTGGTCTAATGGAAATCATGTCCATTGTAAGTGTGCATTCAAATACTTAGTTATTGGTTAGTTTGTTCTCTACACTTGAGACACCTGAAGATAATTGGTATATTTCTCATTATATGATTATGAACAATAAACACATCTCTAAGCAAGCGTTGGTGGTATAGTGGTGAGCATAGCTGCTTCCCAAGCAGTTGACCCGGGTTCGATTCCCGGCCAATGCAGGTGAGTTGTATTTTAAAACTACACTTTCCTAATCTTATGTGTAGAAAGTTATGTAATACCAAAGCAGCTGATCTGAAATAAATAAAGAGAGGAAAAAACAAACTTCAGTGAAGACAAGATAGAACACAGGATTTAAGTGACTAATTCCTATCCCCAGCCATTGCACTCACCACAAATGTTGTTAATACATTTAGGGTTGTCATTGAGGTGGAGTAAAAGGGTTTGGGTTATTCAGAAGGGAAGGGTAGCGTGGCCGAGTGGTCTAAGGCGCTGCATTTAGGCTCCAGTCTCTCTGGAGGCGTGGGTTCAAATCCCACCGCTGCCATATTGTTCCAGAAATGATTCTGTTCAACAGCAGTGTGAAACCAAAGGCTAAAGTGTTCCCTACCTGTGAGACTTAGGGGCAAAAAAGAACAATCCAAATACCCTAGAAGCATCTTGGTACCTTGGAAAAAGAAAACCTAATTTAATTTCACTACAATATCATTGGTGATGTGCATGTTAGGAAGCATGTGAAAGGTGATATGAACAATAGGAAGCTTTATAGAAAGTATAGGACGCATCTTTGGAAGCATATGAAGGATGGTAGGAAGCATGGGAAGGGTGATGCCCACTTATGTTTAAAAGGTGGAACTATCATTCTCAATCTACTATTTCTCAATGGACCTTGATGGAGATTTGTTAAAATAAAATACTTGTCGTTTACCGATTCGCAAAATATTCCATAATTCAGGCCCCTGGCCTGCTGTCAGCCTACGTGCAACGTTTCATCCAACCGGGTGTTGTATTTGGCAAGATATTTTGCGCACACACACACAGACATACACACACTCAGACAGAGGCAGCCAATCGTATAATCCCCACCAGGGGATCCACCTGGTGGACACAATAATTAACTGGTGATTGTGCAGCCCTACATTTCCAGATTATGACTTGCAGTTGTGACCGAGTGGTTAAGGTGATGGACTCGAAATCCATTGGGGTTTCCCCGCGCAGGTTCGAATCCTGCCAACTGCGAGCAAAAGCGTAGTCCAAGATCTACCCTGTTGCAGAAGTGACCTTTACTGGAAATTATGCTGCATGGTGTTAAATGTACCACGTTCATTCCTCCTCAGTGGAAATCCCATCAACTTCGCCCATAGCTGAAGGGCATACTTTGTTGAATGTTTTTGTTGGTGAAAGTTGAACTAATTTGAACTTTTACAAAGCAAGGCACAGATTCTACATGCAGTTGTGACCGAGTGGTTAAGGTGATGGACTTGAAATCCATTGGGGTTCTCCCGCACAGGTTCGAATCCTGTCAACTGCAAACATTTCTTTAGTCCAATGTTGCCCAGCTACTTGTATTCCTGCAACAATCCTCGCCATTGTTATCTCAGGAACTGGGCCATTTGAAATGGCACCAGGGCCTTGCCATGCACCCAGTGTGTTTTGTGTTGTCTTAGTCACTGGCTTAAGTGTCTCTGCCAGCATAGGTTCAAATTCCACCTCTCAAATATTGGTCTAATGGAAATCATGTCCATTGTAAGTGTGCATTCAAATACTTAGTTATTGGTTAGTTTGTTCTCTACACTTGAGACACCTGAAGATAATTGGTATATTTCTCATTATATGATTATGAACAATAAACACATCTCTAAGCAAGCGTTGGTGGTATAGTGGTGAGCATAGCTGCTTCCCAAGCAGTTGACCCGGGTTCGATTCCCGGCCAATGCAGGTGAGTTGTATTTTAAAACTACACTTTCCTAATCTTATGTGTAGAAAGTTATGTAATACCAAAGCAGCTGATCTGAAATAAATAAAGAGAGGAAAAAACAAACTTCAGTGAAGACAAGATAGAACACAGGATTTAAGTGACTAATTCCTATCCCCAGCCATTGCACTCACCACAAATGTTGTTAATACATTTAGGGTTGTCATTGAGGTGGAGTAAAAGGGTTTGGGTTATTCAGAAGGGAAGGGTAGCGTGGCTGAGTGGTCTAAGGCGCTGGATTTAGGCTCCAGTCTCTCTGGAGGCGTGGGTTCAAATCCCACCGCTGCCATATTGTTCCAGAAATGATTCTGTTCAACAGCAGTGTGAAACCAAAGGCTAAAGTGTTCCCTACCTGTGAGACTTAGGGGCAAAAAAGAACAATCCAAATACCGTAGAAGCATCTTGGTACCTTGGAAAAAGAAAACCTAATTTAATTTCACTACAATATCATTGGTGATGTGCATGTTAGGAAGCATGTGAAAGGTGATATGAACAATAGGAAGCTTTATAGAAAGTATAGGACGCATCTTTGGAAGCATATGAAGGATGGTAGGAAGCATGGGAAGGGTGATGCCCACTTATGTTTAAAAGGTGGAACTATCATTCTCAATCTACTATTTCTCAATGGACCTTGATGGAGATTTGTTAAAATAAAATACTTGTCGTTTACCGATTCGCAAAATATTCCATAATTCAGGCCCCTGGCCTGCTGTCAGCCTACGTGCAACGTTTCATCCAACCGGGTGTTGTATTTGGCAAGATATTTTGCGCACACACACACAGACATACACACACTCAGACAGAGGCAGCCAATCGTATAATCCCCACCAGGGGATCCACCTGGTGGACACAATAATTAACTGGTGATTGTGCAGCCCTACATTTCCAGATTATGACTTGCAGTTGTGACCGAGTGGTTAAGGTGATGGACTCGAAATCCATTGGGGTTTCCCCGCGCAGGTTCGAATCCTGCCAACTGCGAGCAAAAGCGTAGTCCAAGATCTACCCTGTTGCAGAAGTGACCTTTACTGGAAATTATGCTGCATGGTGTTAAATGTACCACGTTCATTCCTCCTCAGTGGAAATCCCATCAACTTCGCCCAAAGCTGAAGGGCATACTTTGTTGAATGTTTTTGTTGGTGAAAGTTGAACTAATTTGAACTTTTACAAAGCAAGGCACAGATTCTACATGCAGTTGTGACCGAGTGGTTAAGGTGATGGACTTGAAATCCATTGGGGTTCTCCCGCACAGGTTCGAATCCTGTCAACTGCAAACATTTCTTTAGTCCAATGTTGCCCAGCTACTTGTATTCCTGCAACAATCCTCGCCATTGTTATCTCAGGAACTGGGCCATTTGAAATGGCACCAGGGCCTTGCCATGCACCCAGTGTGTTTTGTGTTGTCTTAGTCACTGGCTTAAGTGTCTCTGCCAGCATAGGTTCAAATTCCACCTCTCAAATATTGGTCTAATGGAAATCATGTCCATTGTAAGTGTGCATTCAAATACTTAGTTATTGGTTAGTTTGTTCTCTACACTTGAGACACCTGAAGATAATTGGTATATTTCTCATTATATGATTATGAACAATAAACACATCTCTAAGCAAGCGTTGGTGGTATAGTGGTGAGCATAGCTGCTTCCCAAGCAGTTGACCCGGGTTCGATTCCCGGCCAATGCAGGTGAGTTGTATTTTAAAACTACACTTTCCTAATCTTATGTGTAGAAAGTTATGTAATACCAAAGCAGCTGATCTGAAATAAATAAAGAGAGGAAAAAACAAACTTCAGTGAAGACAAGATAGAACACAGGATTTAAGTGACTAATTCCTATCCCCAGCCATTGCACTCACCACAAATGTTGTTAATACATTTAGGGTTGTCATTGAGGTGGAGTAAAAGGGTTTGGGTTATTCAGAAGGGAAGGGTAGCGTGGCCGAGTGGTCTAAGGCGCTGGATTTAGGCTCCAGTCTCTCTGGAGGCGTGGGTTCAAATCCCACCGCTGCCATATTGTTCCAGAAATGATTCTGTTCAACAGCAGTGTGAAACCAAAGGCTAAAGTGTTCCCTACCTGTGAGACTTAGGGGCAAAAAAGAACAATCCAAATACCGTAGAAGCATCTTGGTACCTTGGAAAAAGAAAACCTAATTTAATTTCACTACAATATCATTGGTGATGTGCATGTTAGGAAGCATGTGAAAGGTGATATGAACAATAGGAAGCTTTATAGAAAGTATAGGACGCATCTTTGGAAGCATATGAAGGATGGTAGGAAGCATGGGAAGGGTGATGCCCACTTATGTTTAAAAGGTGGAACTATCATTCTCAATCTACTATTTCTCAATGGACCTTGATGGAGATTTGTTAAAATAAAATACTTGTCGTTTACCGATTCGCAAAATATTCCATAATTCAGGCCCCTGGCCTGCTGTCAGCCTACGTGCAACGTTTCATCCAACCGGGTGTTGTATTTGGCAAGATATTTTGCGCACACACACACAGACATACACACACTCAGACAGAGGCAGCCAATCGTATAATCCCCACCAGGGGATCCACCTGGTGGACACAATAATTAACTGGTGATTGTGCAGCCCTACATTTCCAGTTTATGACTTGCAGTTGTGACCGAGTGGTTAAGGTGATGGACTCGAAATCCATTGGGGTTTCGCCGCGCAGGTTCGAATCCTGCCAACTGCGAGCAAAAGCATAGTCCAAGATCTACCCTGTTGCAGAAGTGACCTTTACTGGAAATGATGCTGCATGGTGTTAAATGTACCACGTTCATTCCTCCTCAGTGGAAATCCCATCAACTTCGCCCATAGCTGAAGGGCATACTTTGTTGAATGTTTTTGTTGGTGAAAGTTGAACTAATTTGAACTTTTACAAAGCAAGGCACAGATTCTACATGCAGTTGTGACCGAGTGGTTAAGGTGATGAACTTGAAATCCATTGGGGTTCTCCCGTGCAGGTTCGAATCCTGTGAACTGCGAACATATCTTTAGTCCAAGGTTGCCCAGCTACTTGTATTCCTGCAACAATCCTCGCCATTGTTAACTCAGGAACTGGGCCATTTGAAATGGCACCAGGGCCTTGCCATGCACCCAGTGTGTTTTGTGTTGTCTTAGTCACTGGCTTAAGTGTCTCTGCCAGCATAGGTTCAAATTCCACCTCTCAAATATTGGTCATATGGAAATCATATCCATTGTAAGTGTGCATTCAAATACTTAGTTATTGGTTAGTTTGTTCTCTACACTTGAGACACCTGAAGATAATTGGTATATTTCTCATTATATGATTATGAACAATAAACACATCTCTAAGCAAGCGTTGGTGGTATAGTGGTGAGCATAGCTGCTTCCCAAGCAGTTGACCCGGGTTCGATTCCCGGCCAATGCAGGTGAGTTGTATTTTAAAACTACACTTTCCTAATCTTATGTGTAGAAAGTTATGTAATACCAAAGCAGCTGATCTGAAATAAATAAAGAGAGGAAAAAACAAACTTCAGTGAAGACAAGATAGAACACAGGATTTAAGTGACTAATTCCTATCCCCAGCCATTGCACTCACCACAAATGTTGTTAATACATTTAGGGTTGTCATTGAGGTGGAGTAAAAGGGTTTGGGTTATTCAGAAGGGAAGGGTAGCGTGGCCGAGTGGTCTAAGGCGCTGGATTTAGGCTCCAGTCTCTCTGGAGGCGTGGGTTCAAATCCCACCGCTGCCATATTGTTCCAGAAAAGATTCTGTTCAACAGCAGTTTGAAACCAAAGGTTAAAGTGTTCCCTACCTGTGAGACTTAGGGGCAAAAAAGAACAATCCAAATACCGTAGAAGCATCTTGGTACCTTGGAAAAAGAAAACCTAATTTAATTTCACTACAATATCATTGGTGATGTGCATGTTAGGAAGCATGTGAAAGGTGATATGAACAATAGGAAGCTTTATAGAAAGTATAGGACGCATCTTTGGAAGCATATGAAGGATGGTAGGAAGCATGGGAAGGGTGATGCCCACTTATGTTTAAAAGGTGGAACTATCATTCTCAATCTACTATTTCTCAATGGACCTTGATGGAGATTTGTTAAAATAAAATACTTGTCGTTTACCGATTCGCAAAATATTCCATAATTCAGGCCCCTGGCCTGCTGTCAGCCTACGTGCAACGTTTCATCCAACCGGGTGTTGTATTTGGCAAGATATTTTGCGCACACACACACACACAGACATACACACACTCAGACAGAGGCAGCCAATCGTATAATCCCCACCAGGGGATCCACCTGGTGGACACAATAATTAACTGGTGATTGTGCAGCCCTACATTTCCAGTTAATGACTTGCAGTTGTGACCGAGTGGTTAAGGTGATGGACTCGAAATCCATTGGGGTTTCCCCGCACAGGTTCGAATCCTCCCAACTGCGAGCAAAAGCATAGTCCAAGATCTACCCTGTTGCAGAAGTGACCTTTACTGGAAATGATGCTGCATGGTGTTAAATGTACCACGTTCATTCCTCCTCAGTGGAAATCCCATCAACTTCGCCCATAGCTGAAGGGCATACTTTGTTGAATGTTTTTGTTGGTGAAAGTTGAACTAATTTGAACTTTTACAAAGCAAGGCACAGATTCTACATGCAGTTGTGACCGAGTGGTTAAGGTGATGAACTTGAAATCCATTGGGGTTCTCCCGTGCAGGTTCGAATCCTGTCAACTGCGAACATTTCTTTAGTCCAAGGTTGCCCAGCTACTTGTATTCCTGCAACAATCCTCGCCATTGTTAACTCAGGAACTGGGCCATTTGAAATGGCACCAGGGCCTTGCCATGCACCCAGTGTGTTTTGTGTTGTCTTAGTCACTGGCTTAAGTGTCTCTGCCAGCATAGGTTCAAATTCCACCTCTCAAATATTGGTCATATGGAAATCATGTCCATTGTAAGTGTGCATTCAAATACTTAGTTATTGGTTAGTTTGTTCTCTACATTTGAGACACCTGAAGATAATTGGTATATTTCTCATTATATGATTATGAACAATAAACACATCTCTAAGCAAGCGTTGGTGGTATAGTGGTGAGCATAGCTGCTTCCCAAGCAGTTGACCCGGGTTCGATTCCCGGCCAATGCAGGAGAGTTGTATTTTAAAACTACACTTTCCTAATCTTATGTGTAGAAAGTTATGTAATACCAAAGCAGCTGATCTGAAATAAATAAAGAGAGGAAAAAACAAACTTCAGTGAAGACAAGATAGAACACAGGATTTAAGTGACTAATTCCTATCCCCAGCCATTGCACTCACCACAAATGTTGTTGATACATTTAGGGTTGTCATTGAGGTGGAGTAAAAGGGTTTGGGTTATTCAGAAGGGAAGGGTAGCGTGGCCGAGTGGTCTAAGGCGCTGGATTTAGGCTCCAGTCTCTCTGGAGGCGTGGGTTCAAATCCCACCGCTGCCATATTGTTCCAGAAATGATTCTGTTCAACAGCAGTGTGAAACCAAAGGCTAAAGTGTTCCCTACCTGTGAGACTTAGGGGCAAAAAAGAACAATCCAAATACCGTAGAAGCATCTTGGTACCTTGGAAAAAGAAAACCTAATTTAATTTCACTACAATATCATTGGTGATGTGCATGTTAGGAAGCATGTGAAAGGTGATATGAACAATAGGAAGCTTTATAGAAAGTATAGGACGCATCTTTGGAAGCATATGAAGGATGGTAGGAAGCATGGGAAGGGTGATGCCCACTTATGTTTAAAAGGTGGAACTATCATTCTCAATCTACTATTTCTCAATGGACCTTGATGGAGATTTGTTAAAATAAAATACTTGTCGTTTACCGATTCGCAAAATATTCCATAATTCAGGCCCCTGGCCTGCTGTCAGCCTACGTGCAACGTTTCATCCAACCGGGTGTTGTATTTGGCAAGATATTTTGCGCACACACACACACACTCAGACAGAGGCAGCCAATCGTATAATCCCCACCAGGGGATCCACCTGGTGGACACAATAATTAACTGGTGATTGTGCAGCCCTACATTTCCAGTTTATGACTTGCAGTTGTGACCGAGTGGTTAAGGTGATGGACTCGAAATCCATTGGGGTTTCCCCGCACAGGTTCGAATCCTACCGACTACAGTACATCATTGATGACTGTTGTTGTGTCTTAAATTTGATATGATAAGCTCAGAGACCAATTAAGGTAATTAAAGGTGAAAGCCCCAAACATTTGCTTCTCTGACAACAGGTACAAACCTCTTGCTGTTAATTCCCAGTTTCCTTATTATGGACTGAATATTTGTTTGCTAAGAAGATGGAAACAGATTGCTTTACTACTCTTTATGATCCAGGATATCTGAATCAATGCTAATCTACCTAAGAAAAAAAGCAAAGGTTCTTTGATGTTTGTGAGCAGACAGCTGATCTAACACCTACCAAGAGCGTTGGTGGTATAGTGGTGAGCATAGCTGCCTTCCAAGCAGTTGACCCGGGTTCGATTCCCGGCCTATGCATGCTTTTTCACTCAACTAAGGGAGCCGGATTCTGTACCTGACCAGACCTACACTCTCCAGAGCTGCCTGCACACCATCAGCAGCAAAGTCTGTTTGCACATTGGACATGTGTTGTTAGTATGATGCACATATGGTCATGGCTTACCATACTAAGGAAAGAGAAGCCAAAGCTTATAAAGACCCGCAGTACAAGGGCTCGTCCCGGATTTGAAACCGGGAACTCTCGCACCCAAAGCGAGAATCATACCCCTAGACCAACGAGCCTGTTATGTAACATGCATTCCATCAAACTGTGGACAGCTGATTGCAGAAATGACGTATCCTTTGGAGAAGAAATTCCAA